>NC_132992.1:55917500-56542500 GCF_048564905.1 Vicugna pacos | reverse complement strand
TAAGCCCTTGTCAGTTGCATCATTTGCAAATACTTTCTCTCATTCTGTAGGTTGTCATTTTGGTTTGTTTATGGTTTCCTTTGCTGTGCAAAAGCTTATATGTTTAATTAGGTCCCATTTGTTTATTTTTGCTTTTATTTCTATTGCCTGGGTCGACTGCCCTAGGAGAACAGTGCTAAGATTTATGTCAGAAAATGTTTTGCCTATGTTTTCTTCTAGGAGGTTTATAGTGTCTTGACTTACGTTTACGTCTTTAAGACATTTTGAGGTTTTTTTATGTGTATGGTGTGAGGGACTATTCTAACTTCATCGATTTACATGCTGCTATCCAGTTTTCCCAACACCACTTGCTGAAGAGACTGCCTTTTCTCCATTGTATATCCTTGCCTCCTTTGTCAAAGGTTAATTGACCATAAGTCTGTGGGTTTATTTCTGGGCTCCCTATTCTGTCCCATTGATCCGTTTGTCTATTTTTGTGCCAATATCATGCTGTTTTGATTTCTGTAGCTCTGTAGTATTGTCTAGAGTCTGGGAGGGTTATTCCTCCAGCTTGTTCTTTTTCTTCAGTATTGCTTTGGCAATTCTGGGTCTTTTGTGATTCCATATAAATTTTAGGATTATTTGTTCTAGTTCTGTGAAAAATGTCATCGGTAATTTGATAGGGACCACATCAAATCTGTAAATTGCTTTTGGTAGTATAACCACTTTAATAATATTAATTCTTCTAATCCAAGAGCATGGAATATCTTTCCATTTCTTTAAGTCATCTTTAATTTCCTTAATCAATGTTTTGTAGTTCTCCATGTATAAATCTTTCACCTCCTTGGTCAGATTTATTCCTAAGCATTTTATTTTTTTGGATGTGATTTTAAAAGGGATTGTTTCTTTACTTTCTTTTTCTGATATTTCATTGCTAGTGTAAAGAAATGCAACTGATTTCTGTGTATTAACCTTATATCCTTCTTATATATTCTTTTATCGGCTCTAGTAGTTTTTGTGTGGAGCTTTCAGGGTTTTCCATATATAGTATCATGTCATCAGCATATAGTGACAATTTTACCTCTTCTCTTGAAATTTGGATTCCTTAGATTTCTTTTTCTTGCCTGACTGCTAAGGCTAGGGCTTCCAATACTATATTGAATAGAAGTGGTGAGACTGGCCATCCTTGTCTTGTTCCAGTTTTTAGTGGGAAGGCTTTCAACTTTTCACTGTTGAGTATTATGCTGGCTGTGGGTTTGTCATAAATAGCTTATATTATGTTGAGATATGTTCCCTCTATACCCACTTCGGTAAGAGTTTTTATCATAAATGGGTGTTGAATTTTAGCAAATGCTTTTCTGCATCTATTGAGATGATCATGTGATTTTTGTCCTTGTTGTTGTTGTTGAGGTGGTGTACCACATTAATTGATTTGTGTATGTTGAACCATCCTTGTGTCCCTGGGATGAATCCGACTTGATCATAGTGTATGATCTTTTTTATGTGTTGCTGGATTCTGTTTGCTAATATTTTGCTGAGGATTTTTGCATCTATGTTCATCAACGATATTGGTCTGTAATTTTTTTCTTTTTGGTAGTGTCTTTGTTTAGTTTTGGTAGTGTCTTTGTTTGGTTTTGGTATCAGGGTGACAGTGGCTTCACGGAATGAGTTTGGGAGTGTTCCCTCCTCTTCAATCTTTTCTAAGAGTTTGAGAAGGATTGGTATGAGTTCCTCTTTGTATGTTTGGTAGAATTTCCCAGCGAAGCCATCTGGTCCTGGAATTTTGTTTGCAGGGAGGTTTTTTAATTGTTGATTGCATTCCACTTCTAGTGATCAGTCTGTTCAAATTACCTATTTCTTCTTCATTCAGGTTTGGTGGACTCTGTTTCTATAAACCTGTTGGGAAAGGTTTTTCTTACCTTAAAAAAAAAAAAAAGGACATTCGTTTTCTGTTGAAATGCATTACTTTCCTAAATAAAATTACATTGAAGAACAATGAAAGAGAGAAACACACAAGAAGAAATAGTTCTTCATCTGCTGCTAGATGTCTGCTTACAGTGTCTGGTACTGCACCTGCCATCTTAGAACCATCTTATTAGCTGAAGAGAACATAAGAAGATGGCAAAACAGAAAGATGGAAATTACTTGTATCCTTGATGATATCATTGAACTTCTGATGAAACCAATCCTTAAGACTTCTTTTTATATGAGATAATAAATTATATTACTGTTTAAGGCACTTATAGGAGTTTCTCAAAAATTTTGAAAGTAGCTGAAAATATCCTGATACACATTATATGTGTATTTGGGGCCTGGAGATCATTGTATAGGAAATAAAATGGTAGGGGGAGACACAAACCTACCTCTTTGGGAGCAAGTGCTACTATAATAAAGTAATTTTGTTTTGCTTCCTTCTGGAATAGTCTTAAACTAATGATACTAGAAATTGATAAAAATTTCAGAGGGAAAAGAATCTTTGTGAATGCATATCTGTGTTCTCTAAATAAATGAGTTTCTTTAAGAAAATGATATTTTTTAATCATTGAAATTTAAATTAGGGGAACCTGTAGCATCTGGCACAAGACTAGCCAGCCTGTCCTTATTCTTCCTCAGCTCTAGCACATCTAATTCAAAGGCACCTGCTATTGCAATAGAGAGACTGCCTGCCAAAAGTAACCCAGTTACATCAGCTTGCTAAAATGGTCCAGGGTATAGATTTTGCTCAGAAGTGAGTTCTTTAAAACAAAAAAAATGCCACCAACTTATTCTGCAATTTTAGGATTTGCTGACATTTTCTACTAGGCATAATTATGCTCTTAGTGCCAAGTCTTACTTTGAAATACCAAAGACATTTTTCAGAATATACAGAGCTCAGTTACCAGCATTTCCTTGCAAAATCATGTGTTTTACCAATTACTAATATACTAATATTACAATAATAAAGCTAGATATTTTCCTTGGAAAAGTGTACAGTGATTTGGATTTCTTTTGATTGCATGGACCCCATGATGCCACTGTATTAGAATTCACCACTACTCTAACAGAGAATCCCACTGACCTTTCACCATACCTCACTTTTTGCCCCTTCTTAAGACTCCTGGAATGTTTAATGCTTTTGTGTCTTCAGCAAGACACCTCTGGCCACCAACAGATACATGTATTATTAAAGCAAATTAAAGGGAGGTGAGTATAGCTCATGTTTAGCATGCATGAGGTCCTAGGTTCAATCCCCAGTAACTTCATTTTAAAAATTAAAAATAAAGCAAATCGAGCCTGTTTTATCCTTTCTTTAGATGCCCCTCCTCTCAGCAAAGCAAAAGGGTGCCTTCGGAGTTGGCATAATGACCTTGTAAAGGAGTGGGGGCATCAGATTGCTCCCTCTTGTTCAGAGTCACTCTAGGTTGCTTATCTTAGAGCCCCCATTTTCACACTCTGATTATATGCTCCTTAAGGCCTCATTCATTGCTCCTGTGGCTTTGCCATCTGTTCCTTTGACCGCTGCTGCCTTTCTCCAGCTTTTTGTGTATTTTCCTTCTCTCTTCTGCCTCCATCCCTACTAGACCCCCCCATATTTCTCAACTTTCTTACTAAATGACTTGACTTTTATAGTCATCACTAGTCGAGAAGAAGACTCCCGTTGGTCAACCCAATGATACCACGCGAGTCCCTGACTACTGAGTGTAGGTTTGAATCTTCTCTCTTTCTCAGTGATTTCCATCATTCCCTGCTCCTCAGGGACTACTTCTGCATGGTTGCATGCATTATCTTCACACTTCCAGTCCTGGCAAAGATCTGGAGCTCCATTCTCTGAATAAAATCGATGTATGATGAATACATGTGGTAACAGTCTCATTCTTAAGTTCATTAAGTACTTCTTCAAAATGTCCTAAACATATTTTCACATATGGGTTATTCTGTATGTTGGCACATTGGAGTCTTAATTTCCTGCTTTGTGGAGGAAATTGTGCTCTGATAATAAAAGGCCTGTTGGAACATCATGGAAAAAAGTTGTCTTTCAAGTTCCAAAATCATTGATTAAGCCACTCTTTCTTTCAGAGGCATAAAATGAATAAAACCGGTGTTCTTCATTTTTTTACACGTTTGCTGTTGCTCTTATATTTGGGTGGCTATAGAGCTGGCCAGAGAAGGTGCAAGCCCCGTGGTTCACACAAACATGTTTTTCATCTATTGCAGTATCGTGACTCCTATGACTCTTTCCCCGAATCCCTAAGCAAAATTAGTCATCCTCTCCACCTATGATCTCTCTATACTTGGTTCCACTTTTGCTACTTCACTTATAACATTTCAATGTAATTTATTATGTACAGAGCTTACCTTCTATGCTTTAAAGACACAAACCACTGATTTGTTGAATCAGTGAATGAATGAGCTATGAGAGCAATTTTATTGATTACATCAAAATATTCAGAGGTAAAAATATCTTTTCATTAAGTGCAGTGGTATTTGAATTGCCAAACTTGTCAATTTTACATAAGTGGAACTAAATTAAAGAGGGTGACCTTCTGCAGTGGTCATAGCTCTGTGAGCCTTCCCTGAGTAACTAGTCTTTGTGACAGAGTGCTGTAGGAGCAAATCTTGTTGGCCTTTCCAAACACTCGCGTTTTCCTCGGTGCCTTCTCAAAGGTAAAATGACTCACATGTTCCCTCCAGAGTGCCTGATGCTATAAATTAACATTGGGGCTTATCCTGGATTGGACTATAATTTGTTCATTGCTGTTAAAGATTGAATTACTTGAATCTTCTTAACAATTATTAAATTACATTTTAATGAGTTTGTGGCAAGTGTTGTTTTCTTATTTGTTTTCAAAGGACAATTTAATATTTGGGCAGCAGTTGAGCCTGCCAATTTTAAATTTTATATCAGTCGAGCTCCTCCCTCTCCTTTCTCCCCTGTCATTCTTATAAAACTGTCAGTCAAGTTTAAATCCAGAGCAGGATTGACTAGTACCTAATAAAAAAGGGGAAGGAGGAGAAAGAAGGGGAGGAGGAGGAAAAAGAAGACAAAGAAAAGAAGAAAGATGTTTTCAAACTCTTAAGAAAAAATACATTATTTTCATGTACAACTTGCCCCTATTTATTAGAGGGAAAAAAAGAAGAAAATGGGGTCGGGACAAATAAGGGCTGGGCTAGGTGACTACATGGGAATATATTTATACAATGTAATAAGAAACAGCAATACAATTGAATCATTTAGATCTATGTGTATAAACATGGATAATTCTCAGAAAACATTTAGCTCCTGATAAAAGCAAGTTGCAAATGGATACACACTCTGTGTTACCATTTATACAAATCTTTAAAACATGCAGATAAAACACAGACGACAATGCTAAATATTGCTTATTATGAAAAGCTACAATCACAATAAATGTATAAAGGCATGGGTGAGGGGGGAGGGTATAAAGCTCAGTGGTAGAGTTTAATCCACAGTACCTCCTTTAAAATAAGTAAGTAAATAAATAAACCAAATTACCTCCCCCTAAAACAAAAACAGAAAAGAAACAAACAAATAAATAAATAAATAAAATATTTTAAAAAATAAAAGACATAGGTGAGAAGAGTCCAAAACAACTTCAGAATAATAGTTACTTCTGAGGAGAAAGGGAGAAGAAACTATTAGAAAGAGGCACAAAGAAAAATTCAATCATGTCAGTAACATTTTATTTATTTAGGACAGAAAATATCTGAACCAAATATAGTTGGTTCACTATTAATATTTTTAAAAATCTAAATGGTGAATACCCAGGTGTTTGTAAAATTACTCGGGTTTTTTTTTTTTTTTTGAAAATTAGATGTATTTCATAAACATAACAAGTAAAAGCAAATTTTTCACTTGAAAATTTTAGAAGTTGTGATGTGACAGATACTCTTGGGAAGAAAACCAATTAACTTACATTTTACCCATAGATAATATTGATGCAAAGCAAAAAACCTTTGGTTCAATCCTTTCTTCTCCTCTAATCCCAAGCATTTATGAAACATAGACGCTATCAGTGAAACATGCAAAAGTCTTACTGTACAAAAATGATTATTCTTTGTTAAGTGGAGGAAATGAAGTTAAGATGTCCGCCTTTACTTACCCTAGCATTACTGCTCTATTTTTCCAGTGAGAAAACAATAACAACTCTCAGGCATTTATAAGCCACCCGGAATTTGAACTCTAGAGGCAAATGCTTCCGTAATGCTATTAAAAGCAACACAGAATTGGCAGTGAGACAGAGTATCAAAGTTCTCTTCTCATTTCTAAATCATCCTCCCATCTGCTTCTCTTCTGGTTGGTTTCATACCCTCCAGTGCTGTACACAAACAAAGCACAGAAATATATGACTAACCTATTATGCAGTATCGTTCAATGACTAAGCTCTGTGGAGGACACAGGGAGCCAAGATGCACATAAGGAGACACCCACACAATTCCATCACATGTGTTTATGGAGCTGTGGCAAAGGCGCTGCCTATGGTCACCTCACCAAGTGCCCAAACCTTTCACCTTCATGATTCATGTAGAATTAATTTCAAGCATATTGCAAGGGCTTAGGAAGCCTCAGTAGGCTCTAAACAGCTTCATCTAAACAGCTTTAATGATTAATCATTAAAACCTTTTACTTTTGTCTGAAAGATTTAAAAGTCTTATAAGAAAAAGAAAAGGTCCTACTTATTTTAAATGCGTTAGTGCCAACAACTTACGTCAAAAGCAGCATGCAACATAAAGAAACCATCCTGTGATAATGTTAGATAGCTGATGGGAAGCAGAGCTGGTTAACACCCAAGCATCCTCCTCCTGGAGGGACTGTCAACTGAGAAAAGCCCAAGGCTCTGTGCAAGGCATTCCACAGTCTTCTCACTGTTTACTTGCCTCAGGGAGAGAGGTCCCAAGAGATGAGAACTCACAACTTGATAAGGTAGATTTATTTTTCCTTAAAGAAGTATTAAGGAAACATCTAAAGGTCTCTTGCACAATTAAGAGATCAGACAAAGCCTGGCTTGAAAGTATTTATAGGCAGTGGTCTGAACTTTGGCTATTCATTAGAATCACCTCGGGAGCTTTTAAAGCGTAGGATGCCAAGGTGCCACCCAGACCAACTGAATCAGAATCTCTAGGAAGAGGAGCCCAGCCATTCGTGATTCTGATGCACAATGAAGTTAAGAATTACTGCCACAGGGCTAGGGATCTGCTGGTAAACTGGGGTAGGTTATTCCAGGGAGCTCTGATTTAAAGCATGTGCCTATTTCTTGGTGTAAATACTCCTACTTTAGCCAATTTCAATCTACTAATGTGAAGAGATTATGCGGAATTGGAAAGAGATGTGCATAATCTGCAAAATAACCAACTTCTGAGGATATCACTCTTAGGGGCTTTTCATGATGAAGTTACAGCTTGGGTTGAGAAAGCAGCATTTTAAGTTCCCAGGCTTTTTTACATGCCACAGGACCTTAAGTCAGAGTTCGTCTTCTCAATTTAGAGAATATGAGGAAAAACTAACATTATATTAAACAATGATTTATCTACTATTTCATCAGTTTTCACTTGTTTCATTCTATTTTTTAACCAAATTTAATTTTTTAAAATATCAGACTTAGAACTATATCTTTTCCCAATTTACTAGTAATTATTATTTGAAATTAGGTCATTTTTGAAGTGGTAATTTCTTTAGACTTATCAATCTCATAATTAGAGTAAACTCAGTCTTTGGCATATGGAAATAAACTCAGTTTCAAATGTTTCTGTTCGACATCTTGTATGAGACTGTTACAACAGTTTATGTTATGGGAGACTCGTTAAGCAGAAACAACTAAAATGTCCTTATACCATCTAGAAATAGAAGAAAAGGAACCTATTCACCTGTGAAAAGTCATTTTTAAGTAAATAGCATTTATAAAACCCTGTCCTGTGAATTATAATCCTACCAAGCTTATCTCTGACCAAGTGTATAATCACTTAACTATAGCAGAGAAACTAAATGAGAGAAAACTCGAAGTCACATTGTAAGAGGGACCAAAAAAATGCTATTTCTGGATCTACAGAAGAGATTTGTTTAACACTACCAAAAAAATAAGATGCACTATTTAGAAATCAAATAAAATGGAGACAGTTTACTAATAAGGTTCACATTTGTGTAGTGTACATTTAGAAAACCTAAGAATTATAGTCCTATTAAGTTTCTATTTGAGCTACTGTATAATCAGTTAAACAATAAAACTGAAAGGGGAAAAAAGTAAAAAATTATTTTAGAATACAAAAACTCGTGTTTCTCATGAAAAAAATGCTCAATATTGCTAATTATCAGAGAAATGCAAATCAAAACTACCATGAGGATCATCTCAAACCAGTCAGAATGGCCATCACTCAAAAGTCCGCAAGTGATAAATGCTGGAGAAGGTATGGAGTAAAGGGAACCCTCCTACACTGCTGGTGGGAATGTAGTTTGGTGCAGCAATTATGGAAAATAGTATGGAGATTCCTCAAAAAATTAAAAATAGACCTACCATATGATCCAGCAATCCCACTCCTGGGTATATATCCAGAAAGAACTCTAATTCGAAAAGATACATGCACCCCAGTGTTCATAGCAGTACTATATATACTAGCCAAGACATGGAAGCAACCTAAATGTCCAGTGACAGATGACTGGGTAAAGAAGTGCTGTATATTTATACAATGAAATACTACTCAACCATAAAAAGGATAAAAGAATGCCATTTGCAGCAACATGGATGGACCTGGAGATCGTCATTCTAAGTGAATCCTTTGTGCTCCCAGGACCCCACCAGCTCCCACAGACTGCAGAGAAAACTCATGAGCATCTGGCCCAGAAGCAAACCAGTGGCTGGCAACAGGCGCAGACCTCGACAGCAGTGGGGAAAAAGTGCTAGGGAAACAGTGGCCAATGTCTCTCCCTTTCCTGAGTAAACATTTTATTCTGAGCCTTGGAGGCCTTATCCTACTCACAAAGCTCACAGAAAACTCCCTATTCTCAGCTCCCCTCCTTGGTTTGTGCCTGGCTGGCCTTTGAATGTCCTTCGCTAATTTTACCTTTAAAAGGAAGAAACAAGGCATATTTTCTTTGTGTGTTTTTTTTAGTTAGGTTTACTTATTTATTTATTTTTGGAGGAGGTACTGGGAACTGAACTCAGGACCTTGTGTCTGCTAAGCATGTGCTCTACCACTTGAGCTATACCCTCCTCTACAAGGCATATTTTCAAAGTCTTCACATTTCAAGAATGTGCAGCCCAACTGGGATCATGCTTTCTTTAAAGCATGATTTTCAAATGATTCCCATACACAGCCACGAAATGACTGATGACACAGAAGCCCTGTGGGTGCTCAAGATTCTCAGAGCGAGAATCTTAGGGGATGTTGGGTGCTGGATGGAGTTCTCCTCTCAGTGGCAGGAGTATTGGGCCATGTCTGCATCTCCTCAATGCAGAGCCTGGTCCTTGAGTCATGGGGGACCCAGGCCTTCTCCAGCTCGATGACTAGCTCAATCTTGTTGACAATGAAACTGTGGCTCAGCTGGCAACTGGCTGGTTTTAACTGGGCAGGGATGAGTGGGTCTGATGACCCCAGCTAGCCTTGCTTACACGCCTCAAGGTTACCTGGGGGGTGAGATGATCGGGGGTGAGCTGATCTGGGCTGATCTGGGCAGTGCTGCTGATCTTGGCTAGATTTGCTCCTATGTCTTGGGGTCAGCAGATGTAGGATGGGCTGGGCCAGACTAGCTCAATTTATCTCCAGGTCACCTGGGAATCAGCTGATGTAGATTAGACCCAGCTGTGCACTGGACTCTGCCCTACCTGTCTCATCTTCCTCCTAGAACAGCAGAAAAAGCCAGTCACAACTTCCCTTGGCAATGGCAGAGGCAAAAGAGAATCTTTCCATTTTAAGAAGTTTCTTCTGGCTGCAAGACTTCAACAACTGTTTTGATGGCCCTTTCTTTTCTTTCCATAAAGTCCTCATCCTCAGAGAGACTTAAGACTGTTTAGAACTGGGATATAGAGTAAGAGCAGCTGTGGAGGACCATCTCTTCTTTTGTATCTATGGTTCACTTCACCAGCTCCAGAACCACACCATCTTTGCCAGGATCTGCACCTGCAAAATGCATACCCTGCACTCTCCCGCTTTCTGTATATAACTCCATCCTGAAACAACGCCTTGCATCTGGCTAGCAGAATCCACATCACATGTCTGCACACTAACAAGAAAGAAAGTGAGCAAAAGGTAATGATTCTGCATTGAGAAGGCAGGATTTCTACTGCAAGGAGCTATGATTATGGGAAGAGACTGTTCAGAAGATTTGGGCAGCCGTGAATAACAGATGCTCATTACAGTTGCCATACTTGCATCATGTGACCTGGCTACTCAGGACAGAACCATTCATCTATAGTCAAACATAAGGAAAATATTAACCCTTTGAAGTGGCTTACAGAAGAACTCTGTCTGATAGGGACAGAGAGAGACCGAGTAACACAATGTAATCCTTGCTCACAGAATCTTACAGTGCGACATACAAAGAGGTGAGCAGTTAGCAGACAGAAAAGTGGGGTTACAGAATGGAGAGAGACAAGGCCAGGGAACAGAGAGCCACACCATCCAATTCAGAGGTGATTCTTGCAAAAGCTGTTGTGGTATCACTAGATTTGCCACAATATCTGGACTCATATTTTAGTTTTATATGGAGCTTGACATAAAACTCACATCACAAGAGAGGACATCTCTGACAACATGTCTGCTCCTGCAATCTGAAGCATGCAACCCTCTGCACCCCCTCAAAGTATAGCAAATTCCAAGTGTCCAGTGGTTGCCCATTAGATTTCAGCTCCAAAGGGACCCATGTCTGGTTAATTTGTAGATCATTCCAAAGCAGCTAATATTTATGGAAAGTGCTTAGGAGATGTTTGTTGAAAATTGAAATGAGGATGTAAGTGGTAAGTGCTTTGGGACTCAATAGAGAATGACCGCTGTTCTAAGTCCAGTGTGACAGGTGCTCTGGGTTGGTGCTCTCAACACAGGCTCATTATCTGCTTTTCTCTGCCCTGCTTCCTGTGCCTTAGAAGGATGACCTCTACGGACTGCAAGCCCTGCACTCCCTCAGCCTGTGGCTTTCCCCTGGGAATGGCCAAAGAGAAGCACTGCTCCTGATAATGGGAGGGAGAGAGAGAGACACGGGATCTCATTGCCTGCAGCCCTGCGTGGTTCTGGCAGAGGCCGTATTACTCTGTGGCCATACCTACTGCCAGGTAGTCTCTCTTGCATGGTTCCAGCGCCCTGGGTCTCTAGTGACGTTCACTTCCTTTGCTTTTTCAGACCAATGGTGGTAAAATCTCTTAGCTGTTGTTAATCCCTGGGTACTTCACCAGCCTTTGGTGAATCCCTTAACCCTGCCCACACTGAAAATAGTCCCTGTTTAAATGCTTCAGCTAAACCCATTGAGTGGGCCATTTGTTTCCAGCCAGCATGCTGACTGATACATTATATTCATATTCTAGAAAGGAGGAGGTAATACAGTACTTGTCCCCAGGTAGTCTTACCACATGGAGACAGGTCAAGTTCACACAGTCTGAAAGAATATGCAAAACAGCCTTTAACTTCTAGCACCGGAGATACAGGAGCGACTCCCCAAATTCTTTCCCTGGAGCTGGACCTCAACCTCTCCATCTCCCACCACCTTATCAGAGAAGCCTCCTCCCCTATAGCTACAGATTTTTTTGTTTTTTAATCTCCCTTTTCCTGGCTCCAGGGACCTGCTGCTTCTTGTGCCAACTGTCAGTCTTTTCACCTAGTCAGGTTCCTTGCCAGGTGGGGTTGGAGTTTCCAACCCGGAAGCCTCAAGATGGATAGAGAAAAAAGCGAACTTAGTGATCTGCATTCAGGTTGTGGTAACTGTAAAATAACCAGACCCTCCATGGATAAGGTTAAACATCCTATAGGTGTTTCCCGCACTTGCTAGGTTTACTAAAAGGCTGGACATCTTCTATTAGGCTGCCCTGGCGTGTATCTAACTCTGGGAGAGAGAGGGAGGAATCTGAAAGCGGACTTCGATCCTACTACCTTAGAAACTACTTTGAGGAAGGAGAACTTGAGCTTAGCTTTAAAGGAGAAACAAGATTAAACAATGGAGAAGGAAGGGGGCATTTCAGAAAATACAGAAGAATGTGAGCAAAGAAGATGGGAGTGTGGCAGCTGGGAAGAAGTGAGCACATCAAGTAAGAGGGAGATGGATTTGGAGAGCTGAGTAAAGTACCAATTTGGGAGGCCTTCAATGCCAGGATAAAGGTTTTAAGGCACCTTGAAAGGCTCTTAGCAAGGCAGTATTTCAGAATTCACATATAAAATTGATGGGAGGGGTAGTGACAGGATAAGGTAGAAAATAAGTGCGGTTATCCAGATGCGAGTTTGTGACGGTCTGAGCCAGGGCAGTGGTCCTTGAAAACGTTACAAGGGAAGAAACTACACTTCGGATACAGGGTGAATGTGGCAGAAAAGGGAAAACAGATGATAAGGATGACAAGTTCTGAAATTGAGAGACTGAGAGAATGATGGTGCAGAGGCAAAAACAAACCTTAGGGAGAGCTAGTCATAGATGAAAGATGAATTAGGTTTTAGGTATAGTGCATTGACATGGTACTGTGCCTCCTAGTGGAGGTGGAAATGGAGGCATGAAACAGAAAGGTTTGGAGGCATGAACTGGAAAGGTGATTACTTGAAGTCATGACAGTGAGCAGCATGTCTGAGAAAGTCTTTGTGTTAAATCATGGGGTTCAGAACTAAACATTAGGACAGGCTCACCTTTAGGGAGTCAGAGGAGAAAATAAAGGGGTCAGGACAGAAACAGTATGAAAAATGGGCAGAGAAGAAGGTGGAGAAATGAGACAGCATAAGAAAACCAAGAAAAGCCTATTTCAAAAGGTCACATACTATGTGATTCTATTTCTGTAACATTCTCAAAATGACAAAATTATACAAATGGAAAGCAGATTAGTGGTTGCCCAGAATCATGGGGGGAGTGGCTCTAAAGGGGCAACGTGAGGACCCCATGTAGTGAAAGAAATGCTTCATATCTTGACTGTATTGATGTTAATATCCTGGTTGTGATATTGTACATTATACTATAGCTGTGTGAGATAGTGAAACTTAATAAAGGGTACACAGGATCTTAGTATTATTTCTTGCATATGAATCCACAATTACAAATTTGAATTTACAGTTACAACTAACAAAATTGAAGATTTAATTTGAAATATTGAAATGGGAGGACGATAAATCTCAGAAGTAGAGCATGTGCTCAGCACGCATGGGGTCCTCGGTTCAATTCTCAGTACCGCCATTGAAAAAATTAATAAATAATTAAATAAATAAAGCTAATTACCCCTCCATGCTCCCCCCAAAAAAACCAAGGATAAAATACCGGGCTTTAAAAAAACAAAATAAAATAATAAAATAAAAAGGAAAGAAAGAAAGAAAGAAAACGAAGGAGTAATTCCAGAAAAGATAAGCTCAACATTTGAATTTTAACACAGATACCTCAGCCTTTCCAAAAGTACCCTTCAAGATTTTGAAAACAAGATTAGAGAATAAAGCAGTGGGGTCAAGAGCATGAACTTGTGTTAAATTAGGACCTCCTGTCAAAAATATATCCCTAGAAACGTTGATTTACATTACTGAATGCTGATATAATCCTGAAGCCATTGGAAGGTATATTAGTTAAGATGCCTTTGGATTCAAATAACAGAAAACCCAATTCAAATTAGCTTACACAATATAAATGAAAGTTTGTTGGCTCATGTTCCTTGAAAAGCCCACAAGCTTTAGGTTTGGTCTAAACTAAAGAAGAACACCTAAATATAAGACCAGATACTATAAAACTCCTAGAGGAAAACACAGGCAGAACTCTTTGACATAAATCGCAGCAACTTTTTTTATCTGTCTCCTAGAGTAATGAAAATAAAAGCAAAAATAAGCAAATGGGACCTAACTAAACTTAAAAGCTTTTATATAGCAAAGGAAATCATACACAAAATGAAAAGACAACCTATGGAACGGGAGAAAATATTTGCAAATGATGAGACTGATGGGATTAATTTCTAAAATACACAAACAGCTCATATAGCTAAATATCACAAAACCAAACAATTCAATCAAAAAATGGGTAGAAGAACCTAAATAGATACTTCTCCAAAGAAGACATACAGATGGCCAACAGGCACATGAAAAGATGCTCAATATTGCTAATTATTAGAGAAGGGCAAATCAAAACTACAATGAGGTATCACCTCACACTAGTCAGAATGGCCATCATCAAAAAGTCTACAACTAATAAATGCTGGAGAGGATGTAGGGAAAAAAGAACCATTTTAGGTAGGTAGGAATGTAAATTGGTGCAGCCACTATGGAGAACACTATGAAGGTTCCATAAAAAACTAAAAATAGACTTACCATATGATCCAGCAATCCTACACTTGGGCATATATCCAGAGGAAACTCTCATTTGAAAAGATACATGCACCCCAATGTTCACAGCAGCACTATTTACAACAGCCAAGACATGGAAACAACCTAAATGTCCATTGACAGATGAATGGATAAAGAAGATGTGTGTGTACACAGACACACACACACACACACACACACACACACACACACACAGGAATATTACTCAGCCATAAAAAAGAATAAAATAATGCTATTTGCAGCAACATGGATGAACCTAGAGATTATCACATTAAGTAAGCCAGATAGAGAAAGACAAATATCATATGATATCACTTATATGTGAAACCAAAAAAAAAAAGATACACATGAACTTATTTACAAACCAAAAATAGACTCACAGACATAGCAAACAAACTATAATTACCAAAGGGTAAAGGGGTGTGGGGGAGGGATAAATTAGGAGTTTGGGATTAACATACACACACTACAATATATAAAATAGATAAACAACAAGGACCTACTATTTAGCACAGGAAACTACATTCAGTATCTCATAATAACACATAATGGTTTGAATTTGAAAATGAATATCAACATCAAAAAAAAGTGCTAACATTAAAAAAAAGTGAAAACCAAACTTCTTGAAAAAGAACACAAAGGGTTTGAACTTGAGCCTGATGAAATCTCTGGATACAGTTGCCAACTTCTAGGAAATATGAGGGCACAGCAACATGCAGAACTAAATTGTGAGTGTGCAGTCAGCAAAATTCAGTCTGTAGGACACACTATGTATCAAACAGAGTTTATAATAGAGAAAATGTAAGGAGAAGAAAGAATGGAGGGAGAACTGGTAGTTCACAAGAGATTTAAAAGATATAACAAGATGGGATTTTTTTTCCTTTTAAATGGGCAAAACTAAACTATAGTGTAAAGAACTGCAAGAGAGAGATTGCCATGAAAGTCAGGAGAGAGGTTATTGTGAAGTAAGAGAGGGGGCTGTGAATAGCATGGGGCCAACGGGACTTCTGAAATGACTGGAAAAGTTCTATTTCTTGACCTGGGTGGAGGCCATAGGGTATTCACCTTATAATTATTCACTAAGCTCTATATTTGTTTTGTTTATTTTTCTGTTTCTATGCTTTATTTTATAATTGAAAAGTTTTTAAAGGTTATAGTTGTTTACAGAGACAAATCAACCTGGGAAAGGTAAGGAATAAAGCATTTCCAATGGATCCATATTATAATATAGTTGATTATTATTATGTATTTGAACTAGTGTAGGTCCATTTTTGTCTTCTAAAACTTAACAATATAAATAAAAACTAAAACTGGTATAGAATCATAGAACACACAAACTACTGTACATAAAATAGATAAGCAACAAGGATTTACTTTATAGCACAGGGAACTATTTTCAACATATCATAATAACCTATAATGGAAAGTAATTTGAAAAAAAATATATATAACTGAATTATTTTGCTGTACCTCTGAAACTAACACAATATTGTAAATACTGTACACTTTAATAAAACATCATAGAATACATACAAAAATAAAAACAAAGAGCTCTTACAGTTCAGTATTTTCTACAACTGGCTTCTTTGGAACATTCATTCTACAGGGGTTAGTAAGCGCTATCACAAAAATGGTGAAAAACAAAGCTTAAATGGTCAAATAAGTCAGGGAAATGGAGTTAAAGAGATATTCTTATTGTTTAATATTTTAGGGGCTTTAATAAACCAGTGTGTAATTTGAAGCTTTAAGAACAGACTATAGTGGCATTATTTCCCATTCTTATTTGACTGGTTTCTTTTATTTTCTTATCTAGAGACACAAATAAAGCAACTTCATTAAAAAGAGTAATGCCTATGTCTAACAGCAGCAAATAAGGGATTTTTATTATGATTATCATTTTATAATGCCCTCTTCTCAATGAGACCAGGGACTTAGTTCTATTTATAACTAAATCCTCAGTGCCTAAAACAATGCCTTATACACAGTAGATGCTCAGAAACTACATATGAATGAATGAATGACTTCTCAACATGGCAAGTAGTTAGGATCAAAGACCTTTTTTGTAGAAAATCAAAATTTAAATTCATTTGTAGATTTTGCAGAAAATCAAAGAGTAGTGGCCTGATTAAGAGATCTGCTGTCATTTCAGTGGCCTAAAGTGTTTCTTTCACATCACTGTGTTTCTACCAATAAATTTACAGGGATGATTATTTAAAGAAAGCTGTAATAGCCAAGTGCTAAGTTCTGCTACTTTTTTTTTTAATGTATAAATGAACTGTTTCTAGAAATTCACCTAAACTTTCATTTTATTATCTAAACATTTACCTTTGCACCTTACGCATCTAGGGAGGCAGTAAACATCATAGTTAATTAAGATTACAGGCTTTGGAGTTAGGCAGTGACACCCTATTCTACTTATTTCCTTCCATTCTTATAAGAGGAAATTTTAATACCACAGTATACTCTGACATCATGCTAGAAAAGGAACCAAAGATCACCAGTTGAATTAACATATCAGTCAGAGACTCTGCCCCAGCAACTGTATTTCCACGTTGTCCCACTCTCTTACTTATTTCAGTTTGGCATTTTGACAGAAAAAATGATCTCATGACTATAGCCTTGAACTAAAATTAGACTACTATTTTTCATTTCCAGCACTACCTCTGATAAGCCCTATGACCATAGGAAAACTATTTAACTTAAGTGCATTTATTCCTTCATCTATAGCAGTGACAAAATTCCAATCTTCAGAGAAGCAGATAAGATGATAGCGGAGAGCATAATGTGCTATTTTTTTTTATCTCAGCATATTAAGGAAGCAGCAGGGTGTGGTGGAAAGTGCAGCAGGCTGAAAGAAAATCTGGATTCTAGTTGTGATATGTCACTAGATGGCTGGGTAGTCTTGTACACATTACTTAACCCCTATGGGTTAGAATCTAGCTGCTAGATGACCTCTGGGATCCTTTCCAACTTTCAAAACACAGCCTAAGATTCTCATCATTACTCGGGATTACTATTGTGTGTGTTTAAAATGTGTCTATAAACTGTTCCTTTGATTGCCTGATGCTGAGGTCTTTGAGGGGACAAAAAACTACCACCCCTCTTTCCTGCCCTAATTCTGAACCAGTTGAGGATACAGACAATAAAGCATTAGGGGCTGGGAAGAGCCAAAATTTCACCTTTATTATTAATGAGACTAGAGTGGATAACATGGCACATACCTGTGGGCAAGTGGACTTCTTAAAACTGAACCCCACACTTAGAAGACCGTCTCACCTAGGCCCTACCCTAGACTTCCCTACATAAAATCAGGTATAAGTAAAGCTTTTCAAACGGAAGAACAGAGGAAAGTGTGCGCTCTCAGGAGAAAGTTTTTTTGTAGATGTCCTGTACTAGGTTACGTTCCCTACTGTTCCTGGTTAATTGATTGCCTTTATCATAAAGGTGTGCTGAACTTTATCAAATGCCTTTTCTATATCTATCGAAGTAATTATGTGGTTTTGTTCTTTATTCTATTGATAAAGTATATTGCATTAATTCACTTCACGTATTAAACCATCTTTGCATTCCTGGGATAGATCTCTGGGTTATGGTGTATAATCCTTTTTACATGTTCCTGGATTCAGTTTGCTAGTATTTTTTGAGGATTTTTATGTCTATATTCATAAGAGATACTGTTCTCTAATTTTCTTTTCTTATGATATCTTTGGTTTTAACATGGTAATACTGACCTCATAGAATAAGTTGGCAAGTGTTCCCTCCTCTTCTATATTTTAGAAGTGTTTCTGGAAAATTGGTATTAATTCTTCTTTAGATGTTTGATACAATTCACCAGTGTGAAACCAGCTGGGCCTGGATTAAGCCCTCTTTTAAAAGTGTTCCAAATGATTACGTCAGGGATACCCAGGATAATCTCCTTTTTCATTAATTTACAGCAACTAATTAGGGATTTTTGTTACAACTGCAAAATCTTTTCATAGTAGCTCCTAAATTGTTTGACTTAATAACTGGGAGAAGGTGAGTATGTGCTACAAAACGGCTGCTGCCTCCCAGTTCCTCCTCATAGTGATTCAGTCATACATATATGTTCGGATTCTTTTCCATTATAGGCAATTACAAGGTACTGGTTATAGTTCCCTGTGTTATACAGTAGGACCTTGTTGTTTATCTGTTTTATATGTAATAGTATTTGCAAATCCCGAACTCCCAATTTATCCCTCCACCCACCCCTTCCCCCCTGGTAACCACAAGTTTGTTTTCTATGTCTGTGAGTCTGTTTCTGTTTTGTAAATAAGTTCATTTGTCTCATTTTGATGATAAAAACAACTGAAAACATTAAACACATTTTCATGTCTGAGTTTACCCATTTCACCTGAAGGGCGAAGTCGAAGGAAGGTAGGTGCCAGGAATCAGGGAGTTGGACAGAAGGTAAATAACAGGCACAGATTTATGGAACGATGAGTTCCAATAATTAAGTAACCAAAAGGTAACACATGAGTGAGATGTTGCAACACAAATAGTAACCAAGAGTGCCTTGCGGTTGGCTGTGGAGAGAATTGCATTATGAATATCTTACCATAAGGGTCTGAGAAAACTTTGTAAACTAGGGATAGCTTTCCATGTGTCTTGAGTGAAGACTTGTTTTCTTCACATTCTTATCGAAAAACCTAGGTTTGGCCAAAAGAGCTTAAAGACTTTGCCACCCTCCAAAAGTCATGAAATACTGAAAAACAAAATGACTTTCCTTATGCAAGATTTAAACTTTTCTAAAGTAGTTGATCTCTCTTCTTTTTTTTTATTTTTTAATTGTAGGTACTGGAGATTGAACCCCAGACCTCGTGCATGCTAAGCATGCACTCTACCACTGAGCTATACCTACCCCTAGCTGGACTCTCTTCAAAGGAAATTTGACATGTAATTTGGAGGAATGCAATCTTGAAGCAAAAATCTTCATTTAGGGACATTTAGATGGTGAAAGAAAAGGAACATCCCACACTCCCTACACACACCCAGAGCTAGTGTGATAAACTATTGTTAGATTTTATACTGTTATGAAAAATATGTTTCACAAAAAAGATTGAGCATGTAAAATAAAATACCTCTGATTGTCTCAGAAGAAGTAAAAATATCATCATTCTTGGTTTACCACACCTGCTACAGCCCTTGTTCACTCTGTAATTTATTGCTTATTTATACAGGACAACTCAGCAGATGTCACATCTGGTTATCCTACAGGTTTGGAGTTTTAGTTTATTTTTAACTGGAATGGCATGAGAAATTTTAGTGCCTTGACTGAGCTTACACTGCAAAAATTTTTAACCTGAACTTTGGTATATCTAGAACCTTCCTGAAACTTTAAGACTGACCTAATAAAGAAGAGAAAGTGAATACTATTCAAAAGAAGTAGGATGAGGAAGATGGGAGAAAGAAACATCAGTACTGGAACCCTCCAGATTAACTCTTCTTGGATTTGATATAGTTATTAATGTTGCATTAGACAACCCAGTTCTGTGCAGTGAGGAAAAACCTCTCAATGAAAAATGTCTGGCTATTCTCTTTTAATGTCATCATTGTGAAACAAAATGAACAACAAAACTATATTTGCAAGTTAGCTGTAATAGCTACCAAAACTAAATATTGCCACCCCCTAAAACCCCAAAACCCCACTCTAAACATGACAACCCACATGCATACAGAGGCTAGAAGTCATAAAGCAATAGTTTGATAAAATATACTTCTATTAAAATCATACAACTCCAAAACAAAAATACCAGAGATAGAAAGGATGTGGGTAAACAGGAACCTTCATTTACTGCCAGGGAAAATAGAAACTGTAGGCTACAACCATTTGGAAGAGCAATTTGACAATATCCAGTACAAAGGTATGGGACTCACAAGCCAGCAGTTTCACCAGTAGTCAGATGAACTAGAGAAATTCTCAGACATGTGCCCAAGGAGATATGTTCAATGTAGTGCTGATTTTACTAGAAGAATCTAAATGTTTATTAATTTTTAAATAGAAAATGAAATTCCCCAAAGGGAATACTATTGAGTAGATAAAATGAATAAACTCAATTTACCTGTATCAATATAGATCAATTTTGAAGTCAGGTGGAATAACCATGATAAGTTGCAGAACAATATGCACAGTATGATGCAATTTATATAAACTTTACAATTTTACAAAATTATATGTATTTTTTAAAGAAATAGATTTGTGAAAAAAGTATAAAAATGTAGAAGTATACTGTTTAAAATGCTTGCCAAATTCACAGGTCTTGTCAAATTCACAGGTGACGTCTTTGTTTAGGCTAAGCCTAATTTGAGTTCTTTTAAAAACAAGCAATCAGGTAGAATTTTCAGAGTATTTTCAAAAGACGAGAGATTATTCCAAGATTTCTTAAAGTTGTCTTTTAATTCTTTCTGCAAAAATGTTCAGACATGACCACATTGGTTTCATCACTCTACCTATAAAATTTCTTCTTTTTCATATGTGCACGTGGGTCTGAACACCCTAGCCCCTATGACTTTTTATAGAGGTGGACCCAAGGGCTTTGACCCCAATTATGCTTCAAAGTGGGCAAAAAGAGGTATTATGGCCTTTAAAAAAATAACGCCTCCTGGTATCAAAATAAATTATAGTATAATATGTAATATATCCAATCATAACTTCATTTGACCCAAGTTTGATGGGTAGATTCTTCTCTGTTCCTTATTGGCAATATTAATCAGAAGGCCGGCACAGTTTGTGAATGGCTTCTCATGAAAACTTTGCAACCCCTACTATCAAAATAATGTGACATTAATCTTAGAAAGATGCTTGTAGATCTTGGTGGAACTTACTTGAGAACAACTGTTAACAGTCAATTGGTTATTGTTATCTTTTTTTTTTTCTGAACAACAAAGGAAAATATCTAAATATTTTGTGATTTGTTTCTTTCACCCAGCTTTGTGTTGTGAGATTTTTCCATATTGATGCGTGTAGCTTTGCTTCCTTAATTTTTATTGCTGGATAATGTTCCAATATGTGATTAGACCCATGATTTATCCATCCACTGTGTTGTTGTGCTGTTATGGTTCAGTTTTAACCGCAATTAACAATTTTAAAGTTGACAGTTTTAGAATGTTTTAAATTTATTGCAATAAGCTAAAATAACTGTCATAAAAATAGTTTCATACTGTTTAGAGAAATTGTTAATACCTAGTGCTCCCTGTGAAATTTTTTGTTGTGTCCAGTAATAGGGGAAAATTTAAGATATGTTTATATAGAACATTTTTCCTTTATAGTCATATATTCACAACATTTTTTTATTGAGGTATAATGTATATACAGTAAAATGCACAAATCTTAAATATATATAGCTTGATGAATTTTACATATGTATATACCTATGTAACCACAGCCTTGATCAAGATACAGAACATTTTTAGTATTTTTAAATTATGACTGTTTCACAGCTCTATTTATTTCTTGTTTCTGCCTACAAAATAGCCATCTGCCTAAATTTTTGTTCACAGGCCCAATACAGGTCTGTATAATGCTGGTTTCTGGACTTTTGGGTGCCACCACATGGTGAATCTGCTGTACTGCAACTAGGTTCCTTTAAAGAAGGACTCTAGAAATTAAGATTTCTAAAACGAAAAGTGATAATACAGATTCTGATACAGCTAACAAAATAGGTGAACTAATGTTTCTATTAAAAAATAATAAATATTTATCTTCCAAAATTAGGATTTAAGACCAAGTAGATAATGATATCACCTATATTATAGTTAAATTGAATATTTAACATTCTGCTTG
This sequence comes from Vicugna pacos, assembly GCF_048564905.1. NCBI lineage: Eukaryota > Metazoa > Chordata > Mammalia > Artiodactyla > Camelidae > Vicugna > Vicugna pacos. The sequence goes on along the minus strand of NC_132992.1, from coordinate 56,520,251 downwards.
CATATTTAGCATATAAAGAAAAAGAATGGCTTACTACAGATATTATTGGCAACCAGCTGTAAAATGCCTTGAAGTTGGTAATGTACAGAAAGTATAAGAATAAAATTATATGCAAGTAATGTATTCAAACCTTTGAACTTACTGAGTTTAAAAATTTTTTGTACTGTATTCTGGCTATAGATTGCTGTAATTCTCTTTGGAATTATGCCATTCTATAGTGGCTACATAACAGTATTATCTCTTAGAAAGCACAGTGAAATTTTTGAAAGCTCACTGGAGACACATCATCCAAATAGATCTCTACAGGATTTTACATTTTTCAGTATTTTACATCTATGGGGAGAAAAGAGAACTCAAGCACTGAGAACTTTAACGAATATTAAGGAAATGCATACAGATAATAAATGATTTTGTGTGCACATGCAATGTATGTTGAAGAATAAGGGAGGGAAGGAGAAAATGGATGGACTCTAAACAATGTTTTATTCCTATAAATGTGGAGCTTATTAAGAATCCCTAGGGAGTTGAGCCAAGATGGCAGGGTAGAGAGACTCACAGTTCACCCTCTCCCACAAATACATCAAGAATTACGTCTACAAACACACAGAACACCTACTGAACTCTGGCAGAGTGTCTCTTGCTTTGAAATACAGGAGGATTCTCACAAAATCTGATGAACAAGCTTATACTGTATAACACAAAGAGCTATATTCAATATCTTGTAGTAACATTGTGAAAAAGAATATGAAAACAAATATATGTATGTTCATGTATGACTGAAGCATTGTGCTGTACACCAGAAACTGACATATCGTAAACTGACTATACTTCAATAAAAAAAATGTATATACATAAAAAAAAAGTATCTCTAGGAAAGATTCCAGGTCAAGGTATATAGACTGTGACACATGATTAACCCCATACCTTGCCACCTCCCAGTGAAATTCCAAGATAGATTTTTTTTTATGCACAAAATCATGTGAGTAGAAAATGATTAGAGTATTATCAGTATAGCAGAAAATTTGAGGACTACCTGGAAAACAGAAAGCAAATGGGTTTGAATCTTGTGAAAAATCAAGAGAAGAAACTGCATCTCAGGACACCAAACGCAAACCAGTTTCTAAGAAGTCTTGGATACATGCTAGGTTCAGCATGAGCAAATTCTGAGAGAGGAGGTGTCTGTGGAGCAAACATCAGTGTAGTTCATGAAGGATGCTTTCTGGTGAGAGTACTGGGGCCTGAGAGAAAAATCAAAGCCAGACTTGTAGTAACTTCAGAATTTGGGCCAAAAAAGCATTAAACAAGATACTTTATAATATTGAAGGGGAAATTCACAATGAAGATATAAAATCTGTGCACCAAAGAACATAGCATCAATATTCATAAAGCAAAAGCGATTGGTGATACAAGGAGAAACAGAAACATACCAGAGATTGAGGCTCACTTTCCTTAGAGCAAGTGCACAAAAAGTAAGACTAAAAAAGAACATGGACTAGTATCTTCAAAGATCTAAGGGAAGATTTTTTTTGTAACTTAGCTTTATTGTTAAATAAGCATGAGGACAAAATAAAGATATCTGAGAATTTAAAATTTACCATTCATGCTCCCTGCATGAAAAAAGTTATTTGAGGAAGTGTTTCAGCATAAAAATCGGAATCTGAGGCATCAGGTTATACAACAAAGCTGGCAACCAAGCAGAAGCAGAAAAAATTAAGGAAAGACTTAAGCAGCAAACTTTAAATGTCATAGGATTCAGTTTCCTTCTAAATGAGTCTAAGCACAATATCTGGTTCACAGTGAATAATACTTATGTAATCATATAGCATGTGTGCTAGCTATTAGTTTTCACTTTTGGGTATCACACAATGCCCAAAGCACAGCAGATTTAATAATTATATTACAGAGTAGCATATAAATGTCATAAATCTTGACAATTTAAAAATTGTGTGGCAGGGTATACATCTCAGCCAACAAATTCAAGTATGCAAGAAATATCACTTTATTCTCTACACTTCAATTTAATTTTTGCTCCTGGGAAATATTTCCTTTCTACTTCCAGGCTCCCCGCCCCTAGACCTGATTGATAAGAAACGTAAGCACAGACGTTCTTGGGGTTTCATGCCCTCCCTGGGCCCTGTCAAGGTACACAGTTTCCAGAGCATCAGAGAGAATGGGGACCCTCCAGTCATTAGTGGTCTGTACACCCAGGTAACTGAGAGAAATGTCAGTGAGTGATTGTTTCCAAGGCAGCACATCTCTGTTTCTTTGAGGCCCCACAGAGGGAGTATTGGCAGAGGTTGGGAACCCTGTGCTAGGGTCCTGCCTTCCCCAGATACCTGACACCACTACCTCTTCTAAAGCTCGCCAGGTCCTCAGGGCTCCACTGTGGAGCAGTGTTTGAGTCCCACACAGCTTCTCACCAGCACCCAACCCTAATGGAATCTCTGGGGGAGAAGCCTCTCCCACCTCCTGCTTCTTCAAGTCACCATACTTCTTCCATCAAATCCTGTCCTACTCAATGAGCTTAGGCTTATTGAAAACAAAGCCAGGAAAAATTTTAGGCTAATTCCCTGTCCTATACCTCCCCTGAAGTGATGAAATTCAGAGCCTATTACTTGCTTGAACAGAGAAATGGAAAAGGGAAAATATCATATTATTCAGATTTATATTAATATTACTAAGAAAAACAGGGAGGTAGACAGAAATGGAAAGAAAGATATTGTTCTCATTTTTCATTGTGGGTACACAGTCCATACTAAATTTGATAAATCAGGAACTAAACATTTCAATATGCCATTTAAACTAAATAAGGCAACCACTATAAAATAAAAATATAAAAAATAAGCAATAAAATCCACAGATGGAAAGATATATAGGTCATGATAAATTCTTACTCTTTCATAGTAGAGTATCAATAGATTCTGTAAAATTTGATAGAACTTGAAATGAAGGAATATGATATTAAACTAAAGCAGAAGCAGCAAACTGTTAACAGGGATGATTTCTGGGAAGTGAATTAGGGGCTGGGAAGAGGAGGTAGAAGCTAAGAAGGGGAGGGAGATTTCTACTTTATCATTTTTTTCATTTTAATGTTAAAATTATGCAATGTAATATTTCCTCACAAAAATTAGATTAATTAAAAATAAATAAGACTATTTTTACACAATGCCTCATTAATATTTATAAGGCATATTTAGTAAAGAACTCACACATTAAAATATGCCTGTGGGTACGAGGCCTTTACTTTTAAAATTCACTGTTAAATTCCTTCCCATATTATGAACACCTGCTAAAATAGCCACACTGAAAAACAAGTCTCCCTAGGCTTATACAGATGAACAAATAATTTACCCCTAAAAAAACACTGAGAAAACAACTAGCAAGAAACACCAACACAAAATAATAAGAATGATGGAACAATGTTAAGGAGCATGCAACCTTTCAACAGAAGAAATCATTCAAAACATTTCATTATCAAAAGTCATGAGAGGAGGTATAGTTCAGTGGTAGAGCGCATGCTTAGCATGCACAAGGTCTTGGGTTCAATTCCCAGTGCATCCACTAAAAATAAACAAGTTAATAAAAGTCACAAAAATAATTACATCCTTTAATCCAGTAAAACTATTTTAAAGTATATAGTCCAGCACTATGTTAAGTTACATCACAGTTCCTATATAAATTCTCTATAAATACATATCACACTCCATATTTAGTCATGAACTCTAAACTTCATTAGAAACATACATAAATCTTGAATAAGGCAAAGTACAAAACATTACAGTCATTAAGCACATGGATTCAGCACATGCATCACAATGTGCATTCCTTCAGGAATTGGGCAGATTCCCTCATCTTTACCTCTCATTTTGCTCCTCTGTGAAATATTTACTTACCTACTGGATGCTAGTTATTGTCCAAAGACATTTATTATCAGTTCTCTTTCCTTTTAGATACAAAATTTCCATGTGACATATTAACAAGCATTTCCCCATTCCATTGGTTTTCTTTTATCTTTGTCTTCTTTTGTGTAAACGGTTTTTTATCAAATATATATGTATTATATATATATATATACATAGTATTGAATTTTTCTATTTTGCCACCAATAATTTCCTTTACTGTTTCTATAATTTCTAAGTTATTGGATCTCTTATGACTCATCTGGGATTCTCTCCTAAGAAGTGATCAGAAATTTGAACACACTGAAAGATATCACACAGGTGGAGAAGACAATGGTGGGGAGTGACAGGTAGGGGTAGGGGGTAAATTTTGCATTGTTTGACCGGTATTTTTACTTCTTTCTGTTTAAAAAAATTAGTTTTTAAAAATTATGCCACTCCCCTCTCCCATTATAAAGACTAGGAATATAGAAATAATTTAGTGATACAAAAAAAGAAGCTTAAACAAAATTTGACATTTTAAAAGGTGTTAATTAAAGGATTATTTATAATAGGAAATTTAAAAATAGCTTAAATAGCTAATAAGAAGGGGATGATTGATTTATAATATATAATAGATAAAACATAATAAATTATACAGCAATTAGTTAAAACATTTTCTTTTTAAGAAAGATGTGTTTTTGAACTAACTGAAAAGTTGAACATTTCATTAGATCCTCGGACATATAGTTTGATTTCTATTTGCAGGAATTTTAAGCCATTATTTACTGCACAAAGACCATTATTACAACACTCTTAGAAATTAAAGAACAAGAAAGGTGCACACATCTTGCCACGTCACACAGTTCCTTCCAGGGTTTGTCAATGTGTGGGCATAACTTTTAAGTCATTGCAATCTGTCAACTCTGTACACATTTTCAGAGATGATTTTGGAGGTATATGCTTAAATTTTACACAGCTTTTAAAAAAAGTGTTTTCAGTCACATTTTATGATTTCAAAGCACCATTAAAAATGAAATATTTGTTGCTTTATATAAAACGTCTACATATAAAAATTTCAATCAACATATCTATTGCCCTTCTGCTATGTTTGCTCAGACAGTTTCTGAGGGAATAATCATCGACAGCTTTTAATGATTGGTGGGAAAAAGCAGCAATAAGAAAGAAAAAGTTTGAATGAGTTCTGTCTTTAAATTTCAAAATGGACACTTGTGGGGGAAATGCTGATCCAAAGCAACGGCTCACAGTGCCATGAATTAAGTGAAACCTTACCCACCCTTTAAACAAGTGAGACTGATTGGAAAACATCTCTTATGTTTGTTTTTTAGAAAGACTCCACCAGTCCATGGTTGTGACAAACTAATTCTAAATTTTGTCATTCTTACTAATTTTTTTAAGGGGTAGGTAATTAGGTTTCTTTATTTTAACGGAGGTACTGGCAATTGAACTCAGGACCTTACACAAGCTAGGTCCGCACTCTACCACTGAGCTATACCCTCTCCCTCTACTAATTTTTACATTATTTTTATTTTATTATTTTTGGGGGGTTACTGTTTTGGGGGGAGTATTTAGTTTGTTTATTTATCTTTTTAATGGAAGTACTAGGGATTTAACCCAGGACGTTATGCATGCTAAGCATACACTCTACCACTGAGCTATACCCACCCCTCTTACTAATTTTTGATAACAAACGTATTGCCCTTTATTTCTCAATATTTTAATTAAATGTGCATATAGTTTCTGTTGGTAGAGTCAAGGATACTGCCGTTGTTGTCATTGTTATTATTTTAAGGTACCATTTATTGAAAATCTATTATTTGCCAGCTATTTTATATAATGTATCTTTATCTGAAAGTTCCACAAGGAAGATATTGTTATCAGGAAGGGTCAGGAAGGATGGAGACTCTTGTCTGGGGCCATATGTGCCCTGTAACCAATGGATTTAAAAAGTGGCAGGGTTGGGATTTAAACCCAAATCTGAGATAGGAGGGAAGAGGGCAGGGCACAATCATTAAAAGAATGACACAGCAATGAGCACTAAGATGGCAGAAGACTCAACTCCCAGCACACCTTGAGCTTCATTGTACACTCACTGTAATATAGTAGCATAGTGAATGGCACTCCCACAGGTGCCATGACAGTTTTAAGGCTGACCATAAAAGGTCAAAAAGTGGGTGATAGCCCAGTTCTTGGGAATCCCAGCCCCTTCCGCAAGGTAGTTGGAATAATCTTCCCCCTTGTTAGCATATAAAGTTACTGGGCCCATTAAAAACTCACAACCCTGCTCCTCATGGAGGCTCTCTCTTGCCTTTCTGAGACAGCCCACACTCAGTCTATGGAATGTGTATCTACTTTTGCTTTAAACATCCTCACCACACCTTGTGGCCTCTCTGGCCTTCTGAGATGGCCTACAGTCTGTCTATGGAGTATGTATCTCTCTGAATAAATCTACCTTCACTCTACTATGGCTTGCTCTTGAATTCTTTCCTGCTCAAAGCCAAGGACCCTCACTTGATGAGACTCACCTGTGACCTGGGACAGGGCTACCTTCTTGTGCCTTATTTTTCCTGTATCAAATCTATGGGGCCAAGGACCACATGCTTTCCACACTACCGTATACTCATCTTGGTAGCCTGCTAATCCAAGACTTGGTTTACACGAACACTTGGAGCCACTAGGCATCAAAGTTCTATTAGGCACATAAAGTAAGAGCATCTTTAAAGCTGGGAAAACAGAAAAAGAGAATCCTTTAGGTGTAATTCCTTCATCCTTTGATTCCAGTGGGGAATTTAGAGCCCCTTTAACCCTTCTTTCAGCTTTAACGGTTACAGGCAAATGGATTCATTAATTAATTAAATCCCATTTGCCACCCAACCCACGCTCCCTGCCATATCAGAAACAGGGCTGGCCCAGAGGACACAGGAAATGTCTACAGAATTTGGTTCTCATCTTAACTTTTTCCCTTTGTGGTCAGCTAAAAGTAACTACTATTTTTAAAAGTGTTCACTATGTTCCAGCTGCTGTGCTGAGCTCTTTAGATAGGGTGTCATTAATTCCCACAACAGCCTTACCAAGTAGGGATTGATAGGCCCCCATCAATGAAGCTTCAGAACAGACATTGAGCAGCTCCAGGACTCAAGCCCAGGCTGGTCAGACTCTCAAACTGCTCTTCATCTTTTACATTACAAAGTTTTCTTGAATCAATAAATGATTCATTTCTCTTGCTCCTTTTTGGTAATCCAGTCTCAAGATTTCAAGACTCCATTTCAAGACGTCTGCAGATACAGCCCATCAGATGAAGACCACTGGGGCCACACTTGTAGTTAAAGTTTAGTTTATTTACTTCCTTGCTGCTGCAAGGGAGCAAGCAGCCTCCCCCCACCCCAGGACCCTGGGATGTCCAGCTTGAGAGACTTGGGAGGGGCTTACCTCAGGGTTTGGGCCTCTGCTGAGAGATCTGAGCAGGGAGTCAGTGAAGCAGAGAGCAGCTCTGGATTGATGCTGTCATGAAGCAGGGGCACTTGAGTGACTGGGGTTTCTCTGTAGTCTGTTCTGGAGGCAACGGAACAAAGCAGAGCAGGTGATGTCACTGGTGAAAAAGCAGCAATCAGTCCAAAGGAGAGGTGCTGTAGAGCCTGGGGAGAAACATTGTTTACATGGTCTTGGCCTCCTCCTGTTGGAAACATTTTTTTAAAGTTCCGATAGGAATATTCTAGTCTGATTACCTGTTTCCTTGGAAACCACTATTTGAAAACCTCTTATCTGAAGCTCTGGGTTGGAAATCAAGGCTGCTTCCCTGTGTGGAAGTAACCCACAGGGAGTGAGACGTTCCATGTTCCTTGATATTTCAAACAGCAAAGTTCCTCATAAACTGTGACAGCATTTTCCAACAGAAATGTAGCGTGAGTCACACACACCACTTAAATCTTCCTAAGAGCCCCGTTGAAAAGAAACAGGTGAAATTAATTTTAGCAATATATGTTAACTATCTCCACAATTCAGCCAAAATATTATTTCAACATAGAATCGACAGAAAAAACGTTGTTAGATATTTCACTTTCTTTTTTTTGTACTAAGTCTCCAAAATCCAGTATGGCAGATCTCAATTTGGATGTTAGATTTTCATTGAAACACTTGAGATATATTTAAACGTCGTAAAATTTACAGTTGAAAACATACATTCACACACCCAAGTTGTTCCAAACATACTTAAAGAGTTTTCTAATAACTGAATCAAGGTAATTCAAATTTAAACAACTGAAGATTAAGTAAAATTAAAAATTCAGTTCCTCAGTTGTGCTAGTCACATTTCAGGTGCCCAAGAGCCACACAAAGCTGGTGACAACCACGCTGGACAGCTCAGGTCCATGATTCTAGAGAGGGAGTTTTCTCATCACCGTGCCCTTGATGGTAACTAACAAGAGCAGATTTGACAGGCTCACATTATCCTTCTTTCTTCTCTTGTGCCACCTGTTTGGTAACCATAAACTCTCTGCCACACTAAATAAACTCTCAATTTTCTCAGATTTCAGTTTTGAAATTCTTCAGCTGCAGGCAGGCCCAGCTACCCTAAACCAAAGCTCAGGCCACTGATCAGCCGTGCCCTCCCTTTTGCAGGGATTCTACCTTCATTGTAAAATAGACACATATCTTCTACATCTTCCAAATACATCCCCAACAGTATAAAGGAATTACAAAGAAGTTTTCAAAGCTCTTCTCTGAAATGAGATGCCATTACAAGTAAGACACACCACAGGTTCCTTGGGACAGAAATAATTAGAAGTGCCCTGAGTCCACATTAAAGAGTTTTGGCAGACTATGTGCAGCCTTCCTGTCTACATCCATCTGTTAGGTTAGGGCCATATCTTACCCAGTTACTAAGGACCAGGCATGTTTGTACCTTATGATGTTTTAATAGGGTCACGTTTCAGTCTGCCTTTGACTAATTATGAATCATTGGGTAAATAATTTTTATCAGTGTGTTTTCTGAAGTATACACTGATATTTGCTTGTGTTGCATGAACATCTTTAATTTGCAAAAGGAAAAAAGCCAAAGCGAAATCGTACGGTGTGGTAATTTTGAGAAGCAGCCTGGTGTCTAGAAAGAGCATAAACATTGACATCAGAGAGGTATGGGTTCAAATCTACAGCCAAGTTATATATATACTTATATATATACATATAACTGAATCACCATGCTGTACACCAGAAACTAACACAACGTTGCAAATCAACTATTCTTCAAAAAAAAAAATCTATAGCCAAGTAGTCAAGGAATGAAGAAGTGCTATCCCTTTAGAGGTGGCCCAGCAGTGCTGCTTTACAGTGAGGACTTGGAATCAAAACCCAGCAATTATAACCGTCCTGGTGACTCTGCAGTGCTCGTTTCTTTAGCTCAGGACTGGATTATCATGTTCATATTAGATTCATTCTGGAGAAGTTTTGTGCAAAGTTTATACAGAATGTGTTCACATGGGAGGGTGTGTATATGAAATCAGCTTCAAATGCAAGCTTAAGAATTGTTACACTCATTGAAAGGAATATTCTAACTTTATAAATTCACTTCTTAAGTCATTTGATTTCTCCATTCAAACTACAAACAAAGAAGTCATCAAATAATCAATATGAATGTTCTTTGCATGCTCATTGAAATATATTGGTGTATAGCACTCTATTTATGATTTTTAGGCAATTTTATTGATTGTAAAACTTAAATGTTTTATTTTAAAACAATTTTATGATCACAAAACAATTTTGGTTCATTGTAGACAAAATAGGAAAATTAATGTAACCAAAGAAGAAAATGAAAATTGTCTATTATTAAACTCTCTAAATCTAAGAATTATTAAAATTTTGATATTTCCTTCAAATATTTTTTCTTTGTCCACTTTCTATGTCTGATCTGGAACAGGGTACTTTAAGGCAAGTTACTTACATACAGCCTTTGTATCTCAGTGTCCTAACCCTAACTAGCTTTTCTGGTTCTTGTGAGGATTAAATGGATAAAGCACTTTCAGAACAGTGCCTGACATACAGCAAGAGTTTATTACCTATTAACAATTATAATTAGATATATTTTTATTTTCCAAAATGGATTAAAACTATATCATAGTTTCAAATTTTCCTTTTTTAAACTTTATTACTTTGATGGTACTTTCCCATCTCATTCTTTTTTTTTCTTATGTGAATATTTTTAAAAGCCTCGTTGATAAAAACTATTGCTCCATAGAACAGAATTCTCTTCTTAGAAGAATTTTATGGAGGGTACAATTCACAAGTATCCAACTGAGACTACTCATTTAAAAATAATGTTTATTATAAAGTATAAAAGACTATTATAATTTAAAAGACTGAAAATAGTACAATGTTCAGAGCTTTATTAGTGTTCATTAAAATTTCACTAACTTTAGTTTAGTCATTAATAGCAGGCATTCAATAAGCAGTTGCTGGTTAGGTGATTAACTGAGTGCTTAGATAAAAATGTTGATTATATGCTGGATGGGTTCAACATATCTCTTCTGGGTTTAATGTGAGGTGTCTGTTTATCAGTTCACCATTAGAGGAACTATTTGAGGACAAGAACTATATCTTACTCACTTAGGTTATTGGCAATACTTAAATACAGTACTTGGTACTTAGGGCTCAATGAATGTTAAACTCCACAAAAAGAATTAAAAATTAGAAAACTAGTTATCTAAATTAGGTCCTATAACTGATTAAAAGAATAGGCAAATGAATAAATACAAATTTATACAATTCGATAAATTAATTTAATTAGTTTGAGTCCACTCTACTACCCCACCACTTTTTACCATTTGATTAATAAATATCCTTTTAGAGTATTAAAAACTGCATAAAAATGGCTATGCAATTGGAGTAAATGAGAAAATGCCCCACTTTCCAAACTATGTGAATACATTGAGATAGTCTGCAAATAAACACATGTCTAAAGTTTACAGTCATTGTGATCTTTCTTAAGATTGACATTGTGGTAATAATTTAACACATTTGTAGTTGTAAGTAACAGCATCTTACTTTTAAACATTTTGGAAACAGTCTTCTCTATCTCCACTTTAACATGGCTATTACAATTTTGGTATATTCCTGTTCACTTTTTTCAACAGTGAACAAGCATCATACATTACACTGAATACTAACACTAGGTCCTATGCATTTTTCTATGTGTTTAATTGGCTTTCACTGTTACATTTTTAGTGATTATGTAATATGTCATCATGTATATTAGACTCTTCACTAACCCATTCCCGTATTCTTACTTAAATAGCTTCCAGTTTTTCATTGTCAGGAAACTGGTGAGCACCTTTAGGCATATGATTTTATGGCAGATCATCAGATATGGCATTTTGGGGTCAAAAAGGCTCTGAAGTTTTTATGGCTCTTGGCACATACTGCCAAAGTGTTTTCCAAAATAAATTATACTAATTTACAGTGTCATCAGCTATGTAAAAATAATGCTCCATCCACACACCTGAATTCATTGTTATTAATATGATTTTGGCATAATTTCCCTGCCACATAGAAAATTAACAATTTATTTATAGCATTCCTTCTTCTATATATGTGTATTCATTTATCCTAGAACGCATACTAATAGAATGTTGATATATTTTTAACTGGTACTATGACCTCTTTTCCACAGCCTCTTTCTTGACAGTTTTTTATTTCAGGGTTTCTACAATTATAATAACCGCTGATTCTTTAATTTTCAGTACTGAGATACTACTCTGAATTTAGGTCATCATTATTTTAGGCTGAATGTATCATAAGTGTTGCACAGTTAAAGTCTACAGAAAGGACAATAATTTTGCAGACCTGTACTTATTAACTTATAAATGTTTCTTTAACTGGGAAGAATGTGCCCTTCTGATAGTAAAAATTGCAACTAAAAGAACTGTGCTATCTTTGCCAATTTAATTATATAGTTTAACCTAGAACTGCTTAAATATAACATAGATAAATAAAATTCCATAGAAATCTAATAGCTCTTTTTGTTCTAGAGGTTCTACCTCCTTCTACCCCTATCTTGTTTGTTGAAACTACTGGCATGATTTCTGAATCTGTTGAAAGGAACAATTGACTCCCAGACAATCACTTTGGAAAACATATATTTTCCAAAGACCTTCTATCAGAAGAGCCTAATAGTAATTTTTTAAAAATAGTGTAAGTTGACTATGGTATTTATAAACATCATTTCCTTCTTTTTCCCCAGTTAAAAATACTTACCAACAGCAGGTTTTATCTATATAGAGCTTAACAACTTTCAGAAGTTTTTCACGTATATTATTTTCATTTCATTCTTAACACGACTCTATCAGTATGTATGTAGACAGACATTATCATTCCCATGGTTTGTATACGGGAAAACTAAGGTTCAGGGCCACCATATGCCCAAAAATAAACGTGACATAAATGGTATGGCCAAGGCTGAAATCCAGCTTTAAGTCTCGGCTAGGAATTTCCCATTATACTGTAATGAGCTGAGCTGATACTAGACACCTGAACCTCTCTCCCTTGACTACGTATGTGCATTTTTCTCGATTAAGAATTGAGGATTTAAAAAAAAAAGAATTGAGGATTTGTGTTGTACCAAAATATGATTATCCTCTTGAACTTTGAAAGAATAAAGCCACACAACTATTTAGACGGCCTTCTCTGAATGAGATCATCCCACCTACCTCAGGAAGCAGTGGCTCTTCAACCAGGACACGAGAACTGTGCAGGCCAGCTCTACAAGAGCAGACAGGGCTTGTCTAGACCTGGAGGAGCAGACCCTGGGTGGTGGGCTTAATAGATGTGCCCTAAATATGAAGGGAGACAAGAAGGTGAAGTGGGAAAATTTATGCAAATTCTTTATTTCTGGGTTCCCTTGAGACTGCACCAGGTCTGTAGCAAATCAGATTATCTCCTGTGCTTCCCACGCTGGAAAACATCAAATCACAGGAAAATCATGGGGCTTCCTCCTGGGGTATCTATCTTTGCTGAAGACGTTAGGAATCAAATACTAAATAAATTCCATATAGACTTCACATTTTATGAAGATAAATGCATCAATATGATTTTTAAAGGAAAATGTGAGAGTTTAACAAATTTTAGAATGAGATGGACCACTGTGGGATGCTTCCCCAGACCACTGGAGATACTACAAACTCTCTTCTACCCTTGGATCTACGCAATGGAAAATGTTTAAGAAATATAGCATGACATATTTTCCTTCCACAATACCCTAGCACTTAAAGTAAAGTCCTATTTGAAAATAAACCAGATTTGTTTCAGTTACAAAGAATCAGTGGACTGATCACATGGGCTAAAGATCCCTAAGGGATGGTGTATTTCAGAGAGATTAAGTTGGTGCTGCAAAGACCAGCTGCCACCACTTACAGTGGGCAACTTAGAGGTTCTTGATTTCATTTGTAATAAGAAAGATGGCATTCTTTATGTATGCTTTCTTTCTTCAATTGACTTTACCATGAACTGCATTGGAGGAGGCACCTGTTACATAGAAGTTATCCGTAAAACTATTTCGGCCTGCTGTTTTGTTACAGGAACATTTTAAATCACAGTTTTAATGTCTTTAATTAGTTGTAGGACTACTTAAGTTTTATTGAATTTATGCATTAATCTAAGTTTTCAAAATTGGCACAATGGTCTTGATGGTATTCTCTTCTTGTCTTTTGAGTACTTTATCCATAATTATGCCTCTGCTGTAGACTGTGAAAAATGGTTCCTAATGAATCATTCCACCCTGTGCCCACTTCCCTTTGAACATGACTTGATACCCCTCCCATAAGATTGAACCCCTTGAATCTGGGCTAGCCCTGTGACTTGCTTTGGCCAATAGAATGAGGTAGTACTGACATTCTTGGATTTCCAAATCCAGGTCATAAGAGGTCTTCCACATGTGCTGAGAAGGAACTTAGCTGCCATGTACAGAAAGCCAAGCTAGGCTGCTGGAGAAAGAGGCCAAATGGAAAATCTGCTGGAGAATAACCATGTAGAAGGAGTGGCCCCAGGTGATGGTCAGCAACAAGGCCCCACAAAGTTGGGTGAGACCATCTTGAATCCTCTGCTCAAGTGGGAGAATGAGATGAAAGAATGAGAAGAGAGAGCCCTATCCATCCCAGCTGAGACCATAGAAATGAAGCAGGGATGAACTATCTCACTGATATCTGCCCAAATTCCTGATCCATTGAATCAAGAACAAATATTATGGTTGTCACTGTATGCTACAAATTTTAGGATAATTTGTTACACAGCAATAGATAACTAGTATAGTGCTCTTCTCTTTGTGTATCCTCATTCATGATATGGTGTTTTCTTTTTTGAATCAATCTTGCTAGAGTTTTATCTATTTTAATTTTTTCAAAGAATGAAGCTTAACTTTGTTGACTTTCTCATTGAATCTTGCTTTCTATTTCACTGCTTTCTTTTCTTTCCTTTATTATTTGTTTCTCCCTATTTTTTTATATCACTCTGTTGTTATTTTTCTTATTTCTTAAGAGGGATAGTGCACTAATTTTGAAACTTTCCGCTTTTCTAACATAAGCAATTTAAGGCTCAAGATTTCCCTCAAACATTTATTTTTCATTATCTCACAAATTTTGGTTTTCATCATCATTTAGTTTTAGGCATATAAAATTTTCCTTCTTAAGTTCTTCTTAAGCCAAGAGTTATTTAACAGATTTTTAATTTATCTTTTTGTTCTTAATTGGATATCTATTCTGTGGAATTTATTGAAGCTTTCTTTCATGGCCTAATATATGATTATTCGTAACTGTTCCATACAAACTTGAGAAAAATATGTATTTTCTGATTGTTGGATGTTCATTTGGCCAAGTTTTAAATTGTTTTGTTCACATCTTCTATATGTCCTTGCTAAAATTTTGTCTGTTTGGCCTATCAATAATGAGAGAAATTTACTGAATTGCTCATAATGGTGGATTTATCAATATTTTTCTGTAGCTCTGTAAATATTTGCTTATTTTTGTGAAGCTATTTTATTAGATGTACACATGTCAAACTGTTCTAGCTTGGTGTATTGAATCATTTATCATTCCACTGTGACCCTCTCTATCCCTAACAATGTACCAGCTTTCTGCTGGTTAGTATTTGCCTGACAGTGTATACCATCCTTTTACTCTTCACTCTTTATATCCATGTGCTTTAGGCATATGTCTTTTAAACAGAATATATCTGGACTTCTAAAATCCAACCTATCTTCTGACTGAGTTTATTCCATTTATACTTACTATAAATCTTTATATTTGTAACTTTGTGTATCATCTTAATTTGTAGTTTCAAATTTGCCTCACTTTTTCTGTTTTGTACTTTTAAAAAATTATGTATTAGACAAGAATTTTATCACATCCTCATATCTCTTATTTTTCCTTCACTTCCACCTTCCATATCTTGATATTATCTAGAGAGTTTCATTCTAGGTTATTGTGAATACATATTCTTTTCCTTTGGTAGTAGCAGTTTTTAAACAATAACAAATATTACAAAGATATTTGTTCACCTTAAAATATCTATTTCAACTTTTCCCTCTGTATCTCCTGAAGATCTTAGTTGCTGCTTTATAGAAGTAGGTGCAGTTTGTCCCAAGAGAAGAGCAGGGAAGTAGCAAAAGCCAAAGAATTTCTTTCCTATTTTATCCTCCATTGCCTCCTGCCCCAGGCATATGCATTAGCCCATAAACACCAGTTCAGAATAGCCATTTTGCCCTAGAATTTTCTATTCCCTTGGTATTTGGGTGTTTGTCAGGTAACTTGGCTATTTTCTGTTTTGTTTTGTTTTGTTTCCCTCTGTAGCTCCTCTGAGGTTGATTTTGGAGGAAGGAGTTAGTAACCTTGTCTTGTCAGCATCCTGCTGGAAGTAGAATTGGAACTAATAATTTCATTTCATCTTCTCAACATTCCTGAGAGGTAGGTAAGGAAATGGAGATTCAGAGAAGTACAGAAAACTTGCCCAATGTGAAGTGGTGATTTAAACCCCATCCACTTGATTCCAAAGGCTATACTCCTTTCCATTCGCAAATCAATATAGAAACAAGCTACGTTTCCAGTCAGAAAAATGAAAATACCTAGGTTTGAGTACTGACTCTGCTATTTAAGTAGCTGTGGGATCTTGTACAAGTCACTAATCTTTAAAGTCCTTTCCATCACTAAAATTGCTGATTCCTCAGTTATACTGTCTGCCTATGTTTCAGTAATTCCCAATGAAGATTTAATTCATTGCCGTCTGGTTTCTGCCACCATCTTTCAACTGAAATCATTCTCACCAATGCTGCTAATCTCACTCTTATTGCTAAAAGAATTGAAATGCAGTGCTGTATCTTTCCATATGTTACAATTTGTTCTGTACTTCTTAATGCATTAAAGTGCTTCAGTTTTAGTTAACTCAGAGAAATCACCAGAGGCTTTGAAGAGGGAATTTCCCCACAAACAGCCATACATACAAATTTTATTTATATGTGGTGCTGGACAATGTTTTGAAAAAATGAGAAAATATTAGAGATACCACACACAAGTTAATTCAAGGTGGTCACAGACCTAAACAAAAGCTAAAGCTACCAAGTTTCTAGAGGAAAACATAGGAGAGTAACATCATAACTTTGTGGTAGGCAAATATTTCTCAGAGGGGAAACAAAGCACTAAAGATAAAAGAAAAATTGATAAATTGGACTTCATCAAACTTAAACCCTCTATTCACCAGTGATGCTATGAGGAAAATGCAAAGGCAACCCACAGAGCCAGGTTTTCTACTGTTGCGGTGGGAGGTTACAGATAAGCAAGGGGAAGAGGCTTGAATGATCCATGTGGTAATGGATTAGCACTAGAGATAACAGCATGAACTCATGATTAGGTTAATATAGATATAGATGTCTACATATAGAAGTATTTATAGATATGTGTATACATAGGTTAGTATAGACAGGTATATTTCTTCACTCTGTCAGCTGAGAAACTCCCCAGTAGCAAGGTACACACCTACGGCCCAGAAATTGGTTTCTAGTACCATTTGCCAAAAAAAAGGAACCAGTGCTCCTTAGAGAAATGGCTGGTCTAGTAGCGGGGCAAGGAAAATACAAGATGAACCTGGAGCATCTTGTAGAGCTAGAAAGTAAAAAAAATAAAACAAACAAACAAACAAAAAACCCACAATGAGAGGTCCACATCCAAGTGATGGAGGAACAAACTGAAAGAACTACCAATGGCTGAAGTTAGAACAATGTAAGCAACAAAATAAAGTAGTATTAGCATATAACCCAAAGTATAAAATAAATATTCAGAAGTCCTGATAGAAATGATTGCATAAATTAACAATGGGTAAGAAGAGACAAATCTCCCATGCAGAATAATTCCAAATAGTTTTTGTTCATAGTCTGTACTCAGGAAGATGGAATATAGTTTCCCAGTCTTTTAGTCTGCCCATACTTCCTTCCCTCCAAAGAGTACAGTATGGAAAGGGGGGGAAAGAGTAATTTTACATTGGAAAAATCTGACAAACACTACCTCAGCCAAGTCATCAAGGTTAGCATTAGCAGAATAAATCATGTTGACATTATGTACTCTTGATGGACTATGATGAGAATAGTACTTCACCTTTACAGTCTTTTTCCCAAAAATTCATAACCCCAGTCTAATTATGGGAAAAACATCAAACAAATTCCTATGAGAGGCATTCTACAGAATACCTGTACTCCTCAAAATGACAGTACTCCTCAAAACTGTCAAGGTTATCAAAAGTAAGGAAAGGTCTGAGAAACGGTCACAGTCTAACAGGCCGAATGCACCATGATGACCAAATGTAATGTGGTATCTTGGAATAGAAAAAGATCAGTGGGTAAAAACTAAGGAAATCTGAATAAAGTATGAACTTTAGTTACTAATAATGTAGCAGTATCATTTCATTAATTGTAACAAACATAAAACATGTAACGAGGAAATCAATGTGGGGCATATGGGAACTTACTCCACTATCTTTGTGATTTTTCTGTTAATCTAAAACTATTCTAAAATTAAACATCTTTATTTTAAAAAGTCAAACCACAGACTGGGAGAATATATTCAAAAAACGTATGTCTAAAAAAGGATTTGTACCCAGAATAAATAGAGCTTCCACAAATGAATACTAAAAAGACAACCAAATTTAAAAAGATAAACCTCAATTTTAAAAATATAGGCAAAAGACTAGAAAAGGCATTCCACAAAACAAGATATAAAAATAAGCAAGTGAAAAGATGCTTATTATCATGTCACTGAAGAACTACAAAATTCAAGTGATACCATTTTACACCTACTAGAGTGGTTAAAATTAAAGAGTGACAACTCCAAATGTTGACAAGCATCTGGAACAACATGGACCTCTTATCTATCACTAGTGAGAGTATACAATAGTACAACCACTTTGGAAAACTGCTTGGCAATTTTTTATAAAGTTAAGCATACTCAGAATGGCCCAGAAATCCCACATCTATATTTCCCCAAGCGAAATAAAATATGTTCACAAAGACTTGTACAAGAATGTTTATAGCAATTTATTCATAATAACTAAAAACTGGACCAATCCAAATGTCCATCAACAGCTGAATGGGTAAGCAAAGTATTCAACGAAATACTTCAGCAATGAAAACAACTGCTGATTTCCGCAACAGTACGGGTGGATTTCAGAATACACCCTGAGAGAAAGAAGGCAGACAGGAATGAGTACCTACCTCCTTTATTTTTATCGTGATAGAACTCAGAGGAGTTGTCTAAGTGGTGGGAGACTGGAGAGGTGCTTGAGGGAACTCTTGGGTAATGGAAATGCTTTATATCCTGCTGGTTGGTGGTTACACAGCCGCTGACATTTAGCAAAACTCATCAAATTATATACCAAAAAAAACTACGCTTTTCACTCTAAATTTTACCTCTATTAAAAAAAAAATAGACACGGGGGAAAACACTGGTAACGTTGAAAAGTAACACTAAAAGATGTAAGGAGAAATCTGCTGTGGCAAGTCCTTTCTTTAAAACCTTAAGTGAAGAAATACTCCAGTAAGCTCTGCAGGATTTATGCGACTAAATAAGGACATTAAAAAGCTCTGCAAACTCTGAATCCCCTCTCTCCGTCCGAGTGCCTCCGTCCTCTTTCGGATACCCTCGGGGCTCCAGGGCGGATTCAGGCGTAGCCCGGGGTCAGAAGTCGGCCACTTCCGCCCCTCGCCCGGCCACGGCACTCCCACCATTCCGTCCGTCATCAATATGCGTCGCGGTCCAGCGCATGGATTCCGCTCACACCCGGCCTTTGAACCGTCCGTTCACCTTTCAATCAATTCAAATAGTGCAAGGAGCGAACCAATCGGAAGCCTCATCAAGGGGAGGGGGCGGGCACTTTCGCCGGAAGTGTTGGTTAAAATACATCCAATCAGAGGCTCTGTGTGGGAAGTTTGAATTTTGCCGAGTCTTAGATAGTAGGCGTTCCTTCTTCAGAGGCGGCGGTGGTCGTCCAAGCCCAGAGGGTTCCTTTACTTTTAGTTTGGTTGAGGTTTCACGCTAGAAACTGCCTCAGGTAAGTGGATGCTGGAGAGTTAGAGGGACGGTGCTGGTCCGCTTCCTTCTAGAAGGTCTAGAAGGATCTGAGGACCGGCGGCTGCGAGCTGGACGCCGCTTAGGGGAGGTGCCTCTTAGGACTAGGTTACCTGTCCTTCCCGAAGCTGATGACGCAGCCCCCCGGAAGAGTAAATATTGTTGCCATGATCTACGTAGCAGTCAGCATTTGACCACCGGGGCGTAACTGGCCTTTGGCCCCAGCATGATTCCTGTAGCTCCTTCCAGATTCTACGACAGCTAAAAACGCCCGAGGTGACAACCTCTAGGCAAGACTGAGGCATTCTAGCCTTTCAAGCTGGAAGGAGCTCCTGTCAGCCAAAGAAGAGAATTTAGATGTATGTGAAGAGCCAGGCTCCCTGGCTTGGGATTCCAGCTCCATTGTCTTAGCTGTGCTAATGTGGGCATTTAATTTACCTCATCTGTGTAACGGCAGTTATACTACTTTTTTAGAGTTTAGAGGATGATTAAATATACCTTCAGTGTTAGTTCTCTCTCTCTTTGCTGTGTATAGTGCTATGCTTTATTTTAAAATAACTAATACATAATTTTAATTTTTCTTTAATATTTAGCAAACTAATATTTGCAGGAAGTGGCAAATCAACTAGTAGAGAAGAGTTCTTGATAAAAAGCATTCCTTTATCACTTTCCCTGGGCTCTTAAAGGAGAATATTATTAGCATCGGATGAATTCTCATTTTTTATACTCTGTTGATTGCTTAAAGTCATGTAACATTTTCATTTGTTGCATTTCTTGTGCAGATTTTTCTTTTATCTGCAGTGTTCAAGTGAACTTTTCTTGGTTATTCCTGTTGTTGAAGAGTATAGTGTGCTTATATTTTGAACTTCCTAATGGTAGACCCTCTGTCCTTTTATTCTTTCCTTTCCTTTCCAGCTGGCAAGACTTTTCCCTAGAGAACCAGTCTTCTTTCTCCAGTTTGGCTTGTTGTTCTCTATACCAGCTGTACAGGTGATGTCCTTAGCCTTTCCATTTTTCTTTATTCTTTTACTCCACGTTGGAGCCCATGACATCGTCTTTCTTATTATTCTCCCTTGTTTTGCTTGAATACTTTCTCAAGGGTCTTTCTAAGAAAAAAGTATATGCCTAGTAAACTATATGACTTCTTACATAGCTGAAAGAAATTTTATTCTGCCCTCACCAGGGAAAACTGATGTGGTTATCCTTCTGTATCACCGTGGTACTTCTTCCGAAAACGCTTCTTTTTCTCAATCTAACTGCCTGTTTATCTTTCGTACCTAACAGGCCTCTCGTGTGTTTTGTTTGTTTTGTTTTTTGGCTTGAGAAAAGATGCCAGGCTGCCTGCATTCATTCCCAGGAGAAGATTAAGGAAACTATTCTGTATACTGTCCTTCACTTAACTTTCCCTGTTTTCACCTTTACTTCATACTGTATTTTGCAATGTTCTTTATGTATGGTAAGCCTAGAACCTCTTATTTATTTTCTGAACCTTAGCTTCCTGGGCTTCACTTCATCTGTCAAGCAAGTCCTGTTCAGAACCCCAAAATAGATTGTAGTGTCTTATCTTTTGATAACCTCCTTCCTAGTCTTCAGTCACATATTTATTCCACTTTGTATTTTAATATTTTTATTTCATAAGGCTCTGAGGTGGGATAGGAGGTGAACTGGGATGTTAATTTTTTTTTAATTTTTTTGGGGGTAATTAGGTTTATTTTTGGAAGAGGTACAGGGGATTGAACCCAGGACTTTATGCATGCTAAGCATGCACTCTACCGCTTGAGCTATACCCCTCCCTGGGAATGTTAATTTTTTAAATAATAAAATGAAACTCCATGTAAATTGGTCTTTCTTTTTCCTGATAGGATGTCTTCATCACATTTTGCCAATCGACACAGAAAGGACTTAAGTACTGACATGATTAGAACTAAAATTGCTCATAGAAAATCACTGTCTCAGAAAGAAAACAGACATAAGGAATATGAACGAAATAGACACTTTGGTTTGAAAGATGTCAACATTCCAGCCTTGGAAGGTAGAATTCTTTTTGAATTAGATGAGACATCTCAAGAGCTTGTTCCAGAAAATGCCAGTGTCAAGCCAAGTAAGTAAAGTGCTATTGTAATTTTAAGTGCTTTGAAGAGTGAGTAAAAAAGTTGGTTTAATACCTGAGGTTAAAAAAACCCTGACCAGAAGAATGGAGTTTTAATATGCCATTTCAATAACTTGGTGTTTTCTACAACTAAATACTGTCTGTTTCAAGTAAAGGCTATGAACGTCCTGAGCTAGGTTAAAGCCATTTACCTATGGAGGATTATAACACTTTTTATGTATATTGCCTTATAGGAAAATCCTAAAGTTCTTACTTCTGGAGCTTGGGTAAGATAAATATTGAGAAGATAAACCAATAAGGGACATAAAAATAGAACTGATTGATATATTCATGATTTAAGGATACTTTGTCAATGGGAAAGAGCAAAGAATTCATGTTTGTAGTTTGCCCAGAGGGATCTGAGGTCATTAAAAAAGAAAGAACCAACTAATAAAGAAAGAAATGATCTCAACAAAAGATAAAAATAATAAAACTAGAGTGTCTTAGAAGGCAAGGGATGCTACAGAAAAGTAGGAAGAGAACTGGGAAATGGCATGCTTTAAGTTTTTTATCATTTTTTCAGAACCAGTGTAATATGTGACATATCCAAGACACTCAACATATTCAGCTTAATTGATTCTTTTAGGTGTTAGGCTAAACTATTTCTTCCAGATTTTTCATTTTTGTGATTCTAAGGTAAAGTGAGAGAAAAGAATTGGATTAAAGTGTTCTAGGGTGCTTTTTTGGATTTTGTTTTTGAGATGAAGTGATCAGTGCATGTTTGAAGGTCAAAAGAAATGGGTTGGGAGTTGAGGGGGACAGATTAAAGAATAACATCTTTTAGGAGTTACAGGAAATGAAAACTGGGTCATAGAATGATATAAGCTGGCCTTAGAATGAAGAAATGGACTTTTTTTTTTCTGTCTGAGAAGAGGTGATACTGTCTTCTGAGTTGCCTTCTTGCCTCTACTATGACCTCTCAAATGCTCCATTCCTTGACCAAAATCTTTGAAACAAAAGTTCAACTCTGTCAATATACTATTAAAATAGCTTCTGTTTCTCATTTACAAAGACCTAGAGGTGGGAGTGGGCTTGATATGTTCCAGAGAAAGCAAGTAGGTAAGCATGGCTAGAGAAGGCAAACAGGTTACCTCCCATAGAGCCCCGAGGACCATCATTATAAGGACATTGGCTTTTACCCTGAGTGAAATGTGAAACCATTAATGGATTGGTGGGTGTTGATGTAATCTGATTTATGTTTTAAAAGCATCACTTTGGCTACTATGTTGAGAATAGATTGTGGGATGGCCTCAGAGAGACCAGTTAGGAGACTATTGCAAAGAGTTAGTTGATGATTGATCAGAGTGACAGCACTAAAGATAGGTGGTTGCATTCTGGATATATTTAGAAGATTGAACCAATAGGATTTCTTAATGGATTGGATGTAAGGTTGATAAAGAAAGAGGGTTAAGGATGATTCCAAGGTTTTTAGCCTGAACACATAAAAATATGGAGTAGCCATTTGCTAAATTGTAAGGGATTGAGGGAGGAACAGATTTTGGGGAGTGGTAAGATTAAGAGTTCAGTTTTGGATGTGTTCAGTTTAAGATGCCTATTAGACATGTAAAAGGACATTATGTAAAGGTAGTAGGATATACAAGATGAGTTCAGGGGAGAAATCTGAGCTGAAGATACACATTCAGGAGTTGCAGCTTATACATGGTGTTTGAAGCTATAAGACGATGTGGTTATGCAGAGTTTTGACGTGGTAAAGGATAGAAGAGGAGTGGCATTCCAACGTTTAGGATGAGGACACAAGGGAAAAGAACTCAGCTAAGAACTGAGGAGAAATGCAACCTAAAGTTAAGAGGACAACCAGAAGAGCTGGTATCTTAGAAACAAAAGTGAAGCAAGCATATCAAGGAGGAGAGACTAGTTAACTCTGTCAGTGCTGCTTGTTAGGTCAAGTAATACTAGAAGTGAGAATTTGAATTTCACCACTATGAAGGTCACTGGTGATCATGATGAGTAGTTTTGGTGGAAGGATGATCAGGGAGCGAAAGCCCAGTTGAAATGTGTTCAAGAGAGAATGGCAGCACCATTGAGGATACATTCTTGCCCCAAAAGTTGAAGTTGAGTCTAATCAAACCCTTAGATATAATTTCTAGTTTACAGAAAACAGGGCTAGAGGAATGAGTGAAAAACACAAGAAAGCAAACAGACATACACAGTACAGGATATTCTGTAAGACAACTGTCTAGTTTTTGTCAACAAGACAATGACATGAAAAGAAGGGAAGGGAGGAGGATCTGTTTCAGATGGAGAGATTTAAAAGACATCCAAATACAATGTGTGGATCTTGCTTGTTTCCTGATTTGAACAAACCAGTGGTTTAAAAAAAGGCCCCTTGGAAACAAGCAGGGAAGTTTAGTTCTGGTCCCTGTAATAGATGGTGACATGGAATTACTGCTAATTTTGTTAGATATGGTGATGGTATTGTGGTTATGAAAAAAATGTCTATTTTTTAGAGGTGATATTGAAGTATTTATGAATGAAATTTTGTGAGTGGAATTTGTTTTCAAATTCTTGAGAAAAAAAGCAAAGTGCAGCAAAATGTTCATAATTGTTGACTCTTGGTGATAGGTATATGGAGGTTTGTTATTCTACTTGTATGTATATTTGAGATTTTTTTCATAATTTTGAAAAAAGTGAAAGAGAGGGACGGAAGGAGAATTGGAAATAGAGATATAGATAGCGCTCTTGAATTTTACTTTTAACAGGAGTAAAGAAATGAAGCAAGTGGCTTAATGAGGATGTGAGTTGGGAGGAATTACTGCATGTTTATAACTTCATGATGGCAACAACCCAGTATAAAGAGAAAAATGAATGAGAGGGCCAGTTGCTGGAAGAATGTCCTTGAGTAGGTGAGAAGGAATAGAATCTAGAGCTAGGTGGACGAGATTGGCCTTGAGTAGGAGCACACTGCTCATCTAGGAGGGAAGGTGAAATGTGTAGGCTCAGTTATCAGGATGGGAGCTTTCAATGCGGATGAGAGAGGAAGTGTTGCAGATTTGAGGACAGAATAATGTATGAAATAGTAATTCCAAAAAATGAGATAGTAATGAAATAGGGAAATGTAGGGTCCAGCATAAATGTGTACTCATAAATACAGTTATTCCTTGGTGTCTGAAGGCAACTGGTTCTAGTAAACATGCCCCTACCACCCTTCCCACCCTACCCCAACCCCTGCCCCCTGCCCCAATATCCAAATCTGCAGATACTCAAGTCCCTTAAACAAAATGGCATTGTGGTTTCATATAACCTACTGCACATCCTCTTGTATACTTTAAATCATCTCTAGATTACTTATAATACCTAATGCAATGTAAATGCTATATAAATAGTTGTAAATACAATGTGAATGTTATGTAAATAGTTGCCAGTAAGGCAAATTCAAGTTTTGCTTTTTGGAACTTTCTGGAATTTTTTTTCTGGATATTTTCTATATGTGATTGGTTGAACCTGTGGATGTAGAACCCAGGGATATGGAAGGCCGACTGTAGAAAGAGAAGAGGTAGCATGCTTTTGTCTGTTTTTTTTTTCAGCCATACTCATTTGGGCATTGCAGGTGGGAAGTAGGCAGAAAATGGCATTTAATTGAAGTTGGAACTTTGCCAAGGTTCAACAACGGGAGAGAGGGGCCAAAAAGTTGAGGTAGTGATTACGATGATAAATTATGGAATCTAAATTGGCTAAGAAAAAACTTGAGGACATGAGGGAGGTGAGAGACAGTAAAAAGCTGACTGTAGATCGGTAGAGTGTAGGTAGGTCATGGTGGGGCCAAAAAATTTTTGGAAAGATAAGGTAATCAGAGAGTGGATTGCTTGAAATTGGGCATAAGAAGGACATAGTTATTCATTGGTAATAATGAGGTCTCAAGTGCTAGCAAATGAATACAGGTGTGACAAGATATTGGCCCTCTCAGCCCTTGAAGTTTCTGGCAGGGCTTGGGTTGATCAGATCTTTCTCTCTCTGGCTGGTTGGTTGCATTTGATCACAAGCAGCCTCTCTGCTCCAGTGTGCTGTGTAAATGTTATTTATGTGTACTATGATATGACAAATGTTGAAATACTGTATGTATGTGACCATGGAAATGGGTAGCTGAATATAGCAGAAGCAAGGTCATTGGAGGAAAGGACACCTAATTGAGAAGCCAGGATATTGGAGGAATCATCAGGGTTTGTACAAGAATAGTGATGGAGGTAATGACAGTAAGCCAGAAGCTAAAACCTTCAAGGAAGGATAAACAAACCTGAGACAAATTGAGGTACTGGACAGTCTGATCTGATGACATGAAATGTAAAGCTGGGATCTTTTAGTGAAGAGGAAGAAATAATTGGGAAGCACCAATGAGGTCACCTTTCCTCTTTAGGTCCAGTGATATTCTAGCATGGGAGAAAAAACTGTCAACCACTTGAGAGGACAACTGGGGAAGAAATGCCTTCAGGGGAGAGCCAGGTTTCGGTTAGATCAAGAGATAAAGGGAACATTCAGAGAAGTCAAAGATACAGGGGATTTGTTGATGACTGACCACTTTCATCATTAGAATTTTTACATACTCTGTTCTCTGCCTAGATTTTTTTTTAAACAACTTTGTTGAGGTCAAGTTTACGTACTATAAAATCATCACCCATTTTAAGTATGTGCCTTTTTGTAGTAAATTTACTCAGTTATGCAGTTATCTCTCTGGATTATTTTTAACCCTTAGCCAGTGGGTAAACACATATTTTTTCCTCTGAACCCTTCTTGGGTGAGAAACCTTTCTTGAGCTCCCCAGACAGTGGTTTGTACTGATTCTTTATTGTGTGCATTCTCCTATTATTTTTCATGCTAAACCGAACTGAACCTGTGTTCACTTGAGCCCCTCAAGGGCAGAAATTTTCTTATTTATTCTTACTGTCTGAAATGTTTCATAGATAGTAGTTATGTGTATTTTTCATATAAAAATGTTTAAATAAACATTAAATAAACATTATAAATGTTTTATAGTTTAAATAAATACACTAATATTTAGATGGAAAACCTAAGTTGAGCTAAGGAAACTGACAAGTTGTCCTAATATCAATGGAAACTATGGTATTAGTTACCCCAAAACTTAGTGGCTTAAAACAAAAAATATTTATTAATTTACACAGTATTTGTGGGTCAGGAATTTGGGTGCAGCTTACCTGGATGGTTCTGGAGATTGTACACAGGATGTCATCTAGGGATGTATCTGAAGGCTTAACTGAGACTGGAGGATCTGCTTGTAAGATGACTTATTCACATGACCAACAAGTTGATGTTGGCTTTTGGTAGGTTGCCTTAGTTCTTTGCCATATGGTCATCTCTGTGGGGCTGCTTGAGTCTTCTTAAGGTTCCATGTGGCTACTGGCTTGCCCCAGAGCAAGTGATCCAAGAGAGAGCAGGACAAAAGCTGCCTTTTCTTTACTGACCTAGTCTTGGGAGTCACACTCCATCGTTTCTACAGTACTTTCTTGGTTATACAGGTCAGCCTATTCAGTATGGGGGAGGGTATGACACAAGGCATGACTATCCAGAGGTAAGACTCACTGGACATCAGTTTGGAAGCTGGCTGTCATAGAAGTTAATTAATTTAAAAGTCAAGTATTACATGCCTGGTACATAGCAAGCAATATGTATTTGAACAAGTGAAGGCAAAAGAAATAGAAATTTTAAAAGAACAGGGGTGGAAATAACTTGAAGTGCTAAGTAATTAACAGGAAGTTACTAAAAACACTTCTTAAACAGTTGAAGTTAGAAGTTAAGATGTTTGCCTACTTTTTATCTAAGATGTTTTATATACCGTTTTTTCCTTTTCTTTTTTTTCCCCCTACTTAGGGTCAACAAAAACTATTCTAGGTGATCAACGAAAACAAATGCTCCAGAAATACAAAGAAGAAAAGCAACTTCAGAAATTGAAAGAGCAGAGAGAGAAAGCTAAACGAGGAATATTTAAAGTGGGTCTTTATAGACCTGATATGCCTTGTTTTCTTTTGTCAAAGCAGAATATTATGAAAGCTGAGCCAAAAAAGGTAAACTTACTATCACAACTTGTTATAGAGGAATAGTTCCTTTTAACTGGAATTTTCTTTAAGAGATTAGATGGCTGTTTCCCCTGAGTCTCTTTATTCATTTAACTAGTTGGTAGAAGGTGGGAATGACCTAGTAGTAACTCAGAAGATGAAAACCAGGTCTCCTGATGTAGCCCGGTTGAGACTGGATTAACTAGGAAAGCTAGCAGAGCCAGGCTGAACAATGAATGCTATACTAAAGTATTTGGCACTTATTCTGTAGAATATGGAGAGTCGAGAGAAGCTTATAAAGGAGGTTGGACCATTATAAAAGTAATATTCAGGAAGATTACTCTCACCTTGAGGATTGTAGCCTGGAAAGAGAAGCATTTATAGATAAGAAGACCAGTTATGAGTCTATTAATAGTCTCTATATATAGAATAGGTGAGATGAGATAAGCGGACTGGGCCATTGATTTAAAAGGAAGAAATAGGTGTAAGACATCATTTTGGGGGGGAGATGTAATTGACATATAACGTTATATTAGTTTCAGGTGTACAACATTGATTTATTTGTATATATTGCTGAATAATCACCACAGTTAGTCTTGTTAACATCCATCACCACACATAATTACAAATATTTTTTCTTGTGATAAGAATATTTAAGATCTATTCTCTTAGCAGTTTTCAAATATATGATACAGTATTATTAACTGTAGTCATCATGCTGTATATTACATTCCCAGGACTTGTTTTAAAACTGAAAGTTTGTACCTTTTGACCACCCTCACCGAGACCCCAGACCCCCACCACCACCCCCGCCCAGCAACCATTTATCTGTTTTCTATCAGTGAGGTTGGGTTTTTGTTTAAGCTTCCACATAAGTGTGGAAGTATATAAGTGAGATCATATGATATTTGTCGTTCTTGTCTGATTTATTTCATGGAGCATTATGTCCTCAGCATCTACCCATGTTGTCACAAATGGCAACATTTCCTTCTTTTTATGGCTGAATAATAGTCCATTTGTGTATGTGTATGTATGTTTTATATATGTATATATCACATTTTCTTTATCCACTCACCCATTGATGGGCACTTAAGTTGTTTCCATGTCTTGGCTATTGTAAATAATGCTGCAATATACATGGGGGTGCATATATATCTTTCTGAGTTAGTGTTTTCATTTTCTTTGGATAAATAACCAGAATTGGAATTGCTGGATCATATGGTAGTTCTAGTTTTAATTTTCTAAGGAACTTCCATACTGTTTTCCATAGTGGCTGTACCAACTTACCTTCCCACCAACAGGGCACAGGAGTTCCCTTTTCTCTACATCCTCACCAACACTTAACTATTTCTTGACTTTTTGATAATAGCCATTCTAACAGATCTCATATGAGACATCTTAAGATATAAGTTTGATAGGACTCGTGACCAAGTAGATGGTGTAGGGTGAAGGAAATTGAAGAGTCAGAAATAAGATGATGATTCTGAAGATATTAGTTCAAGCAGAAATACAAACTTTGATGCTACTAAAAGAATGAGGAAGGCAAGAAAAAGAACAAGCTTAAGTGGGTGAATATTAACCTTCTTTAAAAAACGCTATTTGGGCCATCTAGATAACAGTCCAAATTAATAGGATATGGCTCAAGGTGTAAAGATACAGATAAAGATATTGTATACGTTAGAGGAGGGAGAGATCGTTTGGAGGAACAGTAAAGACCTCTTAGAAGGAGTTAGATTTAAGCTAGCTTTTCAAGAATATGTAGGTTACCAATCATTGGTCTAAACTATACCAACTATTTTAAAATATGTTAAATGTATACGTAGGAGGCACAAGAGACACATCATTGTGTTAAGTAAGATTCACCAATAATTGTTCTTCATTCTATTTAGATAATAGTCATTGCTGAACTTTGCTCCCCTTATACACTCTAGAGAAAAGCCTAATTTCTTTAGCACTAGGTTTTCACAGAGATTTAGAGAAGAAAATGACTTCTCATCTAGAGAAGTCTGATCATGCTTCTTAAGAAATCTTACAGAGTTGATATACCTTGTTTTTTAATCAGTATTTCTCATGCTAAATTTTTTCCACATTTTGAGGTCAGGTCTCCATTTTCTTACTGACAATGGACAAATGCATAATCATGAGATTTGAAGGGAAATTGTCAAAGCTAAGGAAGAAAGCTGTACAGTATTTTTTCATAAACAGAAAACAAAAGATCCTTTACTCCAGTCGGTTTATCTACCCCCTTCTAAATATGTCTAGCCAATCATTTTAATGAGGATTCTAATACCTGGAAAATATGCTTTAAAATTTCTTCTCTCTCTTTACTGAGAAATATGAGTAAATTTTGAAGCTATAAACTTAAGCATAATTTAAATCAAGCCAGAAAAAAAATAATAATTTAAGTTAGCAAGTATCTTTTGCCATAAATGATTAAGGATAAATTTAACTTTAAAATGGGAACTTTATTTCATAATGAGGCATAGAATTAATTTTTTTTTAACTTTATCTTCTTTTGACTGTTTTAAGGCTGTTCCATCTTCTGTACGGATTACAAGATCAAAAGTCAAAGACCAAATGGAGCTGACTAAGGTATAATTGATAGTAGATCATTTTCACTAAACTGACAAATTGTACTTTTTTTTTCCCCCAGAGTAAGTAAATTCATTTTTAATCTAATAACAGCTCAAGTATTTTACTAGATTTAATAGTACTCAAATCATCGTTACTGGCATGGTGACAGATCAAGTTTGGCTAGATGACTAGGAAATAGTCACTTAAAATATTCTTTGCCCAGACATCCCTTTTGAGATATATACCAAATTTTGTGTCACATTCTTTTTTGTTTGTTTGTTTACTGGGCTTCAAATATTAACTCCGTTCACCATGAAGTGCAGATAGGGATATAGAGCACATAGGGTAGGTGTTATGAACTTCCTGGGTCTTCAAAGCTCCATTATGGATACAGTTATTAGAAGGATTACTAAGATAAAGTGAAGTGGGCAAGGAGGGAAATAGTATGCCTCTTTGTCAGGAGAGGAAGCTAAGTTTCACATATTCAATGAATTTTGAGTCACTACCCTGTTATCTAGGCTCTAGGATAGAATAGTAAACAACAAAATTCCCTGTTTTCAAGGAGCTTACTTGTGAGATAAGCACTAAAAAAAGAATGACATAGTGTGTCAGATGGTCAAAAGTATTAAGCATTATGGGAAAGAGTGAAAAAAAAAAGAAGGGAGATGGGGAGTTTTGAAGTAGGTGTAGGGTGGAATTTTGATCGGACCGTGCTGTGGTGGTAGCATTTTGAATGAAGTCTCTAAGGATATAAAAAAATGAACTGTGGGAAAAAGCTTTCTATCCAGTAGAAGAATTTTCTAGACAGAATTCAAAGGCCTTGAATTGAAAACATGCTTGGTATGTTTAAAGAGTCTCAGTAGATTATAGTCAGTTATTTTTAATAGTTTAGGTTATTAGCATTTTCTAAATCCTAAGATTCCAAAAAAGCTTGTAAGGAAATTTATATAATGGAATACTGGTTTCTTCATCTTTTCTTTGGGGTAGTGGATTTTTTACTGGGTCATTTACAACAGAGTTCAGTTGAGGGATCAGATTACACATAAAAAATATGGTGGTTTGATTTATTATGCACATAATCACATAGCACCTAATCTTTTAAATAGATTGATAATGAGAGTGATGTTCGAGCAATCCGAGCTGGTCAAAGACAAACCGAAAAGAAAGTGTTGGACAAAGAGAAAAAAGGTAAAAGTATAAGCGGTTACCATAAACTCTGATGTTGCCACAACAATAATTTAAAATTACCCAAAGCATTTGATTTTATTTTTTTTCCCACAGCTGTACAGCCTGTAATGCCATTGGTGAGAATGACTAGATCAGCTACTCAGGCAGCAAAGCAGATGGCCAGAACAGTCTCATCTACTACAGCGAGAAAGCCAGTGACAAGAGCTACTAATGGTAAGAAGGATTTCTTGATCAGTGACTGAACTAGAATGTTTTGGTCCTTGAGGTTCTTTGTGTTCACTTTGAAAATCATCATGTACTTCTCTGAGTAGAGGAGGAGAAAATGGGAGATTCCATAGGTTCTGTGCTCCCAATATCCCATTAGCACATAGTGGGTGCTCAAACACTGAAGTACCCATGTAAGCAGTGCTTCAAAGTGAAAAATGAATGGCCTAGATAAATTACAGTCCATCCGTCTATTGGCTTAATGACATTGTTAATGATATTAAGTGGGCAAAGATAAACAGGTCAAACTCTGAAGAGTATGATCAAAATTCTAAAATATATATGTGAATATGAATATGGGAGAAAACTGGAAAAACATACCCTGAAGTGTCAACAGTGATTACTACTGAGTAATATAAGCTTCAGTGAAATTTTTGATTGTTGTTGATATCTTAACACCTTTTATTTTGTTTTGAAAACAAATGGCCTATAGTTGGCAGGAAATTTCATCTATTTTTACTATTTTATAATGTGACCTTTAATCATAAAATCTTTTAAAACATACATTCCTATTGCCTATTTTCCTTTCCCAAGTTACCTAGTACTTTTAATGCAGCGTTTTCTACCTAGTCACAAAAGATGTCTTATTTTATTTCAGGTAATGAAGCAGAAAGAAAGGCACCAAATCAAGGAAGATCTGCCAAAAAGATAGAAACAAAACCTGACAAGGTAGAGTATAAACATCTGTTTATTTCTTGATACTCTGAAAATCTCATTGCTACTTTCATGAACTTGAAGTTGTGCATATAGAACTGCTTTAAGACGTTAACCTACATGCATGTTAACAACCTCTTGAACCATAAAGAAGCATCAGGAGGATTTACTGTTGTTTTTCAGGTATCTTCTCTTCAGAGTTTTATGGGTAGAGAAAGCATAATTTGGTTAACAGAAAAGAGAGAAAAATGATAAAAACACAGCTGACAGAAACCTTCATATGACAATAAGCTAAGAGATAGGATGGAGTAGAGTGGCATGCATTGACTTTGGATTCAGTTAGGCCTGAGTTTGAATATTGTCTCTGCTTCCAATTAGCTGTATAACGTGGAGCAAGTTACAAGTTTGTTTTCCCATCTCCAACATGTAATACCCACATAGAGTAGTTTTAAAAATTAAATAACCTAACATTTCTGATAGCATCTGGCATAGTGCCTAGTAGAGTCTTCAAAAAAGAGCCACCATTTTGAGGACTCAATGCCTTGGTTTATAATCCATGCTACAATTCCTTAACACTTAGGCCATGTAAGAAACATGGCTAGATTCTTAACTAAAAATAAAACATAGATCTTCCAAGGAAGGCAATTTAGAGTGAAGTTTCACAGATAAGCAGCTGGAGCACATAGCTCCTCCCTTGAGATTAATTTTCTCCTTAAGGATTATCACTTGCTTTTACTTGCACAGTCACGCTGGCCTCAGGGACAATGTTACTCTTAAATTCTTGTCCAGGTTGAAACACTCTGGGTTAAGTTCATATCTCATTAAAAATCAGAAACATCAAAACCTCTAAAAAGAAAATTTATATGGATGGGTGAAATGGGTGAAAGTAGTCAAAAGGTACAAATTTCCATTTACAAGTCTTGGATATGTAATGTACAGCATGGTGACTATGGGTAATAGTAATGTATTGAATGTATATTTGAAAGTTGCTAAGAGGGTAGGTCGTAAAAGTACTCATCATAAGAAAAAAAATTGTAACTATATGTGGTGACAGATGTTCATTAGACTTACTGTCTAGATCATTTTGCAATATATACAAATATCAAATCATTGTATTGTACACCTGAAACTAATATAATGTTATATGTCACTTATATCTCAATTTAAAAACCAAATAACAATTAAATTGACTTGGAAAAGAAAATAAGCTTCACATTTTATATGGCTAATCTTACTATGTCACATTGAAAACTGTTTTTGCTCTTATAATAAGGTTGTTTATAATCAAAGTTATTTTAAAAAAAGGATTTGGTCCTTGACAATTATAGTCATCCAATAAACATTGGATTTCTGATTCTGAAATCATTGTAATTATCAACATAATTTAAATAAAAAGATAAGTATTTGTTAGATGGGTAATTTTTCCACCTTAGTTTTCATGTATTTTAATTTGCTGCAATACCTAAAACCTGTTATTTAGTCCTTTTAATGAGGATTTTCTCTCTCTCTCTCTCTCTGGATCATAACAGTGGTTTAGTTAACTGGTCTTCTGATTCCAAATTTACATTTAATTGTTTTGTTTTTCTCTCTTAAAATATATATGTGGGACACATATCTCAACTTTCATATTTTCAGGCCTGTAAAATTGGTAGAATATATCCCCAGAAGAGAAATTCTTACTCTATTTTGTTTCCTCACATCTAGGTCATTTCTTTTAAAGCTGATAGTGAAGAAAATACTTTGGATTCACAAACCAGTGCAACAAATGGAATGGATCCAGATGGTGTCTTATCAAAAATGGAAAACTTACCTAAGACAAATACTGCAAAAATGAAAGGAAAAAATTCCTTTGCACCTAAAGATTTTATGTTTCAGCCACTAGATGGTCTGAAGACCTATCAAGTAACACCTATGACCCCCAGAAGTGCCAGTGCTTTTTTGACACCCAGTTATACCTGGACCCCTTTAAACACTGAAGTGTAAGAATTTAATGTTAATAATGAAATCCTTGCTAAGATGTTTAACAAATGTCTTTCTTAGATTTGTTCTGTGCTTTTTTTAAAA
This sequence comes from Vicugna pacos, assembly GCF_048564905.1. NCBI lineage: Eukaryota > Metazoa > Chordata > Mammalia > Artiodactyla > Camelidae > Vicugna > Vicugna pacos. Next base: position 56,485,846 of record NC_132992.1, on the reverse strand, counting down.
GTTAGTATTTAGTTAGTAAGTATGTTAATTATAAATCATGAAAAATTGATCTTTTAAAAAAATTCTTCAGGAGTCTACAGTAATGTATTAGACAGTTTTGATACTTCCTATATATTGTTATGACCATTATTTTCACAGTACACTTTTTTCTTCTAATAATTGACTTTACTATAACACTTAGAATTTTAGAAGGAAGAAATTGCTATAATTCTGTAGCTCAGAAGTGGTTTGGAGTTTTGTTGTTTGTGTTTTATTACTTTAGACAAAAATACTCAACTTGCAAAATAGGGGGTAAAAATCAGTTGGAATCTTTAAAAGAAACATCAAGGTTGTTTTGTAGAGACTGGCTGGCAGCAAATTCACCAGAACTGCCCAGCAGCATCCAAGACTACTAAGTGCTTATGTTCCATGAAGAGATCTTCAAAATATTTGGAGCTCATTGTAATTAGTAAAGATGGACATTCCCACTATAAGTGCTTAAAATTTTTCCCCTCCAGAATAGACAAGTTTTTTAAAAATAGGACCATATTTCTATTTTATCCCAGGTTTTTAAAAAGCAACATCATTTTGAAATCCTTCAATTAGATGTACGAGGCTTATGTTTCATGAAGTATATTTTTCTCTCGTTTTCAGTGATAAGACTCAAGCAACAAAAGAAATCCTTGCACAGAAATGTAAAACTCACTCTGCCAAGACAGCACATCAAGATTCAAGTAAATTACAGTGTCCTTTGGGTTCTCTAACAGTTTGGAGTAAAGGTATTGTATTTTAATTAATTTTTACTTGCTTTTCTGGATTATGATTTATTAGACATTTGTTTAGAGCTGTTTTTACCATATAGTTCAAGGATGTGATCTCAGGCTCAGGAGAGATGGGAAAGTGTGGGGAAAGATATCTGGACAGAGAGAGAGAGTTGGAGTGAGAAATACAGACTGAGAAGATAGGGGGAAATGTAAATTTGAAGAGAGAAATCTTTAGAGGATATGTGGTGAATGAAATCATTGAAGCAGAAATAAAATTTTTAAATTCAACATTGAAGTGTGTGCTTACCATGCACAAGGTACTGGGTTCAATACCCAGTACCTCCATTAAAACAAACAAACAAATAAATAAATAAACCTAATTACCTCTCCACCAAAATTAAAAAAAAAATTCAACATTGAAGAAAATGGAAGGATTTTAAAAAATTTGTCTTTTTATGGGTGTATCATTTTATGAGTTGCTGCTTTGAAATTTATATTAATTTTTCTTTAATCTACAGAACATGTCTTAAACAAAAATGAAACTACTAACAAAAATTCAAATGATCTTTCAATAAAAGAAGTCCCATCACTTGAAATAAATGAAGTTCTGATATCTCAGCCACAACATGATGTACCATATTTCAGGTTTGTCCATTTGTTCCTAGTGTAAGAAGTTTATAGTAATGTCTAGACATTTAAAACCAAAATTAAATTATTTTTATCCTAAATTTAATAGATGAATTAGGGGAAAACTGAATTTTGGTAATTTTCATTTGTCTTCTAAATTTCAATAATTTTTTTCAGTAATGAGTACATTCATGTGGTTTGTAATTCAAAAGGTAGAAAAGATACAAGTGAAAAATCTTTTTCCCAACTCTGTCTCCCATGCCCATGGTCTGAACCTTCCATAGAGACAAGTGTTACTCATTTCCTGTGAATATTTCCAGAGGTAGATAATGCATATGTAGACTAACATAAACATCTTTTTTATATATAAACAATAGCATACTGTTCTGTTTTCATTTAACATTAAATGTAGCAGACATTCCATTTTAGTGCATCAAGAGCTTTCTCATGTTTTGTGTGTGTGTGTGTGTGTGTGTGTTTTAATGGTAACATAGTATCCAATTATATGAATGTACCATAATTTACTTAATAGTCCCTGTTGCTGGCTATTTACACTGGCTCCAGTCTATTACTATCACAATCAAGGCTGCAAAGAACAACCTTAAATGCTTTTCAGTTCTCTCATGTACAAATACATATATATAAGGACCTCAGTTTACATTCCCTCCAGCAAGGTACAGGAGTTCCAATTTCATTACACCTTTTTTCCCCCACAAAGAAACCAAATTAAAGTTTATTTTCTAACAGGAGGATAGTGGGAGATGATAGGAAGCTCTTTGGCCCACCAAATCATGAGATAGAATTTCGTCTCTCCAACTGTGAAGAGAAAATTAATATCTTGTTTGGGGAACCTCAACATGTCACCTGAATGCCTTGGAAACATACCAGAGGCCTACGTTTGGAGAAAGGTCTCAACATTCCACATCACACAGAAAATGATTATATTCTATTATTTGAGTGAATGTAGCAAGAAAATTCCCATACTTTTTCCAATACAATATTAACAAATTTTGAGCTTTGCCAATCAAATAGGTAAGAAGTATTCTAGTTTTAATATCATTCACTCTATTATAAATGAGTCTCTTTTTATATGTTTGGGAGCCACTTCACTTATTTTTAGAGCATAAGGTTTTAGAATTCTAAGATCTTTTAGAGATTAGCTAGTTCATTGTGTTGTTCAACTATCATTAAGATGTTCATTAACATGATAAGCAATTTAACCAACTAAGTCATGTCAGCTCTAAGCCAGGTCTCCTTTCTCATTAATTAAGTTGTTCTCTGTTGCCACTGGATATAAACAGCTAAATTTTCCTTCTAAGAAACAAAAGCTATCCTCAGTTTCTCATGCTTGGATGCTTTTATAAAGAAACAGATTAAATTTACCTTAGGCCAGGGTTTTTTAACCTTGCCACTGTTGACACCTTAGCCTGGATAATTCTTGTTGTGGGATGCATTCCCTGCATTGCAGGATGTTTTATAGCATCCCTGGCCAGTAGCTCTCTAGTTCATGACGAACAAAAATACTTCTAGACATTGTCAAATGTCTCCTAAAAGGAAAAATTGACCCCAGTTGAGAACCACTGCATTTGGACAAGCAAAGCCGAATAGAATCTCTAAGGTCCTATCACTGTAATTTGAGATTTACAGTTTTTAAGCTTCGGCTTACTCTTGGCAGTTGAGTTGATCTTAGTTCATGGACAGTAACAGAGAACTAATAACAGAACTAAGGAATGCCTGATTGTTTCTGCTCAGCCACTGAAAAATAAAAACAGAAAAAACTAGAACTGCTAGCTTGAAAAATGGGCTCTTGGCATTAACCATCTACATAAGTTTTAGGTGTGGAAGGATTGACATACATAGAGTATCAAGTTATATTTATGGATTTTAACATCACAATTCATAAAGTAATTAAACATCAGCTCTGGGAAATTAATATTGTGTCATAATGCTAATAACTTGAATATTATTAGTGTAAGAAACATTTGTAAAACTGAAATGTATGTCATAATTTTAGAAATATTCTCCAGTCAGAAACTGAGAAGCTAACTTCATACTGCCTTGAATGGGATAGGAAGCTTGAATTGGACATTCCAGATGATGGTGAGGGAACATTTATATTTGTTTATGTCTTAGCTTCATTTGTTTTAATATAGCTACATTTATTTGAAATATAAAAATCTAATGTTGTCCAACTTTATGGTTTCATTGTTATTCAAAATACCAAGAATTTTTGTATCACATATGTTCACTAGTATCTCTGTGCTAAAATTGTACCTAATTTAAAAGATCAAAGTAGTTAAAATATTGAATGTCATTCCTGAGAGTTAGACATTTGCCTATTTTATTGTTAGATTTTTTTTTTTTACTGACTTTATGAATGACATCTGTATCTAGTATTGTTTGATTATACAAAGTTTTGTGAATGAAAATTACCTAAATCAGTATGGAACAAATTCTCTGAAAAGTTCCTTAATCTTACCCATTCAGGAAAGCTGTTTAGAAGAGATTATTTGCATGCTGTCAGCTTGAAGTCCTTAGATACCGATGTGCAGTGAGTTGTTTGAGGTTGAATTCTTATAAAATGCCAGGAGAGGTAGAATGCTGTTTATTGTATAGCAATAAGTATGTGTATGCTAATTTTTAGCAGGAATTGAAGAGGATAGTAAATGCTCAGTATTTGTATGACAAAGTTTTGTAATAGATATTTTTTGCTTTGCTTTAAGGTAAGAATTTGATTCTGTAAGCCCTAGAATATTTGGAATGAGGTGGTCTTGTCAGCTGGTTGGCTTGCAGTGAAGGTCCTATTTAAAATGTCCTTTAACTTTTAAAAACCTTGTATTTCCTTTAGCTAAAGATCTTATTCGCACAGCAGTTGGTCAAACAAGACTCCTTATGAAAGAAAGGTTCAAACAGTTTGAAGGACTGGTGGATAATTGTGAATATAAGCAAGGTGAAAAGGAGACTACCTGTACAGATCTGGATGGATTTTGGGATATGGTTAGTTTTCAGGTATGTGATCAAGTATTTTGAACTTTGAGTCTGTTTTTTTGGAAAATGAGCTAACAGTAGTATGAAAGGGTTAATAATAGCTGCTTATGTACCTGTAATATTAAATGAGATATTAGCACCTTTATAAACTGTAAAGCATTGTCTAAATTTGATGGCTGATTTCTTCTCCTTCCCTATATTGTCAGTATAATTTCTATTTGGGTTGGAAATTGAAATTATATTCAACTGTTGAATAATCTATAATGATTCTACATGCGAGAAAAATAGTAATTCTAATCTTTAGTGGTTCAGTTCATCTAGTAGTTACTGAGTTCTCACTGTGTGCCAGGCATTATTCAGGCATATTCTCTCTACCAGAGGAGTTTGTAGTTTGAGCAGTGGGCTAGTCACAACATATAATTCCAATCTCATGTAAAAAGTGCTGTGAGAGAGGGAATCATGAAGATCAATAAGGCGTGGGAGGAGATGACACTTTCTAGCTTTTTGAGCATATTTTAGAAATAAGCATATAAAGTACTATTTTAGGAACCTGTGGCCACAACTATTAGACATTTCAAGAAAGCCTCAAACCTGAAAGTAAGAAGTCAAAGCAAACATAAGAAAGCTATTTGGATGGAGGAAGTAGACCAATCTAGGAAGTATAGTATCCAAATAATAGGAATTCCAGAAAAAGAGTACAGAAAAAATAGAAAGGAAATGATCAATAAAATGGTGTAAAAATTTTCCCCAGAACTGGAGGACATGAATTCCAGATTGAGAGAGCCTCCTGAGTGCCTTGCTCTGTGAACAGAGTAGACCCACACCAATGCCCGTCATTAAGTATAACAACTCTTGGGATGAAGAAAAAACTCTAGATGCTTCCAGAGAGAAATCAAGTTTCGTACAAAGGGTCAAGAATCAGAATAGCCTTGGATTTCTCAACTGCGACATTTAAAGCTGGGAGAACAAAGCAGGGAAATAACCTCCCACCTGGAGTTCTGTAGCAACCAATCTAATGTAATGGTGGAAAGGCATTTTCCAGAGACACACAGTCTCAAATTTTACTTCCCAAGCCCTCTTTCTGAGGAAACTGAGAAAGTACCTCGCAAAAATGAGGGAGTGAGCCAGAAATGAGGGAGGAGATAGGAATGATTCCCAGAAAGGGGCCAAGAGAATTGAGGCCGTGGGGAGCCAAGAAGGTGTGCAGCACACTTAGGAAGTAGTAGTTCCCATCAGAGCAGGGGGGTCAAGGGATCTGCTAGATCTGTCTCTGGAAAGCTGAATGGAGTAAAATACCTGATTTGTTTATTAAATTGTGTTAAGAGGAGATTTATACTTACTGTGAAGAGTTGTTTTTTTGTTTTTTTTGTAATTTTTTTTTTGTAGGGGGGAGATAATTAGGTTTTTTTATTTTTAAAGGAGGTGCTGGGGATTGAACTGAGGACCTCATGCATATTGAGCATGTGCTCTACCACTTGAGCTATACCCTCTCCCAACTGTGAAGAGTTTAGAGTGAATTGATGATACACACATGAACAACTAAGCAAGCCAAAAGCAAAATAATTATCAAGTCTAGAGAAACTGTAACAAAACATAATCATCTCAATAGCTATATGGCTCAGATGTGAATAGTGTTTATGTAGTTGTAATAATGTAAGCATTGCTTTATGATCAGTTTTTATATATTTACCGGTTTTCATATTGAAGAGTTGATTCACTAGTATCTTTCAATGGTAATCAATTAATTTTGTGTTTCTTAATATCATTAATTTATAGCTTTAAAGATATTTGTTTTCATTGTTTTTAGTTACTATCTTTATTGATGTTCATTTCTCACCTTTGGCCAGTAGGAGCCTTTTCACATTGGCTGCTGGGGCCTTTTTTATCTTTTTAAAGAGTTGCACTAAGTAAATAAATAAATGAATGAATGAATGAATGAATAAAGAGTTATACTGAAGTATAACCTACATATCACAAAATTTGCCCATTTTAAGTGTATAATTTGATGATTTTCAGTAAATTTACAAACTTGTACAACCATCACCATAATCTAAATTTAGAACATTTTTACCACCACAAAAAGATCCTTCCTGCCCATTTGCAAGTCATTCCCACTCCTAGTCCCAAGTGACCACTAATCTTCTTGCTGTCTTTGTAGATTTGCCATTTCTGGATATTTCATGTAAAGTGAAAATAATACATTAAATAGTCTTTTGTATGCGGCTTCTTTCATTTAGCATGATGTTTTTGAAGTTCATGTTGTAGTTTGTATCTGTACTTTAATTACCAATTGATGGACATTTAGATTGTTTCTACTCTTTGGTAATTATGAATTATCTTTTATGAATATTCATGTAGAATATTAATGTGAACATGTATTTTCATTTCTCCAGGGTAGATACCTATATATTGCTGGAACATACGGAAAATTTATGTTTAACTTTTTAAGAAACTGCCAAACTTTTCCGAAGTGATTACACCATTTTAGGTTCCCACCAGCGTGTGTGTTCCTATTTCCCACATCCATACTTGCTATTGTCTGTCTTTTTTAGTATAGCCATCCTACTGGGTATGAAGTGTCTCATTCTAGTTTTGATTTGTATTTCTCTAATGAGTAATGTTAACCATCTTCTCATGTGCAAATTAGCCATTTATAATGTCTCTTTTGGCAAAATGCCTAGTCAGATCTTTTGCCCATTTTTAAATCGGGTTTGCTTTTTTGTTGTTGAGTTGTAAGTATTTTTTGTATATCCTGGATACAAGTCCTTTATCAGAAATGTTATTTGCAAATATTTTCTCCCAGTTTGTAGCTTGTCTTGATTTTCTTAATGTCTTTTGAGGTGCAAATTTTTTTTTTTAGATGAAGTTCAGTTTATTGATTTTTTCCTTTATGTTGTGATTATGTCTAAGAACGCTTTTTGCCTAACCACAGATCCCAAAGATTTTCTCTTTATGTTTTCTTCTAAAAGTGTTATAGTTTTAGCTCTTACAGTTAGAGCTATGATCCATTTAGAGTTCATTTTTGTGTATTGTGTAAGTGTCTAAATTCATCTTTTTTCTTGTGGATATCCAATCTTCCCAGTTCTGTTTGTTGAAAAGGCTGTCCTTTCCTCATTGAATTGCAGTGGCAACTTATTGGGAATCAGTTGAGCACAAATGTAATCCTCGGTCTTTCTGACTTTTAAATTTTTTTGAGAGAGATTGAGAGTACATATGAGTATAAATGCATAATAAGGGGACTTAAATAAAGTTTACCAAACTGTTAACACTGGTTACCTCTTGGAGGAGATTGGAAATACTAGAAGGATGGGGATATTATTTGAATCTTTCAAAATGAGATTGTATCAAGAGAATGAGAAGGCAAGCCACAAACTGAGAGAAAATATTTGCAAAAATATATATCTGATAAAGAACTGTCTCCAAAATATACAAAGAACCTTTAAAACAATCTGATTTTAAAATGGAAAAAAGACCTGAACAGACACTTTGCCAAAGATGATATAGATGGCATATATAGATCTATTCATATAGATACAGATGGCAAGGAAGCATATGAAAAGATAAAGCTCGATATTGTACATTATTAAGGATTTGCAAATTAAAATTGCAATGAGATGGGGGGAGAGTATAGCTCAGTGGTAGAGTACGTGCTTAGCATACACGAGGTCCTGGGTTCAATCCCCAGTACCTCCACTGAGAAGCAAACCTAATTATCACTGCTCCCCACCCCCACCCCCCAAAAAAACATATTATGAGATACCACTGCATGCCTATTAGAATGGCAAAAATCCAAACCACTGACAACACCAAATGCTGGTAAGGATGTAGAGCACCAGAAACTGATTTATTGCTGACAGGAATGTGAAATGGTACAGCCACTTTGGAAGATAGTTGTCAGTTTCCTACAAAACTAAACACGTTCTTATCTTACAATCCAGCAATCACAGTTCTTGGTATTTACCCAAATGATTGAAAATATTTGTCCACACAAAAACATGTACACAAATGTTTATAGCATCTTTATTCATAATTGCCAAAACTTGGAAGCAATGAAGATGTCCTTCAGTAGGGGAATGGTTAAGTAAACTGTAAAAGAGAGAGAGGGAGGGAGAGATTGTGTTCACATTGTAATTTAGGAAACAAAAACATTTTAGTGATCAAAAGTAATTTAGTGGGGGAGGGTTTAGCTCAAGTGGTAGAGCACATGCTTAGCATGCACGAGGTCCTGGGTTCAATCCTCAGTACCTCCTCTGTAAATAAATAAACCTATTTACCTCCTCCCCCCAAAATAAAATAATTAAAATAATACAATAATAAATAAAATATTTTTAAAATGTCAAAAAAAATTTTTAAGTAATTTAGGAGAGTTATTTGTATATGGCATCCTCTATGTAGATTTTGAAGGTTCACAAGACCAAAGATAACAGTGAACAATTTTACCATAATAAGAGTTTTTTACTTGAATACTAAATTGAGAATGATTGAGCCTAATTTTATGTTGCCATTCTCAATTCTTTTTGAAGCTTCAGTTTATTAGTTTGTAATTTTACTGTGGTTAGCATTAATCTGATAAACTTGTGCTTTATTTATTAACAGATAGAAGACGTAAACCAAAAATTCAACAATCTGACCAAACTTGAGGAATCTGGATGGCAAAACGATAACAATACAAGCAAAAAAGTTTTTCGGGTAAGTCTGTGGGTTTCTAATACAGACTCTTCTACTTTAGTACTTTAGAGTTTTTATTTTCAAGCTTTAAAAACTTTTAGCTTCAGATTTTTCATCATTTTATAAAATAAGTTTCACACACTGTTTGCAGTGTCCTGATTGTCTTTGAAGATAGATTAAGAAATGATCAGCTCAAATTCAGGGTAGTTATTTCTGGAGGGAGTAAAGATAGGAGATGTGATTGGATTGGGACACCACATGAGCTTCTGAGTTGCTAAATAGTGGATATATGTGTGTTTGTTTTATTCTTTAACCCCATTTATACATTTTTTGGTAATAATAATAAACAGTAGAAGTAGGTAATTTATATTTTGCTTAGTACATGCCACATGTTGTTCTGATTACTTTACATGTATTAAATCATTTAATCCTCAGCAATCCTCTTGAGGTAGGTGTTATTATCCCCTTTTTATAGTTGAGGAACATAAGGCCCAGGAAGATTAAGTTGCTTGCCCACGGTAGAGCTGCGTTTCAGGCCAGACTTTCTCATTGCAGTATCCCTGTTCTTATCCAGCAGGCTGTGCTGTCTCTTTTGTGTGATATATTTCAAAATGAAACAATTTCTTAAATAGAAAAGTAGAACAATGGCTCTTTAGAACATGTCTTCTTCCCTATACTTTATCTTGAAAAATTTCCTGTTACTTTTCTCTGTAAAATTTGCTTTATCATAATAGATTCCATTCTTATCTATTTGTAGAATTTTTTTTTCTAGTAATGTTTTAAACTCAGAGGTTTTGGTTCAGATAACTACTTCTCAAACCACCTTAGAGCATTGCCAGTTTTCCTTTTAGATTTTAGAAAAATGCCTGTGGTTATAAAATCAGGTTTCTAGATTGGTACTTTATTATGCTATGTAATCAAATAAAAACTGTTTTGAATCCTTAGGAGTTTAAGATGTTAGAGTTATGCTAAACTTTTTTTTAAAAAAGATATTTTAGAGTGTTAAAGGAACATTTTTTCTTTAATTTTTTTTTTATGAACTTTTACTATAGGAAACTTTTTCTGTTGGTGGTAATCTAACATTGATTTAATGTGCTGCGTATGTGAATTTAAAACATCTAAGGCTATCCCCACCCTGTCTCCAGTTTCTTTTTTTTTTTTTTCTCTGTGATTTATCATAACATTTTGTGTATATTTCCCTGTGCTATACAGTGTAATCTTGTTTATCTATTCTACAATTTTGAAATCCCAGTCTATCCCTTCCCACCCTCTACCCCCCTGGTAACCACAAGTCTGTATTCTCTGTCCATGAGTCTTTAGATTCCACATATGAGCGATCTCATATGGTATTTTTCTTTCTCTTTCTGGCTTACTTCACTTAGAATGACATTCTCTAGGAGCATCCATGTTGCTGCAAATGGCGTTATGTTGTCGGTTTTTATGGCTGAGTAGTATTCCATTGTATAAATATACCACCTCTTCTTTATCCAGTCACCTATTGATGGACATTTAGGCTGTTTCCATGTTTTGGCTATTGTAAATAGTGCTGCTATGAACATTGGGGTGCAGGTGTCATCCTGAAGTAGATTTCCTTCTGGATACAAGCCCAGGAGTGGGATTCCTGGGTCATATGGTAAGTCTATTCCTAGTCTTTTGAGGAATCTCCACACTGTTTTCCATAGTGGCTGCACCAAACTGCATTCCCACCAGCAGTGTAGGAGGGTTCCCCTTTCTCCACAGCCTCTCCAGCATTTGTCATTTTTGGATTTTTGAATGACAGCCATTCTGACTGGTGTGAGGTGATACCTCATTGTAGTTTTGATTTGCATTTCTCTGATAATTAGTGATATTGAGCATTTTTTCATGTGCTTTTTGATCATTTGTATGTCTTCCTTGGAGAATTGCTTGTTTAGGTCTTCTGCCCATTTTGAATTGGGTTGTTTATTTTTTTCTTATTGAGTCGTATGAGCTGCTTATATATTTTGGAGATCAAGCCTTTGTCGGTTTCACTTGCAAAAATTTTCTCCCATTCCGTAGGTTTTCTTCTTGTTTTATTTCTGGTTTCCTTTGCTCTGCAGAAGCTTGTAAGTTTCATTAGGTTCCATATGTTTATTCTTGCTTTTATTTCTTCTAGGAGAAAATTTTTGAAATGTATGTCAGATAATGTTTTCCCTATGTTTTCCTCTAGGAGGTTTATTGTATCTTGTCTTATGTTTAAGTCTTTAATCCATTTTGAGTTGATTTTTGTATATGGTGTAAGGGTGTGTTCTAGCTTCATTGTTTTAATTGCTGCTGTCCAGTTTTCCCAACACCATTTGCTGAAGAGACTGTCTTTATTCCATTGTATATTCTTGCCTTCTTTGTCGAAGATGAGTTGACCAAAGGTTTGTGGGTTCATTTCTGGGCTCTCTATTCTGTTCCATTGGTCCATATGTCTGTTTTGGTACCAATACCATGCTGTCTTGATGACTGTAGCTCTATAGTATTGTCTGAAGTCTGGGAGAGTTATTCCTCCAGCCTCTTTCTTTCTCTTCAGTAATGCTTTAGCAATTCTAGGTCTTTGATGGTTCCATATAAATTTTATTATGATTTGTTCTAGTTCTGTGAAATATGTCCTGGGTAATTGGATAGGGATTGCATTAAATCTGTAGATTGCCTTGGGCAGTGTGACCATTTTAACAATATTGATTCTTCCAATCCAAGAGCATGGAATATCTTTCCATTTTTTAAAGTCTTCTTTAATTTCCTTCATCAATGGTTTATAGTTTTCTGTGTATAATTCTTTCACCTCCTTGGTTAGATTTATTCCCAGATATTTTATTACTTTGGGTGCTATTTTAAAGGGGATTGTTTCTTTACTTTCTTTTTCTGTTGATTTATCGTTAGTATAAAGAAATAAAGGAACATTTTAATAAAATTATTTTACTAATTGTTATGACAAGGACTCTAAGGACATTAACAAAACCGACTGAATGAATTTTTATTTAAATCTACTAAACAGTAGAGGATGCTTGAACATTTTGAAGCTACTGTGTGTATTTCTTATTGAGTACTCAGTCGTGAAAGTATTTCTATCATTGGTGCAGATAATGGCTGTATATCAGTATATCAGGGCCTTGTAATTCTGCCCCTTATCACCAGGTGTCTCTCTCCTACTTTATTTTATAGGCTGCTATTAAGATAATCGAACAAATAAAACTTATGTTTTACATACACGTTGGTACCATTCCCTTCTACCTCCTGTTCATTGATTTCTCATTCTGTCACTTAGCCTTGTTTTCTCTTTCCCTATTTTTTTCCTTCAGGTTTTAAATGTATTTAAGAGTCTTTGTTACATTAAAAAAAAAAATCTAAACCTACGATGTCCACATCTCTCTCCAGTTATCTAAACCACCCCTTCCCCATTCCCATTTCTTTCTTCCTACAGACAAGCTTCCTGAAAAAAGTTGTCTATACTGTCTTTACTTTTTTGATTCCCACTTACCTTTCCAACTCACTGCAATTCAGTGTCATTCTTCTCTATGCCTCTAAAACAATTATAACCAAGGTTACTGATCCACTAGTTATTGTAGTTATTAGACACGTTATTATACAATCTAATCCCTCTGTAGCATTAAATACAGTCTATTGTCCCCTTCTTAAAATTTTATTCTACTGATTTTCCTCCTACCTCTGCACTCATTCTTCAGTCATGTTTGCAAGTTTCTGTTTCCCTACCTCAACTTTCTTCTCTCCTTCTATATTCTTCCTGTGCAATGTTACCAACTTTGCAAAGATTCCTAAATCTGTGTTTCAAACCACTTACTGCTAAGTCCTAGTTCCATGTATCTTGACACAGTATACCTTAAAATCAGTATATCCCAAACCGAAATCATCTCCACACACATCGATGTTTCCCTGTCTCAGAGAATGGTATTAGCATCCCACCAGGTGTCCAAGATAGAAACCTGGCAACCTTCTTTGGTCCTTTCCTTTCTGTATTTCACCATCTTCACCCACACACATCCAGAAGATCACTAAGTCTTCTCAAGTCTCTCTCTTCAATATCTCCTCAATATGTTCACTTTTTTCATTTTTTTTCCTCCTTAATCTAACCAGTTTCATCTTTTCCACTATCACTGCACTGGTCTCCTTAACTGGCTTGTAACTCTCTAATCCATTGGCCAGAGTGACCTTTCCAAAACACAAATTTGATAATGTTAACCTCCTGATTAAAAATCATCAGTAATCTCTATTCCTTTGTCCTCTATATAAATAGCTCCTCAAAATGGTTACATGCCGGGGATTATAATTAGCTGCTGCTTATCTCTTGCCAACTCCTCGGTGCTTTCTTTCACTTCTGGTTTTGCAGATATGCTAATTCTCTCTACCTAGCCCTTTCTTCAGCCCATCCTGTAGCCCAGCTAGCTGTGATTTCAGCTCAGGTGCTTCTTCCTCTGAGCCTTTCTTGGTGCCTCTGAAGATTGATTAATTGATAAATTCAGTCCTGTGAAATATTGAATTATTTCTAACATGACGTTCTTCTCAGTGTCCTTGTCTAGCTCTTCCACTGTGAAGCTGAGAACTCCTTGATGGCAGGACCTTTGTTCTTTATTTTTTGACCCCCAGCATTTTTAGCAGATACTAGGAGATTGATAAGTATATGATGAATGTGTTAAATATTTTATGTATGTTTTGTTTTTCTAATAAGATAGTAATGAGTAGCTTTAATAAATATTATAATTTCTCTTTGCAGAAAAAAGTTGTCTCGAGTATAACAAGTAAACCTAAACAGGACGATGGTGGCAGAATTGCAGCTAGAAATCGCCTCGCTGCTGTAAAAAGTGCACTGAGAGAGAGAATGAAGCAGGAAGAACGTGCTGAGGCAGCGGCCTCTGCCATGCCAAGGGAGGTGGATAAAGTAGTGTTTGATGCTGGGTTTTTCAGAATTGAGAGTCCTGTTAAGTCATTCTCAGGTTAGTTTTTCTGCTGAGGTTACTGAAAAGAAATATTTAGATTGGATGGGAGCTTATATAAGAAGTGAAAAATAGTTTTCACAGAAGATTTATATGCTTTCTATGATTTCTGAGAAATGGCTTATGGAAGGTGGTTTTGGTTAAATTTTCATTTATATTAAAACTTTTCCTCAGGTCTTTTGAAATGCAGTACATGTCCCAGTTCCCTAATTGAAAATATTCCAGTGTAAACAGCTTTTAATACTTGAGGAAACAATTCTTAAGATTTTCTAACTCTGGTTATATTTTTCAGTAGCTTTTTTTCATAGCTATCTTTATTAGATTGAGTTTATTTACCTTGACTGAAATTATTTATAAGCCATATAATGAGAGGTCGTAGTTAAAGTAATCTGTTCCTTAAATCTTGGCAGGCACTTCTATCAGTGCTTTAATGTGCTTATTTTCAAGGAGAAATGGGCCACATCTACTTCAAGCACCAATTGGGTAAAGGAATGTTTCCCTGTTATTTAACTTTGTCCACTAGGAAGTCTTCTGAAAATAAACTTGAGTTGTTACTCAATATTTACATTAAAATGTAAATTTATCACCCCAAGTACGTTCTAACCTCCCTGTCAATTTAGGTATCATACCTACTGTGGTTTTGGTTTGCCTCCTTTAAACAGCTGCACTCCCTGGATACCCAGGAATTGCCTCACTGTTAATGACATGGCTCCTTGCTGCCTACTTCCCAAAGATCCTAGTAGTTTCCATGACTATGTGCGCATCGCTGTCTGTCCTTTCATATACCCAACTTGACACTTACGACTGTGGAGATCAAGGCTTTTAGCCAAAATTGATCTTTTTGAAATTGAGTTTTAGTTATTGAATACATAGTTTATATGAGGCTTTTTACAAAACAGAAGTCCTCAGGAAGCCCCTCTCATCCCATTTGTCACTTCTAAAGGCAACTACTTTCAGTGCTTAAAGGAGGCTTGGAGTGTTAAGTTGTTTATGGCTCCCTCTAAGCAAGGTGTAGTCTTTTTTTTTTCTTGAATTACTCCTTTGGTCTAGTCTCCTTGGTTCTCTTTGATCTTTTTTTAGAAATACATATTTTTCTCCTGATACATAGACTTTTTTTCATTCTTTGCTGTGCTTGTCATTTTCTTCTACTTCCTGGATTTCTTCAACTTTCATGACTATCTTGTTTTTAATTCCCAGAGCTCTTTCTCATTCTTTGAATGTTCCATTTTATAACATTCTGTACTTGTTTCATAAGTGTACTTTCTTATCTTTCTGAGGACATTAGCTTTTATGTGTTCTTCCCCCTGGATAGTCAGTATTTGTTCCAAGATACTTTCATTTGTTTGGTTTTGATTTTGATCAATCATATTAGAGGCTTTCCTTGGGTGTCTGATGATAGTTCACTGCCTGCTCATGGTTAAGAAAGAGCAGGGCTCCCCACAGCAGCACATGGGTAATAAGGTCTTTACTGTGGAGTAATTGAGCTGTACCATTAAGCTGGGAACTTACACGTCACTGTATTTAAGTCTTTTTTCATGGGCTATTCAGATTCCCTGGAGAAGATCCTTCAGTCTGCTGCCTGGAGGGTGTAATTCTGGCTGCCAGTCTTTCAGGAGCCACGTTGGGGGCAGGGGATAGAGGAGGGAGGCAAACAAGTGTTTCAACAGTTTTTGTGAATACTCTCTTAATTCCTCCTTTTTCCACATAGAAGCCATCTCTCAACCTTACCTGATACCCCTTAAACCAGAGACCCTCTATTTCACCTTTATGGGCAATCAGCCTCTAGTTTTCTGATTTTGGTGGTGGGAGGGAGTTGTTGACAGTTGCCCAGCTGAGCAGAATGAGGAAAGGAATTTGTGCTCTCATTGGTCTTTAAATTGACTTTGAACTAATCTTCCCATTTTTAGCTTCATTTTTATCTCTGCTTCTAGAGATACGTGAGGCCACCAATTCTTTTGAGGAATGCTGTGGTATAAACTGGGTTGATTCTCATCTTTCCTGATTGATGGTTTGGGATTTGTTTTTCTGGGTCTACTAAGTAATACCCCACTCACTCATTCACATTATGCTTTAAAATTTTTCTGGTTATTGTTATCTCTTCTTTAGTTTCCTTTGTCCTTGAAAATTGTATTTCAAATTTTTAAAAGTCGCTGCACTTAAAAAAAGATGTTTTGTCCTTATAACGTTCTACCTTTAAAGATTATCTCCATTACTGTTTATAGTAGTGGGATGTCAAGAAGTTTCATGTGTGTGTTCAGGACTGTCTTTAACTGGAAGTCTTGACTTTAACAGACATTATTTTATAGAGAAAGAGGCTAGTTGGTAGGGGAATAGGAAGAATTTGCACTGTCTTCCTATTTATAATGAAAAATGAATGAAAGAGCTTTTTGATATTGAGATGATTTTTCTCATCTTCTAGGGCTTTCTTCTGAATGTCTTTCTCAAAGACTTAGAACACCTAATTTTGTCAGCAAAGCTATGTCTGAGAGCAGGCCTGAGATGGGCCTTCTAAGACAAACTGCACCAGAGAATCCTGATCCTCAGAGTACCAAAAGTGAACATGTTGAAAAGACTTTGATTTCAAATATTTCTGAAAACAGGTATTTAATTTTTTTAAAAAAGGTATTTCTTTAATGTGTTATTACTAAGAATTTAATAGATGCAGACATTAAATACCATTTCAGATTGTTAACCTGATTCAATATGCAAGATACATGTTAATTAAATTTCACCGTGACCCTATAACATATAGGCAGTACTTATGTTTTATATATGAGGAAATGAAGGCTTAAAATTTCAGATTGGTAAATGGTCATATTTAGGTGGGCAAAGTAAATTCTGCAGAATTAAGTAGAAAGGAAGCAAAATAGTGTCCTCTGGTGCTAAACAGCCTGCAACTATGGTGATTGACAGATTCGAGCTCAAAACCAGCTGTATGACATGCTAGCTTTGGCACAAGTTTAATTAGCTCATTTAGCTTCAGTTTTACCACCTACAAAACAGTGCTGATACTTCCCTGCAGGGTCATTGAGAGTTAGGCACTTTTGTACCAACCCTTATAGAAAGCACCTGAGGACTGCAGATTTGACAGATGGCAGAGCAGAGAGAAGGGGGAGCTAGTATGTCTTAAACAATTATTATGGGCTAGATGTGGTTCTAGATTCCTATCATATTATCTCATTTAATTTTCAAAACAACCATGTGAGGTTCTAGATCGCCATTTTCAAAAATGAGAAAACTTGCGGTTAGTAACTTACCCGAATTCAATGTACAATTAGTAAATTAGATGTTGCCTGCATTCTTTCTGCTACATAATACTGCCCTCTGCAGAGATACATCAAAATTACTTGTACAGTCCTTGTTCATGGAACATAAATATGACAGGAAAAAGGTACTTTAAGTGGAAAATAAAATTGTAATCTGGAGCCAAGAGAGGACTATTAGATTTATTATTAATCTGGAGATGGGACAGCATTAAATACTCAGCCACTGCAGCAAACAAGGCTGTCAAAAAATAAAGAATACCTTATGAATTGAAATAAGGGAAACAAATGAAAATTTTTGTTCTTAGATATTTGAGGGAACAAGTTTTAAAATTTCTAGTTTTTAGTATAAACCAAAGTATATTTAGCCTTTGTGAGGACTAAAATATTTTAAATGTTTAAGAAATCTGTGGATTATAAATTACCAATTTATTGTCATTTCTTAAATGTAAGTTACTTTACTTTGTATGTCCTGCAGTAAACTATCTTGTACTTAAAAAATCCAAAATTGTATTTGAATGATATTACAAGTACCCTTGAAAAATTGTATTTTTACTTAATTCCCAAAAGTAGTTCTGAAAGAGCATCTTACAAAAAAATAACTTTATATAATGAAGGCAAAGTGAAGCTGAAAACTAGAAAAACAGTATATTTTTCTTAACAAATGACTCCAAGAGGTTGAGAGAGATGTTTCTAATAAAATGCAAGTTAAGAACTTCAGAATTAGAGTACATTATGCTACAGCTAACAAGTAAATTTAACTAACTCCAGCTATACAATAGTTGAGGTGCTGCTTCAATCCCTCAAAAATCAGCTTTATCCTAACTTTCCCTCTTAGATGGTTCTGGATTTGGCTAAGGTTCAAAAGAT
Source organism: Vicugna pacos (assembly GCF_048564905.1). Taxonomy (NCBI): domain Eukaryota; kingdom Metazoa; phylum Chordata; class Mammalia; order Artiodactyla; family Camelidae; genus Vicugna; species Vicugna pacos. Next base: position 56,467,732 of record NC_132992.1, on the reverse strand, counting down.
TGCTGGTAGACTGACCAACATGGTAACCGGCTTGTTGTGAGCTTTCTGGGGGAAAAAAATGCATTTGGTTTGTAAGGCCATCCTACAGTAGATATTATTCAAAACTAATCTGTTTGGATCTGGCCTGATTTTGGATGAGGCTCCATCTTTGGCCCATAAAGGATAGTCTCAAAACATAAATCAGAAGATAGCAATATGTTTAATTACCTGAGTACAATGCTGCTTTTTCCTTTTTCAGGAACAGCATAGTAGAAGATGCTATGAGTCCTGGATTACAAGATTTAATTGAAGTAAACCATGTAAGTTAAATCCTGTTCCAGTGCATTAGATAGTCCAGTTTATATCATTATATAAAGTAACTCCATAAATAACCCCCAGAATTCCATTGGAAATTAGGCATATAAAATGATAGTTCTTGTCTCAAAGGCCTTTGACTCATTTCAGACCATGGTACAATTTGTATTTCAACTCATGTCAAGATTATTTTTGTAAAAAAGGTTTTATTGTAACACAGCTATAGTCATTTGTTTATGTATTATATCTGGCTGTTTTCGAGATACAGTGGTAGAGTATTCAGTATTTGTGGCAGAAACTCTTCAGCTCACAAAGCCTAAAATACTTATCGTTGATTTTTGAACAACGGTGGGAGGATGTTGGAGTGTCAACCCTCTACACAGTCGAAATTCCACATATAACTTAGAGTTGGCGCTCCTTATATCCTCCGTTATCTGAGGTTCTGCATCCATAGATTCAACCAACTGCAGATGGTGTAGTACTGTAGTATTTACTATTGAAAAAAATTCATGGATAAGTGGACCCTCACAGTTCACATCTGTGTTCTTCAAGGGTCAACTGTACTACTTGGCCCTTCACATAGAATGTTTGGCCGTCTGTCAACTGGAATATAGTATTTGCTGAGAAACTTTCCTTTGGTTATATTATTGCTGTAATATCTCATCTAATTGTTTAAGAAGCAAGATAATATGATTTACAATGTTTAGCTTGTACTCAGAATGTCATCCTTCTGTTGTGTCTTATTTTTAATAGCAGTAAGACCTTCTCTGTTTGTTTCAATTTTGAGTAATCATATGTTGTAACCATTTTTACTTCCAGGATATAAATAAGAAAAACTTTGAGATAGATTGTGTACCCAGTGAAAGAATGAGTTTGGCTCTTCTTGCTGGGAAAGTGGCAGATGATGTTAATACTAACAAAAAGGAAGAAATTTCAGATGTTGTAGAAGGAATGGAACTCAATTCAGTTATAGCACAGGATGTTTGGATGATTAGCCCTGAAAAAAATATACCATCACAAAATAACATCTCACAGGAAGAAGAAACAAAAATTTCTCAGTCAGGTAAGGTCTATTTTAATATATTTAAACGAGGCTTTGTCAAATAAATGAACTTGGACTAAAGTATAGATTATTATAAACACTTCTGGATATAGTTTCCAAGAATGAAGTTTGACAAGTTACATACATACATGCAGTAAATATCTTATGAGAATTCATTTGTGCTATAGTACCCTACTCTCCACCCCCAAACCTTTTGAAATAGACCTGTTAAAAATCAACAGCAGATACGAATCCACATTGGATGTCAGTAGCATTTTACATTAGACCTAACTATTTGGGATCCTTCATTGTTTGTGAAGATTCAGAATTAGAAAAATTTCCTGAAATTTTTTTGGTTCTCTTTCTTTCTATCACACATCCTTGAACCTTTCTTCAAAACATGCCATTTTTCTTCCCTAATGCCTTTTCCTACCTACTTTGTTGCAATTGTTCTTAAAAAGGAAATGGCTCTTGTATTTTTGACATAATATGATGTGTGATGGTTTCATCTGCTATTTTCATCTGCTACTCCATGGTGCTCTTCTCTCTGGGGCCTAAGGCCAGATAAACCATATAACCTTGGCCACACATTTAATGCACTCCAGCTGTGTTCTCCTTCTGTCATCTTCTGGATACCTTTAAATTACAAGCATGAGATTTTAGAAGGTTCTTTTTGTAATGAAATTATGGATGAGAATTTTACAAAGAAATTTAACTACATTTTTTAAAATGCTGTAGCACAAGATGACCCATATTTTTCTTACTATTTGACATATGAAACTTTTTGTATCTTTCAAGGCTTTGTTCGTTTCTAACAACCCTTAACTGCAAGAATATTCCTTAAAAAGTTAATAATTATTCTTTTTTGTTTTTCAGTACTGTATGATAATAAAAGTCTTGCTACTGAATGCCATCTTCTTGATTCAGTAAGTTTTCCAACTTTATTTGAAAAGTTCTTTACAGTCTAGGTCTGTTTTATAAAATGAATATTGCTAACTTTTCAATTTGTGTGCAAAGTTTAAAATTTACATCCTGTCATTGTTTTATATTTACCCTAAAATCCATTTTTATTCATTTTTTCTCGAAGTGGGAAAATTTTTGTTTATACACTTTAAAATATAGTTTGCTTTAGTGTTAAACTCTTAAGATTTAATTCTCTACATGACTTATGTATGAAATTTGCTGTGACAAATTGGTTGACTACTTGAATACCCAGTATGTATCTTGGTTTATGCTGGTTATTTCTAAGAGATGCAAGGAAAATGTAAGAAACAGTTTCTACCCTTTTGAAGCATACAGTTGGAGAGATAGTATCTATCCTACCTTCAGTCATCATTGGTTATTTTCACTCTCATTCTTTTAGATTACTATATTTATGTACTGCTGTTTTATTTAGAAGCTCCCCAGCCTTTACTTTTGGTGCCCTCTTGCCTCTTAATCTAGTTTAAACATTTGCCCTTCTGTGAAGCCTTCCTGTGAAAGCTCTCGCCTCTCACATGTTAATTTCTATATTGGCACAGGTGCACAATGCTTACAGTGTACACATTTAATCTCCTATAAGAGTATAATATGAATAAATGATATTTTATGCCTAAAACATTATAATTTCAGGAGTTTATTTTCCTTATTAACTATAAATTCCTCTTTAGGCAGAGCTGGCTGATTCATATTCATGGATGCTGGCACTGTGGCATGAATGGAATAGTGCTGTCTTGCCTACTAAATGTTTACAGCATTGGTTATCAGCCCTACTCCCAGATATTTTTATTTCAATGATCTGAATTAGGAACTTTATCAGGCAATTCTAACATGTAGCCAAGGTCAGCAACTCTGGTTTACAGCCTTACCTTGAGATTTTCCAAGGCCGATTGCTAAAATGGATCAGAAAATGGCTTTGGTTTGCTAATCCTCGATCTCAGAATACAAAAAATTCATTAAGGCAAATGTAGGATCAAACAGCAACAATTTTTGTTAACCTCATGAAGCCTGGCAAATGCTTGATTTTCCTTTTCTTTTTTGGGATAGAAAAAGCTTTTATTAATGAATAAAACCTTCCTTGCTTTCACTTAATGCATGATTTTCCTAAGCCACTAATTCCTTAAGGACATCTGTATATGTTGACTTCTGTTATCTTTCAAAGTTGCCTTCTTTGTGTTTAGGCTTCTGGACTGCCCTGCATCTCAGGAATAGAATGAAGTGAGTTACAGGAATAGAATGAAGGGAGACACTGTTCCTTCTTGGTCTTAGCCTTCTTTAATCATAGGCTAAGACCTAGAGGGACAGGGATTTCAGCATGAGGGCCAATTTATGTAAACCTGATTTAATCTTGTTCCTGGATCTGAACTCTGAATGATTTATTTTTATAAATATATATTATAAGTAAGTCTGGAAATTAATGAATCATAATATTCTGCTTTTGATGTATTAGTAATATGATTAAAATTATTTCACAGTTATACATTATCTTGATAAATCCTAGTACCTTATAATTTAGCTTCCCTGTGAATGATTTTCTACTTCTATAAATATTAGAATTTACATTTTTAAATTTTTTTAATAGGTCCACTTGTCTATTTTAGACTCACATTATTCTTTGCTCTGTAGCATCATTTGAACCTTTAAAGTAGGGCTTGAGGACAAGCAAAGAAAAGCACCCCAGCAGAATCACACTAGTAAAAGGCCTATTAAGTGCAGTTATATGGATTAGAATTTGTGGAATCTACATAAGTGGCTTAAGATATGGCCTCAGTTTTATTTGTCCTGTGTACATTGCTGAAGTCTATTTACATATTACTAATCATCTTTTAAGGCATATATTCATCATATACCTTTTCAATTAAAAAGAAAATTGTATATTTAAGATTAAACCCACTGAAAAGTAGCATAATCATTGTTATTAATAATTTTATTTTGTACCAAAAATGTCATTTATGTTAATAAATTTACTAATTTGCAGTGTTGAAGACTTAATTGGTGAAATTCTTGATGATTACTGTAGTGACTTCTCTCAATTTATTCTCTAGCCAAGCCTAAACTGCAGTAATACATTCACTCAGGTGGAGAAGAGACATCAAGAACGTACCAGACATACTTCCTTTGGTGGTAACTTGATTACCTTTTCACCTCTAAGGCCCCTCAGTGGAGAACAACCAGAAGAATTTTGAATTTAAAAATAAATCCAGAAATTTTTCTTCATGTTATCAATGCTGTGATATATTCTTATAATATTGAAAAGTTGGAGAATGTATATTTGTGTTCACTTCTATTCAGTCCATTTATATAGTGTCATATAGTCGGCCTTCCATATGTGTATGCAGAACACATGGATACTAAGGGCCTACTGTAATGGACTTGAGCATCCTTGAATTTTGGTATCCATGGTGGGGGTGGGAGGGCTCTGGAACCAATCCTCCCTGCCCCCCATACTAGGGGATGACTATAATGTTTTAGTATGCAGTGTTCATCAAAGTGTGTTTTAGATCTGATACTGTTTCTCAAGGGAAGTGGGGATATTTTGTATAGTAACCATACAGAATAAAAAATGTACTGTGCCTTGCCTCTCTTGTTTAAAATGTATAAGCCTAAAGTATACCTACTCAGAGCTTATGAACATTCTTCAGTTTAATCAAAGTATAATATTAAACTTTGACAGACATACTTGTATTCTTTTATACTTTATTCTTAGTTTGAACTCTTAAATTTGTTGATGTTGAACAGCTTTGCATATTGTGTTTTTCTGGGTATACTGAGTTTCTTTAGATAAGCTTTCTGCATTCTGAAGTCAGAATCTTTTTCCTTGTCTTTTTCTTTTCGTTTTCCCCTTGACCTGACTGACGGCCTTTGAAGGAAATGTCATCTTCCCTTAAAGAGAATTGTATCAATTACTTAATGGTTTGAAATATTTTCTGTTTTGTAAAACTCTTAACTATAGGATTGTAGAAGACAGGGTCATCAGAACAACAGAGCACCAGGACAACTCATGGTAGCTGAGGCTTGTAACCAGACTTGGGTCTGGTTATTTCTGTCTGTAAGTGAGGTGAGTGTTGGAGGTATTCACCAAACAAGCAGCAACTTTATGGATAATCTTTTATTAAGAGTAGCAGTTTCCAAACAAGAAAAGAAAGCACATCTGCTTTTGTTGTCAGATGAAGGTATGTTACGCTTGTGGGAAGGAAGGTATTTATTATCCATGTGAGCAGTTAGGAGGCTATGTGAGGTGCTGGTTTAGAAGAATATTCTCAGAATGCCTAGTCTTAAACTTTAAAAGCAGCTGTAACAGCCCATTCAATAATGAATAATTCAAGCAATACATGCAGAATAAAGAAACATTTTTTGTAAAAGTTAGGGTTTTCTAAGAGCCCAGGGCCATGAACATGTAAAAGAGGTTGATACAGAGTAACCCAAGACTTAGAATCTATATAAAGCAATATGCAACATAACAATAAAATAATACTTGCCCGTAAGGATAAAGTAAATGAGACTAGAAAAATGTCAGTAAACATGATTTTTTTGGTAGGTTTTAGTAAGATGTACTATTGAATCATTTAGAAAGCTTTTGGCTGTTAAGTATTGTAAAATTAATTCAAATTGGCTTAACAATAAAAATTTATTATCTCACAAGTTGTCAGGGTGATTTCAGGTACTTTACAATTAGCCAGCTCAATGATGGCATCAAGATCGAACATCTGTTCATAGTTCATTCCATCATCCTTGGCGTTGGTTTCTCTAAGTCTGGGTCCTTTTGGGGTCATGAGATGGCTACTGATGGTAAACAGAGCTATGTCCTTCCATTTAATCTGGTTAGGCCAACTAATGCTGCGTCTCCATCTGCAGCTCAGCAGGGGATTTGCTTAAACTAAAAAGAGTTCCCTATTTTATCTGGGATTAATACCTGGATAAAACCAGGACTATTAGGAAATGGAATGAGTTGGGTAGGCAGGCATTAGTGAACTCTACAACAAGATAGAGGGTCCTTGGGCTGTTGGACTCTAGAGTTACGAGGTATTCAGAAAATCTTTGAAGACAAAATGAAAGAAAACTGCTTCGGTAGAACAAGAACCTTTCCAAAAATGAAAAAATGGAATTTCCATGTATTGAGGGCCTACTATATGGCAACCCCTTGGCTGTAGTATTTATTCAATGGTCACAGTAACCTTACAAAAGATGTATTATACTGCCCATTTTATAGACAAGGGAACCAAGACTCAGAGGATTTAAGTAATCTTGCGTTAACCTAGTTCCCTCTTTTCTCCATAGCTTATTATGTTCTTTTATTTAATCATTGGAGTAGAACAGTCAAGATCTGAATGTTAGAATCAGGAATTAACATACTTTTTGAAATGAGCCATGATGTGCTGTTCACATCCCCCTTTAGAACTGAAGGACTTATTTCTTTAGTTGTTGCAAGTGCTACTAGCAGACAGCCCTCGGGAATCATCCTGTGTGAGAACTGTCTCCGGTGAACAAAGCCACTTCACCCAAACAGATCATACTGTTTCCCTGCTGGCCTGTATTCATGGACCGAAGTGAGGATATGAAGGCCTGTCGCTCTCTGGACAGCTCTAGGGGATCATCCCAGGATCATCCAACCCCTGTAGGGTAGGCTGAGGCAGGGTTGCTCAGCTTCTCCCTCCTAGCCACGTGCCTTCTCATCTCCGCAGCTGTTGAAAGAAAGGGGACTCCCTTATAAACCTCTTGCATTCTAATCTCTTTGCTTCCTGGGGAACCCAACCTGTGACAACAAAGTATTTGAGAAGATGGTATTGTAGAAACAGTAACAGATCAAATAATATTACGATCTTTTATAAAATAAAGTGATGTGAGCACATTCTAGTTTTGAAATTTTATTAATCTTTGGCTTTGCTGGCGATGAGGAAGGGCAGAAATGCATACATGAGAATGTTGACAATGAGAACTATTAAATTTTTCCAGCTGATTATATTTCTAATTAAAAACCTACTTTTTCCCCCCTCTATAAATCTGGGATTTCATAAAAACCAAGAGAACCCATGGAAAGATTGTCTCATATTGGTATCTATTAGTGATCTGAAAGCAGTGAAATATTATTTAGAGAGAAAATAGTTAAAAGGAGTCTAAATATACCAGAATGCTAACAGTAATTGTCTACGGGTCATCTATAGGTAAACATTTTCTTTCTGCTTGTCTCATTTCCTGAGTATGTGATGTTTCCTTAAGTAAGAAAATGGGAAAATGATTTCCTTGTAGCATCTCCTGGTTTTTATGAAATTTGAGAAGAAAGGTTAATTTGGGGGGTATTTACTCCTATTTCCTTTTAAAAAAATATTATAGCAAGTACTGAAAACTTTGGGAGACTCTAAGGTAGTATTAATATTGCTACATACTTCTTTATCCATTGAGTCTGTTGTGCATTATCAAGAATAAACTGCCCCAATTAAGTGACATATAAAGACAAGTAACTCTTAGAATATTTATTAAATGGATGATTTACAAGAAGAACATCTGATGAATAAAGGTAAGATTTTTCACTCATAATGAACGTGAAACTTTTAAATGTGTAAGGTTTACATTAAATTTCATTTTTTAAAAAAGTATCTGCTCCTTTAAGATTATATCATAGTGTGTGAAGCGCTGGTGAGATTGATGTCACCAGAAATTCCCAGTTTAGTGATTTCCCTGAGATTTTTCATCCGATGATTGTACTGCAACAAATGAGCATCATTGACTGCAACCTTGAAGTGGTCAGGTTCAACCAGGACTTGTATCTGAAATGCCATGTACACAAAACTGTTAGAAATGCCTATTCAGTTCCAGACCATTCTGGCTTGATCTCAGGATGTCATCATTACACTTTTATGATCATTTGTGAACTGATTAAAGTCAGAAAAAATAACTTTACAGCAAAAATAAAGTCCAAATTATTCAAAGATTTAAACAAAACAAAATTATAAAATTGTTAGAAGAATATATAATTGAAGCCACAAAGGAAAGGATGAATAGTTTGTCTACCTAAAACTTAAGTTTTTGTATGGCCTCAAACACCTGAAGGTAAAAATAAAAATAAATGCTAAAGTAGGAATTCTCTACTTAGAGTGGCAAATGTGAAGACTGATAATAACCAGTTTTGGCAAGAGCAGGGGCAACATACTCTCCCAATATTTAGTGGATGTGTTAATTCCCTGCATCCTTTTGGAAGCAGCACTTTGGCAATACCTTTATCTAAATTTTAAGCATGTATATTCTTTGAATACAATTATTCTCCTAGGAAGCAAAGATAAGGACAATTATCACAGTATTTTAGTAAAATAAATAAAACCTTCCAAACCTTTTATTTGTTTGGAATATTTCCATACTCCAAATTTTCATCAAGAGGATACTGGTTGAATTATCACATATCTAAACAATGAAGTAGTATTAGGTGCCAATGTTCTGATAAGGAAAGATGGCCAGCAAATGTAGAGCATGGTCCTTGTTAGCCCTGCCCCTGAGGAGCTTACAGTCTAGCTTTTTTATTGCACACTCTGTAGTCAACCCTAACCTGACCCTGTGGACCTAATAAATACTTACTGAAGCAGTGCTTAAAAATAGTAAGTGTGCTGCTCGTCATAGAAAATACTGGAAAGATATTCAGGTTGCAACCTTTGTGAGGCTAGAGGAGAGGGTAAAAGACGGAGGACTTTTCAAGTTAATTGAAACATCTACAAATTTTTCTTTTCTTAAAACAAGTATGTGTTTATTTATTTATTTTTTTGGTTTATAGTCAATGTGTTAGCTTTAGAATTTAAAAAAAAAATTAGTTTTGATTGCTATGCTAACTATGTTGTTTTAAGGAATTAAGTCTCAGCCCAACTGTACCATAAAGACTTTCTGCCTGTTTTATTAAAGATATTAGTTTTCTCATTTTCAGAAAAGCTTAAACTCAGGGGTGGTAACAGGGATGATGGTGAGGTGCCTGAATGGAGTTGGGGAGTGTGCTACTATTTCTGACACTGGTCCTCTGCGATGGTGAATAGATGTACTATTAGGTGTCCCAGGACAGCTGATGAAAATTCATTTCAAGTGCATGGTATTTTCAGGGTGATTCCCCATGAGAAATACACATTATCAATATATAATAGTAGCAATAACTTACTTTGAATGGTTTACCACTTTCAAATGGGAAAACCATCTGTCTTTCTTCCTTTCCCCATACATTATCCAGCTTTGTATTGCAAACAATGACTCTCCTGTTGTCCTCATTGAAGCGTGGGTTAAAGTGGAAGGCAACATCATTCCCTCTCTTGAAATCTAAAGCAAGCCTGTTTTAAACCAAAGAGCAGAGTTAGTAAAATTATTCAAGTTGTACATTTGTATCAGATAAAGAACATATAATTTTCTAAAGAGCAATCATTTTATAAAATACAGGAAAATTTTCTAAACAGAAAGCAAATAAACCAGAGAATGGGTTCAAACTGGAAAGTATACTGGACCAAGTACAATAGCCCACTCTTACACGCAGGGGATACGTTCCAAGACCCCCAGTGAATGCCTGAAACCAAGCGTAGTACTGAACTACATATATACACACTCACTGTTTTTTCCTATACATACATACTTAAGATAAAGTTTAATTTATAAATTAGGCACTGTAAGAGATTAACAATAACAAAAGAAAACAATTATAACAATGTTCTGTTATAAAAGTCATGTGAATGTGGTCTCTCTGTCAAAATATCTTACAGTACAGATTTAATGCCTTTTCCACCTTAACCAAGCACTTAACATGCACTGGGGCTGTAACTTTTGCAGTTTGAGGTATGACAGCAAACAAACAAACAAAAACTAGCACGAGTTCCTTTTTTATTCCTCACAATTTCATGGATAGAATATTTGTACTTACTGTAGATCTCAGCAACCTCAGCACACAATTTTTTCTTTTCTTATTAAGTGAAGAACTTTTTCCCCTTTTCACTTAAAAGAAGCCCTTTACAGCTTTTCTTTGGCATGTCTGAATTGCCCACATCACTACTCTTGCTCTTTGGGGCCACTGTTAAGTAAAGTAAGAGTTACTGGGACACAAGCACTGCGATACCACAGCAGTGCGTCTGATAACCAAGAGGGCTACTAAGGGACTAATGGGCACAATACGCTGGACAAAGGGATGATTTCACGTCCTGGGCAGGACAGGGCTGGACTGCGTGAATTTCATCACGTTACTCAGAATGGTGGCAATTTAAAATTTATGAATTGTTTCTGGAAGTTTTCCTTTAATATTTTCAGACTGCAGTTGACCTCAGGTAGCTGAAACTGCAGAAAGCAAAACCTCAGGTAAGGGGGAACTACTGTATGCAATGTACTACCACAGTATCTAAAGGTAAATGACAATAAGTATTGAGTATTTTGGCCTTCTTGTCTTTGGTCATATCCTTCCATTCAGCTGTAATTCCCTCTTTACCACCTCTACTCATGAAAACGGTCAAGGTTTCCTTGTAGAGGTTTGGGGCCACTTTGAGGGCACTTTATACCTGACAGTAATAATGGCTACTTCTTTCCTGCCCTGCCGGGTTACTTTTAATCCCTGTTAAAGGTAAGCCTACAACATAAAAAAATGCTATCAAATACATGGCTTCCTCATAGTTAATGAAAAGCCTAGTCCTAAAACAGCAAGAATGAAATAATGCAATGTTCAGTATCCTGTTGCTAAGTTGTAAAGTCATAATAATAAATGTGTTAAATATTCCATGATGTCAAGTGGAACTAACTTTTTAACCCTGTTTCTTCTCCTTGGATGTTAATACAAACACAAGTCCTCTGGTTGTTGAAGTACTAACCCTACCCATCAGTTTCTCAAAGTGTGCTCCACCGAGCACTAATACCAGAAGCAGCTGGTGCTCTTGTTTTAAAGCAAGGTGTGCACTCTAGACATACTAACAGTGATTCTTTGGGTATTTTCATTCACCCAGTAACAGACACACACAACCACCAATGATTAAATTCACAGGGAAAGGACCAATATAGTCAAATGGCAGTAGGAATTGTATTTGACTAAATACCCAATGGGTTGTATTTTCTCAGCAGTGAAAAGGAAGATAATTGTCATCCCTAACACCTCAAGGATTCTTCTCCTTCGTATAATTCTTCATGTAGATTTTGCAGGACAAAGTAATAATATTTTCAGTTCACTACCACCTTAATCATTTCAACCAAAATTGGTTTTGATCTGCCACAGTCTCAGTCAACATCTCTTTGACCCTAATTTTTGATGGGCTTTGTTTTTTAGACAATATATGGCTCACAGGTGGAGGGATGGCCAAATATTACATTACAAAGGCTCTGCTTTCCTTTAATTCTAAGGCTTTCCCTGCCAGGAAGGGCCACAGGATAGGTTTTTCTGCTCTTTTTTCTTGTCCCCACAAGTAGAACTCCATTTTATTCTGGTTCTGGGAGAAAAACAAGATTTAGTGAGGGAAACCTTGTCTTCTTGGTGGGAGTGTGTATTGATTTATGGGAAAATCCCAAACTACGTATGGTACAGCTAAGATTCTAAATGTGTAATTTAAAAAATTTGCTAAAATTCAAAACAAATCACCCTTTATTCCAAAATCAATCACCAAATATGTTAGACGTGCTACTTTTGCTCTTTACCTGTTTGCACTGGGCTTTACTGTGCCCAGAATTGTTATCAGCATGCGAGGCATGACTCCCCCAGGCAAAGGCAGGTCATAAGGCACATTCTGGGAATAAAAAATACATATCAATAAAGAGTCATGTTTTCTTAGGGCAAGAAAGAAAAGATGGTAAAGTTCAACCACTATTTACTATGTGAATAACATACAACCCTGCTGTCAGCCATCTTTCCAGGCTCAGGCCTTGCCCAGGGACTGAAGAGAGAAAGCTCTCTACACAACCACAACCAATAATTGAGGATAAGACCATCAGTTCATTGGTGCCAAAGATGGACCACGTTCTCTTTTAGAGCACTGTCTGTCTCATGAGGAGGGCCATCCCAATCTACAACTCATCCAGTTAGCCTATTTTCTGAAATGGCTTAAGCCAGACCTTGCAATGAACAGTAACATTTTTGTGCCACTCTTAAGGTCCTTGTCACGTAACATGCTTCATCATGGTTATTCTGCTCCCTGAGGGCAGGCATCGTGTCTCTTCCTGGGCTTCTGAGGTCTCATATGTTCCACTCACATGGGCCCAGTGAAGTGCTTTGAATGTGGCAGGTACTCACTGTTTGTGGAATGGACACTTCCCAGTTAATATATTCCCCAGTTCATTCCACAAATATTTATTGACCATCTATGTTCAAGGTGCTGTAAATAGTCCCATTTGCTCTGTCTTTGGCCTCTTCTATTTTTCCTTCATAATTTTTTCCCTCTGGGTTCAACCATCACCCAAGTCTTTTCTCTCTAGCCCTGATCTGTACTAGTCCTGGGCTTCCTCTAGTCTGGCTTTGCTCCTGGTGCTGCAAATCTTGACAGGTGTGAACTACGGTTGTCTCCCCTACCTGCCCCACAATGAGTTTCCGCTTTGGGCTGACCCTTGACTGGTGCTCTAGTCGTCCAGCCTTGAAGAGTCATCTCTGACTCCTAAGACCTAGCCACCAGATCCTGGGGTTCTTCCTCTGCAATCTCTCTCCCATCCACCTCTTCCCTTCCACAGTCCCCATGTCCCACTCTGTCTCAGCTGACTACCTGTCCGTGGTCCCAGCCCACTCAATGCCTCCCATGCTCTAAATGCCCTCTCTGTGCTCTCCCTAAGCTGACCCAAAAACAGATCAGATGCTACCTGTGCCGTCATAGTCCTGAAAGGGACTGACCCCATGCTGCTTTTGGACTCTCCCCTCAGATCTGTATCTTTTCCTCCAATTAGACTACTTGGAAGGGAGGGATCCGTGTCTGAGATGTCTGGAGCCCCACAGAGTTAGGTTTTATGTTTAGAGTTCATTTTTTAAAATGAGTTTTAATATAAATGAAAATTCAATCCTTGGATCACAAAATTATCTTTAGAATGTTTTTCAAAACCAGATTATCTTGGTTCCCCAAAGGCTCCTTCTATAACCACGGGCAGCTTGTATAACTCTCTATTGCCCATTTCCTCATTTGTAAAGTGGGGAGAGTAACAGTGTCTTACAGGGTGGTTATGGGGTTAAATGAGATCATCTCTACAGAAGCACACAACTGGCACATGTCATATACTCAATGTTTATTAATGATAACAACTCAAACTTCCCCCATTACTATGATCTTAACTTGATGTATATTAAAGCTGCTTTACAGATGCCTTCAAAAGATGCATGAGCTTCTCTTTATACTAAAACACACATACTAAACTCAACACGAACAATTATTTTTTCTATTGGACCAAAAGACACTGTAGCTGGCCCTTGCAAAGTGGCCCTAAAGCAGAGAGTTTAAAGCTTCAGGTCTCCCTGAAGCCCTCTGCAGGTCAGTGCCCAGAGCCAGCTCCCAGCCAGAACACTGCAAAGTGATGGCATCACTGCTCCAGACAGATGCTACATTCTTCATTAGCTTCATCCCAATATCACAATCAAGTATATGAAATGATTGGCTGGCTGCATCTTACCAGTGGTCCAGAAGGGATGCCAAAGGGGCTGGCCGCAGGGTAGGCTCCAGGAGCACTTGGCTGTCCAGAAGGTGGGTAGGCCCCAGACCCACCAGGTTGCCCTGGGTAGGCTCCTGGTACAGTTGGTCCAGGATAACCAGGTGCTGTTGGGCCAGGGTAGGGCCCAGGAGGTGCCTGGCCAGGGTAGGCCCCAGGATAGGTGCCTGGAGGTGCCTGGCCAGGGTAGGCCCCAGGATAGGAAGCTCCTGGGTAGCCTCCTGCCCCAGGCTGATTTCCCCATGGACCAGGCCATCCTTGAGGGTTTGGGTTTCCAGACCCAGATAAGGCATCGTTAAGCTGGAGAGAAAGACAGAAACAATTATAGGATGAAAAACATTCAGAAAAACAGAATTTTCAGGTAAAAAGGAATACGTGCTCTAAGAAGTAGAGGGATATGGTGAAGATATGAAATTCATATCAATAAAAAATTTTCCATCTATTAGTTTTGAGTTCCTAAGAGTAAGATTAGACTTTGAGATTATGCTTGCCTTATCACTTTATTCTAGCCTCCCGTCATCTCAGATCATTAAGGGTTGCACTTTCATAATTTGCTTAAGTCCTCCATGTAAATGCACATACTTTCTAACTGACATGAGAAAAACAATCACAAAAATCAGGATGCTCTTGGGCTGCAAACGTTCCCGCAAGCTGGCCCTGCTCGCCTTGGCCTTCTCTTCGCTGGGTGTCTACTGCACATCAGGTGCAACTTTCAGTGCCATCCAGGCTAGTATCAGGGAGGCTGCCGTGTCCAATGGGAGGCGCCTGGGATGCGGAGTCAGAAGATTTGGTTTGAAACCGAGTACCATCCATCAAGAGCTCCAAACTCTCGGAGCCATCTTGTTACCTGTACTGGACTTAGTGTTATTGTTTGTAAAACGGGGTAAATGATCCATTTCATGAATTGTTGTGATAAACAGATGAGGCAGCAGCATTTGGGAAGGCTCTTTATAGACTGCAAGGCGCTGTGTCCTTTCTCTCCAGAAAGAGACTCTGCCTTCTCCCTCCCCATTTTCTCTGCTACAGTATTTCTTTTGCAGAGTGTTAGGTGGTGCATAGAAGACATCTGCCTTGATTGAACATTATCTCCCGGGACGGTCTGATCCTTTGATACAACAGGAACACAAACCCCAGACCTGGTATTGGGGCAACAGAGTGAGGCTATGAAGGGAGCCCATGGGGTCTGGGGAAGGGGAGAGAGAAACAGAGGGCCTGATGATGAACAGCAAACTGGTTTTAGAGAAGACAAAACTGGAGTTCATGGCTGGGTGTGGTGTGAGTCATTCTGTTAAGGAATTTGGGAACACATATGCATACTAACAGGAGTTTATTTTGGCTGCTTCTTTTTCCGACATTTGGGAAGGGAGTTGGGGTAGAGGGTACTACAGGATTTAAAAAAAAAAAAAAACCAGCACTCCATAACTGACTAAACTTCAATTAAAAAATTTTTTTAATTAAAAAAAAATCAGAACACTCAGACTGCACCACACTTCCTGTTGTTGCTCAGTTATTTCTCAGCGCCTGCCGGTGGAATCCACCCACTTCTGTCCTAGGCCTCTTGGTAAAGGGTTACTCTTAGTGAGTCCCAGGCCTCTGCGTGTCTTGCTTTCTTCCCAAGTCTGTTGCTGGAAAAACAAGACTCCAGCTAACAAGCCCTCAATGGACAGGTGAGGCAGAGGAAGCCACATGGTGGGAGGGTTAGAAGGGAAAGTCTGGTGGTTAAAAAAACCTCAACCTAGGGTAGGGGAGTATATATGTGTGGGTAGGGAGGGCTATGTGGGAACTCTGTACTTTCTATTCAGTTCTGTTGTGAACCTGAAACTGCTCTAAAAGAATAAAGTTTATTAATAAAAAAAACTCAACCTACATGAATGTATATACACTAGGGTAGGAAAACAGATATAAAACACTTACCGAAAAACTGTCTGCCATTTTCCTGAAAGGAGAAAAAAAATACATAGGTTATCTTAAAAGATTTCACTGGTTTCTGTATGAATTTAACATCCCAAACAGCTCATTCTGCAGCTCTAGTCAATCTACAGGCATTCTTCTAACATAAGCCAGTCTCTATAAAATGCACCTAAGTCAATAGTGGGGAACCACAGAGTGTCTCATCAAAGGCCAGGGATGCACTCCACCTAGATCACCATGCCCTACATCCTATTTAACTCATAACTTTAAACTAATCATGCTAGTCTGTGTCCTGATTCCTGGGAGTAACAGGCCATACAGCGCAGGTGGGAATGGAGAGAAAAACGTTCTGCCCCTTTCCTCGGTAACAAATGTCAACGGTCCTGGTTTGTCTTTGGTCCTCCTTCATCTTCCTTCCTGTAATCTTCTTTCATCATATTACAAAAAGTGCTAGTGTGTTACCATCGCCCACCTCCCCTCGGGTTCCCACTAACAGCCCCATGCCCTCTTAGGGTTTTAGAAGGAAAGCAGAGTTGAAAGACAATGCCCCAGCCCCACCCCCGACAAAGCTGCTGCCTATTATTTGTTCCTTCATTTGCCTGCTCTGGGCCAGGCATCTTTTGGGCTCAGGTCTGGGTTTGAAGATGGAATCGGCCAAGATGTGTGGTCAAAGGGTCCACACTAGGAGAAATGACAAGTGATGGACACTTATGAGCCGGACTGCCTGTCCTGGGAAGCCATAACCGGAAAGATCACTTCTAAAGGGGAAGGGACAGTGCTGTTTGAGCTAAGCCGTAAAGGAAAGGTGACTTTGGGATGTGGGGCAATAAAAAAGAAAGACAGGCACAAGATCACAAGATGATGCTTGCTGCTTCTTTTTTTTTTTTTTTTTTTAAGTTACTTGTTACTCCAAATGAAATCTCTGGCAGTATAAGTTAAAAAAAAGAAAAAGCCAGACAATGGGGAGAAAACATTTTTGGGTAGGATGCTGCCAAAGAAGGTTGGCCTAGCCCAAAGCTGTCTCAAAGGGTGGCCCTGAGACATCA
The DNA here is from genome assembly GCF_048564905.1 of Vicugna pacos. Classification (NCBI taxonomy): domain Eukaryota; kingdom Metazoa; phylum Chordata; class Mammalia; order Artiodactyla; family Camelidae; genus Vicugna; species Vicugna pacos. The sequence continues at coordinate 56,450,854 of NC_132992.1, read as the reverse complement.
CTCCTGCTTCTCCTGCTCCTCCCCCTGTGCCAGGTTCCTCACCCAACACGAAGTCTTACACCTGCTCCTGGTGCAGATGCTCTGGCAGTGAGGGGAGGGGGGCAGCTCCAACCCCTCAGGCCTGGTGAGTTTTCTCAGTTCAGCATAACCTGTGCTATGGCCAAAACGACCCAGACCTTAAATAGTCAGAAGCTCTTTTTCCTTGAGTCGCCTACTTGTGATATTTACTCAATTATTTTAGGAAATAACATTGCCCCAAGGGATCCAATAAATGGTAGCTGCTTGACAGATCCTAAAAATGTAAAATATTTCATTCTTTTGTAAAACAAACAAAAACAGGCAGAGCTCCTCCTAGAACTTAACGTGTGCTTCATTTACACAACAGATATTTTATCCTACTCTGCTGTTATTTATATCACAGTTAAATATTACCTTGCAAAAAATTTTTTGCACATCTTTTTTAAATCTGGGCATTCTCAAACATATTTGGGAACACTTAAGTTCCCACTGTTACCACTGTGTCCATCTTCCAATGTAGAAAAATGATGGCCATTTGTTTGGGAAGTCACAGTGACTTTCCCAGGGTGAACAGTCACAATATTTCCTAGAGCAGTCGAACTCTTAAAGCCAGCATTGAGTGCTCCTCTGTGCTTCCTTCCCCAAAAGCCCGCCACTGCCTAGAAAATTGTGCTGCTACTGCGGAAGAAACTAATGAGTTGTTACAGAAAAGGGAAAGAAAGGACATTTCTTAAGCCAAGAAAATAAAGCTGCTCATTTTAGATGCCAGTAAGAAAGAAACAATCTTAAACTTCACAGTGGGCAGAAAGCTCAGTTCCTTTGATTACACAAATTGTTCTTCCACTCCTGGGCAACATACCCAAGACTCAGCAATAACTTTGAGTTTTGACTTCTTTTAAACATCCTCATTGTGGACGGGCTTATTCCCAACCTCAGTACCACTGACATTTCAGGTGGGATACTTTACAGTGAGGGGCTGTCCTGTGAACTGCAGGATCTTCAGCAGCAACCCTGGCTTCAAAACACAAGATGCCAGTGGGGAGGGTATAGCTCAGTGGTAGACCGTGTGTTTAGCATGCATGAGGTCCTGGGTTCAATTCCCAGTACCTCCATTAACTGAAAAAAAAAAAGCCTGTAAGATGCCAGTAGCAACCCCCTACTCCATTATGACAGCCCAAAATGTTTTAAGACATTGCCAAATATCCTTGGGGGAAAGTGGAAGAAGGCAAAATTGTGCCTGGTCTGAGAACCACTGGCCTAGGCTGATTAGCTTGTGTATCCCCACATACATGTACAAATGCAGGTCAATAAAAAAATAGAAAAGTAGTTTCAACTGGTAAAACTAGCTAAATCTGTACCATTGGCCTTGTAACATGTCTTATCAACATAACTCCAAATAAAGTTAGATGTCTTTAAAGGCTAGTTACAACCAGAAACTCACACAAAGACAGCATTTCCAAAATTTAACATTTATTTTTTTCAAAGTCTCTGTTCAACCATATTCAGTTTATTTTCCAAAGCGACCAAAACAATTTGAGAAACAAAGCAGATTTCACTTTATTTCCACTGTGTTTCACATAACACCAAGGATGACAGTTTGGATTGTGTTGTGACACATTAGACAAGCCCATTAGAATAACACCACCCTGCATTTGTGTGGTGCTTTTCAGTTTACAAAGCACTTTTACACCTTACCTATTTTGATTCTGATAATAATCTTATGAGACTGACAGGGGAAAGTTAATATCCTCACTTCAGAGGTGAGGAAACAGGCTCAGAGAGCTAATGCAGTGACCCAAAGCCGTTCTGTCATTGGCAGGCCAAGGACCAGGGTCCAAGCATCCTGACTCCTAATTCAGGACTATTTTACACCAGTATAAAACCTCACACTTTTTTTTTTAATTTTCCCAGGGGGGAGGTAATTATGTTTATTTATTTAACTTGTTTTTCAATGGAGGTACTGGGGATTGAACCTAGACCTCATGCATGCTAAGCATGCACTCTACCACTTGAGCTATACCCTCCCCCAAAACTCACACTTTGAAATTTTAAAGTTTAGTCCTTTGAAAGTGTAATCAGCTCATTTAGAAATTAATTCTCTGGCTTATTCACTCAGAAGTGCATAACATGCTGAATTTGTAAACAAATTAAAAAAGAGATCATCTTTTTACCAGAAAACTAGCTGGATGACTCATTCAGCGTGCAGTGATACTGAACGCAAGGATGCCATTTTGCACAGTCACTTCGCTAATTATAAACACAATTAAACTGATAAAGCGTAGTTTTCCAAAAACTGGGTATGCATTGCATTGTTTTGATTATGCCAACTGCAAACCATCAAATCTCTGATGAAAAGGGTTAGAACTTAAAAAGAAGAATGAAAAGGCAACAAAAAACATCTATTTGGGTAAATATCTTCCTTATTTGCCTGAAAAATTTCTTTTTTTTTTAAGATGAGTAGTTTATAAGGAGAGAAAGAATCAAATGTAAAAAAAAATCTTCCCACTCTACAGATACTATAGGTATGTGAACTCCATCCTGACATTCCCAGAATCAGAGAATTTTGAAGATCCAGAGGAGAAATACTACATCAAAGACACACAAAAACATAGAGGAAATACTATCTGAATTTTCACATTTGGAAAAACCTACAGGAAGTAGTTCAGTGTTGCTTTGGAATAAGGAATTTAAACACGAGTCAGAATGCAGACCAATTTAATTGGCTGCTAATTGCAGCTTTTCCCTTTAATAAAGAGTGGCTATCCACTGCAGTGTGCTATTCTAGGCCCACCTAGCAATTAATCTAGTTGCCCAGGTTCTCAGGAGCACTTCTGAAATTTCTGCCCACAAACGGCCCCAACATTTACACAAGCTGTAAGGGAAGTAGATCATGAACATACTTCCTCAGATCCCCAAGCACTGCCCACACTCCTTTCCAAAGAACACAGGAGAGGCGGTCTACTTCCTGTCTTTATTGAAACACGGAACAGGGCTTGAGGAAAGTCCACTTACCAAAGCTAAATTCAGTGATTCTGAGTTAGAATAAAGGAAACTGGCCCTTTACTAGGATTTCTTTCTCATCATAGTTCCTCGGCATCAAGGAAGGTAAAGTTACTTTGTGCCTCTCAGTTACTGATTTTTCTTTTTTCCCTTATGGAAAATCTGGACATCAGACAAGAGAGAACACATGATACTTAGTCAGCAGCAATTTGGAATTACTGCCCTGGCAGGCTTACCACTCAGAATTTAATGAGAAGAACCAGTTCAGGCACCAGACACAAAATGTTAACTAGCTGTCCTCAGCAGAAGCCTCTGTCCCAAACCATCACAGGAAAGAGAGGCTATGTTTTAGATCAGTCTCAGGTACATGATGTTTGCAAGCCAGCTGGTATTGAAGATAACAGTCTCTAAGTTATACTTAACGAACATAGATCTCTGTTGCAATTAAGATTTAGAGTCCGGGCGCAGAGGATATAGCTCAGTGGTAGACTGCATGGAGGTCCTGGGTTTAATCTCCAGTACAAAAAAAAAAAGAAAATTTGAAGTCTGGCTAATGAGGGTTCTAGGCAAACAGCATCTAAATTACAGTGAGACCAATACTGGCCTTCTGACCTCACTAGCAATAAGTGAATAGTCTTTATAAAGTACTTCTGCATGTTTGCAGCATAGCAAAATATCATTGATTAAGGACCCCTCAACAGAGTGACTCTTGCCTATCCCATTTAAAAAAATCTAGCTTTTGGGGTCAACCTGTCAGGCAGTACTCCCCGTCTTCTGCTACCTAGGTAACCTGGTGAGGCAGCCTCCTAATATCTCTAAGCTCAAAACATTCAAGAACTATCATCAATCTGGTCCCCAGAATATGAACTAAGTGTGGACTCTAAGAGTAACCCCTTAAACACCATTAATTTAGGAAGCAGCTCCAATGTCCCATAGATCAAGGATAAGGTACAGCCATCAAAGGAATGAAACACTATTCCAGGGATTCAAAGTCAATGTCTGAAAAGGAGACTACTGTGCAAAAATAAATTTTTATTATTGAACGTTAACTTACATGGAAACACAATTTCCTAGTATGAAAGACAAACTTTATAAACTTGAGGCAAATGAATCAGAATTTTGGAAGTTGGTGAAAATTTTCTCTCATGCTCTTTGCCAAGTAGTCAATTTTTATTGCTGTCATTTTCTTCAGAACCAAAAGAGCCTGTCTTCCATTCCTTTTCCAGAATCCCAGAAGCACACTGGGTCACTGAGGTCCAACCGTCCTCATTGTCCAGCAACCCAACTCCCAGGAGTCACTTTACAAATATTCCACAGTATCTGGAATAGGAGTCGCTAACTTTAAGGGGCTGGCGTGAAGCGTAAGTCACAGCCTCAAGCCCCGTGTCTCTGAACGCCTACTTCTCGGAGTGGACGCATTTTAGTGCTTTTATTTGAGCAACTGACATCCAGAATAAATTCTCAAACATGTTTTAAAAGACCCCCCCCCCCAACCCCATCTAGGGCTCTGCACACTCGGACCAACATTCGGCCACACCCCACCCATCCTCTGCACAGGTCTGAGATCGTTAATGCCCAAATCTGGGCAGGGATGAGTCACTGATTTGCAAAAGCTGAGGGTCTGCGGTCTTTGCCAAGCAGGGCACATGTCCACTCAGCTTGGGGCAGCACCATTTTCTGCGGGATCAGCATCCAGAGAGCGGCTGCAGCCCCTGACGCAGCCGGCCTGGTAGCAGAACTCATTTGCACCCCACACAAGATCAGGTGGCCAACAGCCAAGTCAAGGGTCGCAGGAGCCGCCGGACAGAGTCCCGGGGCAGTGCCCGCTGTGGAAGGGGCAGGGACACCTGGTTCCTCCCGCCCGAGTGGAGTGGGGGCTGGGTGTGAGGAGCGCCCGCCCACCACGCACCGCGGCGGGCCCTGGGCAGCCGGGGGCGGGAGGGCGCAAGGCCGGGGCTGAGTCGCCACAGAAGGTGTCCCGTGCTCCGCCCGGCGTCCGCAGACACACCCGCCCGCAGCGAGGAAGTGCAGGTGAGTCCTGTGAAGCACTGCTAACTTTCCCCGAGTCTCAGACTCTTCTCTCGCGGGCTCGAAGCCTACGGACCCGGGGCTGGAACCGGGCCCACCGCTCCGCTCCGCCTCACGCCGTCGGCGCCCGGGGCCCGCTGCCCCCGGGAAGCCAGGCCCCCGCCCCCGCCCAGCCCTCCAGAGGGACCGCGCACCGAGCAGCGGCCGGAGCCGCCAGCAGGCGGGTGCCCGTGCGGGTCCCGGCGCCCCACAACACTCACCCGACGCCCTCACTCGCTCGTTTGCCGCGGGCTGGCTCCGGCAGAGGCGGTGAGGTCCTCGCCGGGCGCTGGCTCCGCGCCTCAAATACGTGCGGCCAGGCCCGCCTCTCCCGGGGCGGGGCCGCCACTCCTGCCAGCCCGGCCCCTCCCTGTGGGCCAGGTTGGGCGAGTCCCAGGCCCCGCTGGACAGCCTGGCGCCGTGGCTCCAGGGCGCAGAGGAGACGCCTGACCACGGGCAGTGGCGGGTGGGACCCCGACCCGCGGCCCCCATCGCCGCAGCGTCCAGTCGGTCCCCTCCGCGCCGTTCCCCGTCCCCACGTTCAACTGCCTCTCTCCAGATTCACCTGCTAACTCCTCAGACCAAGATAGGGAGAGTCTGCGAAGCTTCATTGTGTGCTGCTTTAGGGAGTTTTGCCTACTTGCTTGCTTTAACCGTGTGCGGGCATTCTCATCCCTTTTGCATTTACCTTACCTGAGTCCGTTCTCAGCGTCAAAGCTTTGCCAAGAATTGCACAGCGACTTCGGTCACTGGGAGGGCCCTGTCAAGTTTTCTGAGATGCTGGGTGATATGCTTCATATTCTTGGCCTTGTATTCATTCCCGTTCTGAACTGTGATATGGGTACACAGACTGAGACTACTCTGGCAGACTGGGAGCCCTAAATTGTTTTGCTGTTGCTTCCCACTGGGTTCTTAGTAAAGATTTGTTGAATGAATGATAGAAATAATGAATCACTTCCTAGAAAGACTATGTTTTTTCCAAAGATTGGAACGAGTCCTGATGAAGGAGGGAAGAGTTAAATATAAACGTACGTTTGGAAAAGGCAGGAGTAAAATAAAATAAATCTATGGCTCTAAGAAAGGTGGTTACAACAGTGATGCTTCCAAGAGAGATGCTATTTGTTCAGTAGGTAATTTGTTCAGTAGGTAATAACTTTGAAATAGACCTATGGATGTACAGATGATTTTTTTTTAAAATTCAGATAACCATTCACAAAAATTAATTTGAACTGGATTAAAGACCTAAGTGTATGACCTGAAACTGTAAAGCTCCTAGAAGAAGACAGGGAAGAAGCTCCTTAACATTGGTTTTAGCAGTGATTTTTTGGGTATGACAACAAAAACACAAGCAATAAAAGCTTAAAGTAAACAAGTGGGAATACGTCAAACTAAAAAGCTTGATGCACAGCCAAGGAAACCATCAACAAAATGAAAAGGCAACCTACAGAATTGGAGAAAATATTTACAAACAATATATCCAAATAAGAGGTTAATATCCAAAATATGTAAGGAACTCATACAGCACAATTGCTGGGGGGAAAAAACAGTTAAAAAATGGGAAGAGGAAGCAAATAGACATTTTTCCAAAGAAGATATACAAATGGCCAACAGGTACATTAAAATGTGCTCAACATCACTAATCATCAGGGAAATGCAAATCAAAACTACAATGAGATGCCTTCATGCCTGTTAGAATCACTGTTATAAAAAAGACAAGAGATGAGTGTTGCAGAGGATATTATAAAAAAGACAAGAGATGAGTGTTAGAGAGGATATGGAGAGGATATGCCCTGCGGTGGGAACGTAAATTGGTGCAGCCATTGTGAAAACAGTATGGGGGTTCCACAAAAACACTAGAACTATCATATGATACAGCAATTCTGTTTCTGGCTGTATACCCAAAGGAAATTAGGTCACCATCTTGAAGAGATATCTGCCCCTCCATGTTCACTGTAGAATTATATATAATAACCAAGACCTGGAAAGAATCTAAGTGTTCATCGATGGATGAATGGGACAAAGAAAATGTGAGATATATTTCTGTGTATCTATATCTATACACATACACACACATAATGAAATATTATTCAGTTATAAAAATGGCAGGAAGGAAATCCTACCATTTGTGACAACATGGATGAAACTTGAGGGCATTATGCTCAGTGAAATAATTCAGAGAAAGACAAACACCATATGATCTCACTTATGTATGAATTCTAAAAATTTGAACTCATAGAAACGGAAATGTAGAAACATAGTTTGGTGGTTGCCAGAGGCTGGGGCGGGGAAAAAATGAGGAGATACTGGTCAAAGGGCACAAACTTCCAGTTACAAGTTGAATAAGTTCTGTGATCTAATGTATAGCATGTGACTATAGTTAGCAATACTTGAAAGTTGCTAAGAGAGTAGATCTTGAATATTCTCATCACGCACACACAAAAAGATAACGGTGTGAGGTAATGGATGTGGTAAGTATTGTGGTAATCATTTCATATATATGTATATATAGTCATTATATATAAATATATTTTCATTTTTATGTATTTATAAACAAAGTTCAGATATTAGCAGCTACTATTCATCAAGCACTTATTATATGCTTTGTATTATACCTGGTGCTTTACATACATATATGGGAGGGGGTAGGTATTTTTATCCCCATTTTAAAGATGAAGAAACTGAGGCACAGAGAATTAGCTATGACCAAGATCACAACATAGATCAAATTTAAAGTATGTTAGGGTCTAAGAAATTGCCTTTGGAAATAGGATATTTGCAATTCAAAAGAATGGGGCAGAGAACAAAAGCAATATAGGAAGGAAGGAAGAAATGAAGGAAGAGAGAGGAAGGAAGAAAAGAAGGAGGGAAGGAGGAAGGAAAAACACCATCACCAACAGGCCAACAGAAGTTGGTAGATTTAGAAGTTGGAAGGGGTCATTCAGAAAAGGAAAGAATAGTTGAACACATGGTGAAATGATCTCTGAGAGAACAGAGGAGCAGACTTGCTCTTTTGAGTCCAGTATCTCAGTTCTGAGGGACAGTTTTCTGTCTCAAGTGGGATTCTGGGTGTGACTGAGAACATATGTGAGAAATTCTCTGTATTTGCCTGACTGTGTCTGGGAGCCTTTGGACTTTTGGCTAGAGGAGGAAAGGACTTGGTGCTAGACAGCAGGATAAGGACAAAGGACTAGGGAGGGGATGTTGGAACCAATCCCAGTCTAAATTCTTTTCTGGGTTGGACCCCAGAAACAGAGGAATGGGGCCAGAAGCTGATGGAGCTGTCCTTGTGAAAGCTTTGTGAGAAGTTGCATCAAGTGACAAAATACAGTCCTGGGGTGTGAGGCAGCAGTTCTTCCCCGTTCTGCACACACCCCGGGGCTTGAGGCTCTTTGCAGATTTCCAGAGCAGACTTCTGGGACAGACATTAGCATTCTCGCCAGGGAGAACCATTGGCAGTGTCACCGGGAGTTCCTTCAAGTAGGCATTTCCCAAGGGGTGGGCAGTTGCTACAGCTGGCACACTGGTTTGTTAGCATGAGAGGGGTCCACATAGGCCACCTCTTTGAGGACACACTGAGCAGGGGAGGGGCTCAGGAAAGACCCTGCTCTTGCAAGAACAGGACTAAGGGGAGCCTGTAAATAACCTCAGTGGGACAAAGGAGGCCTGGCTGGAACTGGCCAGCTGGTGCTTGTGATGTAACTTGGTGATACAGTTTCACGTGTTCTATGTTTTGGGCAATGAGTTGGCTCAGTAAACCAAAGTGGAAAATGGAAATGTGGTATCGTGGTGTAATCTCTGATACAATGTGATTGAAGGATGGAAATTTATAAAAAGTCCAAATTACATTTTAACCCCCTCCAAATATATTTAGCTATATAAATCTATATCTTTCAATCCATCTGTCTATAAATAACTCTAAAAAATAAGATACATTAATATTTTTTAAATGTATGATTCACAATGGGCAGCAACCTTACAATGAACTCAGGAATTACATAAAGTGACCCAGGAATTCATAAAGCTACTGAATTATATGTCAGTAGCCTGATAATGTTGGTAGCGTGGAATCCTATGATGTCAGAGAACAGAGAATATGCGATATATAAAACTGTAATGCTCCTAAGAAAGTTGAGAGAAGCAAACATTTACATTTGGAATTTAAGTCTGACCTCCCTCCTTACTCTCCCCTGGCTTACCCTACCCTGGCCACAGGGGCCCCTTAACTGTTCCTCCCTGTACACAAGAGTCGCTCCAGACTTAACATCCTTGCTCAGGCTGTTCCCTATATTTGGAACTCTCTTCTCCCATTATCTACTAACTAACTTTCTCACCTCCCTCAAGTTTTTGCTCAAATAACACCTTCTCTATGAGTCTACTATTTTACCACTCTACTTAAAATCACAACTCAAAAGTTCCTCAGTTCTAGTAAGATTTTAGGAACACATACATATTCTACTTTAAGTAAAATTTAAATTTTTAAAAATAATTCATTATTTTAATATTTAAACAATGTTTTCCATTTGGAAAGGAATTTCCCAAAGAGTATTTCATTTATTATATTTATTTTCAAAATCAAAAGGAATTCAAAAGGGGTTTGTTGCTCTTTTTGTTGGTTTTATTTTGTTTTTTTGGGGGGGGCTTGTTTTAAAATAACAAAAGACCTATAGTTAAAGAAAATAAACCAAGGAATACATAGCAAAACAACTTTTTTTTAATCTATAAAATTTCTCTTTTTTTCTCCTTTATGTTATGATCAGAAATAAAAGTTTTTCTGTGTTCATAAAGATGTATTTCCTACCCACATCGTGGAAGGAGAAAGAGGGAAGTGAAGGGAACAGGGAAAATGAGGTATTGATGAGACAAAGATGACATGAAAAAAACGAACGAGAATTCTCAAATTTGTTCAGTCTCCTTCCTCTTTGAAAATCTGATGAAAAATATGAAAATTTTTTCACCAGAAAAAAAAAAAACAGCAAGCATATCCATACCACTTGCCTGGATTCACAGATTCCATGAAGCACATGCATACTTCAGAACAAAAAAACGCAACCTAGAGAGACAAAAAAAAAAAAAAAAGCAGAGAACCACACAGAGCTGGACACACAAAAAAAGGAGGAAGCAAAATCTAGATGCAGATTATCTGAATGGAAAACCTTTCTTGCTGCTACAAACAAATTTTAAAACCAGGAGAATCTTCACAACTTTAGACAGGCAATAACATTTCTTATCACTTGTCTTAAAAACATTAAAAAAAAAAAAAACAGTCAATTGCAGATTACCACTCCCAAAAAAGTTTCCCAGTTCGTCATGCTGCTGATATCCCTTTACGATGCTCTGATTTTTCTTTTTTCTGCAGTATCTATCAATTTCCAGCATGCTATAGAATTTTCTTGTTTCTTGTGTCTACTGTGTTTTTGTCTCTACTTGTTCCCCCTGCCTTTCTCCCACTCCCTCCCTGACTGCAGAGTTCTTTGCTTTATTATTCACTGATGAATCCAAGAGGCATATAGTAGGCACTCAATATTTTCTAAGTAAATAAATTCACAGTGTGGACACTGGAGAAGAGTCCTGTGGATGGTTTTACCACTCTCAGTGCTCTTCCCTCTAGTTAACCATTTAATGCCTCTTAAAAATGATTAAAAATTTGAGTAAAGAATTCAATTAATAGATTGATTTGTTTGTAAAATACAAATTAAAAAAACAAAACAACAACAACAAAAACTTTTTAATGTCTATTCCTCAGGGAACTAAAAGTTGACCACTTGTTTCAGATAAATAGACCTGGCCTCAAAAGCAACTCCATTATGAAGCAGTTATCAGCTAACCCTTCAGTACATTTTGCACAGAAAATTCAGATTATGTATGCTCTCATTTTAACTTTGTCTTATCTTTTTGTTGGAGGAAATAGATAAGTATTACCATCTTGCTTTTACTGTCAGGGAAAGTGATTTACTTATACAAGCTCCTCCATGTCTAAGAACAGAATCCAGAGGTCCTGACTCTTACAGCTCATCCAGAAAAGCACTGAGCAGAGAATCCTTGCAGGGACTGGCTAATGTAAACTAGAGAGAAAGCCAGGTATAGTCCGGTTCCTAAATAATTCTTATACTCGCTAAAATAACCAGATAGTTCAGCAATTATGTAAAGGTGTTTCTTTCATCCTGTTTTTCACCGTAAGAGGGAAATGTGCACGTGAAGGCACTCACTTGATAGAACTGAGAAGGTGTCTCGCTTCCTTCAGGATACACTTGAAAGTGCCTTAGTGGCTGTACTGTTCTGTGTTGCTGTCCCCTCTAGGCTTACACACAGAAGTCTCTGGGCTGGAGATGATTCACTATGTGGCTGGGGAGCCTGGCAACCAACTTACTTGAATGGATTATCTGTAGTAAATGACTAACCTATGAGTATTAAAAAGGAGTTACCCACAGGAACAGCCTTTATCTCTTAAGAAAATGCTGTAAATCTTAAGACTTTGAGTCATGAGGCCACATGGCCAGGAGTGGCATCACTGCCATTAGAGGACTAGCCTCTGGTAATAAGAAAAAGCAATGGCCAAAGTGGTTGTTATGGAGACAAGGGATGAGTCACCCTCTTGCTTTTCTTTCCAGTAACTTTGGGTCATCTTAGGGCTGGATAAAGCTCATGCCTTCGCTACTTAGTGGGCTCACTTACACTAATCATGTGCTCAGACATCTTTTTGGCTTCACTTCCGTAACTGCACATCCCCACACACCACTCTTTGGTGCCAAATCCATGCCCCTTAAAGCTAACAAAAGAATTTTGCTATGATCAGGGTGTGCCTGAGAATTTAGCATTTGTACATATGCAGTAAATGGCTCGATAGTACCCAGCCCAAAGCCTGAATTAACTCTTCCAAGATAAGTACAAAAAGCAATCTAATGACATTGATAAAAATATCACTGAGTAACTTCTATGTACAGATCACTGTGCTATTTGAAATAAGAGACAAGCTCAGTATTAGCCCTCAAACAACAGGTTGGTTGATTTCTACTGCTAGAGAGATTTTAAGACCCTGATATGAAAGCAAGGACCCTGGGAGAGACATCTCCGCAGGAGTGGGAGGAAGAACTCTGAGGAAACTGGCAGCATGCTGCAAGGGCCAGAGGGCATCTGGATGAGGGGAGCTTTTGGGCGACAAAGCCAGGGAAAGGAGCAGGTAGAGAAGAGAGCAAAGAGGGACTCTCCAAGGGTGAGTAAAGAAAAGAGGAAAAATAAAGTGGAGGTGAAAACAGAGCCAATTTTTTTTTAGAGCCAAATTTTTAATAGAAAAATAGAATTGGAGAGGAAGGGTAGAGAGAGGATAATAGGAGAATTATGGACATATGGAAAGTGTGATTGAGCTGGGAACAAGCCAGAAAAGAGATGAGAAACTACCCAGAAACCAGCACGACAGAGGGCCAGATAAGGAAGAATGTCTGACAAAAGATGAAGCTCTTTTGAGATATAAACAAAAGTATATTGATAATAAGTCTTATAGACAGCCGAATACAGGAAGCCTGATAACAGAAGACAAACAGATCTTTCCAGTTTTCACATTTGGACCCTGGAGAACCCATGGCAGGCTTGACCGTTCTGTCTGTGTCCACAGAGAGTCAGTACTCTCAGGTAACAAGTGAGAAGCTGAGGCAGGAGTTGGAGCGTTTGGTCTGTCTGATGTCAACAACTGGACTGTGAACTTGGAAACATGTGGAACGCATGGCTGGCAGACCGGGGGACTGCAAGAGGTGCTGGGTGTTGTGGGGGCACAGTATACCCTGTCAAGCAGAGCAGTTGCCCAACGCAGAACCAAGTGGTTGTGCCTGTCTGCTGTTTCTAGTCCTGGTTATCTGCACATACTCTCTTCATTCCAGAGGCGTGTAGTGGGGGCCTAATATACGCCTCAATCATTTTGCAAAGTCCAGCCCTCAGGTTTGCGAGATGATGGCTTTGTCAAAGCCTGGTCAACAAGTGAAAGGGGGCCTGTGGCGGCGACATGCCCAATGCTGGTTTGCAAGGTGCCCCGCTATACCCTAACCAGAGCTCCTCAGGGGTGCCGTGGAGGCCATAACCTCCTTAGAAAGGAGCCCCACTCTTCTTGGATGGGGAAGCCAGCAGCACCAGGGAGAAGGTTCCCCAGTGGCCCAGCAGGTGTGAAGACCCTTCCCCAGCCCAGCCTCGCCCTGGCCACCTCGGCCATGCCTTGTCTGTCCCTGAAGCCTGACCCCAGGCCTGCCTTCTGTGCTAGCTACCACCAGAAGCCCCAAGCCTGCCACAGCAACTTCTCTATGTCCACGGGGCTTCTAGAACACCTACCGCCCCATCACAGCTGCTGCCATTACTGTTGAGAGAGCCCAGAGCCAGGGTCTGTGCATCAACCACTAACTAAGCTGTCTCTTTGCAGGAACATCAAACAAGGAAAGGGGTGGAGAGTGTATTCCATTTGCTAGGGCTGCTGTAACAAAGTACCACAGACTGGGTGGCATAAGCAACAGAAATGTATTTTCTCACGGTTGTGGAGGCTGGAAGTCAGATCAGGGTGTCAGCAGGATTGGTTTCTCCTCAGGCCTCTCTCTGCGGCTTGCAGACGGCCGCCTTCTCACTGTGGCCTCACACGGTCTTTCCTCTATACATGTCTTAATCCAAATTCCCTCTTCTTATAAGGACATCAGTCATGTTGGATTAGGGCCTACCCTAAGGATCTACTTTTAACTCAGTTCCTTCTTTAAATACCTTGTCTCCAAATACAGTCACATTCTGAGGTACTGGGGGTTAGGACTTGAACATTTGGATTTTGGTGGGGGGACTAGTTCAGCCCACACCAGAGAGAGAACGGGAAGGGGTGAGGAGAGGATGAGGGGTGTTATTGTAGCCAATGTGGTCAGGGATCGTGTCTCCACGGAGGTGACATTTGAGCTGAGACATAGATAATGAGGAGGGGCAGCCATGTAAGGATCTGAGGAAAGTGGGACCAGCAAGAACAACACTGAGAGCAGCAGCAGAGACAGGTGGCAGGATGGCCATCTCCTGGACGTCTTCTCCCGCCCACTTCTCTAAGAAATCCCCTCCCACCATCCTCGCAGGGGCAGCTCCCAGCAGCCACGTGGGCACTTCACGTCCTCTCCCCCCAGCTGGAGCTGACAGGATCAGGAGTGAACCTTTTTTCTTTTTTTAGTAGAGGTGCTGGGATTGAACCCAGGACCTTGTGCATGCTGAGCATGTGCTCTACCACTGAGCTATACCCGCCCCCAAGGAGTGAACTCTTGAAACAAGCTGAGCATTTGCATTCTCTCACCCAAGCTTGGATTTGGGTCCTCGAGAGACCATCAGTCAGTCAGTATGTGTGGCTGCAATGCACCATGTAAATTTGTTCTGCCACGTGAAATGAAGATAAGAGAAAGCTGATCTGCAGAAACGACTCAGAAGCTGCACAGACAAGGACATTCTGACGTATTAAATGTCTGGTTCCAGGCCCTTTCTGAGGCCTACTCTCATTTCTGCATTTTATATGTTACTCTTGACCACCTCCACCCCACCACGACCACCACCACCTTTTTAAAATCCTTTTCCTGCTTAGGCTTACTGAAGTTGATTTCTGTCACTTGCCACCAAGAGCCCTAATATAGAACGCAAGCCCTCCTCCACGGGGCTTCACTGAAGTCCGTGTGACTCCTTGTGGACGCTGGGTTCTCTGCATGTACTGCTTGAGACCTGAACCAGAGAGAACTGGCTTTCAGTGCTGTTGCCATAGCTACTGCTACTTGACTCGTGTGCCAGGACTTCCCCACTGAATCCCACACTGCTCATCCACAACTCAGGGGCCTGGGAGACACCCACCTCCTCGGAAGTCTTTTCTGGGAACCTGGCATTGGACTGCAGTTTCTCTGCTAGGCAGCCTGTCCACTGTCTTGCTCAGACACTAGACTCACTCAGGTCCATGATTTTCTGGTCTCCATCTCCAACAGACACTCGTGGGTGCTGGCCTCCACCTTGCTGCATTCCCCAGGACTGTCATCCTGCTTGCTACCTACCCCTCAGCGATTCTGTCCTCTTCTTTTCTCCCTCCCGGAATCATACACACACCCTCCAAAGTCACACAACCGCGTCTCCCCCCACTGCAAAACCACATAGGCTCGCTTTATATGGATTCCTCCCAGCCTTTTACTAATACTGGAACAGTCCAAATACTCCCTGGGTGCGTCTTCTCCAAGCTGCCAGCCTGTTAGGTTAGGGAGAGCAGAGAGGAGGAAGTCAGCTGGAAAGCACGTCTGTGCTGTCGATAAACATCTCCTCTGTGGAGCCACAGCACTGACACAACTGTGGACACTGCCAGGGCTGTGGCAGGGTGGGGCGGAACAGGACTGACGGCTCCTTGCTCAGAGATCCTTCCAGATCTGCACACTGGCAATGTGCTGTGCATATTTTCAATGCATCTGCTAGTCAGCAAACATAAATATCTCCGTGGAATAAAGTGGGAGATCTGGTTTGTGCAGAAATAGGAGAACATGGAAGAGGATTGCCTCCTCTTTGCACTTTTGAAGGGCAAACATGTGCTTTGAACCCACAAGGGCAGAACCAAGGTCGGAAATCTCGAAGAGAAATGAAGAGGCATGTAGTTATGCCTGGCTGTTTACTATAAACTGTGGAAATGTATTGCCTACAGAAGCACATTCTGAATCACACCTAGAGCATAAGGCAGCAAACAGTGATAAGCACTCTTCAGAAGAGGCCTAATTCTTTCTAATCCAAGTGGTAAATCAAAGCTCTCCAAATCCCTTGTTATCATGGGATTCATGATCATGGGACCCTCAGAGCTACTTGCCCCAAAGTAAAGGTCAAGGGTCTTGTAATCCAATAGGGAGCTTTTGCATGTTTCTGCTAAATCTAACATAGTATTGGGGATAGGGGAGGAATTAGGCCATAAAAAGTGCAGTTCATGTTTATAGAGATGAGAATGAGAATGTACTGGTCTAAGAGCAAGAAAAAATGTACCTGCTACTGGTACAGCATTCCAGTAGGTTTTCTGTTATTTATTATCTCCCTTGCAGATAAACAACAGTTTCAGCCAAAACCATTATCAGTGCCCAGTGTTCATTCAGCCTCTGCCAACTCACTCCTTCCATCATTCATTTGTCATGTCATTGTTCAGACATGATCATGCCTACTATTTTCCAGATACCATGGTAGAAGTGGAGGACATAAAAGTAAGTAAGACAGCTTCCCAAACAACACGAAACCTTCTCTCGTGAGCCTTCTGTGCCCTCAAGGAGCCCCCAACTATTGGGTCAGGCACACACACAAAAACTAAGTACAGTACCATGTGATAACCGCTGGAGTAGAGGAGTCTGACACATTCTGTGGGAGGAACAAGTTCCTCTTCATGGGAGTGGGAAGAGGTGCAGCAGGCCAAGGGAAACAGCCTGACCAAAGTCACTGGGGGTAAGTGTGCCAGGCGTGGTGGCAGTGATAGGAGTGAACATTTACATTGGGTTTATTATGTGCCAGGAGCTCTTGTAGGAGTTTTCCATCCTTTAATTCATTTAATCCTCACAACAACCCTATGAGCTAGGTCTGATTATTTTTCTCATTTTGCTGGTGAGGAAACTGAGGCACAAAGAGTCAAATGACTTGCCCAGGGTCATACAGAGGAGCAGAGTTGAGGTTTGAAACTGGGCAGGGAGGCCTCAGGTCTATGCCGTGAACCACAATGTTCTTCTGCCTGATCTGGGAGCACATGGGGCATATGGCGGTAGGTAGGTGTGCTGCAGTCAGATTCTAAATGGCCATTAATGACATGTGCTTTATCCTGGTATGTGGGAGCACTTTTAAAAGTCATGACTGGACAGATCTCTGCTTTAGAAGGATAAAGCCAGGGCTGATGAATTGGAGAAGAGAAATTTAAAAAGGCAACCCAGAGACTATTGTAACACTGTGAAAGGGGGCTGAAGCAGTGGCAGTGGGAGCAGGAGAGGGTTATTTCATTTGTTTACCAGGGAAGTTTTAGAGCAGATACCTGGCATGTGTACCACCACCCAGAGCAGCACTGATAGCTGAACCCAGCGCTTTTTCTTGGTGAGGTTAGATGCTGCCTCAGCTTCCTTTTCAACACAGCAATGCTCCAGGAGGCCACTACAAATTAGAGTCGGTACTTTGGATGAAACCAACTTGCCATCCCTTTCTGGGATAGACACTTCAGGTTTGGACTCTGATAGAACTCAGTGATAGATCTGAGGGGGAAAGGGTGGTCACACAGAACCTGGAGGCTTCTGACTTGGATGCCTGAATGGAAAGTGATACTATTGATTGTGATAGAAAACAGAGGAAAAGCAGGATGGAAGGGAAAACCATGAGTTTTGTTTCATACAGCCTCAGATCTGAAGTCCCACAGGGCATCCGAGAGGAGAGGTTGAGATGGGAGTATGGGTCTGAGCCCAGGAGAGACTCAAACTGGTGCTGTGATTAGAGGAAGTGTCACGGAGGTGGAAAGTGAGCGGCATCTCCCAGAGCGGACAGAAGACAAGGCTGAGGAGGGAACCCTGGCAACACTAGTCCCTCCACCCGTGGAAGGAGAAAGAAGGGGGCGCGGTCTGATGGGGAAGGAGCATTCACAGATGGCGGTAGGGCTCTTAGATACTGGGAGAGGTAAAGAGCAATGATGAAGCTGCGATGAGGATTCAAAATGGGGGTCCTCGCTGGCAACCCTGAGAGAGCATTTCAGTTGTGCAGCGTAGGCGGGAACCAACTTACGTGTTTTGGTGGCTGAAAAAAGGTGAGGGAGTATAAAACTATTCTGTCAAGATGTTTGGAGGCAGGGTTAAAGGGAAAAACCAGGGCACGCTGCTGACAGGGAAGCAGGTGAACAGGGTGAAATTGATATTGGAGAGGGGAAGCAGTGGTATATCAGGAGGCAGCAAGGATGAACTAAAAACAAGGTGGACTTTTTCTTGGCAAGATAAGCACTTACCACAGAGTGTAATCTTACATCGATTGGTGTGATTCTTACTTTCAGTCCAAGGCTCTTTTTTTTTTTTTGTCATTATTTTATCCCTAGCGCCCAGTGAAACACCAGGCACTGAATGAATACATGCTGAATAAGGAGAACAAACGGTTGAGTGGTATCCTTCTTCTTAAACTTGAAGGAAGGAATCACTAGGATTAATGTTCTAGTAGGACTAATGTCGATAGCAGGGGGTGGAGAAAATCATTTTTAACTGGTGATAAAGAAGGTGGTGAAGTGAGGAGGGTATAGCTCAGTGGTAGAGCACATGCCTAGCATGCAGAAAGTCGTGGGTTCAATCCCCAGTACCTCCCTTAAAAAAATAAATAAACCTAACCCCCCCTCAAAAAAAATTAAAAAAAAAAAAAGAAGGTGGTGAAGAGTGCGGGTGTGGACAGCGGAACTGGTGATCCAGTTATGATCAGATCTGCCAGAACTCGTTTAAAAGCTTCACCAGAATTTTCACTTTTAAAGTCAAAGAAAGGAAGGCAAGAGAGAATATTTCCTTTAGAAGTACACACTGAAAGTCGTGTGACTAAGGATTTCTGAAGCTCAGTGATTAAAGATAGATGTGGTACTTCCTTTATAATTTTCTCTTCTTTCAAGAGATAACACACCCCTCCCCCCAAAGAGATAACACCCAAGATAAACATAGGGTAACAAGCTCTGTCTTCTAGCATTTCTCTGATGTGCAGGTTTCTCAAGTATATAGAGGTATACTACTCTTTCAATGTAAATGTGCTCAGGTCGGGGGGGAAAAAGTGTTCCTTCCATGTGTGTCTTTTTTTCCCCCTTAAAAAAAGTTTTTAATGCTTTCCCTTTGCCATACCCTGTGGGGAAACAAAATTACATAGCTGTTTGCCAAAAAACACAGTTCTGGCAGCTACATCATCATATTTGTGCCTCTTTATAATTAAGATGAGGGTTGAAAAAATATTGTTATTCTTTAAATGATATTATAGATTCTGTATTATTCCTTTTCCTCTTTCTCATCTGCTCATCTTTTTCTGAAGGGTAGGCACTTCCTCATATCAGTAATTTCTAGGTTACTGAGATCTTTAGACAGCTCTCTCTAACTCCCCGTCCTCCTCACCTCTTCATATTTTCAGCTGTCAGTGAACTCTGGGGCAGGAATCAGGTCCACCAGTCCAGGACACAGACCAGGTCCCGGGGCCTCAGATTTCCCACTTCTATAAGAGACGGGACCCCTGTTTTTCATGGGGACTGTATAGGTCGACTGCTAACTCCTCAATTCTCTCGAAACAGATCTGAGATTCTTAGAGAAGAGGTCTGAGTAAGGAAAACCCGACAAGGTTTTGACTCAGAGGTCAGCTGGCCTCATAGGAGTCTCCAGCATGGGTCCCCACAAAGCTGGAGGAGAAGCAGATTCACCCATTCCAAAGAAGTGGGTCCCTCTGACCATCGTTCCCTATAACCAAACTCTTACAGAGTAAATGTGTGAAGGTTTGGGGTTAGGTCCCTTTGGCTGTTTTTAAAAAGAGGGTGCTGGCAGTTCCTCACATTATCACATGGCATCAAATCATGTGCTTTTGTGTTTAGACATCAGGGCACCTCCTATTCCTGGCTCAGTGGGTTTAGAGGCGTGTGTCATATGCCCAAGCAAGAGTCTCTCTGTGGCATCCCTGCTTTTTCTGTTGCTACAGGTGAGTGTGTCCATGCATTTAGAAATAGGGCATCCTCACAATTCTATTGCATATGAGGACGTCAGAGATAGAACTCAAGTCAAATAGCTTGGTTTATTGGCTGAGTTGGCAGTAAAGACTCTCACAACCCAGCAGACCTGCTTCAGACAAGGACAGAGTCTTGCATCTGGGTGTAGCCTCTCAGGGCAGGTCAAAGCTCCAGGCTCGATTTGAAGTCAAAGGATGAATGGACAGTTTGGCAGTACTCAAAGCTGTAACGTGCTATGGTTCAGTCCTCTGTGCATCTGGGTCTGGTAGGGGACAAGGACGGAGGCCTGGGTGGGGTTGGGGGCAAGAGGTCCAATCCACATATCTACACAGAGCCTCAAATTTGGACTTCTGCAAATAAGGTTATGAACTCAGACACAAAGTTGTACTTACTGGAGGGAAAGAAGACAGTATTCATCATGTAATTTTAGTTTTAAAAACATAAACATTAAAATATACCATGATTTTTAAAACTTGTTTAGCCATTTGTTCATTTTTTAATGCCCTAGGAGCCTCAAAAGTGGAACTGACCTGCCTGCCCTCTGCTTTCCTGCTAGCAGAGGGGCTGTTAGTGTTGACTGAGTAACTAGGGGCCAGGGAGTCTGAATAGTCCGTGCTTATGGAGAGTTTAACCAAGAGAAACAGTTCTACACCCTTTTTCTGGCAGTCAGCTGTCCTCGGTTGTCCCCCAGGGGTGTGCTGCTCCAAGAGGACCCCAGCCAGCTGCTCCCACCCACATCAGGGCTGCCGGAACCCCCATGGGCCCCACGCAGAGCCCCACAGCTCCAGCACAAGCCTCAGCTTCCTGCCTGCCCCCGCTGCCCCTTGAGTGGCTCCACCCATCTGCAGAGCACCGTGGGCGGTGAGGAGACCAACATATACCTGGAAGAGGGCACATGAGAAGAGCCCTAATAATAGTGCAGGCTTCTCCCTCTGCATGAGGGGAAACAAATCCCACGATGATTTACATGCTTGTTTTGCAACAGAGCTGATCTCTCGCTGCTCCCCAAGGCCTTTGGGATGAAAGACAACAGTAATGATCATTCCTCCGTGGGCTGTTCACACATCATCAGTCATTGAAGCTGCACTTGAAGCCTTTCATCTAGAAATACATTGAGGTTAATGAATTCAGGGTATCACTGTAATCAGCCACAGAGCATTGGCATTCAGTCTCTTTCAGTTAAACAGTGAAAGGCCCAGGACAGCAGAAGTCACCAGTGAAGACAGATGAACAGGAGTGAGAGGAATGGTAATCTCTTTTCAATTCAACCCAGAAAGTATGTATCTAGGCTTACTCTGTGTAAGCACTGTGCTGAGTCTCCGGAGGAGAGAGAATTTGCTTCTTGTCCTCAGAGACCTTGGAACAGTTTGGTGTCATTCAGACTGCAAGCTTTGGAGGCAGATAGACCAGCGTGTGAAAGTGCTTGGCCGAGAAACAGTCACATAAGGGATCTGAGTGAAGGGTGTGGTTCCTTTTCTTTTTTTGCCAGAAGCTTTGCTCTCACCGGCCCTTTCAAGGACTGGCCTCATGCCCTGGAGTCTCAGTTACTGGCTGTGTCCCTACACTGCATTGCCAGAGCTGGCAGAAGCCAGGGACCCTCCTGGCCATCTGCTCAGGTCTTCTCCTTGTAACTCAACACCGTGCTCCTTCTGCTCTCCAGGATACTTATCTGTGGCCAAAGCTGAACTTCCTAGTTGCTGCCTTTCTGAATTTCTAGGATTCATCCCTAATGTGGCCTGTCATGATATGAATTCCATCCAGGGTATGTCAGTTTTACTGTTCAAATAACATCTGATGTCCTCAGCTCTGGGCAAATCGGACTTCTTAAACTTCACCTTTGATCATACCACACCTGTTCAGAAACTATCAGTGACTCCCTATGACCTCTAAATTAAGATGAAATCTTAGCCTGAGGGTCTCAGTGTGGCAAGACCTAGCCTAGCCCACCTCTTTTTATCTTTCTTCCCACCTGTGTGTAACATATCAGCCTTAGTGTCTCCACCCGTAGTGGACTAATTCCATTGCCTGAGTACGTTCTGACTCAGGAAACTTCCTGTGTCCTTTGCTCTTGTTGGACTTTGGTGGCATTTCCACATGGGAGGATAGACGGAGATGGAGGAAGATGGCTAAAGGAACAATATTAATGAAGACATAGGTACGGGAGGGTATGGACACCAGAGAGGAGATACATTTGGTTACTGGATATTGGGCACTTAAAATCCCAGAATCACAGCCATTATAGGTACCAAATGTATCATCTGATCTAGCCCTGGCCTTCATGCTGGGGAAATATTTTTGTTCCTATTCTAGATATTAGACCACTAGAGCTCAGAGAGTTTAAAATGATGTAAATTGAGGTAGGGAGAGAAATGTTTAGACAGACAAATTGAGGTCATCCTATAGGAGCCTTGAATGCCTTGTTAAACAACTTGTGCTACATTCAGTCGATGATGGGGACTATTGAAGGATTTCACTGGGGTAGTGACATCATTAGAGCTATGTTGGCTCAGTGCTTTCAAACTGTGGGATGTGATCCATAAGTGGGTCACAAAGTCAGTTTTGTGGGTCATGAATAAAAAAAATCAGGGTTCAGTGTTGCTTTGTGAGATTTGTATGTGTATACTGGGTTGTGAGGTAAGATATATTTCTTATTGTGAGTCATGGGCAAAAATTTTTGAAAGCCCCCAGAGTTAGGAAGATTACTCTGATGATAAATCATAGGCTGAATTAGAGTTGCAGAGGAAGAACCTGGAGGCTGGGAGTCTAGTTCGGATGCTCTTGCCATAGCCCCAGTGGGCAGTAAGAAGGATCTGAATGGGAAGGAGAAGCCATGGGGTGGGGGAAGGAGGGGGGAGGACATGAGATATTCTCTGGGGTAAGAATGTAGGGTTTCAGGATGTTGGATTGTGGGGCTCAGGGAGAGGGGAGAACCAGTCAGGGATGACTAAAAGCCACACTTGGGTGCTTGGGAAATGCTGGTGCCCACAGCCAAGGGGGACTGTTGGGAGGAGGGCGTGGTTTGAGGACCAGCACAAAAGACGGATGGAAAGGTGCACAGCCACCATCAGGTAGATCCCAGCAGGAGAAAGAATCCACTGACATGGTTCTGGTGCAGAGACTGAAGGAAGAAGGGAGGATTTCCAGAGCTGTGCGCAGGCTTCAGGGAACCAGCCTGGTATGATGAGGTGCCCAGAGATTAACCACCGTGGGACACTCTGCCTCTCAGATTCCTCTGGGCCGCAAACTCATAGCGCACCACTCCCCAGCTTCTATTCTGTTCTTCCATCCTTGAAACCAGTACCTGGCTGCCACTTGGTTTGTCACTGTCATTACACCTACTGCTACTATTATTTCTACCCTCAAGGTCACAATAGGCAAACACGTATCAAACCCTTATCCCGAGCCAAGGGCTTTACATGCATGATTTCATTTAATCATGTTCGCCTCATGAGTTGGTCCTATCTGTATTCCAACTGTACAGATAAAGTAGAAACTCAGGGACATTTAAACACTTGGCCAAGTTCACACAGTTAAAGTGGCAAAGCTGGAATGGGAAGCCAGGCAGTCAGTTTTTTGACCACTCAGTCACTGCAGTGTCCTCCTAATTACTGAGAAATAGAAGATACTAAAGGTAACAAATGATGGGGCAGTTAAGCACAGCAAAACTTGTAAGTCAGTCCTTGGCAGTGTCACGCTTTGGTACAAGTGGGACCCGGCATCTTGTGGTCCCACTTCCCCAATTCCTTTTTAGACCTCCAGTGGGACTTGTTGGTCTAGGTTTTATCTAGAAAATCATCCTCCCACTCATGCACTGCCTACGTACGAGATGGGCGGCTGGAGTCATGCTCTGCGTTTCAGCTAGGGGCGGGATCGGGTTGCCCTAGTTGCCTGACTGCGAGCTGCGCAGCCTCTTTCAGAAACTCCTCCTCAGTTTTCACTATGATTAAGGCCTCTTGGTTGCCCCTCGGCCCTTTTACTCTGCAGCGGCTTGAATCCAGTGGACGTTGGGAGCCCTCAGGACGCTGCACTGATTGTTGAGTCGCCTCTTTCTGCTCCCACAGCCTCTTCCACATCTCATCGTGAAGTCCTGCTTTTTCCATGGTCCAGTTCACATCCCTCTGCCGTGTGCCTGTGGTGTGTGTCACCAAACCAGGTGTTAAGGCTGGCTCTATCCTAAGTCTAAATTTACGCAATCCAAGCAACTTTCTGAACCTCATTTTTCCAGCAGCTGAGTGGCCCCAGCCCAGATCCCAGGACCTGTCTGCCTTCCACCTGTACATCCCACAGCCCCAACCTGACCACCATCTTGTACTTTTGCCCCCTCTGGACCTCTCATGAGGCCCTCTTCTCACGTCAGAAGGGCCTGATGTCCGGCTCAGCTCATTGATCTGAGAGTCCCATGGAGGATGGAGCAAGGCTGCCCCCAACCCCGCTCACGCCCACAGCCCCGTGCTCTCTCCCAGCTGCCTTCTGATGACTCACTGCCCTCAAACCCATGCCTTCCCTCCCCGCTTTATTTCAGGAAGTGACTTTTGAGAATGGTCTCACTTTTTTTTTTTAAACAATAGAATACTTCTCACCTGCAGAGAATAAGATACAACAATCCCTAATGCTGTTAATAACACACACACACACACACACACACATACACACTCACACACACACTCCAAATAAGGCTTTTAAAAACCAGACTTACAAGGTAGGGGACAGGTAGGGCTCTTCTGGTGAAGGTGGTGGAGTGTTAACTACATGTGAAAATCCGTGAGCCCTAGACCTAAGAATTGTGCACTTGACTGTAGATAAGTTATTCTTCAAAGTCCCATTAGCTGAAAGACAGAGAGAAGCAGGGGGAGCCCAAGAAGCTTTACCCCAAGATTTACTCAAAAACCTGTCAGCAGAAGTTTATGTGCCAGTGGTTTTCACTGTGTTATAATTTAGTGACTAACACAGCTGCATGTTTGTGTTTTGAATTGTAGTTTTTAAAAAATAGTTTTAAATATATATTAAAAATGAAATCCAAGTATATTTAAAATATAAAATTCAAATCAAGTACAGTTAAAAGATGGGTGACCCAACACTCGTTCCTGGCAATCCTCAGAATCTCATGGAAGAGGGGAGGGTATAGCTCAGTGGTAGAATGCATGCTTAGCGTGCACAAGGTCATGGGTTCGATCCCTGATACCTCCATTAAAAACAAAAACAAACAAACCTAATTACCTCCCCCCACCAAACAAAACAAAACAAACTTATGGACGATTTAAGACACTCTGGGTGGCCACAGATGACCAAATGACTGGAGGTCAGACCAGTGCAAGCACATTATGCATGGTCCTGTGGAAAGCACATCAGCTTCTGTATGTACCCGCCTGCATTCAAATCCTAACTCTGCTGGTTACCTAAGGTCCTGCAGCTGGTACCTTGTCAACTATACAGCCCCAGTTCCCTCATCTGTAAAATGGGTACAGTGCCACCTGCCTCAGAGTTGTTGGGGAATTAAGTGAGACCATGACTAAACTGTCCAGCACCCTTGGCTGCCCCCCAACAAATGTTAGCTCTTGTCTCTTCTGTGTCCCAAAATGCAGCAAAGTACACCAGGTTTAGAGAGGGTCCGACTACCTTCAGTAAGGTATACCTTTTGACTTGTTTTTCCAGAGGCAAAAATGAATTTTACATCTTTTCATGCACAACCACACCTGGCCCTCCTCGCTGCCAGTCACACATTTGCAGGACTGTACACAGGCCCTGGGCAGAAACATTCAACACAAGCGAAGTTGCTGGTCATCCTTACTTTAGAGAGAAAATGACCAGAATGTGAGTGGAGCAGACTGCCTGTTCCAGGTCCTGACTCCACATCTACAGGTGCAGAGCAGACATTTATTAAAGGATGGGAGGGACTTTCTTGTCTTTCTGGGTTTCTCCTTCCTTTTCTGTCTCTTCTCGGGCCAGTGGAAGAAAAGGAAGGAAGGGGGAGAAAAATAACCAAAGGCAAAAAGGCAGAAAGCATCCCTCATACTTTCATCATGAGAGTGAAAACAAGTGTCTCATAGCTTATTAAATGCAGGTTCAAGATGTCCTACTGGGGAGGTGGTGTCCACACCAGAGACAGGAGTGGCCATCACATCAGTGTGTGTTAGACTCGGCATTCTGGGTTTGTGTGAGCTCCTACCATTTGATCTATTGGAAGCATTTACTCATAAGGATGAGCACTTTGCTTGGTCCCATGGCCAGATCGTTGCCTGAAAGAAATGATTTTGAGCTATGAGGAAAATATGTCTGCCTTGTGAACCTTCAGATTTCAGCAAACCTGCCTTTCAGATGCTGCTGCTCCCTAATACACTGGATTTTCTTCCAGTTTCAGAGGTCTGAAGCAGTTATGCACTGGAAGCAGATCTCAATTTCAGAGCACTCCCCTCTGCCCGGGTACTCGGGGTATGAAGGGCTACATTCTGCTTTGGTAAACTCTGTCCAGCTGGGAGTTCAAGATCCAGAGTAGTTAGAGCTGGAGACTAGAGGCTGGTAAGAGATTTACCAAGACTCCCCATGAGAGGTTGCTTCTCAATCTTCAGCCTGTGTTGTAAGTTAAGGTTTTGTGCCCTTTCTCTGCCGAAACCCTCAGACTCTAAAAGGCATTTGCCTTTCCAGAGGCCTCTTCTTTAGCTGTGTCAGGTAGGCCATGGGCCAATCTGACGTGGTGCAGTTCTGACCGGCTCTGCTGGCCTTTTATTTCACTCTCACAGACCTGGTGAATGCCTTTGTGAACTGGCCTTGAAAAAGTTTTACAGACTTCACAGTCTAGATTTTCTCTGCCAGTTTTCTGTTTGCTTGTTATGCTGCAAGAATGTGACCTAACAGCCTCCACACCCTATGACTCAGCCTCGCTCTAGTGAGTTGTGTGTTCCAGGCCTCCCAGGGCAACGCCTCCTCTAATGTCCGCCAGGTGCTGCCCAGTGTGAGCCAGGGTGGGAGTCAGAAACACTCCCCACAGGCGCGCAGAGGGGAAGAGAAGGTGAATTCCGGCCTGTTCCGCTCCCCAACACCGCAGTCAGGCTTGGCCCTTCTCAGGCACAGCCTGGGCGGGGTGCGTTAAGGGTTAGGAGGAACTTACACAGTGGGATGGATTTTGAAGGGAACTGGCAGAGTGGCTACGTCTCACCTCGGGAAGAAGCAGTTGATATCCACCTGGGGGCTGTGTGAAGAAGCCTGTCTTACTTTCAGCTAATTGGTCTTTGATATGTGGGACATTCAATTTACTGGGTGGGGGGGAATCTGACTGTTAAGCTTTTGGAGGCAAACTGGAGGAAATCATATAATTAGCAATTCAGAGATTCTCAGAATCTTTGGCCAAAAAAAAAAAAAAAAAGATGACAGAGGAAAAAAAAAATCACTGTGCTCTGGAGTGTGGCAGAAGGCCAAGCACTGGATAATGGCTACAGAACAGATATTAATGCATTATGTTTTAACATACGCTTCTCTCTGGGAAGGAATTGCTTAGGGAGAGCTTATGCCTGAAGTACTACTCTTACTACACGAGAAAACCTTAAGTGCCTTTACCTTAAACTCTTTCACCAGATTTTAAAAATTCAGGCCTCCTTGCAAAAGTGCAAGCACACTTCAATCTCTTGATGGGCTGTAACAAAAGCAGAAGACTTAAACAATAGTTTTATGAAAAGAGATGAAATCTGAGCACCATTCAGATGTTTACCAATGATTCTCTGTTTGCTGCATGGTATCTATGAATCATCTGACACAAAACAGCTGTTATGGCCTCTCTGCTGTAAGGACGTGATGGGCTCTGCCAGGAACTGCACCCCAGTTTGTGGTCTAGTCGCTGACAGAATTTACATAATACAAGTTCCTGCCAACTCAGCCTACCCCACGGGGTGGTGGGGGGCTACCGCTCACCTCCTGCAGGCCCTGGGATGGCCCTACTTTGGGCTGGCTCTGCCCCAGCAGGAAACACAGGCCTCTTGGCTGTTAGTGCCAGCGTGCTAGCTCCCAACCACACCCATAGGTTTGTTTGCTTCCTTTTGTTTTGGAGAGGATCTTTTTATTTTTATATAATTTCAATTTTACAGAAAAATTAAAAGAGCAGTATAAGGAATTCCTAAAATCTTTGGTTCATTTGTTTGCATTTTTGCCTTATTTGTGCTTTCTCCCTCTCCCTCCCTCTTTCTCTCCACCCTGCCTCCCCTTCCTCCCTCCTGTTTAAGAGTAAGTTGGAGATGTGATGCCTCTTTACTCCTAAACTCTCCAGTGTGCATGTTCCATGAAGACATTCCCTTACCACAGTTCTGTTAACACAATCAGGAAACTACACATTAATACAATACTACTATCTGTTTCATCAACTGTCCCCAAAATATCCTTACTGTTTTTTTTCTCCCCCGCGTCCAAGATCGAATCCAAGACCACGCACAGCACTTAGTCATCAGGTCTATTTATTTTCCTTTGTTCTGGAACATTTCTTCAGCTTTCCTTTGTGTTTCTTGACCCTAACATTTTAAAAGAGTACAGGCCAGTTATTTTGTAGAATGTCTTTCAGTTTGGGTTTGTCTGGTGTTTCCTCAGGATTTGATTCCAATTAGGCATGTTTCGCAGGAATATCACAGAAATGGTGGTGTGTCCTCCAAGCATTCTAATCGGGGGCACGTGATGTTGGATATTGGTTTCTACCAATATAATGATGTTAGGTTTATTGACTTGATTATGTGGTTTCTGCCACTGTGAAGTTACTATTTTTTCCTTTGTAATCAATAAGCAATGGGGGGAAGAATACTTTGTAACTCTGTAATTATCCTATTCTTTTAAACAAACTTTTACCTATCAGTTTTAGCATCCATTGATGATTTTTTACCTCTGCCATTTTGGCGTTCTACTGTAATGAAGAGGTTTCCCTTCACCTCCATTTACTTATGTATTCTTTTATTTATTTATATCAATATGGATTCTTATTTTATTCACTGGGGTATAATCCATTACAAACTTACTTTCTTTTCTTTCTTTCTTTCTTTCTTTCTTTCTTTCTTTCTTTCTTTCTTTCTTTCTTTCTTCCTTTCTTTCTTTCTTTTTTTCTTTCTTTCTTTCTTGTTCTAGAGCTTTATTTGTGACACTCAGCAGTTAGTTCTCATCCACATTAACTGTAGATTTTTGAAAATGGTGACAGGTACATAGGTAACCAATGTGTAGAGCTTGTTTGGCGAATATTCATCATCATTCTGTTTTCTGAACAATCGCACACGAATACGATATGGGACATTCCTTATTCCTTTGGCCCAGACAGCTTTGTTGAGCCTGGTGTCAATGCACACATCTGGAATTCCATCTCCTTCATGGCAAATTTCCGGATTTCTTTGAGTGTCTGAGGCACACGCTTCTTGAAACCCACTCCATGGGTTTGTGAATGTTGATAGTGTACTCTCTGGTCACCACCTCATTGATGGCGGACTGGCCCTTCTTCTCACCACCCTTCTTTGCGGGAGCCATCCTGCCGGGCCAGAGTTGGAAAAAGCAACCATTATTTATTTTGAGGTTCATTCTGCCCCAGTTTGGGCCAGTGGGAGCCCCTTCAAGCTGGCTTCTGAGTCCTTTCAATGATTCTTTGAACATTTCTTTACTTTTTGGCACAAGATGTTCCAGGCTCGTGCACTACTTTCCTGCTCCCAACCTTGGAACAAATCGTTTCTCCTTTAGTTGGGGAGTGGTATTTAGAAACCAAGGTCTGGGTGCTAAATATGCTCATTCCTACTGGTGTGTCATGGCGTATAGGGCCTCTTAGCAGACAGAATTAGTTAATATTACATACATACATACATAGATAAATAAAGAGGCATAGATATATATTAGAAATATACTGGAGACATAGCTATAGAAAGCTATATTAGACATAGATGCTTAGTTGTACTGATTATTCCAACTCCAGTGCAACAAACATCTTTTCTATGTTTGTAATTTCCTTCCCCCAAAATTAGAAATCTGGATCCCATTTACCTCAAGCTCAAGAATACACAGATGGTAGTTTCAGAATTGGTAATTCATAGCACTGCTAAAACTAAACCTAATGAGGATTTTATTTATTTACAAGTTTTAAGGTAAAATTTGCATATGTTTAAATGCACAAATCCTAAGTATAGAATTCAAAGACTTTTGACAAATGGATACACTCATGTGACCCACACTTCTTTCAAAATATGGAACACTCATCTCTGTATTTTATCAGAAAGTCCTGTCATGTTTCTTCCTAATCAGTCTTCCCACCACCCGAGGCAACCACCATTTCAGTATTTTGCTTGTCGTAGACATCAGTTAGCTGCCCTAGTTTTGAATCTTCATCTTCATCTTGGGTTGTACTCTGGGCTCTCCTCCTCCAAGGCTCATGCCACTTCAGTGCCTGATCTTAGATTTTGTTGTGTCTGCTCTTTCTTGGCCATCCCAGATTTGATTTCCAGTTCTGTCTCCAGTCTTTCCCAATCCCTGGTGCCAGTGAGTCTGCCCCTCCTACGGGCTAAGTGTTGACTTGGTTTCAGCACTAGTCTACATTCCTCGTTCCTCCTGGGCTTTTGATCCAGCCACAAAGGTTGTCTAGCCTGGAACGTGCTTCTAGGGTAACACAATTTACTAGTATAGTTTTATTAAAAGGCACAGCACCTTAGCATTTGGCAGTATCTCCCTGTCTGTTCCTGCTTGATGCCTGAATATTGAGCCACACCTATTCCTCTGTTCCCAAATCTTGCTTCCTTACTCCAGTTGGGTGATGGTCACGGCTCTCACTTCCCAGTGACAGCTGGAGCCAGCAGCTGATGAGGCTTTTCTCACGAGGGTGCCCTGTGAGCATGACTGTGATAGACAGAAGCCATGTATCTTGTGGGTGTTTAGTAAATGTGAAACCACTCAGCCCACCACCAAGACATGGCAAGTGGCCAGAGTTGGGGCACAGGCAGAGAAGGTGGGTGGGCCCCCGTGCACCCTGTAAATGCTTAATGAATAACTCCCTTTGAGTAGCACTCAGCCTAGCCAGAGCTGTAGGGTGGAGGGTAGAAACTAAGGTGAGGCTTCGGAACCAGAAAGTCACACTCATGTTCATATTTAGAAAACAGTGTGGTTATAATAGCTTATTTTCCAGGCTCCCTAATGAAAAGGGTTAGTGTGATTCAATCATGAGGGCTTCTGAAAAGACTCTTTGACGTGAAGGCCCTAACCTCCAGTCTTCACGTTGGCCCTTGATTATATTAGCAGTTTAATAAGCATTTGCTTGTCTTGCCTTTTGTGTGCTTAGATTCCCTTCAACGAGGCTAGAACTCCTTGAGGGAGGTGACAGTGTTGTGTATTTTTCTGTCTTCCTCCTGTCTTAGCACCAGCTCCCTGTCAGGTGACAAGAGTTGAATTGAGTCTTCTTAGTCACCTTAACGAGGTCTTCTTTCCAATGTACCCCAGTTCCTAGTACAGTGCCAGGCACAGAGTAGGCATACAAATTGGCTGAATAAATCATGAGCTAATTCTATTAAATTATTGCTGAACCAAAGTGTCATTCCTTTTAGGAATCTGCATTTTAGAAAAGGACAACAGGGAAGGGGCAATGTTTAATAACCCAAGGGGAATTAATTGTCACAGTGGAAGTATAAGCAACAGGGTGCCTGGGTGAGAAGGACATTTATGAGCAGGGAACTCTTTGGAGCCTCACCAAATATTGCCACATAACTGTTACCCTTACCCTGAAGCCCTCAGAATATTAGGCCTTAAAGGGGTCATTATATTCTGCTGATGGATGAACCTCTTTTGCTGTCTACCTTTCCTGAGTTTTCTCTCTCCTATTCAATTTTCATTTGTTTCCTTTGGCCCAACAGCAAATTGGCTGCCACACCTTCTTCTAAAGAGCCCTGTAAAGGGAAGGTTCTAGCTCAGTGGTAGAGCGTGTGCTTAGCATGCACGAGGTCCTGCGTTCAATCCCCAGTACCTCTGTTAAAAAAACAAACAAACAAACAATAAATAAACCTAATTACCTCCCCACAAAATAAAAAAAATAAATTAAATAAAGAGCCCTGTAGGCACCAGTCTCCTAGTGGCAAACCTTCTGCTTTCATCCCAGCTTGCAAGATTGTGGAGGTTGATACCAGCAGGCAGGCAAGCAGGGGCCCTGTCAGGCGGCATCCCCTCCTCAACAGGCCACATGCATTCCAGGATTTGGTTCCATCCAGCTCCTTAGCTCAGGTACCCAGCTGTGTAGGATCTCCCTCTGCCACGCCTCCCACTACTGTCCTGACCCAGTTCAAGCCCTCGTGCCTCTTACTGAGATGATCTTAACCATCTACTTCCTACTGAGTCTACCTGCCACTGGTTGTGGTCAGAGGTAAACCTGTTTGGCCCTAATCTGAAATTTATGAGTAGCCTCTGACTGGGGCCACCACCCAACCCATGAGTCCTTATAATCGGGGACAAGGCCAGGGAAACACAGGCCATTCAGTACCCCGTGTCGAACTCCATCCAGATGAGCTGGACTGGGCCACAACTGAGGTGGGAGGCCTCATTTGGATCCAAAGCCAATGGTTCTCTCTCAGCCTTGGCTTCAGTTAGAGTCATCTGCAGAGATGTAAAACATTCTGATGTCCAGGCTCCACCCCTTGAGCTTCTGATTTAATTAGACTGGGGTAAGGCTTGAGCATGTTTACTCTTTCTTACAGAGTGAACTTTTATATAAGTGCCAAAGTACTTTTGTACAAAAAAGTGTTACAAGGCCTTCATTAGTGTATTTTAAATTATTACAAATCTTCATTGAAGTTTTGTTGGGGTTTGTTTTTTTTTTTCTAAAAGAGGTACTGGGAATTGAACCCAGGACTTCTGCATGCTAAGCACATGCTCTACCGCTGAGCTATACCCTCTCCCTTCATTGAAGTTTTAATTGTGCAGTGTTCCACAGAGCACACATATTTAACCAATCACCTCCCATGTGTTGAATATTTAGTTTGTTTCCAATTTTTAGCTATTATAAAAGGAAACATAGCGAGAGCAATCTTCATAGAAGTATCCCTTGTTTGAGGCATTTGTCCTTCATTAGGAGAAATTTCCAGAAGGTTTATTACTGGATGAAATAGTGTGAAAATATTTTAGACTCTGGATAGTGTCTAATTGCTTTTCAAAAGGCTTTTAACCAATTTATACTCATTCCAGAATGGATGAAAATTCCCATTTTACCCAGCATTGGCCATTTGCTAACATAACAAAACATTATTCAACATATCAATTTATATGTCTTTATTTGAGGCTGTTGTTTTTAAAAGCCTGCCTAGGCAGTTCTAAAGTGGAGTCTGGATGGAAAACAGCAGTAGGCTTGACTAACATTTGGCCAGGTGCTAGGGTCCCTTTTCCTCCACCCCTGGAGATCTTGTGATCTGATGGCAAAGGCCCAGAAAAAGAGCCCCAAGGAAGTGGGCACTGAGGAAAAGAGGAGGTTTCCTCCTCAGGCCTCGAGCCAGCCAGGGCCCAGCCATCCTCCCTGGGCCTTCCTAGGGAGGGGCTCTTCTCCTCCAGCTGCCTTGGATTGGAAGTGACCCAAAGGGAACCAAGAGCATATAACCCCAAAGAGGGAAAACAGCAAAAAAAAAATTCCATCACGCATAATCAGGAGCTTGGGGCCTCTCCCGAAATTCTGGATGAGTCTACTTCCCAGCCTTTGCTCCTGAACTCACAGAAGCCCATCAAATGTGCCTCCTCCATATCTCATCCCCATAGCCTTGGTTTTTTAAATTGCTTTTGAAATTATTAAAGAACTGTTGGGCAGGGGAGAGTATAGCTCAGTGGTAGAGTGCATGCCTAGCATGCATAAGGTCATGGGGTTCAATCCCCAGTAACTCCATTAAAAAAATAATAAACCTACTTACCTCCCACCCCCAAAAAATTTTTAAAAAAAGAACTCTTGGTACAGCATAAACAAACAATATAGAAACAAATATGGCAAAATTAGAAAGTTCCTCCTCACCTCCCTACTTCCAATCCCTTCCCCAGAGTTAACCTGATAAGTGTGTATCCTTTCAGATCATTTACCAATGCTAGTGTGTGAGACTGAGCGTTGATGCATATAGGATTTTTTAAATACATAAATGGCATCATGTAATGAATAGTTATCTCCAACTTGCCTTTATCATTTAACTTTAAAGCATAGACCCCTTCTGTGTTAGTTAATATAGAGCTGCCTCATTCTTTCTCACAGCTGGATGATGACCCGTGGTACATAATGAGCATATAATTTAAAACATTTTGTTATTGGATGCTTCGCTTCCTTCTCATTTTTCTCTGTAATGACAGTGCTACAGTGATCTCCTTTGTGTGTATGTTGTTGTGCCATCTGCCTGGCTTTGATGACTGCCATTGCCAGAAAACTCCTGGTGTTGGGCTCCAACCATGCATACCCTCGGGCTTCTCTGCTACCTCCAGGACTCATTTAGACCCTGGAAGAACACCACCAGGCTCAGTCCTGACTTCGGCTCTCATCCTATTGTTCTGCTATGGTGGTCACAGGATACTTTATGGCCCAGCTTCTAGAGTTCTGACAACCCCACCATATCATGGAAAGGTGCAAAAAAGTACAGCAAGTGTCCCTCTGCCATTGGGAGGAGAAAACGAGGGCCGGCTCCTCCAAATGCAATCCAGCCGGGCGAAGTATGAAAGTGGCTCTCTATCAAAGTAGTTTCCAAGATTCTCATTCTTTTTGTCCCTGGGCTGGAGTGTGGAACTGAAACAGCAGTGAATCACTGACATAGGAGATACAGGGAGCTGAAGTGGTGGTAGAAGCTCTCCAAAGCAGCAGAGGGAGCCATGGAGTATGGGGTGTGTGTGTGTGTGTGTGTGTGTGTGTGTGTGTGTGTATTTAGCCGTGGACCAAGTGTCCTTGGCCCATGGACAGAGATAGCCAATCCTTGATCTAATATGTTGTTGTACTTTTATCCTTTAAGATTTTTAAGCCCTCTGGTCCTGCAAGAAGCAATAGGGCTAATGAGAAGCAAGTTGTACTCTGGGAAACAGGAAGTCTGGTTCCATTTATGACTTCACCAGGCCCTGCCATGGAATTTTGAGCAGCCTCAGTTTGCTGGCCGGTGCTTCAGGTCTCTTTTGTCTAGCGGTGCCATCTGCACCTTTGAGATGCAGGGATTAGATTTCCTGTTTTTCCCACAAGATAGTGCTAGTGTCATTGGCTGTTCAAAATGGGACAAGCAGGAGAGCTTTGCCATTTGGAGATATGTGCTGTGTTTGGCTTATCCTGTTTGCATGTTCCCTTCTTTTATACTTTTTTGGGCACACAGAAAGAATATATGTTTGTAGTATTGGAGGCAAAGGATGAACTTCCTGTGTGGCAGCCCCCCTGAAACGTGTTCTTGCATGCACAAATGCAAAGGCAGATGTTGACCTGCTCTCTCAACCCTTTGGGAACTCTTTGGGGAATGGTGGTGTGGTCACTGTCAGAGCAGAGCAACAAACAAATCGGCTTTAATCAGGGTTGAGCTACATTTGGGCAATACTAAAGTTGCTCATAGAAAAGTAATTTATTTAGACAAGTCAGGATGTTTAAGCTTTTTATTGAAGTGTTACATACATGCAGAAAAGTGCATGCATTATAAATATACAGCTTGGTGAATTTGCACAAAGTGAACACACCTATGTCACCCAGGTAACCACTGCTTAGGTCAAGAAGTAGAACATTAGTGGTATCCCAGTAGACCCCTGTATCCCCCCTCCCAGTTACTAACCCTTTGGAGTATAACCACTAGCATTTCAACACTTTATATTAATTTTGCCTATTTTTGAACTTTATATATATTTATGAAATTTGTTCATTTTGCATAGATCTTGTTCATTTATTCTCATTACTACATGATATTCATGATAGAAATATACCCCAGTCTACTTATCCACTCTATGTTGATTTGGGGTTGGTTTCCGTCTGGGGCTATTTCATATGACGCTGCTATTAACAGTTCGGCACATACCTTTTGGTGCCTGGGTGCCTGCATTTCTGCTGTATACATTCCTGTAAGTGGAATTGCTGGGTCAGAAGGTTTGCATACATTCAGTTCTTCATAGACCTTGGAAATAGCAGTGATGAGAGTTAGGAATGTATTTTTGATAAGGGACAGCGCAGAGGTCAAAGATCAGAGCACAGGCCTCTGGTCCCCTCCCAGGCTTGGATTACAGGGGAGCCAGAGCAAACCGCTCACTCTCTGTTTCCTCAACTGTAAATTGGAAATAATCAATACATGTCCTGTTCCTTGCTGTGTGGGGAAAAGCCCTCTGCAAAGTCTCAAGTCACACAAATGGAAGCTGTCATGAACACGGAAGCAGGGGAGGGAGACTTTTAATTATTAATGAGAATGGAAGAATAACTATACTTATGTGAGTTTCCATTTCCAAATAAGAGTCCAGAGATTAGATTAACTGCTCTGCTAGACAGAGCTGTATTGCCAAAGGGACCTGTAGTATTATTCTCTCAAACTCGGACACAAAGAGTAACCTCCCAAGCCTGTCCTCCTCTGTATCTCACCAGAAGTTTCCTCACCTGCTGGAACCTCAGGAGTCCTCCCATTTCTTCCTTTCAGTCACCAGATGCCCTGGCTTCCTCCTTCCTCCTGCATCAGTCTGAGTTGGCCTGATCTGGAAAAGCCGTTTGATTTGGCTCTGTCTGGCGGGACCAGTTGTAAAGCACCAGGAAAGCCAAAGGACATGAACATTCCTTGTCTTCTTGCATTGTTGAACATAAAGTTTGAGTATTGTCAGGGAGGTGCTTTCGTCTCACAGTAGAACTAAAAGTTCACAGGCATTTATTCTATCAAAGGTTGTGCTATGCTCAGTCAGGCACTTTAATAAGTAATAATTAATTGAAACTATTAAAACCTCTTGCATATTATTGGTTTCCATGCAGATAGTCACACAAGTTGATGGCAGTGCCCTCTTCTGGCCAAGGCCACACTTGCATGGCTGTGGCTAAGATACAGGGATTGCGGCTGGGGACTGACTGTACGCGTGAGAGCTGGCTCATCCTGGGGTTAGTCTTGGGTAAATCACATTTGGGGATCCACCCTCCCTTTCCTCTTCAAAAAAGAAAGATCAAAACTGTGATGGTTAATTTTATGTGTGATTAACATTTAAATTGGTTCTTTTTTACCTTCCAAATGTGGGTGGGCCTTATCCGTAAAAGCAAACACTGAGGTTTCCCAAGGAAATTCTGCTTCAAGGGTGCAAAGTAGAAACTCTGTGTTTCCAGCCTGCAGATTTTGGACTCAGGACTACAACATCAACTCTTCCCTGAATTTCTAGCCACCAGTCTGCTCTACAAATTCCAAACTGCTCAGCCCCCACAATAGCGTGAGCCAGTTCCTTAAAGTAAAACTGTGTGCGTGTGTGCACGTGCGCACTGTTGACCCTTGAACAATGCAGGGTTTAATGCAGTATATATTTGGCCCTGGTAGCCATGGTTCCTTCACATCCATGGATTCAACCAACCACAGACCACATAGTATGTAGTACTGTAATATTTACTGTTGGAAAATATCCACTTCTAAGTGGTGGATCCATGCAGTTCAAACCTGTGTTGTTCAAGGGTTTCAACTGTATGTATGTGTGTGTTATAAATATGTATGTGAATATATGTATTATCTCCTAATTGTTTTGTTTCCCTGGAGAACCCTGACTAATACAAAACCTAAGTCCAAATTCCATTTTATATCAGTGACATCTTATTTGAATATATTGAACATAAAGGGACATGACGTATATAGCAAGTGATGTTCTGAGTCCAGGTTTAAGTCCCAGTTCCATCTCACTGGCTTCATAAACTAGCTACTTAATTATATTTAGCCTTGGTTTCTTCATTTGTATAAAGGAGAAAACAGTAATATTTACTGAATAGGCAGTTGCGAGGTTTAAATAAGAGAAAACGTGCATAGAAAAGTGTCTGGCTCAGAGTAAGTTCTCAATAAATGTTAGTTATTATTATTACTATTAGGGGTATTGAGGGGAGTTGTCAAAGAAGGAGATTTACAGAGTAAGGGGTATCTGGCAAGGGAGCTAGTCTGTTCATCTCCCCCTTTGTCTCCCCAAACTCTCATATACAGGCAGTCTCTGCTTTTTACCATGTGTTCCTGGGGGATATTATAAAGCAGTTTCTTGTAGAGTGTCCTGTTTCTTTCCGTAAGAACCCAATCAAGATTAAAAATTGGATTCCAAATTAAGGACCAACACAATAGATAAAACCATTATTGTGTTACAGAAGCGAAGTTCAACAAATCTTTAATTATGTAAAATGGCAAAATTATTCTTTACAGTCTTAATATGAGGCTTCCATAAAATTTAATCTTCACTCCACAATACAGCTTATCATCAATTAAGTTAGCAGTTTTGCCTTCTGACAATTTAGGACTTTCACGAGATGGTTTAGTTGGTCAAAACCTGTTTTTAAAGCAGGCCAAATGGTTAAAACTAGGTGGAGGGATTTTGATTATATATATATTTGTGTTTCCTTCAGTGATTCATCAGAAGGGCCCATGAGACCCAATAGCAGGTTATAAACTCACTGAGATTTATGATAGCAAAAGATACAGAGCAAAAGCAGCAGGAAAAAAGGGGGCCCGGAGAGGTTCAACACAAGCTTCTGATGTCCTTCCTTGTCCGAGGCCACACAAGAATACTCTCTCTCACGGTTAACTATGGGGAAGTAGGTGAAGTGTCTTTGCCCACAGAAGCTGTTTGAGTCTCAGAGTCCAAGGTTTTTATGGGGAGCTGGTCAAATACGTATATCCCGCTATGCAACCAGCCCTGGCAACCAAAACGCAGGACCCTAACAATAAAACCAGGTGCAGGTCACCGATTTTGATGTTTGTGCAAAGCAACCTGACAAACAGGTACAGGATGGTTCATTGCTCCAGGTGTACATAACAAACCCATCAATCACTAACAGAAAGAACACTCTAAGGCCACATTCCCAGTGGTTGGCTAAGGGGTTAATCATGGGTCCCTTGAAGACAGGTAGGGAGAAAGCAGCCAGACCTGCTGTGTTAAGTCTTTCCTCACAGTCTGTATTTCTTAAAATGTCTATAATTGACCTCTATTACTTTTGTAATCAGAAAGGTAACCATTTATATAAAGGCATCCAAAATTAGTGATTTCCCTTTTTAGTTGTTTAATTATGCTGCTTTGTAATCTCAGTACATTTCCCTGTAGTTAGCAGAGCTGATAGAAATAAAGTCACCTTGCTAGACACTACACGGATGGCAGCAGACAAGGCAATGTCTGCTCAGTTTCTTCTGATTGTCTTGTCCCCTCCCTGAGGGACTGCCTTGAAGCAGAACTTCTTTGGGTCCATATACATGTTCCAATCTCCTTTAGTTTACGAAGAGGCTTCACATCCTTCGCCAGCCCCTCCCTTCTCCAGTGACCCCACAGAAGCACCAGGACTCTGTATCTAGAGCATTGCCCGTACTATTGGGTGAATGGTCTGGCTTGGAACCTGGCAAGAGATAAGTTTCAGCTTCACCAAAATTGCCCCTTCTTTCCCCTTCAGTTACTCTTTGGAATTTGGGAGGTGGTGTCTGTCTTTTCATTGGACTGCAAATGCCTTGAATCGTGTTATCCAGTGGTTATGATTGTGGGAAATGAAGTCATCTGGTCCAGGGTTTGAATTCTGGCTTAGCATCTCACTGGCTTGTGTAATTTGAGTGAGTTAACTTACTGGAAATAATAGTATCTCTCGCATACAGTTACTGGGAAGATGAAAGGAAATAGTAGCTCCTAACTAGCATAGTGTTCAACATTTTGAAATGTTCAATAAAAATTG
Organism: Vicugna pacos; assembly: GCF_048564905.1. Classification (NCBI taxonomy): domain Eukaryota; kingdom Metazoa; phylum Chordata; class Mammalia; order Artiodactyla; family Camelidae; genus Vicugna; species Vicugna pacos. The sequence continues at coordinate 56,411,270 of NC_132992.1, read as the reverse complement.
GCTATTGTTTTTTAAATAGGTACTCCATTTGTTTTGGAAAACTCTATTCTCTGATCTCTTAACAGTTTTATTGAGGGAATTAAGACTCAATACAGACTGTACATATTTAATGCATACAATGTCCTAAGTTTTAACATGTACACACCTGTGAAACCATCCCCATAATCAAATTAATGAACATATCCATAACCCCACAAAGTTACCCTATATCTTTTTGTAATCCTTTTCCTGTCCTCAGGCAATCACTGTCTACTCTCTGTCTCTACAGATTAGTTTGCATTTCCTAGAATTGGATATAAATGGAATCATACAGTTTGAACTTTTCTTTGTTGGCTTCTTTCACTCAGCATTATTTTGAGATTCATCCATGTTGTTGAGTGTATCAGATGCTCAGTAATGTTCCATTGTTGAGTGTATCAAATGCTAAGTAGATGTACCACAATTTGTTTATCCATTCACCTACTGATGGACATTTGGGTTGTTTCCAGTTTTGAAATATTAGAAATAAAACTTCTATGAACATTTGTATACAAGTCTTTGTGTGGGCATATACTTACATTTCTCCTGGGAGTAGAGTGGGTAGGTCGTAAGGTATATAGTTGTTAAAATTTTTAAGAAACTGCCAAATTATTTTCCAAGTGGCTGTACCATTTTGCATTTCCCATCAGTGATGTGTGAGAGTTCCAGTTGCTCCACATCCTTGACAACAGTTGATATGGTCAGTCTTTTTAATTTTAGGTATTCTAATAGGTGTGTAATGGTATCTCTTTGTGATTTTTAATTTTAATTTACCTGATGACTAATGATGTTGAACATTTTAAAATGTGCTCTTTTTTTGCCATCCATATTTCTTTTTGGTGAATTATCTGTTCAGATTGTTTGCCAGTTTAAAACTTGGGGGTTTTGTTTTCTTATTTTTGAGTTTTGGATCAAAGTAGTTTTTTTTTTTTCCCTTTGGATAGCCAATATTTAAGCACTGTTAAAAATATAATTCTTTCTCTACTAAATCACTTTTACATGCTTGTTGAAAAAACAACTTACCATATACGTATGTAGGTCTATTTCCACACTCTTTTTTCCCCCCAACAATCTATCTTCATGCCAATACATACTGTCTTGATAACTGAATCTTTTCTAAAGTTGTTTAGCATTCTAGATCTTTTTCATTTTCAATTAAATTTTAGAATTAGCTTGTCTTGTTTTACACCAAAAACCTGTTAGGGTTTTGATTAGGATAGTACTGAATCTACATGTAAATTCAGATCTCAGAGAACTGAGATCTTAACAGTACGGAGTCTTCGGTACATAAATAGAATATCTTTTCATTTATTGAAGTCTTCTTTAATTTCTTTCAGCTATGTTTTATGGTTTTCAGTGTATAGGACTTACACATCTGTTAATTTTATTGCTATGCATTTGGCATTTTTGGCACTAGGATCAATACTATGGTTTTTAATTTCAATTTCCAATTGTTTGCCAATATATTGAAATACAGTTGAATTTTGTATATTGAACTTATATCCAGCAACCATGCTAAACTCACATATTACTTTTGGAAGCTGTTTTTGTAGATTCCATAGGATTTTCTGCATTGACAATGATGTTCTCTAAGAATAGACAGTTTTACTACTTTCTTTTCAATCTGATTGTCTTTTATTTCTTTTTCTTACCTTTTACTGCTTTGAACCAGATAGTGTGGAATAGAAGTAATGAAAGCAGACATCCTTGCCTTGTTCCTAATTTTAGAGGGAAAGCACTCGGTCTCTTACCGTTTAGTGTGACGTTAGCTGTAGATGCCCTGTAACAGGTTAAGTTCCCTTCTATTCCTGGTTTGCTGAGTGGTTTTATTTTTTAATCAAGAATTGGTGTTGAATTTTGCCAAGTGTTTTTCTGCAATCTGTTGATATGATTATTTTTTTTCTTATTTAGTCTTTAATATGGTGAATTGCATAGATTGATTTAATAATACCTTTATTAAGATATAATTCATAGAGCATAAAGTTCACTCTTTTACAGTGTACAATTCCATGGATTTCACAATATAATGGAGTTGTGTATCCATTACCACAATCAAAATTCTGTAACATTTTCATTACCCCAGAGAGAAACTCAGTACCTATTAGGAGTCATGCCCCACTAGGCCCCACTCTCCTCAGGCCCCGGCAACCACCAATCTACCTCCATAGATTTGCTACTGATTTGGACATTTCATATGAATGGAATCATATTCATTGTGGTCCTTTGTGACTGGCTCCTTTGACTTAGCATGTTTTTAAGGTTCATCTTTATTATAGCATATTTCATTCCTCTTTATGGCTGAATAATATTCTATAGAATGGATATAACACATTTTGTTAATCCATTCATCAGCTGATGGACATTTGGGTTGTTTTTACTTTTTGGCTATTATAAATAATGCTGCTATGAACATTTGTGTACAAGTGTTTGTGTGGACATATGTTTTCATATCTCTTGAGCATATACCTAGCATTGGAATTACTGGATCATATGGAAACTCTATGTTTAACCTTTTAAGAAATTGCCAGTTTGTTTTCCCAAGTGGCGGTCCCATTATGGGAAGATTTCAATTTCTTTTAGATAGTGCTATTTAGATTATTTATTTCTTCTCGAATGAGCATTGATAGTTTATGTCTTCCAAGGAATTTGTCCCTTTCATTTAAGTTGTTGAATTTATTGGCATTAAATTGTGAATATTTCCTTATTCTTTTAGTATCTGCAGAATATGTAGTAATGTCGTCTCTCTCATTCCTGATATTGGCAATTATGTTTTCTTTCTTTTTTCCTGATCAATCTGGCCTAGGTTTATTAATGTTATTAACTAGATTAGCTAATTTTAAAAATCTTTGTGTGTGGCACTGTCATGTGGAAAATTACCTTTATCCAATAGCAGCCTCCAACTACACTACTAGGCAAACTATCACAGAGTTCCTGGAATATAAAGGCTCATACACCAAACTGAAATGCTTGGATCACAAAAGTTATTAAGTCAATGTAAAACACACTGTGAGAAACAAGGAGGGGAAATGGCTAAGTTAGACAGGACAGGGAACAAGTGGTGTTGATAGGACCATGCTGCTGAAATCCTAGGGGATGCAATGTTCATGTGACTTCTGTTTTTCTCTTTCTCTGCTGTCTCAACTCTCCCTGCTGGCAATGCAAATATGAAAACTAGAGTTGAGGTTTAAGCACGGGGATCCTATGTTAGTGATACCTACTTGCTCTGTCAGAGAGATGCAATTAGCCACAGTAGTAACTTAGCAGATAATCTGTTGAACAGTCATGGAGGGCACGTGGAGTCAGACTAGGTATCACTAGTGGGTGGCTGCATTAAGGACTCATGAATATTGACATTTAATGTATCATTGAGTATTTAGTGCCCAGGTGCCCTTCATGTGTGTTAATTACCTCATGTACTCTTGGTTCTTCTAGCCCTTCTCATCAATGTTTAACCGACACATGTTCTTTACTGATCTTTACTTGATGTCTCTTTTGCTCATCCATTTCTTTTCTTCTACAGAATTGAATATAATGAGACTGTACATCAAATGTACTAAACCCTCCCCCTCTGTTATTCCTTCATCACTATGTGACACACTCACCTGCTTTGCACATGGTACCCATTGAATAAATGTTAAATAAAAAATAAGCAGTACCTTCATGTAGTCTTGTGGTAGAAACATAGTTATTCAAAGAGTTCCTGCAGTTCAATAACACGTGGGAACTATTGGGTTTCTTTACTAAAGGAGTTGTTAGTGCCTTAATGCACTAATGTGGGGGTACCTTTCCACGAGTGACAGCACATTTAGTGTTCCCAAACTTACTAATCCATGGAACTCTTTACTCAAGGTGCATATCTAGCAATTACTGTTCTATAGAACATGTCTTGGGAGATTCTGCCTGGGGGCTTGCTCTGTGCAAGGCCTTAAAGAGGGCTGGGAAATGTAGGTGTTTCCTATAGCAGCCACAGACTAAGCAGCTGGTTTGAAATTCCCATGTGTACCTTACGAGGAATAGGCATTCAGCTTTTCAGGGTTAGAAATCTATGGTAAGAAGCAAGAAACGGGAACTCTAGTTACTCAGGTATGAGCTGACCAAATTATTTAGTCAAGGATTTCTCTAATTTCTCCTTTGTAATTGATCCAGGGATGGCGCCCCATCCCCCAGTCAGCACAGTGCTGACAATGATTCTTCCACTGATGGCTTTTAGAATGCTGCATAGTAAGGCACTTTGAAAGAGAATAAGATTGTAAAAAGAAGACTTCCCCTTCCACCAGGCTGGGAAAATATGACTAATGAGACCTCAGAGAACCCAGATCGGTATGTAAACGATTTCCCTGATATGGCTACCCTAAAGGGTCAACGAATTCTAAAGGGTCAACGAATTCTAAAGACTTGAAACTAAGTTTACTGGAGCCTCTGCATTTGTCAGTGGGAAGACGCTACCTTAATCTAGTAGACAAAATGGGAAAAGAAGTAGGGCTGATCACAGGTCTTCCCCCCCTATCGTGTGTGTTCCGTTTCACATCCTCTGCCTTAATGCCATCAACATGGAGACAGCTATCTCCACTCCTGGCCCCCCTGCCTTCCTGCACATGAAGATTGCCTCCTCGCCCATCTTAGATTCTCTTCCTGGCACCCTTCTCCCAGTTTGTCTCCTGCCTAAATCCTGCTCATCCTTCAGATTGCAGCTCAAATGTCATTTCCTCTGCGAGCTTCAGTAGGTCATGCTTTTCTCACCCTCACTTATCACAAGTGTAATTAATATTATTTAATGATTGTCCCTTCCACTAGCTTGTGAGCTGCATGTTTGACTAGTGCACTACTGCCAGCACATGGCAGAGTCAGTGGTTAATAAAAATACCAGTTGGATGACTAAAACAATCTAGGTGTTGATATATTTTTGCTCATTTAAGTTAGGGCTGTTCTATTTTCCTTGTTGGCCTTAGGTCAAAGTCCTCAATTCGCTTTATCCAAGACTCAGATCCTCCCATACTCATTCCAGGATATGTCTCTCTTATCTATTCCCTGATCAGAGTAGTAGTTGGTCTCGCTGTGTACAGGCTGAAGTCTCTCACATACTCTGGAGCAAAGGAGCCTTGGAAAAGCAGGGCTCTCCGTTTAAAAATGAGTGCCTAGTGGCCTGAGACTCTGTAATGAATAGCTCATGTGTACTCCTGAAACCCAGCAAGAAGGAATTGTGTAGTTGTGGGCAGCAGTGAAGCAAGTTGTGTTCCTAGGCAGGCTGCTGGGAATAATTCATGGAAAGCTGTTCCAGGGTGGGGCCCGCTGTTCTTTGGAATGTTGGGAACACAGCCTCCTCAGAGGTAGGACAGTTACACTCGACCTGCGTCAATGAGTTCCTCCCCAGAGTGCTTGCCCCCTCTCATCCCTCCCCGAAAGTCACTCACATACCCGTGCCTGGGGCTTGTGAGTTCCTTAGCCCACCCCAAAGTCAGCTGCTTTCAAAGTATGGGTGTGATGAGAAAAATATGGCCAGGGCAAAGGAGCTGGAGGTGAGGCCAGTCTCCCTCTTGCATTCACTCTCTGTGAGACAGGACGTTTTCCAAAGGGCAAGATACCTTGGAGCACTAGTGGAGACCTGCATTGTCAAGAGGAATGATCGTGACCCTGCACTCACAGAGCTGAATTTTACCCCAGGACTCAATGGGATAATGTGATTAATGCTCTGAGGAGAAGGCAGTGCTCAAATCGTGGCAGCTGTTTAACTACCAGGCACTCTCTGGATATTCTCAGAGCCTTCTGTGCCTCCTGCAGCCATAACACTGCACTGTGTTGGTGTCGTGATATCATGTTCTCTCCGTATGCGGAGAGAGCTGATGGCTACTCTGAAGCTTTATTAAGTTACACAGTCTTATATAGCAAAGAAGAACGACAGGGGAAATGGTTACCAGGCAGTGTCTGGCTGAAGGTCAGAAGACCCTTTATGTTTTGGTAAATCATGTTCGTGTTGGCACCAGCGAGCCTTACAGCTTATCAGGGCGGAACGTATGAGAAACGGCTGCTTCACAACATTCTTCTTGGACTCAGGCAGCTGTGCCTGTCTTAGGTTGCCCCCCTCTGGGGATCTTGCCGGTCTGTGGCTAACCAGCCTTCTCACCTCTGAGGAGTCTGCAGCTTTTTATAACTTGTTTACCATTCCAGCCCAAGGCTCATTCCTTTGTTCCCGCAGTTGGGGGCCTACACACTGGATGAAACCGGTCTGGTCAGTTTTCTCTTGCCTCTACTAGACCCCCTTGTAGGCCCAACATCTAGAAAAATCTCTTCCAGATCCCATGTGAAGTTCACATTGGTTGAGTGATTATGATGTCAAGAGCTAAGTGTTTTATCTAGATTATCTCATGTAACGCTGAAAACCTTATGGAGTTAGGAATTATCATTATCTACATTTTATAGCTGAAGAAATGGAGGCACTGGGAGTTTAAGGAACCCACCCAATGTGATACATCTAGTAAGCAGTATATATAGCTGGTCAGGCCCCAGACCAGTGCTCCTTACCACTGTACCGCACTGCTTCATCCTCACTCCGATTATGATTTCCTCATTTTTCTCCATTTACCCTAACGTCACCATGGAACATACCATCCCGCACATCTGTGTATGTGTGTGTGTGTGGGGGTATATTTATGCTACGATTCCCTTTGTACTAGCCTAATGCAGTGCCTCGTATAACTGAGTGCTTCATAACCGCCTCTCCACTTGTCTAGTGCTCGGTTTGGGTACCAGGTATGCTCTTTCACAAGACACCTCTTGGTGCCGTTGTCAGCCGGGACACTAGATGACTGGACCACTGGGCAGACCCTTTGGGCTTTTGCGTTCTTAATGACAACCGCCTGTTTCCTGAAGCAGTTGAGAGTTTCAGTTATTAGCACAAAGGAAGAGCTCTGACTCCGGGCGCGGAAGGCCCCACGCTGCTGTGACACGTCTCAGGAATCAGTCACACTGAAGTCTCGTCGACCTTTCTCAAAGAGAGCCTGGGTGAAACTGGGATTTCCTTTCAATGTTAGGTGCTCAGACCCCATATGCTTTTTAAAACAACATGTAAACTGTACATACAAAAGGGTATTACATATCTTTGGAGTTAAATAAATAGGATGATTACTCATGCATAGCCATCACCCCACTCAACAGAACCTTGTCAGACTCTCAAGTTCTCCCTGTACCCCTCCGCATTTGCATCCTTCTTCCAACCCTCCCCTGGGTAATGCTAATATGCTTTTCATTACACAAAGAGTATGACTTGTTTGAGAGCAATAATTCTCTGATAAATAAGTCAGATGTGATTCCAAGTACTTTGCTATGAAAGGTGCTAGCAGCAAACAGATATTCAAACTTGGAGAGTTTTGAGGTTTCGCTTTCTATCCAAACTGATTTTTCAGTGAGCCGTTTCCAATACTAACTTCTCAAGCAGTGCAGCATTAACAGTGTGCTGAGAACAGATGTGTCACTATATTGTGGTCACTGCGCAGTATGAATTTTTGCCATAGCTGGGGACATGTAGGTTTATGGCATGGGCTGTCGGAAGGCTCAGCTCAGTGGCTACTGCCAAGGGGAAGAGCAGGATTCAAACTGCAGGAGGGAAGTGGGCGGAGGACCCGGAGACGTCAGCACCAAAGAAAAATGGTTTCCTGCAACCGCAACAACTCTGCCTGTCAGAGAACGTGTGAGAACCTGTTTGTGGGAGACGTCCTACCACCAGCCTGATAGCCTAGTGTGACAACCCCTGAGGCACTGAATCCTTACAGGGGAGCCACAAGTTGCAAAAAGTTAAGAACTATGACTTCAGCCAACAGATATTTCTGAAATGGTTTAACAAGTTTTCAACATTTCCTGCCACGAATGTACCTTATGAAATAATAATTTCACTGTTCCCTCCTCCCCACCGTTACTGTGAATAAGAAACACTCATGTCAGCCCAGGGCTGGAGGAAATGAAATGCAATTCTACCACAGGTTTGGTAATGTTTGTACGCAGCAGCTAAAAGTCCCCCCCAAATTGGACATAATTTTCAGTGCTACTCAGTTTGTGAGAGGATTAGGTTAAGAAAAAAACCGGGAGCTTTAAGGGAAATTGCTTTCAGAACAAGAAAAAAAAAAGATACATTTGAGGCTCTGAGGCAGAAACCCTTGGAGAGACGCCCAGAAAAGTAAGAAACCTTATTCCCATCTCTCCTTTTCTATCTAGCTTCTCTAAAAAAAAAAAAAAAAAGGCATGGCTTCCTGTTCTAGGACTAGAATGTGCTGTTTTAGAGACAACGTAGCTGAAATTAAGTGACTCGGTATTTTTCTTCACCTCTATGAGATGCAGTGTGACACCCTAAATAATATAGGTAAATCAGAGATTAATTCTATGCCAAAACATGTTTTTTAAGTTCTTTTTAATCTCAGGAAACAAACACAGAATATCTTCACTTGCATTCTTTTTTATTATAGCTATGATAATTATATAATTTGTCTTTAAAACTGGGACACTTTTGAGAATGGAAGGAGGATGTATTAATAATTACACTTGAATGACATAAACCAGAGTTGTCCCAGGCCAATTGCCAAGTATGACCATCTACAGTGCATCCTTTATATTCAATAAATATATGATCACATTGTGTAACTTTTAGCCTTCAAGTTTGACAATCTTTTGTTTTAAAAGCATTAACACAGATACCATATATTAGATGTGTAATCTTTCAGTTATGCTAATACAACAAATACGACCCTTTGGCTGGAGGGAAGAATGTACCATTTTTTCCCTCATGATGCTTTAGGTACTTTGAGCATTATCATGTTAAGGTAAATGAGCACCGGAAACTAGTCAATTGCACTAAATCATACTTCAGAGCTGAGCTCAAAGCTAAAAACTCTGCCCCCAAGTCCCCAGCTATTGTATTGCTCACTGAACCATGAACAGCTAGCTGCATTCTAGAATTTGATCAGACTTCTATTATGAACTCATGAGAGGTAGAGACTTATTACCACCTTTCAGATAAGAAGTCTTGTGAAGTTTGTAAAGAGGCTCCTAGTTGACGTTAAGCCTCTTTATTCCCACTTCTATAAAAAGCCGAAGTAGGAGTCCCGATCATTAGTCATGTAGTTTGGTCTTTTTTTGTGAAGATTCCTTTGACATTTAAGAGGGGATCCAGGTATTCATTAAGTTTAGTACTTGGGATTTTTCTGTGTTGCAGTAACTAAGCAACAGTTAAGATGTTTTAACTTAGCATGTCCTGTATTGGCAAGTTTAAAAAAAGAACTGTCGAGCTGTACTTGGCAGAACCTCCTTAGGACTCTCCCACCCTCTGTACAGTTCCTGTACATCTTGGCTGCTCATCTACTACTAACAGAGACCTCTTTTATCTCAGCTACACTGACAGACTTGTCCAAGCCTTTCTGACTGCAGGGCAGCCAGGCAGCCAGTGTCTTCAATGATCAGTAGGACTGAAACGAGTGGTTTAATCCTAACTTTTATAAACAAGCCTCACACCCGTATCGTAAACCTACTCTTAACTGCTACACCTTTATCAATGAGTATTATTTGCCTTTGTTTATGAAAATAACAACTCTCTTAAAAGTTAGCTGTTTTAAGAATTGTGCTTATTCACCAAACTGTAAGGATATGCATTTCAAACACGAAAACTAGCTTTTTAAAGTGAATATCCAATGAAACTCATTCAGTGACATAAGCTGTGTTGACGGCTCTGTTACATAACATTCAAGAAACATTAGATAGATTTGACTTTCCAGGTATACAGTTTTGGAAGTAGAACTACAGCACTAAGGCAACCATGGCAGGCACACATAAGGTGGAGAACCTGTTCCTAGGAAAGCTCGGCAGTATAAGTGGAACAAAGCAAAAGCGGACATCAGTCACACCCAGGAGTCTTATCTCAGTTCCATAACATTCAAGCTAGGTGATCTCTACCTCTTAGCCTTAGTTTCATCTATAAAATAGGGATTAAGAACTGTCCTTAGAAATTTGTTGTTGAGGCTTAACTGGGACTGTGCGTGTAAACTGTCAACTAGACTTATTTCTGTCTCCTAGATTGTATGTATGTATCTCAAAAGGAGGTGTTAAGAATTCAGTGAGCTCAAGTATGTAGGTGGACACAGCAGCTATCATTACTAGCTCCCGGGAAATGAAGCTGGATGAAGTAGGACAACACGTAAAGCTCAGTTTAACCTGGACTCATCATCTATAAAGTTCACCAGTTGACTGTTAAGAGTTTTCCCATAGTTTTGGAACCTAGTCAGTGGCATCTTAAGGCGACAAGAATAAATCAGGGTGTCTTGTGGAAGAGAACAAAGGTTTAGACTGGTAATCAAGGAACTGCACACAGAGGGTACTGGATGCCTGAGCAAAATGTAATCTAGTGGACAAACCCTAAGTCTTGATGTTTGAAGAGCTGGTGCCATCATGTAGTACAACCTTGGGAATTTACTTAACCTCTTTTAAAGATTTCCTTATCCCTAAAAAAGTCTGTCTTTTTAGACTACCTACCTATCTTTAAGGAATGCTAGTCTCAAGGACCATTTAAAACATGAAACCTAACACTGAACAAGACACAGCAAAAACTTAAAATGTTAAATAATCCTCTTTTCTTGTGTGACACAAACACTTTAAGCATAACTTAGAATTCTAAATGGATGGAGATTGTTATACTTTGTGAATCTGATTATGAGTTTAGCAAACCTCAACTAGGAAACGTGGTCATCTACAATAATTTTTAAAATTTAAAAGCAGCAAAACTTTTTGTCCCTCACCCCCAAACAACTTATCTCTAAGTGCTATGAACCGAATTGTCACCACCACCTCCCAATCCATGTTTGTGTCCTAACTTGCAATGCGATGATATTTGGAGATGGGGCCTTTATGATGGCATTAGGGTCCTTACAAGAAGAGACAACAGAGAGCTTGGTTTTTCTCTCTCCACGTGTGAGGAAACAGCGTTGGCCTTCTGAAAGCCAGGAAGAGCCCTCATCAGGGAACTGAACTGGCTAGCACCTTGACCGTGGACTTCCTAGCCTCCAGAACCGTAATGGTGTCTGTTTGTTTAAGCCACCCAGTCTGTGGTATTTTGTCATGGCAGCCCAAACTGACTAATACAGTAAGTAAAGCACATACAGTGGAAGAGTGAAACTGCTCTAGAGAAAGTGGGGAGCAGAGAGGAACTAAGCTGAACCTGCTGTCTTCTCTTCCCTGGAACCCAGAGAGCTGCAAAATATAGTATGAAGATAAATTGCTTAATGCATCAACATAAAAACCTGCCCCCATGAGAATAATGTTCAAATGTTATAGGAACAGGTCTACGATGGCCCAAATTCTCTTCTGGTATTAGAATTCTATTGCATTGTTTTATCTAAAATAAGTGAGCTGATAGGATTCTATTTTGCTTTAGAAATCTGTTGCAGAAGGATTGGTGCTAAGTTTTAATATGGTAAAAAAAAATAAAAGAACCTGCTTGTATCAGGTACCCAGGGAAGATACGTGTTTGTCAAAGGAATGTCATTTCACGATGGGGGGAAAAAACTCCAGCCCTGCTCCAGAGTGATCTTATATTTACTACCTATTTCACAGCTCTGCATTAGGTGGGTACTTTTAGGAGATATAAAACAAGACATCAAGTACCACTTAAAAATTTTTAGTTGCATTTTGTCCACCTGAAAGGCAAAAAGCAGAAATCCTCTTCAGAACTGGCATATACCATAAATTATTCACTCAGTTATAGTCCCACTCAAACGAGGCTTCAAGAAAGGCTACCAAAACCCTGTGGAAAGGAAATGGCAAATATACAAGTTTAACATGACCTTCACTACAGACATAGCAATATCTTTCATAAAAGAAAGCGGGGATGGTGGCAGCAGGGGCAGATAAAGGAGGTTCGTAACTGTGTATACAGATAACCTGGTTACAAAGAGCAGCCTAGCCTTGAAGGAAGAAGAGGAAATCCTCACAACGGACAGTACGTTGCTGAAAGATGGTTTGTGGAGGAGCGCCTGTTCCCAGGCAGTCTATTTAAATGCCTTAGTGAATGCAGGTCACACACAGAGGGGTGTCTAAGGCTCTTTTTCTTTCTTTCTTTATGACAAGAAATTTGCAGTTAACAAATTAGGTGCTGGACTTGCTCTGGGAAGCCCAGAATTGGGCCTAAAGATTAAAATAAATGGAAAAACTGAAACCATGAAAATACAATTAAAAAAAAAGTTTTCAGGTGTAATACACAAAAGCAAACAAGTTTATCTTAAAAAATATCAAGTATCATATCCATAGACTATTCCTAATTATAATTACATCTTAAAGCAACATTTGTCTTTGTTTACAAATACAGCAGCAGGTGATAAAACCTAACATCTCAAACAGATTGCTTACAGTTCATAATACAAATGTATATGTCTCAAATCACATTTTAGGCAGTTTAACTTAAAATGCATAGACAATTACATACATTAAATTTGTCATTATTAAGTCAATGAAAAAAACCACAATATTAGGAAAAAGTTACAAAAAAAAACCTTTACAGAGCACGCATAAGAAGTCAAGTTTACTTAATGGCAACAAATCGGTATCTGCTAATCAGTGACACGCAGTGAAAGTGCCTTTAACCAGGGGAAAAGTGAAGAGGAAAAACATCCCATTAACTTTTGCACACTTTGCACTGAAAAACACTACAGTCCTGAAAAGCATTTTCTTACTTTAAAAAAAGGTATGTATCATAGCTCTTTAAATGCCCAAAGACTGGTCTATAATTTCCACCAGCAGCAATACTAAAATGTTTGCCTAGGTAAACTAATAATGAGTGTACTAATGAGTTCTGTAATGCGACCCCTAGGCTGTAAGCCCCTGGACAGGCACTCTTTGTCAGCTCTATCTCTGGCATCTGGCAAAGCACCTGCGTCATGGACATTTAAGTATCTGCTGAATGAATGCAGTTTTCAGATGTTTTCTATTGCCAGAAGCTTGCATGGCATTTCTTTAATACTGATTATTTTGTTGGCAATTTTTGTTTTACTTGGCAGAATTCTGAAAATAGAAAGAATAGTGTCTGTCTTCAATACTAAATATTGCTTGTATTAAGATTATAGTCTCCCCTGAAAGCCACCCACCACTTTCTATGCATAGTACAGTGTATCAGTGTGATTCATCTGAATTAAGCATTATGCTTTCAAAAACTTGAACACTTGAAGGTCTTAGGTTTAATTTCCAAGGTTTATAAAGCAGGCATTTTATAAATCTAGCCCTAGATTATTCAGGGTGAGGAAGACACTGGCACTAATCATTAAGAAGTGTAGGCAACCGACTGATATGCAAACTAGGCACAGTATTTTAATTGAGACTTTGATCTACACAAACAGTTTCAAAAGCTGTACATCTGAGTACAATAGGTAGCACTAATTATCTGTGAGGTAAAAATATCAGGGGTAAAACTGACTTCTTCCCTGGAAAATATTCCAGTATCTCACTGTAGTGGTGTGACAGACCAAGGCCCAAAACTCACCCCTTTTCTTCTCTGTCCTTTTATTATTCTCTACTGAATGCAATAAACAGTAAAACTGACAAAGGAAGGTGGCCCTTGGTAATTAAATTATTGTCTCTTCCCAAATAATCAATGTATTACTTCACAGAAAACAGGCTTTAAGAGTCAGAGCTGTACACAGCCATCTTCAAAAGCATGAAAAGTGTCGCGTCAAACCCAGTACAGACAAGCCAAGGTATTGTAAGCTCTCCTCTAAGGAGCCTTGATTCTTGAGGACTGCGTATGTAAATGAGGCCCTAAGGTCTATTTAAAAATTTTTTGCTGTCATTTTTAGGTTCAACATTTCAAAAGCTAAGATTCTAACTTCAAAAACAATATTCCTCAATACATCTCAACTATCTCCATCAAATTTATCTTAAAATTCTTGCTCTGAAAGTCCAAATGCCAGCATATTCCATACTTCATATTCCCTTGAGACCAAACATACTTTCTAATAAGCAGTTTCTTCCACAAACCAATCTCAGCCTAGCAAGACTTGTTTTAAAAGCAACATTATTCCCTTGTAAAGACAAAAAACCTTCTTAGATGCTTTCCCCCATTCCTCCCCTGAAACAGCTTCTGCTTTTCTTAACTCTGCCCTGAACCTAAAAATACTTTTTGCCCCAGAGTGCCCAAGAGAATTGAGATGTCCCTTCTCCAAGTTAAGAAATGATGCTTGAAAGAATTAGAAGGAATGTAATAGCAAATTCTATTCCTTTGGTTTCCAATCTTGAAAAGAAAAGAAAAAATTTCTGAAACACCAGTTGGAAAACCCTCGAAAAGCAAAGCTTAAAAATGGCAGTATCATCTAGGGCTCACTGGGCTATGTGGGTTGCCAGCAAAGTTAATATACTTAGAGGGGGTAGTAATTTCAAATCTTGTCTTCACGGTCCTTCAAATCCTTTAGCAAAAGTTTTTCTCCGATAATAAATGGATTCTACAACGACAGATTCCCAAACTTGCTACCTCGTCTTCTTTCAGTTAAACGTTATTCTCTCTAGCGTTAAATACCTTTAGGTAAAGCTAGAGTTGTCAATTTATCCCAATGTAGGACAACCAAAATAACCAGAAGGAGAGGTATCTTTGCTGCCATCTTACTTTTCCTATCATCTTATCCCTCCAGAGTTAGATGACATTATGATACTGATTGACAATTTAAGCCATGTCACTTTCTAAGGCTACTGGCCTAGTAAACTGAAGGCTACATTGTCAACACAGATTCTAAGTGTGCTACAGATAGCTGGCACTTGTCCCTCCAAAGTGAAAGAAGAAAGATTGTGCCATTCTGAAAGACCTGTCTAACATTCCCCAGTCTGAAAATACCTAAACAAATCAGTTTCAATTCCAAAAGCTTGAATCTATCAGCACTTAAAAGGGAGGCCTAAACACCGAATGTTCCTCTCAAAGGTGACAATCTTGCTTTCTTAAAAGGAGGTAGCTATCAAAACCATTAAACTGGCAGCATTTGGCATTCTCGACATTTTAACTACAAGAGAAATAAACTACCAAATATTTTATTTCTAAGCAAAAATAAGCTCTAGCATAAATCTTTCCTATACTGGTCAAGAAATGCACAATACATTTTAGTAAGCCAATGGATACATTCAGTTTCAAAATGTTATTTGACAAATAACATGGTCAGTTCTATACCAAATCTAAAAAATCTGATTTAAAGGTGCCAAAAAGTAAACAACTTTTTCTAAGCAACACAGTCATATTGCTTTAAACTCAACTGCAGAGATCTACTTTATTATTCTTCTCACTGTTAGAACTAAAGGATAATTTTTAAGGACGGCACTCATTCTTCTATTTACCTATCAACAAATACAGAACTGAACTGTTGGCCATAAACACTTTACAAACAGATCCAGGAAACTATGTAAGAGACAAGGACAACTTAACTAGACTGAAAGACACATACATATTTTGATCACACTTATACAAAGAGAGCTATCATGTCTGACTAAGGTTCTCTAAACCTAATTTCTCTGTCTGTGATAGACCCCTTGAGTGTGCCAGTTTTCCGTATCAGGGAGGAATTAAGGGATGTGCGCCTTCTAAAGAACAGAAGGAGAGGGGGCTACAGGAAGGGTGTTTTGTGGGAATGCAAATTACTTGTCTATGAAGCAACTCCCAGGGTCTCCTCTGGGAGAGAATGTTTCCTTCCTTGAGCTCTTCCCAAAGCCAATATGGACATCTCATGATTCTAAAGCAATACAAAGAGATCCCCAATTCCCTAAGAATATAATTTACATACATGTTGGCCTGCAAAAGATAAAAGTTAGTTTCCATAAATGGCAGATTTTAGAGCTGTATAAACCATCTGGCTAATAATAAAACAAGTAAGATGGAACTCAAAATAAAGGGAAAGTTTTTCTAAAAGCTCAAGGATAAAAATGAACACTGCCTGGTTAATGAGCTCAACATCTGACAATAATTATGAAGTTTTATATATATCCAAACTAAAACCTCAAGAGGACCAGATTTATTTATCCTATAGATAGAGCAGCTCAAGATGTTGAGAGGCATCATTTGTTTAAATTATGACAATGTGATTATTTTCAAAGTGTGTTTATTTAGGGGAAAAAGTGATTATGTGTTTAGTTTCATAATTTAAACAAATCGAAAATTTGTCTTAAACAAATTGTATCAAATTATAAAAAAAATTTTAAACAAATTGTATTCAATACACTTAATCACTTTAACTTTCCATAAAAACCGAATAAAAATCACATTTGAATGATTTACTTTTACATTTTTATCTGATTGTATCCATCAGATGTACTAAACATCCAAGTACAAGAGGCAGATATCTTCTGAGAGGTGCAAGAGTTGTTCTTTCATGAATGCCCTCTAAGAATAGTGAAACAGCAATTTTTATATATGCATTCATGTGCATATATATATGTACTTCAAAAAGCAAAGCGTCATCTCTTCATCCATTGTTAACTTAATGGTAAGACTGCAATAGAAAAAAGAAAAAGTAAACTTCTAGATTTTGTAAATGGAGTTTATTAACTCCTTGCTGTGGCTTAAAATAAAGTTACTGTTTAATAAAACCAAAGAGCAAATCATCTCACATATTTTGGCATACAATTCACAAAAATATTTTTTTGAGAGTATATAGCAAGAAGTTACACTAATGAAAGGAAGTTTTTGGGGCACTTTATTAAAATTTTTTTCTTTACAATTGAGGTGGATGTTTGATTAATCTAGCTGAAGATCTGATTAGTATTTTGTTAAGAATAAATAGATTTTTCCCCCAAGGAGACCTGACTCTGCGTTTGGATACTGACTTGGCCCAGTTCATAGGAAAACAGGGTGCTTTTCTATTTGGTCACATGTTCAAGACTGGGTCCTCAACTAAGATGTCAACCCTACTCCAGCCTGGCTGACATGTAAAACATACAGCATTACATAGAGCTGGCAATGTAGGAGAGCAGTATAATCTTGAGCTCAATTCTGCTAAGGATCTAAACAAAACCTTGGCTGAGAAACACTATGGATAGCTGCACGAAAGATGGGTAACGTTATATATTCACTGGCCTGGATTCTCTAATCTACCTCTATATCTAGCCAGAGTGGCAGAGATTACTTTTACTGAACTGTGTGCTTTGGCATGATGCTATAAAACCTTACTGAGAAATGTTATATAAAAAAAAAAAGGTTCAACAAAACACATCTCTGAGTTTACTTCAAGGATGCTATTGAGGACACTGCTTACTACATTACAAAGTCTTTAGAAAATTTTTCTATTTTTAGTGCCAGGAATACTTAACTTGTGCTTTCATCCTTTTAAATGCTTTACCTGAAGTTTGGAATTTACTCTTACTTTATACACACACCTTTCTAAAAAAAGGTTTAAAAACTTTCCAATCTTCCAACCCAAACTGGAGACAATCTTTTAGTTGTGCTTATGGGACTATTAGTGCATGTTAAATAACAAATTAAACACTCACATGGGGGCCACCAGGCATCGGTGGAGCACCAGAAGGTCCTGAAGGCACTTGAAAAGGATTATTGGGAGTGGGATAGAGTCCTGGTGTGGGATATGATCCTGCAGGGGCAGGATATGGTGCTGGTGGTCCCCAGGCTCCTGGTGGAACAGTGCCCCATGGAACAGGTGGTGCTGCCCCTGGTGCTTGGGGAGGAGGAGGAGCAGGATATGGCCCCGGAGATGGATATGGCATATTGGGGGCAGGATACTGCCCTCCCATTCCTGGTGCCCAAGGTCCAGAAGACATGGATCCCCATGGACCTAAAGGACCAGCTGCAGCTGGATCTGTGGGTGCACCATATGGTCTCGGAAGCTCTGGAAAGGGCATATTTGGTGTAGGATATGGCCCTGTGGGGCCAGGGCCTGGCACAGCTGGGGCTGGATAAGGACCACCAGGTGGGGGGCATGATGGTCCAGGAGGAAAGGGTGCCGGGGGTCCTGGAGGTGGTCCGGTGGGAGGCACAGAGGGATACATTCCTGTTGGTGCTGGTCCAAAAGGCACAGTGGAGGGTGTCGCACTCGGTGGGAGTCCAGATGGCACAGCAGGTGGAGCACTTGGGTTATTCCAAGGGTTGGACCCTGGCCAGCCCTGAGGAGGCTGGCCAGGTTTAGTATTGCTCACAGAAGAGGTTTTGGCAGGGGAGTGTTCAGGTAGTGCATCTGCCAACTAGAATAAAAAACAGGCATGTCTTATTGATCTTATTTAGGGATAAGTCATGCCAAACATGATTATATACCCATAAAGGACAGTAAGCTATAGCATCAGGAATTCTTCAGAAGCCAAGCTGTTCAGTTTAAAAACAATTCATTTAATATAAAATTTGAGGAGTTACCTTGAATATCAACTTCACAAGGCAAATTTCTCAGAGAAGCTCAAGTTTTCTAAATAAAACTGATCAACATAGTGTGATGTGAATCCTGGCTTTATGTCAAACAAGTTACACACCCTCTCTGAGCTTCAGTTTCATTTTCAAAAAAACCAAAAACAAAAAAACCCACAATAGTTTAGGGTTAACCTGAAGCTTAAACAAGGTAACTCATGAAATGCTCTTAACACAATGTCTGGTATATAATTTTCAATAAATGTTGGCTATTATTAACACTATCAGAACTAATAATTTAAAATGAATTTTCAAACATATTACATCTAAGTAAATTATGGCAAATCATCTATCAAATGCCAAAAAAAAAAAATTCAAGAAATCACAAAAAGCATCTCTTTTTATTTAAGACTTATGGCCCAGTTAGGACCAAAATACTTAAGAAGGATAAATGCATGAACTTACCGAAAATTCATCAGACATTTTCCTGAAAAAGAAAGAAAAGAAAAAATGTTTTAAAACCAATGCTTCCCATTTCTTATATATTCTTTAAGGAACTTTCTATGCATACATTATTTTTACTTAAATGGAACCTTAATCATTTATATAATGTGTTTTTCTTTAGAGAGGAAAATTTTCCATACTAGTTCATATAGCTCTATAAATCATCCCTTTTTACTAGCTGCACATCATATAAAAGTAATCCGTAATTTAGTTTACACCTCTCCATTTGGTAGCAGTTTAGGTTGTTCACATTTCTGACTTGTTTTAAACAATGACACAGTGAACATCTCTGAACACACATCTTTGTGAATCTATCACCAGGGAAAGATACTACTAATGAAACTTACAGGCAATGGTTAAGGCCATCTAAACTCCATCTCAAAAAGGGATACCATTTGCACTGTCTACCTTTTAAAAATCCTTCTTCACCACTGGATATTATTAAATTTATTAATCATTTTCAATTATGATAGGTTAAAAATTGGCACCTTATTGTTTTAACTTACATTTCTTTAATTAAGTGGAAATTAGAGCATTATTTAGATTTAATACCCCATTTATATTTCTTTTTCTATGAATATGCTCATGTCCTTGGACCACTTTTGTCAATTTTAAACACTGAAGAATAATTAACACTCGATGAAATGCATAGTTTAGTGGTCAGGTCAACAAGCTCTGACAGTTGTATATGCCCCTGTAACCATCCAAGATATGGAACATTTCCCTAACTCAGTGAGGTTTACTCATGCTACTTTTCAGTCAATTCCTCTTCCCACTTAGCAATCACTTTCTTAGTTTTTGCTTGTTCCTTGATTTCATATAAATAGAATAAAACAGTATGTACTCTTTTTTGCCTTTGATCATTTTACTAATTAGTAGTACATTTTTTAATTCTTTACAAACATTAAGGAAATTCACTGTCATATATGAGACAAAAAACTCACCTATGTTTTCCATTGTATTTATATATTTTAACTTTAAAAACTGTTCTTTCATACTGAATAATCTTTCTTCCCCCGCTGACTTGACATGCTACCTTTAACACATTTCACAGCTGCTACTGACAACAAATACTTACTGAATGTAATATACCATAGAACAGGCCCCATGCTAAGTGCTTTAGGTGTATAATCTCATTTAATAGATGCAGATTCTATCACCACCCCCAGTTTATAGCTGAAGGAAAGGAAGCTTAGCAAGTTAACTTTTTCAGGTCACAGAGCTAGTGACAAGCAGAGACTCAAACCCAGGTACAGTCTGACTCCAGAGCCAAGGCTCTTAAACACCAGGCCATAGAGCCTCCACCATTTCCCACAGGTATTGTGAACTCTATTCTCTTCCACTGATCCACACTAGAACATTCCATCTCACTAGGGCAGCTTTATATTTTTAACAAATTGTATGATCTACTACTACTGCTTTTTCAGATTTTCCTGAAAATTCTCACGCTTATTTTTTCCACTTTTTTTTTTTTTAGTCTGTTGGTGTTCTGGTTGAAACTGCATTAAATTTACAGGTTAACTTAGTGGACATTTGATATATTTAAAATATAAAATCTTCTCATTCAGGAACAAGGTATGTCTTTCTAGTTCCCATCATTGTCATTTACTATCACTCAATCATTTTTAAAAATCAAGTCTCCTACACATTTTTTGTGAGTTAGATTTTTAACTGGTAAACATTTTGTTGTGGTTGTATATTGGCTCTTCCATTATATTTTCTAACTGGTTGTTCATATACGGCAAAAGCCCTTTAAATTTTAGTGTATTACTTTTATAAGCAGTGGTATTACTGAATTATTTTATTCCTGAAAGTCTCTTAGTTGATTCTCTGGAATCTGCAGGTAAAGAATTATGCCACCAGCAAAAAATAATTTTACCTTTTCTTTCCACTATTTACACCTCTTTTTTCTTTTGTATAAGCTAGAACTTAAACAACAATGAAAGGTTAAATAGTGGTAGTGAACACAGTAGTCTCTTCCCAACTCTCCTGGCAATGCTTCTAATGTTTAAGTACAATTCTCATTTTTAGTTTGAGACTTAAAAAAATCACATTAAGGAAGTTTCTGTTTATGCCTATGTTGCTAGATTTATTTATTATTTTGTTAGTTGAAAAAAATAACACTGAACTTCAGAAGATTTTTTTGGCATCTAATGAGTTGATCTCATAGTTTTTCTCCTTTGACCCACCAATACACAATAGTTATATATATACTGCTCAATACTGAGTCATCCTTGCATTGACAGAGTTTTATTAAGTACGACTTGGTCATCATGAGGAATGATAAAAGAAAATGAACACGAAGCCTACTAAGTACAACAACTATAATCTTGCTTTTAATTTGTAATATTAAAAAAACACATCGTGAACGTACAGTAAACACAATTACCCATTCATTCCCATGTTAAGGTTTGTTTTATACTAAAATGTCACATCACACAATAGCAAATTCTTAGGATTAACACCTGAAGAAAGTTCATCAGTGCAAGACAGGTTTAAAGTCTACGTAAGACTAACATCCTTTTCAAACAGGGTGAGCCTTAACGAAACAGAAAATGGTTCTGTATCAAAGTCCACATAGTTCTGGAGCAGAAACCTCACAAAGCAAGCAACCCATTCAACTTCATGTGGTTCTACAGTTTAGGTTTTCAGAATTACCCTTCCCCTCTTATTAGTTTTTGAAAAACATGATAAAGTTAACCAATAAATGTAAGTTATTCCACTAGTTAGTAATATTAAACTGATTCACACAACTCTGGCTTTCAGAATTTTAAATTCAAAATCAAACCCTGGAAGATAGAGGAATTAATAGTGCCCTGACCAAAGGAACTAGAATTAGGTCACTTCCTGTTCTGCAGCACCACAGAGTAAAGTGACTGGCTCTCCATGCCTAGAACAAACAGTGTTCATGTTAACTGGAGACATTCCAATTTACTCTTTGGGGAATACTGTCATCATAAAAAGGCAAAAAATAGAGTTGGACATCAGTATTCCAATATGAGACAAACTGGAGAATGTAAAAAACCCCTATATTTTCTTTAAAAAAAAAACTATTCCAAAACATATGGATTATGCTCATTATTAATTAAGATGAGGCCAGTATAACCTTGAACTAACATCAACAAAAAGTTGATGATCAAAAAAGATTTTTATTTTTCTTTTTGGAAAAAAAAAAAGCTATTACTTTTAAAACTTTCCAGTAACAATTTATGGCAGAATCTACATATCATCTGAAAAATAATCGCTGTTTTTTTCTAAGGAGCAAGAGGAGTAATTTTAAAATAGAGCACGAAATTTCTTATGACATGCACTAGAAAAGTAAAACATTTCTGTAATGCCTATTATGACCTTTAGAGTAAAAAAGGTAATTCAATCAGGGGGAGGTTTAAAAAAGTTGAACTCCAAAAACTACTAGTGACTATTGGACAAGGAGTATTTCAAAGGGCCATCAAATTGTGGAGGAGACATTAACAGTATGGGGCTACACAGTTATGAAACCTGAACATCAATCCTTTCGTCTGAATCTTTTGACAAAAAGCCAGCTTTTCCACCAGAGACCATTTTCTCATCAGCAAAACAGTTATAATTTCTGATTACTTCACAGAAAATTAAAATATTTAATAATCTATAAAGTGTTGTAAACAAGAAAGTTACTTATTAAGAGTCACTAAGGGAAATCAGGATTTCTGCACTGATTTGCTTAGTATGAGGCAGGGAGGATAATGAACTGTACTGAAAATATAAATTTTGAATTGCATACATGATAGTTTTTCATACTGGCTTTCATCAGATACTCTATCTTATATTTGAGCAATTCAAGAAATAAGGGATTTGCCAGTTTTTGAACATTTTAAAGTACTTTAAAACTTGATATAAAAATAATTTGTTTTAACAACCTCATGCCAGCCATATTTTCTACATCCAGATACTCACTGCAACATATGTACCAGGAACTGTGTTGAGCCTTGGGGAAATGAATGGTGTTACAAGGAATAACTGCTTAAGGCTGTTGATAGTGGCGGAGAACCACCATTTAAACAGTAACATTACTGGAGTAAGCACAGGGCGCTCTGGGAGTATCTTGAAGAGTTCCTAAAGGAATCAAGGAGGAGAGGTGGAGGGAGGAATCCTTACAGTCTGGGAGAACAATAAAGAAAGAGCTGGGAGTAGGGGATGGTGGGACAGCCCTAGCCAAAGGAGCACAGTCTGTGCAAAAGCTGAGAGGGAGGCAAGAGAAAATCTGGGGAGTGTAAGCAGTTCAGATTGGCTGGAATATAGGAAGGGGAAGAAAGTTTGAAGACCAGGATTTGAATGTCACGGAGTCAGCTCATCTGAATGAACCGATTTCCTGAACTATGAAGAATGGGCCAGTAATGTGAGAGACTAAATGGGACTGGCAAATCAAGTGCTAATAGTTAAAGTGCTCCAGAAATAGATATATTGTTTTGTCTTCCTAGGCATATGGGCATACTGCCTTACTGTAGGCATGACTAGCTAACACTGTAGCTCTTCACTGGGTGGCTCTGGACAAACCCAACTCTCCAAACCTCAGAGGTGAAAGTAGACAAGAATAGTACCCACCTCACAGATTCGCTGTTGAGACTTATATAATAAATCTCTTAGCATTGTATGCAACATAGCAAAAATGAATGTTATCTTTTACAGTCACTATTATAGTTCCAGAAACCTCTATCTGCAGTTCTCAATTCAGAAACCTCTGAAAAAGAAATGCTCCCAAGTTTGGCATAAATCTTACTCGGTGGCAAAACCTGACCTGAGGTTATTTTTAGTTTCCATTAATTCCTACCTGTCGCTGCACAAATATTGATAATGTTGGATTAAGGGATGCTGCCCTGACTCTGCCGGTGTGTTTTCTCATCTATGCACCTTATAGTCCTCCTAAAATCTAAACGTAAAATCCAAAGATTTCTAAATTCCAAAACAGAGATCCCAAGGATTTCGGTTAAGGCGTCGGGCTGCGGGTCTCTGTACCTCCTGGAGAAAGGAAAAGAACATTCCAGGATACACAACTCAAAAGTTTCTGAGATAAACTAGATTTGAATAAGAGCTTCACAAATCAGCGGCAAGAAAAATTTCTATTCTTCCTACCCAGTGAACACTCCTGAGCAAAGACCTTCGGAAAATTTTCCAAAGGCCACCTTCGACTGTAATTAAGGTTCGTTTTCAAAACAGGCCCTTACAACCACGAGGTGTACGAGTGCGTATTTTTTTTAGTACCAAAGCAATAAAAAAATTCTTATGGTCGGGTAAGTATGGTTCGATGCTTTAACATTATTATCTTTATCTATTGAAAACACTACTCTCGGTTTTCAAAAGAAAATGGTCCAGCTACTTGTGAGCCACCAAGGGCTCATAAATCCTAAAGGGAGTATTACAGAACTCAGCACTTTCCATAGTTTGTCATAGCAACTCCTCTAGAAAGTAATGACCAGAACGTTGTCACATTGAGAATAATCTTAGAGAAGCGTCAAAGACGACTCCAAGAATGTCTGCAAGTCTCTCTCTCCCTTTCATTAGAAATTAATGAATGGCGGAGGGGGTCAGAGCCGAGGGGCGCGAGGCCCGGCGCCCTTTAGGGCCAAACGAACAAAAGGAGTCCAGGATTAACCGGAGCGAACCGGCCTCCGAGCGGGTCGCGCGCGCCCGCCGGGAAGGGGTGGGGGAGGGGCCGGGCCCGCTCCGCGCCCCGCCCCTCAACTAGGCCTGACGTCCAACGCCGAGAGACCCGTCGGGCGCGACGTCACCCGCCTCCGAGGCTTTCTCCCTAGGGGGCGACCGGGCGGGCAGCGGGCTGCCGACAGGAAGACGACGGGGAGAAGCCCTTAGCCCCCGGTGTCCAAAGAGACGACTGCGGGCACCTCCGTTACCGAGCCCGCCTCCCGCCTGGGCGTGCTCGCTCACTGCCCTCCACGACCCCGCTAGTGCCGAAGCAGCCTCACCCGGCAAGATTCGAGTCCGCAGCAAGGTCTAAAAGCGGCGATGGGTCCGAGGGAACCGGGTGCTGAAGAACCGAACGCAGCCTGACTGACGGCAGCGGCAAGGGCGGCACCAACACCAGGAGCAGCACCAGCACCAGCAGCGCGCGGCTCGTCCTGGCGCCGGAACAGGAAGTGCGGTGCTCGGAGCGCGCCGCCTCCGCCTGCGCTCCGCCTCCCCTCTGGTCCGGCCGTGCCGCGCGCGCCCCCACCAGGGCCCTGGTGGCGCGGCTGCTCCTTGCTCTCGCCCGGAGTGGCTGCCGTTTCCCGGTGGGCGAGAAAGCTCCCCGGTTTTCCGGAGTTCTGAGCTTCTGGAGGAAACACCAGTAACGGGTGACGTTCTAAACAGCCTGGCAGAAATTGCTAACTTGACTCCTGTAGGGTTTTGGGTTTCCCATATTCACGGTCTTGAGATCCAGGCCTCGAAGTGTGAATGCGGCCCAACCCCGGGATACGGATCCTTGGGCCCAAACTGGGGAGAGCTAAAGCAACAACACAGAAAGGGGCATTAATTAATGTTTGCAAATGGCTTGACAAATTGATATTAACTAATTGTACAGATGTCTTTGCAGATTTTTCCTGATCAGCATTTCTTCTCCCCATATGTTCATTTTTGGATAAACCTTTAAGTATCTACTCTGTCAGGCCCAAAAGATGATTGACACAAGGCCCCAGCCGTCAAGGAACTGCTAGCTGGTAATGAAGATGTCAGTTATGTGGTGTACAAGATATATATACACATAAAATACATACATATTTAATATGTAAGAATTAAAAGTATGCAATATTCTTACATTTTGCTTGTTTCTGTAAGCTGTTAGTCGGTGGGTGGATATTTTACAATAATCTCCCTAAACGAAGACTTAATCTCTGGATTAGCTCCACAGCACACATAATTCTCATACTGAAAAATGAGGAAGAGAGAAATTTTAAATACCTAAGCTTGGGGAAGACATACTTTTGGATAGGGGCAGTGGTCTATGGAAAATGATACCAGTAGTGTGAACGACCTACCCTGCCCTCATAGGAGGCAGTGAATCAGCAGTGTCTTGTGGAGCCATAGGAAGCCTGAGGCAACAGAAGTCAGTAAAACATGATGTATTTAAAAAATTGGTATTTTGCAGAGGGGAGGTATAGCTCAGTGTTAAAGAGTTCCTGCTTAGCATGCACTAGGTCCTGGGTTCAATCCCCAGTACCTCCACCCAAAATAAACAAACCTAATTACCTCCCCCGCAAAAAATGAAATAAAAAAATAAAAATTTGATATTCTGCTTGTTGGGGGGGCACTGATTCTGATTTCTAGATGTTGGACAAAAATAGTATTTTTCATTACTGAGGTTTTTAGTCAAAAAATTTGTGACCGCATTGAGTGCCTCACTCACCCCACCCTAGTCCTGGCCATGTTTATCACAGTGCTGGCAGCCCCAGCTTTTCCCACGCTCCCAGCCAATAACTCAGCATGGTGGGAGTTCAAGAGCTAGGCCAGGCCATTCTTGTCCTATATGGGCTCCTACAGGCAAGCTCTATAGGGAACTAAATCCCCAACTAACTTTCTTAGAACTGTACTGCCCACCCTACCCAATCCTTCCTTCAATTTCTTTCACAGATGTCAGACTTGCAACGTGGTAGGAAGATTTCCCCACCTTCTCCTGCTCCCTTTCCCTTTATTCTTCATAGATGTCCACCACCCTCCAGTAAGTCTCTTGCACATTTAAGCACATCTTGGCATCTGCTTCTGGGAAGACCCAAAAGGACACACTAAAAACTGAAAGGAAAACATGTAATACATATTTAAAATTTTCTCTTATCAGGTTCTAAGTTGAATGTGCCAGGTAAAGATATACAATGTTTTAAAAACAAACTACAAAGCCTTTGGATTTTATATATGAAGTTTTAATAAGTGAAAATTTATTCAGATCATTTTATTTGAACTCACATCCAAGAGACATTCAACTTCAAGGATTAGAAATAGAAATGGAAACACTCCTTTTTGGGTAAAGGGTGGATCATACAAGTGGGACTGGTAAGAGTACTAATAGCTTTATGAAGTTACTACTTAAAACTCTGTATATTCAAGTATATATCAAGTTCATACTTGGTTTATACAGAATTTATCCAATTCTAGCAAAGTCGGCATAATTTAAGTAAATGTCCTTGAGTTTTACACTCTCAAGTCTGAAAGCTTAGATTTGATTATAACCACAGCAAAAGTGATTATCTTTACTTCCTGCAAATGTAATCAACTTTTAAAATAACTTAGGCAAACATCAATTTTACACAAACCTTATTAAGGGTAAGAGAAAATTGCAACTGTCCATCTAATTGCAGAGTCTAAACCATAAATTCAAGCTGTACCGTTATCTTTATTGTCAAATCAAGTCAAGAAAGCCTATTACAGAGTAAAAGAAGTGAATGTGAATCTGCAGGATTCACTAAGGGGATACTTTGAAAACCTATCATCACATTAGTATTGTACAGAAATTATTTTCAAGTATGCTCCAAGGGTTACCTCTAAATTGAAGAATTAACCTTCGGGAAGTCAAGTGACAAATAGTATTATCTATATTTTATGTGCTAGGAAATAAAAGCAAAGAAAGATTTAGGATTGAGTAATCTATTCAAAATTAAAAAGTAAATCAAAAAGACTGGCTTAAATATGAAAACAAATGTATGTATGTATATGCATGACTAGGACATTGTGCTGTACAGCAGAGATGGACACGCTGTAATTGACTACTTCACTTAAAAAAAAAAAGACTGGCTTTATTTGAAACAGGATTCATGTGCCTTAAGTCCCTTTCCACTGGGTTTATATATCCATTAGTCTACATTTCTACTTAGAAGCCAAACCATTTCCAAAATTTCTATTTTGTGTCCATTTCTTAATGTATTAGGATAGTATAGACAGACTTGTCGTGTTGCTCATTTCTAATAGGCCATTGAAAAAGAAAAATCCCTTGTGCTTTCTGCTCTTTAGAAATAAAAATGAATATAAAATTATGTTAAAACTAAGTTTTTTTCCAAAGTAGAAACAATAAGCTGCTTGACTTAAAATCCTTTATTCATTTGGGCATTAAATTACCTAACACACAATCTATTTTACATCGAAAGTTTCCCTTGTGTTGTCTCCAGGAATGTTACATAACTAAATCTTCTTCCTGTGAAATTTGCTCTACTAAAATCAATATATAACCTATTTGACTCTGGTTATAGCTAAAAGTGACAAAAAAGATTTTTAACAAAAACTATAAATGTGTTTTATAAGAGTTAGGTCTCAAGGTTTTTGTTTCATAGGAAGGAAGCTCTCTCTATTACATGGATCTATAAAATGATCCAAACTTCAGAGACAGGAAGCTGATAACTTGATTTATCTTCTTAATGGCTTTGGCTCATGAATAAGTGATAATGGTTTGTGTTTTTCTTATAAAAAGAAATGGAATTTGTATAATGATGAGTCCTATTTGCCACATTCGCTTTTTTTTTAAAAGGATTTCTAATTACTTAGACATTCTTTATATTATTTATAATAAGACATCAAAACTTTAACTGAAAGCCATTTTTTGACCACAGTTTGCCATTAGCTGAAATTCAGGAAAGAACACAGGTCTGATCACCAAATCAATAAATCTAGCCGCAGGCTGACTAAAAGCTTCCTTTAATCTTCTTCCTATTAGGTCTTCCTTTAAATTAAACCATCCCCTCTATGAATTATTTAAGTGAATGGCATGGTTATAGAAAGATCAGATATAATTCATAAATCATAAAAACGCTCAAAGAACCTAAAAAACTCAGCCTGTTTCAGGAATTCTAGGATGAAGCAAGATGATGTATCTTTAAAAAAAGGGGGAGCAAGGGGGGTACTCCTGAAAGCTTCATAGAGAAATACAAAAGTCAAGTTTATTTCCTGGTTAGTGCAGGATGATTCCCAAAGCGCATTTAAGTGTCTGGTCCAGACTAGCTATTAGCGATTAAGTAGTTCCCTTTCACTGTCAAGGCTTTTCCCTGAGGTAATGCCTAAGTTCTTAATTTTAATATTTTATCTTGTTTCTTTTAACCCCATTCTCTCTCACCAATAAACTCTACACATTTCCACCATGCTGCACGCTTTCTTAACTCTGAAATTTACACTTTTCAAACGCACAATGTCCAACTTAAGAGTTACAAAATTTATATTTAGGTATATTTATCTTTCCACATTGTTCCTCTCAAAACTTATACTCATTTTGCTTACACATAATTCCAATAATTACATTTTTACATTTTTTAATGAGTTAAGCTTCTACATACTGAATGTTCTTCCAAACGTATCCTCAAAAATCACTGAGAAAGGATTTAACCTTTCTAAATTCCAATCCCTTCATGCTTTAAAAAATTAACTAACTTATTATTACTCTTCTTTTTCCTTCATGGTAAACAATTCCCTTCTCAAATCTTATAAGTCTACTTTCCAGATTTCTTTTCAATGTTACAAATAGCAAAGGAAAAATACAAACTGTTTCAGAGTAAATCAGTCTCTTCCCTGCTTTCATTTATTAGATCATTTACTTCAAGGCTGTATAAATGGCAGTATTTTGAAAATGTTAACACCTATCAATACCTTGAAGTTGAAAACATTAGAAAGCCAGAGAAAATATATCACAAGCAACCAGTTTGAATATCATGAAAAGCTACTTAGATCTTGATTTTTATATAAATACTAATTTTTACCATTATAAAAGACAACATAATTTTATTTCATTTTTCTTTATAAAATTACCATTTAACAGAATATTTGGTAGCTAGTCATCCTTTGTTTTTCTGTACTGATAAAAAGTTATTTTTAAAAGAAAAACATTTAAAACAATATTGTTTCATAGAAACAGAAAGTCTCAATATCAAATTCTGATAAAAAACTATAATCATGGGTAGAGTCTTACCATACTATTAATTTTCTTTCACTAAAGATGGATATTTAGGAAGTGTTATACTGGCAAATAAGATAAGCTTCTCAGTGATCTACAAAAGTGCCACAATAAAGATGAGGTAGTATGAGACTTCCCCACTTTTGTAAAAGGGAAATACCATCTTTAGAAGAGGTATTTATTCTGACACTGGTGTTGATATCCTGAGCCTCATCCGTGCTAAGAGAGGTGCCATTTTAGTAGCCAGCCCTCACTAGAACCAAGACAATCTCGAGATCACTGAGAAAAAAGAAATGCTAGAGGATAATGGTAGTAGATTGTTTAATATTGTGATAACTGCTGAAAATTTATTTAAGCAATTATTTTAAAATGCCACCTTTATGTTAACAGCAGAACTGGAAAGGGAAATGCTACTTCACCATAAAAGCAATGATACTGAAGAAACACCTAACTTGGAAATTTGAGTAAAATTTGTTTCAATCCAAGTAGATGCTGCTTTCTACCAGAGCTAAGCTAGCATCAAGAAATCGATTACTGTGATACTAAAAATGCTAATTTGTACAGAGGGGTTGACAACTCACCAGAAGAAACAACTGTCTAGATCTTAGTATTCATTGATTCTTTCAAAAAGAGTTGGATAGGCGATCACTCCATCTATTTTACTACGTTGGGATCATGATGTTTCTAAAAATGCTTCCCTGTTCTTGAGATAGTAAATTTAAAATATTATGCCTGGTGCCCAGTATTGTTCAGTATGGCATAAGCCCTGTAACTCTCAAAATGTTTTCTGTTTTTTTAAGCCATAATAGATTTATTAATTCTGAAAATAGGAATAATTATTTGAAACCTGAAGATTAAAACAATATTAAGCCCCCTGAATACTGAGCTCCATGTTTACTTCTTGAATTTTTATTCAAGCTCAATTTAAAATAATGAAAAACTACTTAGATCTCTTCGGTTACCAATGGAAATTTGTGCCTGTTTATAAGCTGTGGCATTTCTCCAAAGTAAAAAGCTCAGAGTTTCTATAAAAGGGCTATGCAGAAGCAAAGTTCGTAAGTAAATACAGAAAAACCCCAGTTGCTTTCTTACTTTAGTAACTACTAGTTATTAATAGTATTATCATTATTTTTAAAGCTTCCAGTGAGAAAGGAATAATACTTAGGTTCTGAAGATGGCAACTCTTCCAGGTTGAGAGAAAGATCTATTCAAAGAATAACAAATGACCATGCCACATTATAGAAGAATAAATTCACCTCCGAAATATGTCCTCAGTTGATTCTTACTGAGGAGATTAATCAAATTTAGTAATCTTATTTTACTTAAAGTGAAAACACATTAAGTTTGATTTAAGTCATTTTGTTAACCTTTAACATCCCTATTAGTAAATTATAAAAAACCCATCAATTACATTAGTGTGGATTGTAAATTACAATACACTCAGCTTTACTGAAGAATTTTAAAACAACTCTAAAAAGGGATGGGGAAACTATTTTATGTGTAGGAGTGTCAATGGCATAGGTTAACAAAGCATTTTGTATGTAGAAAAGGACAAAGGATTATTTTTAAAGAAAAGTATGAAATACAGATTATTTGTGTTTGCAATGCCTACCAAATTTCAAATATCCCTGAATCATATGCAAATTAGTTAAGAAAAGGAAAAAATTAAGTATACAATCTACATGATAAAATCAAAAACCAAACACCTGGGCAAAAGTATCCATTAACCCCTAGTGTGTAACCTTAAACATTACTGTATCCTAAGAAAAATAAACTGATCTGAAAGTAAAATTTAGGGCAGAGGTTTATTTTACACTTCAACTGCCCTTGTAGAAAAATTCAAAGTGGCATAATAAGAAAAATAAAATATTAAATGAAAATATGCATACAATCATTCTCATGTTCCAACCCTTTTCCTAGCATTGTTGTTCTGGTGCATCAATCCTGAGTACTCTAACTTTTGATTTATAGTGATATTCTTTCAGATACAATTTCATGGAAGAAGGAATTGGAAGGGCATCAATGCCATCATAAGTTGTACAGTTACAAATAACCGTTCTGCATATATGCTGCAGGGAAAAGGGGAAAGTCCGAATTAAAGGAGTGGATAAAAGTGGTTCGAAGAACATACAGGCACTCGGGTCCTTATAATGTTCTAGGAGTCCAGTAATGTCAGGAGAATGGAAGACACAAGGATCATGTGCATCAAAGCTAAAGTTGTGATTCCACTGTTCAATTCTAGCATGAAGAGAACGACTATAGCGTCTAAAACTAACAGAGAATAAATAGTCTTCCTGTGCTGAGTCTCGAAGTAAAAAGGTGCCCTCTGGTTTTCCTTCTAGTAGAGCTTCAGCTGCATATTTATCCATAACGCCCCAGTAACATGGATTGTTATTGATCTGAAGGAGGTCTGGTACAAGACAGTGGACATAATCAATCTGGGTATGGTACTTAGGAGGTGTTTCCAGCTGCAGGATTTCTTCATCAATTTCCCATTTGGGTTTGTTTCTTTTCCTGGAACTTGTGCAAAGTGTTATAATTTCATCATCTGAATCCATATCACTATCTTCTACACTGTTACTTGAAGCCAGGTTCATCATAGAGTCAGCCCTAGGACCACCTCTACCTGAAGCATTGTTAGTGGTTATGACACAGGGCTGAACATTGGTATGTGAGAAACAGTTGACCTCTTCTTCCATGTTTCTCCGTTGTTTCAGCTGGCCATCCGTCAATTCACTCTGAGACAGGTCTGTGCTTACCCATTCATCTGATTTGGGACTTATAGGAGCAGTGTGTCGTTTAATAAAATGCCACCTAAAGGCTAAATCTGATCGAGGTGGGAAAGGACACTTATCTAACATGAGTTCACTGATATGAATTTTTCTTTTAGACGGAAGCCCTGAAGAATGCCGACTACTGCAATTCTTTATTGGAAAACACTGCCCCACGGCATCTTGCAGTTTCTGTTTAAGAGATCGGCCTAAAAATCTATGCCCACAGGAGTGATCTAAGTCCAACTCGATAGATGAACAGCTGTGCTTCCTTTCTTGGCTCCTTAAAGGAACTTCAGTTTTCTCTACAGCATTCACTGTTTCAGCATCTGAACAACTTTCACTCTTTTTCGACCAAGATAACTTCTTTCCACTCCACACATAACCATCCTTTCTATCTGCGCTTCGACTCCGACTAGTTTTGGGCCTTACATCTACATTCTTACTACTTTCACTATTTTCTGCCATTTTAACAAATTATCCACAAATTCCACTGTTATAAATACTGCTTTTTCAGTTTTTCCGGCAGGAAGTCTCTTCTGGGCACTTTCTGGATGTATCTAAGGAAAAAAATTAATCATTTGTCATTAACATTGTATAGTTTATATATTAAGCATCAATTAGATATAAGATGAAAATATGAAAAAGGATAATTAGTAAATTAAAAGAAGTACTAGAAATGTTGGAAGGCAGTTCCAAGATCTTTTGTTACCATTTTAATAAACTGTGTTACCATATACTAATAATTTCATAGTGCCATGGAGTTAAGAATCCCGAGTTCCCTTCCCACAGCTAATTTTCAAGAGCCCAGCCTCCTCTCTGAGCCAAAATGTATGTCTGAAATGTGAAAAATTTCTGGTTTTGAGGTACATCTTGCCAATCTCTCCTCCTATTACTTTTTAAATTTCATAGCAGACCAGGGAATTATTTGTAAGATAGTGAGAAACTGGTGAGCTGGTGTTTGAGGACCATTACCCTGTATAGTTTCTTCACTTCTCTTCTTGTTCTCTTTCCTATTGATTGAAAATATGAAGTTTTAAATTATAAAAGCTGTTAAGAATTTATTAAATAAATAATCACCACTGAACAGCAGAAATGTCGTGCAGAATTCCCAATGCTATTTTGTCAATTTGTTTTAAAAACTGGTCAACTTCAATATTGGTCTAGGCAGTTTTTACAAAATTCGGAATTAGATAAAAATTTAGTACTACACACACTTCCTTGTATTCTTCTTGATAATTATGAAAAACAAGCAGATAAAATTGCCCTATAGGGCAATGCCTTTCCTATAAAATTGGCTGGATATATTAGAATTATAATGCAAAATACTGAGTTTTATTAAGACTAATAGTAATGATTGGTCAAAGATGGAAACTACTTACCTATTCTTAGGTGGAATAAGATTTAAGCCCAGAATTGGGGGGATGGATTCAATAATCTCTATTTCACAAGTGAAAATTGAATTTCGTGACTGAGAAAATCAGTTGCACTCAACATTCTAACAATGATTAAGCTTCTTATTATGTCAGAGGAGCATTAACAATCTGAACAGCCAAATAAATGTTTAGATCCAATTTCAAAGCAGTAGGGTTTGAAACAAGTATCTGCAGTGGAAAACATGATTGGGAAGTACTTTAAAGTGTGAATTAATGATAAAGGCTTGCCACATAACTACCCCTTTTCTAAACACTGAATAGCACCTGGCGATTATACTTATTTTGATTTAGTCAGCTCACTGGTACATAATCATTTAAAATCCACAGAGAAAAATATTTTTAAATCTAATTTGTAAGAAACATCATCACTTAGTACACCAAAATTATATTCAATAGTATGTTTTGGCTGTTTGTTGAGTAAATTCCACTGAACAAAAATAAACAGGTAGAAGCTACAAAGTAGGCTGAAGAATGAGAGTTACCAATTAGAAGAGATACTAGTTACTAAGAGCTTACACTTAGATTTTTCAAGATATAAATTAAAAATGAGCCCCAAGCAGATTTTTTTTATTAACACTATATAATTTCAACTTTTTAATTCAGCATGGTAATGTGAAAAGTATATCATCTAAGGATCGAGATGCTTGGTAATTTACTTACTTTACAAATATCAAAATAGCAGTTGACTAACTCTGTGATCAACTTTACTTTATGGGTATGAGCTCCCTCATCTTCCTTCATTTCGATATCAGAGCTAAGCTCCCTACCTCTGCTCTTGATGACATTGCACCTTTACCAGGGCCTGCTTCTATTTCTCTCTCTTAACTTCTCTCTACTTTCAAAAACAACTGAATCTCCTATAAACTTTTAGTGATTCTAATGCTTCCTTTAGTTATAACTGCTGCCTTCCATATTAAATTTCTTAATGAGTAGTATAACTTGATTTCCCCTCAAAATGAAAAAAAAATTTTTTTTGAGTATAAAAGAAAGAACGATCTGGTTTTAAAATGGTTAAGTGAAAACCTTTTGGCTCCATCCTCCTCTCAGACGTCAGTTCTCTCAGAAGGGAAAATGAGAAATAAAAATACAAACCTCATCTTCAGTGAAACTAGCAGATTATCTATAACATGAGTCACAAACTACAAGGACAGAAAATGAACAGAGTAGCAACGACTGACTCAGCAGTGGAGAGGTGGGTGACACCAGGCACAGAGGCAACATGGATGAGAAGCAAGCCAACAGAGCAGGCAAAGTCCAGGACCCAGAGGAACCAGGTGCTATAGAAAATATGGATGGAGAACAGGGCAGAAAATGGGAGGCAGTTTGAAAATTTGTTTAAATGCAGTTGGACCTCTCTGGTTACTTCTACACTTAGAAGAGATGGGATATTTATTATTTGGAGAAACTGAACCAGAGAGGCTCACGACTTTGGATGCCAGACACAGTGAGGATAGGGGGCAGGCTTTGGGACTAAAATCAGAAGGAAAGTTCCCTGCTCCCGTCTTCCCTCTAGCTTCCAGAACTCCCGCAGCCAGACTTATACCTCCTAATAGGATACTGGAAGGTGCTCTTTTGGAGAAATAGAACAGCCAGAGAGAGAAGATCTACGGATGCTGATAACTAGATATCCTTCAATAAAAAGCTGGAGGGCTACCCAAGCATGCTGTGAAGCTCATCCATCCACAAGCCCTGCCTGCTCACATACAGCTTTTAGGCAGCACTGTTGTGCTTCATTCACTCTAGAATATGACAGGTCACCAGACTTTGGAGGAAAGCCTCTAGCATAAACAACAGTGACTAAAACATAAAGAACTTGGAGAAAACAGTAACCATGAAAGCAACAGGAAATAAAATAGATTTCTTCCAAGTCAAGAGAAGATATACCAATGAATGAGTAAGACAAGGTTGGGACAATCAGAGAATAAGAAAATTTTGGAAATTAAAATCATGATTGCAGAAATAAAGTATTTAATAAGAAAGTTAGAGGATAAGTTGAGGAAATAATAAAAAAGAGGAAAAAATGGTTAACTAGAAAGAGAAGATAAGAAAATTAGAGTATCAATACAGACATTTCACAGAAAATAACAACAAAATAAAGGGGAGAAATTATAAAAGAAAGTGTATTAGAAAATTTCCCAGAACTGAAGGATAAGAGCCTCCATATAAAAGGAACACAATGAGTGCCCAGCATGAGGGAAAATACACACCAAGTTACGTTATTCTAAAACTTTAGAACCCTAGAGATAAAAAGGAGATACCAAAGTCTTCCTGTCTTATAGGCAATGACACTGCATTGCATGCCTATAAATTTGTTAAGAGGGTGGATTTCATGTTAAGTGCTCTTACAATCAATGTATATGACCAAGCTGAGAAAGAGAGAGAAAGTAAGAAAGAAAGACTTCCTGAGGGAAAAAAGTCACAAAGGATTATATATAAAATACCATCTGTTTTCTCAAGAGTAAGTAACATTGGAAGCTAGAGGACAGCTTCCAACCTTGAAGAGATACCCAGCCAAACTACCAATGAAATAGGATAAAATAAAGAAATTTTCCGAAGTGCAAAGTATCAACAATTTTACCTCATACAGGAGGATGTGCTCTTCAAAAATTATGGTGTAAACCCAAAACAAGGGACATGACATAGGAAACACGATATTTAACATAAGAGAGGAAATGTGAGTCCCTGGGATAATTAAGAAAGGACACCTCCAGAAAACAGGGTATCTGGAGCTGCTGGAGAGCAACCAGTCCATACAACCACACAAGGACATAAGGCTCTTTGTGTAATAAGAGAATGGAAAGAGAGGAGGGAGACTAAAAAATAGGTAAATCCTCATCTATCATAACAGGAACACAACCATTTCTACTGATGCACCAAGAAAAAGAAGTATAAGCAAATGATTTAGAAATATGAAGGTAAATATCGGAAAAAAGTTTAAAAATTTGGAAGTAGATGACTTTGGAATGGGTAGGAAAGGACTGCACGATTTCTTAGCTCATCTAAGTTTTTCAGCTTAATTTAATTTTAACCTAGGTATGTATATCATTTTAATAGACATAAATAAAAATAGTACTTCATATTCACCATGAAAAATTCAAACTTAAAAGCTATGAAGAAAAAAGTAAAACTCTTCCACAATCCTACCACCTGGAAGTAACTATTTAAACATTTTCAATATCTCTATACATGTATATGACAAGGATGGAATTCCACAGCACAATGATGGCAGGCATTAGAAATACAGTTTGAGTCCAGTTTATTTTGTACTAGCCACATGACCCTGAAACCTCAGTTTCTTCATCCGTAAAATGGAGATACTGATGCTATCTATTTTATTGGGCTGTTGGGGATTAAATGAAATAATATATGTAAAATAAGCAGCTCAGATCCTAAATATAGCAAGTATACAATAAATGTTAACATATTTTTTCATTTCTGAAAAAGGAACAGATATTACATGTTGTTTTATTAAAGTACCTAAGCCAATTTTATAGAGTTCATAATTAAAGAAATCACAGAAATACCTGTCTCTAGCTCAATGCTAACTACAAAATTTATGAGCAAATATAATTTTCAGGATGATAACTAATGTTTCAAAGTAAAAAGGATCAATATGCCAAGTATAGCCAAAACTCAACAGACCATGAAGCTATAAAACAATTTGACATTTTCCCCCAGAGAACTAATTTCCAGCCTTACGCTATACAAGTTTACATGCTAATATAACAGGTTTATATTTGGCAAGGCTTGCCAACTTGTATATAATAGGTACTAATCAATCAAGTATCTGTGGATTTTAGGTTAACCGGTTTTATATGTGCTAATGCTATAAGTGTCCATAAAATAAAAAATACCATTGCCTTAGATGACTTTTCCATACATTTACCTACACTTAAAAAGTTAGTAAATAGAGTATCTTCTTCTGACAATTTTTTAAAATCTAAGACTAATAACCTTATATAAATTTCACATAGCTATTCTTTTGCTAGAAAACTGAGTTTATGCTTCCACTTTTATAAACTGTTATGGCAAAAATATATTTGGTAAAATATATCATATCAATATACGGACCAAAATGTCACTTAATGCTGCAATCTTCAAAGTAGGAAGAAAATTTAACTTCTATTTATATCTGTCTAAAAATTAAAATTTATTAATATTGAATATATGGCAGGCAATACTTCCAATCATTGTCATATGATTACTTGTGTGTGATGCAGTGCTATTCTTGAGGCAAGAGTGGGAGCTCCAAAAAGCTGAAGACTTGCTGGCAGCCCTCTCAATTTCTCTGTTCATTTTCACTGCACTGCTTCCCCACTGTTGGAATAGATTTGTGGATTACATATCTTAAATAAGAGAATCCTTACAATACTTGGTAAACAGAAATCATAGAAATCTTATAACACACAAAGTTTGGTAGTTATCTCAGAGCAAAGTACTTAAGTTGTTGAAATTAAGACAAGTTATGCATTTTTTTCTTACAAAATTACAAATTTGATGCAGTTTACTGGGATAATAATTGGCTCTGAGAAGCTACTTCGGAATATTAAGAAAGAAAGGCAAAACAAACATTTAACTGGTCTCTTCCTGGTTTAGATAACATCTTAATTACTAAGAAAGTAACCACTTTAAAAAAAACTTTTGCTATGGAGTGATCCTTTTAGAAAAAAGACATTCAGAATTTCCTTCACTATCACATCATTTTGTTACAAAAATGATAAAAATGCATCAAGTATATAAATTCTCACATCTTTGCACTTAAACACATGGAAAAAGATTTTCTAATCTCTTCCAAAAGTTTCATTAAACCAAAATTCATAAAATTAAAAAATTCAATAATATTGGTTTCAATAAAAACATTAATTTTTAGTGAGAAAGTTTTAATTTTTTTTATTTTTAAAGACTAAAGATGAGTTTAAAAAAAGTGCTCAGTGGTAAAGCAAATGCTCAGCATGCACATGGTTCTGGCTTCAATCCCCAGCACCTGCTTAAAGAAAGAAAAAAAAGTGTTTCGGTGTCGTGCCCATACATGTAAAATCTGAATGTTAAAAAAAAAAGTGTAGGGTTCTGAATTTGAATGAGTCCTTTCAAATACTCTATCATTAATTGTTGAAATTGTATACAAACTGAAATGAGATAAATGAGACACAAAATGAAAAAAACGCAGCTTTACCATCATTTTTATGTAGTATAGAAGTCAGAAATGATACTTTGAAAGGTGTTGACAAATCAAAGATCTTTGTAATTAACAAGAAGTTTTTGTTTTGTTTTGTTTTGTTTTTTTAAAGAGGGTGAAAGAATCACTTGGGAGAAGGTTGCTTTGCTTCTTAATTCAATAATTAATTTTTTATGAAGGAATCTAAGTTACATTGCCCTGGGGAGTACACAGTGACATTTTAAAAATATTATTTCTTAATGAGCAAGAGGCAAATGTCTAAAGCAAGTTTATATAAAAGCTTTTTTCAAGAAAAAGAAAGCAAGTTCCCAGATTCACTAGCCATTTGATTCCAGGTCCTACCATCAACTGCAAAGACAGTAATAAAAGGATAAATCGAATGTGACCATTCTATACTAATAACAGATTTAAATAACATTTACCTTAATTCTCTTGAATAAGGCTGGGAAGGTGATTTTAATTCAAGATTTCCATAGAAAACAGTTTAAAAAGCCAATAATTAAAGGGCTAACCTTCATTTATCTAAACACTTCATTTGTATTCTCTATGATGTTGGATAATTGAGCATTACTATATGAATTATTCATTGAACTACTATGTCTTCAATGCTGATGCATATCTAAGACCAGAATTCATATAAATATTAAATTTAAAAAATTGATCGTACACAGAATAATTTACTACATAAAGAATGTGTAAATAAATTATTTAACCCTGGGAATTTCCTTATCAAATACATGATTCCAAAGTTTACCTGCCATCATATGCCCCAAAACTCCTTGAACACATTCTGGTCATAATCCATGATATCTGAATTGGATTCTGTGGATCATAGTCCTTAATATTGATCATAGTCTGATATTTGAGTTCAATTCTATGGAAACATTTATTAGGGGTCACAAATGGACTATACTGGATAGTAGTTGACAGATAAATTCCTTGGCAGGTTAAGGAAAAATATGAAAAACGGTTTTGTTCAAATTAAGAAAAAAAATCTGAACTAAAAAATGTTTTTTTCTAGTTAACAAAAGCAATACAAGTTCATTTTCCAGTAAATATTTTAAAGTATCCCCTTTTTCATGCTACCAAGCCATGGCTCATGGGACTTAACTGTATTTACTTAAAAAAAACAAAAACAAAACAAACAAACAAAAAAACACTGATTAGCACCACCACATCCTCCCTTCTCCCTTCCCTACTCTGAACTTTCTCCACTTAATTTCCTAATTATAGTTTGGTTATGCCAGTGTCCCCCAGTTTGAACTCCTGTGGACAATAGTGCTAAAAGATGTTAATACATATTCTAGAGAAACAGAGGTTTCCTTGTCAAACAAGTTTGGGAACCACTTCACCTCTGAAAGATTACAATGCATACTTAGCAAAAAGTTCCAAGAGGTCCTTCAGTTAAGAAACCTGCGTAAGCCACAGTTTCCTATATTTAACTCATTATAAATCCTTTTTGTGGAATAAACTGTGGGAGAAACATTAACTAGGGCTAATATTAAAATGAGCATACGTTCCCCGAACATGTTAACTAAAGATAATGAGAAACATCTAAGACTTGTCACTAAAGAAGGTTAATTTAAAGTGAAGAGGGAACAGAAAACTAAGAGCTGGCACTATAAGCTTCTAAAAGTGGAAAAACCTTAAGAGAATCTTAGAAACCAGAATGTTTAAGCTATTCAGGGATAAACTGGGAGGTGGAGATTTGCAGATACTAATATATATAAAATAGATAAACAAGTTCATACTGTATAGCATAGGGAACTATATTCAATATCTTGTAGTAACTTATGGTGAAAAAGAATATGAAAATGAATCTATGTATGTTCATGTATGACTGAAGCATTATGCTGTACACCAGAAACTGGCACAACATTGTAAACTGGCTATACTTCAATAAAAAACATACATACAAAAAAAATAATAAAACACATCTCTGGTATCTTCAGAGAAAAAAAAGAATATTTAAGCTATTTGATGTAATTTTTAGAAAATAATTTAGATGTATTTTTTTCCTTTCAATTTGTAATTTTTTAATTATAAAAATAATGTATGCTCATAAAATATATAGAACATTCAGAAAGTTCAAAAAGGCAAAAAAACTATAATTCAATTATCTAGAGGCAATCAGTTTAGACATTTTGGCCAATTTCCTTGCAGTCTTTTTTCCTATGAGAGCAATTTAGACTAAAAAGAAAAATTTTAAGTTTTAAAGATCCATAAAAAATTAACAATCTAGTTTTTCACTATACCATAGTTAAAAATGAAGCATGGTGCAGATGAAATAGCATGAACTGCTAAATCATCAAACATGATCTAAAATTCAGACTTTGTCACTTACTAGCTATGCCACCTGATTTTAAAAATTTCATTTAGCTTCAGTTTTCACATAAAATCTGGGTAGTGCCAACTACCTCATGTTTTTACTGCCAGGATTAAACTGTATGAAAATAACAAACATTGAGCTTAATGAAAATACATATTAGCTGCCTTCCAGTGTTTTTTAGAGTCTTCCATGTAGAAGAATCTAATTTTTAAAAATACAAGGTGGGAAAGTGGCAAAATTAAGGAAAAGAAATGAGAGGGAACAAAGGTCACATATAAGGCTAGAAAATCTGCACAAAAACATACCTCACAAATCTGAGGCTGCGGATGCTTCAGCATTTCTGAAATATCAAAAAGCACTTTATATTGTTCCAAATATTACACATGCTATTTTTAAAAGTTTTTGAATCTTAAATTCTTGGAAAATATTATGGGTGTAAATAAACAAACTTAATTATAAAAAAGTTGTAGTTTCTTACAAGCTAATTGAATATATAGATTTGAACAGAAATAGTAGGGAAAGCCTTTCTTTTTAAAACTGACTATATATTATTCTTTTCATTGCTGTATAATAATTACATATGGTTACAATTATGCTTGGGTAACAAGTTTTACCTACAAACTAGTATAAGGTTACTCTAAACTTAAACTGCTTTCATGTTCTGATAAAACTAAATTCTAAGTTTTATGGCAAAAGTTGGAGAGGCAGTAGACTTCTTGGATCAGAAGATAAAAGACCTGGGTTCTATTTCTAGTTCTGACATTTGGTTAAGTGTGTGACCTTGGACAGAATACAACTTGTCTTAGCCTCAGCCTTTTCATTGATAAAACAGTGATTTTATCTGTCTTGCTGTGGTAAGGACCCAATGTCAATGTAACAACACGAAAAATCAAATACTGGCTGTCTTTAGCCAGTAGAACTAGGTAGCTGAGAGTAGGAATTTTACTGTTTTTCCGTTAACACCTTAGAAAGTTTATACACATGTACATATTATTTACCCCCAAAATAAATTAAATAGGCTGTTACACTTCAGGACACTATCAGAGATATAAAAATCTTCAGATTTCTAAACTGCTTTCAATTTTTTTTTCAATACTCTGCTCTCCTCAGTCTTGTTATTACTCTCTTCTAGTTTTATCTTTCACAGGATGAATAATTTTCACATCAAATACATATTTTATTAAAAAGGCATTTTTAAAACTCCTTCCATAAGGCAATACTGATATGCCTCTTGGATAAAGTGACTAAGATTATATGATATTATTATTTATATAGATAATACTCACTGCCATAAGTAGAATGGTAATCTATTCATGTTTTCTCACCCTATTGTCTTTGAGAACAATAACATTTGTGAGCCTAAGGGTACTATGAATGGTCACAACAGAACAGAGCTACCTAACCTTCACTGCAATTGAAGGTGCGGACCTTGGCATCATTTTCAGTGAGTTTATTCAGCTACCGGTTCCTATGACACATGTACTGTTAATGATAAATCCATTTGGAAAAATTTAACAGCCAAAACAGTGACAGACAGCTACACTGGTTTCTTCTTAAAAAGCTATGTCATCTTAAATAACCAGCCAATTTTTCTAACATTTAAGTTATACACATTTCATTACCACACTATCATCTTGTATATACTGTTTGAATGTTTCCCTAAACAAGACCATAAACTCAGTGAAGACATTAAAATTTGTTTTTTAAAAATTTGAAACAGAAATGGAAATGTGGAAACATTATGCTGACAGAAGCAAGAATACATCTTCTCATATTTGAAAAATTTTACTGGATGATTCAAACTCCATTTTAAATAAAACCATTAAGTGCCCATTCAAAGTACCCTGTTAATAACACAAGACATCATTAACAATTAGCTTTGTAAATCAATGAGTACCTTCTATATACTGATAATTTTATGAGGGTAGGTGTTATCTCCGTTTTAGAGATGAGGAACCTGACATTCAGAAAAGTAAAGAAGCATATTCAAGGTCACATAATGAGTAACTGTCAGAGTCAAAATTAAAACCTAGGGCCCAAGCTCTTTCTATACGTGTGAAATTTGTAAAAGAAAAAAAAAATTTCTTTAACGTATAGCTTGACTTGACTGCTTGGCAGAGCGAAAGGAGAGAAGAGCAGACACCATTCATAGTTTTAAAGTCACATGGTTCCTGATATTACAGTTAGGGCATTTTATAGCTGTAACTCTTGTTCCAAATTTGCGGATTCTTCTCATGCTGAACTCTGAGAAGTACTACACTGAAATCTCACAATGATTTATTTGATATAGAGGCTGCAATTATCAGAGCTCATCTTGAACCCCATAGTCTATCCAATGATGTTTACTCGGATAAAAAAAATTGTAAACCAGTCTACCTAAACAACGAATCATCTCCAAATAATACTAAGTCACTGGGAAAGAATCATCTCAGGTATCTTCTGTTCTTGCGGGAAATCAACAATAGGTTGGTTATTTTTTTCCCAAATTCCAAGTTCTTTTTCAACCAATCACTCTTCCTCTTCATTTATATACCAAACCTCAGTGTCTAGCAAGTGTATTTGGAGCCCTAGTACTCAAAACAACCCCTTATACAATGCCACCACGGTAAGAACAATACCACGGGCTTGTCTAAATATGCATTTGCAACTTTTCCCAATGGAACCAAAATGAAAAACAATAGGAAAATATCTACAACAGAAAAATGTCTCAGTTATGTCATAAACGAGGTCCGATTGAGACTAGAAGGTGGGTATCACAAAAAAATACTATTTGAAGGTTTTCATTAGAGACCTGTATCCTAACATGGAGAAGATGGAAACACAAGCAAAGCATAAACTTAATGGCCAAGACCTTAGCACAGACTGCAAGGATCGATCGAAGTATTCAACAAGGTACTTTAATTCTAGCTCTTCTATATCTAAATATGTACTTTAGTGAACTTTAGGTGGGGTCTGAACAGGGAAACCTGGGTTACTTTCTTTTTAAGGGATGTATTTAAACTGTCCCAAAGAAAAAGCATTAATATACACACCAGAACTCCAGGAACCATAAATTGAGATTAAGTCTTCCTTCCTTTATCTCTATAGAAATGACAAGATTAAAGGCTTGAGAAGGGTCTCGCCTTCCTCTCCTTTAACGAACATGCCCAAAGATCTCATTCTCCAGCGAGGAGGCGTTGGATCCGCTTAGGGACCCGGATATGGCTGCTGAGAGGAGCGCCAGGAAAGTAGAAGCAGACCCCGAAGGGCAAGGCCAGGCAGCAACCCACCCTTCCCC
This sequence comes from Vicugna pacos, assembly GCF_048564905.1. NCBI lineage: Eukaryota > Metazoa > Chordata > Mammalia > Artiodactyla > Camelidae > Vicugna > Vicugna pacos. The sequence goes on along the minus strand of NC_132992.1, from coordinate 56,366,522 downwards.
CACTCACCTCTCGAAGCGCAGTTTAACCGAGGCTGTCCGAGTAACTGCCGCCATCACCACCACCATCACTCTGAGTGCTCGCTGAGGTGAAGAAGGGAGGCGCAGCCACTCCTGCACCTCATGAAGATCCTACCATGCAGATGCTGGTTTGCAAGCCCCCACTCCTCGGCGCAGGGTTCTCATCTCGGACGTCGCGGTCACCGCCTCCACCTGCTTCCCGCGGCGCCGCCACCACTTCCGCGTTCGGCGCCGTCCCTTTTTTCCTCACGCCCCCAGCAACCGGCTTTTCCCCTTGCGGCGGGCGCGCAGCTGTGACGCCACCGCCCTGCGACCCGGGTCGGGACCTGCGCTGGGTGTGGGCGGGACGGCGCAGGCGCAGTGTGGGAGCACGCCGGAGCGCGGGAAGCGACCCTGTGGCGGCGGTTGCTTCTCACCTTTCCTCAGTCGCGGAGGTTCGGTCTCCTGGGTGAGTCGTCTGCCACTCTCCGCGTCCTTGCTGCCCACCGCAGGGAAGCGTGTCTTCTCCCCCACGTAGTGTCGGACATACCCTCCGCTATATCCTGTTTGTGCCCCTCGGGCTTAGGAAAACGGGCTGCCGAGGGCGTGCCCATGAGGAAATTAACCTTCCTTTTTACCCATTCAGCCTCTGGCTTTCTTGTTTTCTAAAATAATAGTAGCTTTTATAAAATATTTTCAGGTAAGTAGAGGAAAAGATGCCTGCCACACAGAAGCCAATGCGATATGGACACACAGAGGGACACACAGATGTCTGTTTTGATGATTCTGGGAGGTAAGGTACTTTGAGAAACAAAAAGAACGTTTTGGGTGTGAATATTACAACAGTTATTCTTATATGTCATGTAAACAGTCAGCCTAAAATGACTCACCCAGATTGAAATAAGGCTGAACTCTAAAATGGCACGTAAATTTTCCTTAGATTTACTGTTCCATTCTGACTGTCACGGTAGTTTTAGTATATCAAGAAAGTTAATGAGTGTAAAATCTTACTTTCAGAGGATTTGGAATAATGCGAACTTTCCCCTGCGTTTTCCTTTTGTTCACTTCCTTTCTGCTCCTCGCACTGTTAATTTTGCCAGATCGCTACCTGCCTGCTTGTCAAAATGGCTGGGTCTATCTTTTCAGTGTTTTTATCCTCCCTTGCCTTTCATGATGTTCTTTACTTTTTTTTTTTTAATTGTTTTAGTTTTCTGACAGCTTTATTTCTAATTTCCTCTACTTGATTCTTAAATGGTGGTATTTTCCTAGGGTTACTCTAGTCCTTATGGAGGGAAACAATCAATAAACAATCTACACTAAGAATAGAAAAGTGTTTTGTTAGAGCCAAATTGAGGACTATAGCCTGGGAGACACAGATTAAAGAAGTGCTTGACTTTTGTTCTGTCGGACTACAAAATGAGGGAGGATTATAACAGCAAAAACTACAAAATTACATGGATTGTCAAGAATTATAATTGAAGTTGGCAGGAAGTAAGGGTGCTTGTTAAGTATTGGCTGGAGGCCAATATGGTGGCACAGTTAATTATAAGTGGAGATCTTGAGACCACGTTATAGCTGGCAGCTGCTTCCAGATTTTGTTTTGAGAACCACTGGTGGTATCCTTGTGTCTGATACAGTTCAGAAAATTCAGGTTCTCAGTAATGCAAAAATTCATCTAAAACCATATCCACTGTGGCCACCTAGCTCTGTTTTGAATGCCTGAACTGTAGTTACTCCATTTTTACTTTTAAATGCATTCTTTTCTTTAATGGTTAAAGCAGCTTTTATTGTCACTTCTATGTTGATACATTCATTGAAAAAATATTTGCATGTCTGTTCCACTGGGGACTGGAAATAATAGTGCAAACAAAGCATAATCTTTTCTTCATTGACCTTAAGTTTTTTGTAGATTGACAGACATAGAGTACAAATTAATTGCAAAAGTAAATGTACATTTAAAGTTATACTTAGAAATATTAAGTTATATGTGCAATGATAAGCATATCTGAGGGGAAGTTGATCTAGTTAGAGGAGACAGAGAAGGCTTCTCTGAGAATGTATTTCTTGAAATGAGATCTGAAGATTGAGTAGGCATTAAGAAGTATAGAGAAACTAGCTGAAATAGCTCAGTTGGGAGAGTGTTAGACTGAAGATCTAAAGAAGTATAGAGAGATGGGTAATGGTGGCAGTGGCGTGGTGGTGTTCACATTCCAGGCGGAGGGAACACTATGTGCAGAGATCCAATGAGAGTAGGGATAATGATATTCTCAAAAGACTGAAAGAAAGCTAGCCATGCTAAAGTGTAGAGAATGAGGCAAAGATTGATGAAAGATGAATTTGTGAAGGTAGGCAGTGGGCATCCTATCCAAGGCCTTCTGGGCTTTACTAAGGAATCTTGTTTTTGTCCTAAAAACAGTAGAAAGGTATTTGAAGCAGAAAGGTATGATCAGGCTTGTTTTTCAGAAGATACGTGAAGGATAAATTGTAAAAGGAACAGGAGTGGATGTAGAGAGACTATTAGCAGGTATCTATGTTGGTCTGGTTGAGTGTGATGGAAACTTGGACTAGAGTAGGCATGGCTATGGAGAAAAGAGAATGCATTCAGGAAATATTTAAAATCAATAGAATGGATCAGATATGAAGAAAGGAGAAGGAGGTGTCTGGTATAACATCTGCATTTCTGGATGTTAGGGGAAATAATCAGCCATTTGCAGATATCCAGCACGTTTGGAGAGGAGCATATTTCAGAGGTAGAACGGGTTTGGAGATTACGAGTTTGCATTTGGACATAGTATAGGATTTCTTTGAGAAATCCAAGCAGAGATGTAGACAGTTGGATAAATGGATCTAAAGCTGAGAAGAAATGTGATCTCGAGATAGAAATCTACATCTTTAGCTGTTACCTCCTGGAATTCAGGACTGAGGTCTTGACTAGAAATTTAAATGTGGAAGTTGTCAATATATAGATGATATTTGGTGCTATGAACTTGAATGAAATCACCTAGGGAGGGAGTAAATGTAGTTAAGAAACAAGGTACAAGGGCTAGGCCCTGGACACTGCAAAATATTTAGAGATCAAGTAGAAGGAGGATCCAGTTAAAGAGAATGAGAAGGGATGGCTAGAAAAGTAGAAAACCAAGAGATAAGAATGACATTAAAAAAAAAAGTGACATCAAAAAGCCAAATAAAGTATTTTAAGGAGGAGGAAGTAATAAACTATCAAATGCTGCTGGTGGGTCAAGTTGAGGACTGAGAATCCTACCATTAGAATTAGTGATATGGAGGCTCTGGATGATCTTGAGCTTTTTTTTTATGGAGTGGTGAGAATAAAAGCCTTGTTGGCAGTGGATTCAAGAGAATGGAAAGGGAGGAATTAGTGTTTGTGAGAGTCATCAGAAAGGAATGTACAGTCAGGAAAGGTTTTTATTTCAAGGTAAGAGAGATTACAGCATATGTATGACAGATAAGGAGATAGTAGAGAGGGAAAGTTGAATAGACTAGGGAAATGTCGTTGGATTGCAAGGCAGCACTAAAGGCCTAACTCAGATTAGTGATCGTGAATTTCAAGTGAGACCAAATAACCTCGTTATGTGTTTTCTCCAGGCCTGTTTAGCTCTCCAAGGGCAAATTTATTAATAGAGAGTTGGATTTAACCAGGGTTGGGGTTTTGCCTGGTATGACAACGTCAGAGAGGCCTGAAGGATTTGAGGTTGATACAGAGGAGTGATTTTAAAAACAGGCTGTAGACTTTAAACCAGATTAAGTGGGATATGAGAATTTGAAGGGGATGAGAGACAGTTAAAAGGTAGTTTCAGTAGATTATAGATCCTAATAGAATTTAAAAATTATTGGAGTTAGGATATTAAGGGTCCATGGTGAAAAGGTAAGTGATCAGGGTGATTGCAGTTGAGGTCATGAAGCAGTTGCAATGTTGGTAAAGACAAAATCTAGGCTAGGACCATGGGAGTCTAAGATGGGGTGGAGGACAAGATGAAGTATCAGAAGGTTTCATCTACAAGAATATGGAAATACTAAGAATTGTGATAGGATAGTGTTGTTAGAGAGAGAACCCTCTAAAAATTCTTAGGGAATAAGGGCAGTTTCTCTTTAGGAATCTGTAGGTGGTCTGATGGCAGTTTCTTGCCTTTTTTAAGAGAATGGAAGTAGTAATAGAGTACAGGAGAGGCCCACCTCCAGGCCCCAGAGGGATGTAGAAAAAAAATCAGCCACTACGTAAGAGGGCTGAAGAGGAAGCAGTGTCCTCAGAGGAATGTTCAGGAAAAAAGCTGATTTTGTTAGTACCTGACCATGAATCTCATGAGGCCCAGTGGAAGGGTTACAGAGGGGTAGTCATCTTAGGGAAAGAACACTGCTGCATGAGGATGGTGAATCCACGTAGTGACAAATGCCTTGGTAGCCATTGGCTTCTTGTGGCTATATCATAAAGAGGATAAAGTCTTGATAGAATTAGTCCTTTGCTCAGAAACTTATAATGGGTTTCTTAATTTATCATCTAAACCAGGACGCCTTTGAGAGTAGGGAGAAGAATTTCAAAATAATTAAAATTACAGTTTTTTTTAAATTATTTATTGATTGGCAAGTTATTCTGTTTCAGTAGATCTGTAACATATTTCTATTCAAAAACCATTTCAAAACATTTTTTCCTAAAAAACGTATTTATGACATTAAAACATTTAAAAAATTTTCTTTACATTGAACATGTAGTCTAAACATCAACATAAGTAGTCATTTTTGTTATGTATTCATGTACTTTAATCAGTTTTTTTAGCCTGTCTCTAACATGATGTTGATATTTTTCTGAAAAATATGCTTTTTTCAATATAGTCTTATTTTTGTTTTTCTTATAAAATTGGTTGCAGTCTTCTTCAGAATTTCATTTTACAGTGAATAAATTTGAAGTGAGACGTTCAGTTAATTCTTTTCTTTGAACTATAATATTTTTCAATAAGAAAATACTCTCTTTAGGTCCTTACATACCTGGTAAGCTTAGAGCAAATCCTACTAAATGGAAGTCTCAATTTTTAAAAATTTGCCTTACCTGAAATGGATCAGTATTTCACCTTCAGCATTTTTATAGATTCTGTCTTTTCACCTGCATGTAGAGTACCCTTTTTCTATACTAAGGTCTACAGTATTTTTAAAGACAAAATTCATCAAATAAGTTCTTTCTATTTATGATTCCCTTGAATGTTTCACAAATTTTAAGCCCACTTCATGTCATTCTGGAACAGAACATAAATTTGTACAACTAAAAAGAAGAGATCTATCAAAAGATTCTTCCCAAAAGTCAAAGTATTCCAAAGAACAGTTATAGAATTTCAAAATAAAATCATTCACCATTTCACGTTTTAATGTACAGTTTGTTCAATTCTTACTTGCTTCTGTAGAGATGAATTTCAGTATAAGTTTGCTTTCATTAATTGCATTTCACTAAAAGCTTCAAAGGCTTAAGTTGAGTGATTTGATTAAAGATTTCTAACTCATTTTGAGCAAAATGCAACCAAGATTTAGAGAATTTGCTTCCAATAATAGTAATACTACCATCATTATAAGTCATGTATAACATTTTATAAGGTCACTCTTCAAAGACTCAAGTATTTAAAAAATCTCATTGATGATAGGCAGCAGAAAAAGTATCTTCTGCAATGCTGAAGTATTTTTGTGTATTTAACATCAGTTTGTTAAAAAATTTTTGTTGTTCAGTTATTCTCGGTATACATAAAATTTTAAAATTTGACAACTGTGGCTTCTGTTTTGATTGGTACATTATCATAGGTCATTTGGGTACAATTGTGAGTTATAATTCCAATTCCAAGTATATTTGTGTTTCACAGATTTGTTATAATAAGAACATTGTTTTTACTACAATGGTGTACTCCAGCAAAATGTGTGTTATTAGTGTAAACATTAAGAATTTTATCTTTAGCATTGAACTTTTCAAATGGAAATAGAACTCCCAATAATGTCAGATACTTCATTTTGTATAGAATGAACTTCCAGAAGCTTTACTTTGTTTCCATGCACTGAAGGGAAAACTAAACCATTATTGGAATTAATCTGATTTCCTTTTTAAAACCTCTGATAACATTGATATAAAATCAGTATCATTTGACCGTGTAGAAAGACTTTTAATTAAGGGAGACAACATATTAAAGCTATCACTTCACTTTTCATACTTGCAGTAGACAACTTAGAATAAAAAATGAACAAAATTAATTTAGAACTACTGTTACTTGTTTTAACACTGCTCTGTCCAATAAAGAAGCCACTAAGCACATGTGACTATTTAGATTGCTTTTTAATTACTCAGCAGCCAGATGTAGAACATTTCCATCGTCTTAGAAACTTCTATCAAACAACACTAAATTCTTATGAAAAGTCATGCTTGGCAAGATGCAAACTCTGTACTGCTGCAGAAGCACCGTTTTCAGGCAGTCTCAAGATAACTACTAACTTATGAAGTAGATGCTGAGTTTCTTCACGAGTTCTGTGTCTTCTCACTTTCTTGTGGCTGGTGTTATCACTGCACCTCCCATGGTAAATGTCAATATTTTGTTCAAATTATACTTTCATTATCAACTTCTCGAGAAGCAGAAATTTAGTGTTTAATTTTTTATTAAACATGTACTTGTATTTTTTTTCCAGCTCATTGCTACTGAAAGGGTTTTTTTTTTTTAGCAAAATTTAGTAGCATAGCCAACAATAAAATTAATATGTAGTTAGTTTTATTCCTACAGTAAATGACAAGAACAGTGTAGGAAGAATGTCCAGACTATTCTAAAAGCTCTTGCATATATTTCTAATTAATTCTACTATTATTTCACTATAATTTCCCACTGGCATCACCAGCTGGCTCCTACTGCTTCCTACATCTCCCTTGGTGCACCAAATAGCTGGTAGGGAGGGAGATATGAACTACTTCTCCCATCACCACTGGAGACTAAAAGAAATTGTTCTTTCTGGGGGCTCATGTCTAACTTCACTTTGTTTTTTACCAGTGAACACCTGTTGTCCTTGAAAGGCAGTGTTATGTTACATCAAGAAAGGATTGGAAGGGGAAGTTGGGTTATCGCTAGTTATCTTTCAGACTTACCTACACATTAAAGTGAGAGCTCTGTTCATTACACAGCTTACACTACTAAACGAGATCATGGCAGGAACTGGAAGTGCAAGGAAGAGGTCTGTCAAGCCCACCCAACAAATTTTGATGCAACTAATACTAGTATGTTTTAAAGTGAAACTTAGGACAAATGCTAAACCAGCCAGATGCATAGATCAGGAATGTCCTGGGCAAACTGAGACTTATGATCCTCTTATTTTCTTATAGAATGGAGTCTAAGTTTCTTATTCTGGAGTTAAAGTCATTTTAAATAGGATAACCTCAGTCTGCTCCCCCCCCCCTCAATTTCTGAGACTTTCTGCTCCAGGCAAACTCCTCTGTGCTTTTAACTTCATATTTTGGGTCATGTAGTTTTGTCTGTTTGGAACTGTCCCTTTTCACAATATTAGCATATCCAATCTTAACTGTCCTTTGACTTCCCGATGTAAATACCACTTTTGTATAAAATTTTATACCAAGGAAAAACTGTAAAGAACATAAACTCACCTTTCATTTTGCCAAATAAGAGCTTAACAGTCCTTGTTATTGAGATTTATGTATGTCAAATAAGATAACATGTTGGCTAGTATCTTCATTTTTTTAAAAAAGAGATAAACAAGCATCCCCCCCCAAAAAATTAATAGACCTAAAACTGGGTGACTTTTTTTTTTTTTAATTGAAGTATAGCCAGTTACAATGTGTCAGTTTCTGGTGTACAGCATAATGTCCCAGTCATGCGTATACATACCTATACTCATTTTCATTAAAGATTATTACAAGACATTGAATATAGTTCCCTGTGCTATACAGAAGAAAAATTTTTAAGTCTACTTTTATATATAGTGGCTAACATTTGCAAATCTCAAACTTCCAAATTTATCCCTTCCCACCCCCTTTCCCTCAGTAACCATAAGATTGTTTACTAGGTCTGAGAGTCTGTTTCTGTTTTGTAGATGAGCTCATTAGTGTCCTCTTTTTTCTTTTTTTAGATTCCACATATGAGTGATATATGGTATTTTTCTTTCTCTTTCTGGCTTACTTCATTTAGAATGATGATCTCCAGGACCTTCCATGTGCTACAAATGGCATTATTTTATTCTTTTTATGGCTTAGTAGTATTCCACTGTATATATATACCATGGCTTCTTTATCCAGTCATCTGTTGATGGACATTTAGGTTGCTTCCATGTCTTAACTATTGTTTATAGTGCTGCTGTGGACATTGGGGTGCATGTATCTTTTCAAATTAGACTTCCCTCTGGATATGTGCCCAAGAGTAGGAATGCTGGATCATGTGGTAAGTCTGTTTTTAGTTTTTTGAGGAATCTCCATACTGTTTTCCTTAATGGCTTCACTAAACTACATTCTCACCAGCAATGTAGGAGGGTTCCCTTTTCTCCACACCCTCTCCAGCATTTATCACTTTTTAATGATGGCCATTCTGACTGGTGTGAGGTGATACCTCATTGTAGTTTTGATTTGCATTTCTCTGATAATTAGTGATATTGAGCATTTTTTCATGTGCCTATTGGCCATTTGTATGTCTTCATTGGAGAATTGCTTGCTTAGTCCTTCTGCCCATTTTTGGATTAGGTTTTTTTTTGTTGTTGTTATTAAGTTGTATGAGCTGTTTATATATTCAAGAAATTAAGCTTTTGTCAGTCGTATCATTTGGAAATATTTTTTCCCATTTTGTAGGTTGTCTTGTTTTGCTTATGGTTTCCTTTGCTGTGCTAAAGCTTATAAGTTTAATTAGGTCTCATTTGTTTATTTTTGCTTTTATTTCTATTGCCTGGGTCGACTGCCCTAGGAGAACATTGCTAAGATTTATGTCAGAGAATTGGGTGACTTTTTAATGAGTATGTTTCCTTCACAGTTGTATTGTGACTTGTGGAAGTGATGGTGATGTGAGGATTTGGGAAGACTTGGATGACGATGATCCTAAGTCCATTAATGTTGGAGAAAAGGCATATTCATGTGCTTTGAAGGTATTAAAACAATTACAGAAACTGATATGAAATGATACTGACATGTGATGTTTTATGTTTGGATAAAAATTTTTGTAGAAGTTTTGAATATAGATGTACCTTTTTGTTTCTCTTATGAAATAATAATATTTAAAAGTGTGTGTATAATAATGCCATAACTTGCCCCAAAATTTTACAGGTAAAATCTGAATGGTTTATTAAAGGTGATTGATGAATAGTAATGGTGAGCCAATTAAGATATATGCAAGAAATTATACTTTATCTTCGTACTTCATCTTTTAAGAAAGAGGTTTAAATATTCTGTTTTTTCCTTTTGAGAGAAAACTGCATTTTAGATCTTCAGCTCATTAATTCAGATAACTTGAGGGATTGTACTAGAAAATAGGACTGTTTCATTAACTTTTTCAGAAAGCTATATACATATTTCGAATGTCTAAAGTTTTATGTAAGGTAAATATGGGAATAAGATGTAGGTTACTTGGAGAATAGAGACCTGTTTTCAGAAGGACTTCATAAACTGAGTACCTAAAAACCATTAAGCTTTTTATTTGTGGTAAATTTTAAATTGAGTGTATTGTATTTGGATAGAAAAAAATCTCTACAGAATTCATGTTTTCTCCAAACTCAGATTCATTAAGGTGGATGAGATGGTCTTTAGATACTTCAGATATTCTTTTTAAAATGGTCATATAATGGAAAGTGTAGCCCCACAAGAAAAAATATAAATGACCAATGTACGTTAAATATGAGCTAAATCTCACTAGTAAGCAAAGAAATGCAAATTAAACAATTGGAGATTGGCAATAATGAAAAATATTGCTAATCCTGGTAATAGTGAGGGCTTGGAGAAGTACATATTTGTAAAGGAGACACTCTCCTCCTGTGTTTCTCCTTTACTCTCATACTACTGCCATACTCACAACACTTCTGACACCAGGTGTGTGTTTTTTTGGCGCACCAAGCAATTCTCTGCACCACCAGCTGGGTGTCCTACTATTCAATTCAATTCTGACATTAACTGGAGTTAACGCAGACCCCGCAGGTTAAGGTCTCAGTTCCACTAGACTGTTTCCCACTTCAGGCACCAGTTGCAAGTAGGAGGTCCCCAGATTACCCACAACTTCTTTCCAGCTTGGCTACAGATGGGGATTCCCGTGACCCCCTTCTTGGCTAAGTTCATTTGCTAGAACATTTCACAGAACTCAAGGAAATATGTTTTTCAGTGTATTGTATAATAAAGGATAAATAAAGGATACGAAGGAATAGGCAGATGAAGAGATACATGGGGTGAAGTCTGGAAGGGTCTTCTTTCCCTCTGGAGTTGGGATGGGCCACCAACCTAGAAGCTACTTGAACCCCATACTATTAGAATTATTATGGAGGCTTAATCACATGGGCATGATTGATTATTAACTCCGTTTCCAACCCTCTCCCCTTCCTGGATGATGGGGGTGGGTGAGACTGAAAGTTCTAAGCTTCTAATCATGATTTGATCTTTCTGGTGACCAGCCCCCATCCTGAAGCTATCCAGGAGCCCACCAAGATGCACCTCATTAGAACAAAAGATACCCCTATCACCCAGGAAGTTCCAAGGGATTTAGGAGCTTTGTGTCAGGAATCAGAGTCAAAGACCGAATATTAGAACAAAAGATGCTACTAGTGCTCTTATCACTTAGGACATTACAAGAGTTATATAGGAGCTCTGTGCCAGGAAATGAGGTCTGAGACCAGTGTATTTCTGTTTCACAGTGTAATCATACAACAGTTGCTGGAAATATAGTTCATCAAACTTTTCTGGGGTAAATTGATACTGTGTGTCACAACTAGAATTTCATATGCTAACACATAGTCATTTCTGGCTGTTTACCTTAAGGAAATATGTGTTTTCATTTGTGCAGACAAGGATATTAGTAAAACCACTGTCTATAATAGAAATTAGAAACAATTGAACTGAGTTGAATAGAGAATTCATTTTATAAATTTTGGTAGTCATATAGTGTAATATGATGCAGCCATTTAAAAAATGGGGGAGTGCTACACATCTTCATTTGAAAAGATGATTACAGTTAATTGAAAAAATTAAAAAGTAGAGTTACAGAACAATCTGTTATAGTATAGTCTTATGTTTGTTAAAGGGTATAGGTACACATATATTTGCAATTTCTGTATATATAGAAGAAAGTTAAAAAGACTCAACCCCAAAATGTTAATGGAAGTTACCTAGCAAGAGTAGGGAAACTCATTCTCTGCTCAGGACACTTTCACATTGTTATTTTTTTTCCTACAGTAAGTATATACTGCTTTTGTGTATGACAAAGACTGTGAAAGAAAAAATGAAAGTGGTTTTATAGTAGTTTCCTAAGGCTATGGTAACAAATTGTCACAAATTTGGTGGCTTAAAACAACAGAAAATTATTATATCACAGTTTAAAAGACAGGAGGTCTGAAATCTAGGTATTGGCTGACACTGGAAAATGGGGTGCAAGAAGATGGTGGTGTCCCAGGTTTTGGGTGCCTCCCTCTGGGATGTGCCCTGCCAAGTGAGTGTCCCTGTCTTCTTGCAGGAAAGAATTCAAGAGCAAGCCACAGCTGAGTAAAAGTAGATTTGTTCAGAGAGATGCACACTTCGTACACAGGGTGTAGGCCATCTTAGAAAGCCAGAGAGGCCACGAGGCATGGTGGGTATTTCGTTTAGAGTAAAAGTAGATACACACACCAGAGAGAGAGTGCAGGTGAGAGAGAGCAAGAGAGGCTTAAGAGATACACATTCCATAGGCAGAATGCAGGTCATCTTGAGAGGTAAGAGGCAGCCCCAGAGCACAGGATCATCTAGCAAAATGAGATTGGCAAGGAGGTGTGAGGGTAGTTAAAGTAAAAGTAGACACACACTCCGTAGACAGTGTGGGCTAGTCTCACAAGGTAAGAAAGAGTGAGAGGCTTAGGAGATACACATTCCATAGGCAGAATGCAGATAATCTAGAGAGGCGAGAGGCAGCCTCAGATCATGGGGTCCTATAGGAAAGTGAGGTCAGCCACAGGTTGTGGCGGATGGTTAGTTTTTATGGGCTCAGTAATTTCATGTGCTAACAAGTAGGAGGATTACTCCAACTACTTTGGGGAAGGGGCGAGAATTTCCAGGAATTGAGCTACCACCCACATTTTGACCTTTTATGGTGAGCCTTGAAATTGTCTTGGCACCTGTGGATGTGTCATTTAGCATGCTAATGTATTACAGTGAGTGTATGAGGAAGCTCATGATCTACTGGAAGTCAAATCTCCTGCTGTCTTGGGCCTCAAGGTCTACTGGCAGTCGCATCTTCAATTGCTGTGTCATTCCTTTAATGGCTCTGCCCCTGTCCCCTTCCCTCCTGTCTCCTGGCAAGGTTAACTCCTGAGTCTCTGGGGGAGAATCTGTTCCATGCCGTTCTCCTAGCTTCTGATGGTCTCCAGTAATCCTCGTTGTTCCTTGTCTTGGAGAAACATCACCCTTATCTCTGCCTCCATTTTTACATCACCTTTGTGTCTTTGCATCTCAATTTCCCTCTCCTTTTTCTTGTAAGGACACCAGTTATTGGATTTAGATTCTTAACTTACCACATCAGCAAAGACGTTATTTTTGAAAAAGGTCACATTCACACGTACCTTGGCTTAAGATTTACACATGCCTTTTGGGGGCTACTATTCAACCCACTGCAAATCCATGATCAGCGCTAAAATGCTTTCTTTGGCTTTAAGAATGGAGTTTACGGTACTTCAATGAAATGACATTACCAAATAGCCATGCAAAGTTGATAATTTGACAGTGTATTTCATTTAAAGCATAATTGCTTGTAAACATGTACTTTATGTTTTTGGATTCAGCAGTATAGGAAAGTACAATTAGATGCTTTATTTGAGAACAAAGCAGAAAAAAAATCACCCTCCAAAATAGTGAGATTGGGATGTATTGACATATTGCTGGATAGTAATAGTTGAGGCTTGCATGGTATTTTACATTGTCAGGGACTTTTAACAAAGATAAGGAGGAGTACATGAAATTCTCTCCATTTTATTCTTGGGAAAATCAAAGCTCAGAAGAAAGTCAAACAACATAGTAAGGAGTACGGTGGGCTGGAGCCCAAGTCATCTTGTGTTGGGTTCCATTGCTCCCAACCCACCAGGGAGAAGAGTAGTCTGACCAGTTCTGAACCACAGCCCTGATCCTTTGGATGATTTCTTTTTTAAAAATGTTTCCTAGTTGGCATGGTATACCGATAGTGATTTGATTTCTTTGTAGATTTGTTGGAAAATGACTTCAAAGCAAGGTCTTTAAGTCTCCCAGGTGAATTAGTGCAGTTATATATTTTTACATTTTTACATGAATAAAGGGCTAGTTAACATTTTATTAAAGAATTACCAAGATTCTTTACTAGAGTTAACTGAAGATGCTTAGTCAATATTCTGCTAAGGAATCTGCCAAGTAAAACACAGCTGGGGTGTAAAATTCTTTTCTATGCACATACGTAAATAGTTCGGTGTTTCTGCAGTTTTGCCAAAGAACTCTTAGCATCATCAGTGTTGTCTTGAGTTGGTTATAGTTTTTTTGTTGATTCTCTTCTTGTTTTCACATTTAAATTGTTGGTAGCTTAGCTTCATTATGAGTTTAGTTTACTGTGGATTGTTTAATTACATACAGTAGTTGCAATGCAGGCATAAATAGTATTTTTCACCAGTTTTCCAATAATTGAATTTGGAGGTAAGTTTATATCACAGTTCAAATTTGAATCAACTGTATTGTTATCTGAACAGATGTATACATCTCCCTGGATTTTAGCGTATGGTAGCATGTCATTGTATTACCAAGTTCTTTTCCCTTTAGAATAGGAGCAGATGTTGTAGATGGGCTGAGGGTACTAAGTGTGCAAATATGGCTAGGACCTGTTGCTATAGGATAAAGTGTGTTCATTAACAAACTTGAGCAGTTTGTTTCTTTTTAGCAGTTATCATTTAATCTAAATTAACAAACTGATCATATGATTTATCAAATTGTGTATCAAGTTGGTAGACTATGATTTAGTCTGTCAGGACTTAATACCTCCTGGATAAACAATAAAATTAAGGTGCTAGGGCAGATCCTTGACTTTAATGATTCTTTGTGAAAAGCTCTGCAAAACAACGGTGTCTGCACATCATTTTCAGATTCTAAAACTTTCTATTTATTTGGTGTTTTTAAAAAGGAGCCATGGATTCTGCATTTAGACTTAACCCTACTCCAGAAAGACATTTAATGATTTTTTTGTGGAAACGTAGGGCAACACTAATAGTGTGGCCAAATTGTGCTCTTCCCTCAATGAGACTAGTTATGTTTTTTCTGAAAAGCTGTCCTTTGTCTCCTTTTTTATGACATTTGGGAATCCATAAAAATACTACTTAAGTATTTTTCTTGCCAGAAATACTAGAAAAATCGAAAATTAAAAGTTCGGCTGATGAAGGGAGAATTAAATTTTATAAAAGAAGTAAATAAATTTGTCTTGCTAGTAGTCATTTCAGGAAAGTTGTGCACTGAGTGACAGTTTTTCTCTTGACATGAACTACTGTTACAAATTTTTAGAAAATTTTTATGGGATTTTTAACTATGGAGAGACTCCCAATTGATTTTATTTTATTATTATTATTATTTTTTTTGCCAATGTTTCTTTTTATTTTTCTTTCAGAATGGGAAATTGGTTACTGCAGTATCTAACAATACTATTCAGGTGCACACATTTCCTGAAGGAGTTCCAGATGGTATCTTGACTCGCTTCACCACAAATGCAAACCATGTGATCTTTAATGGGGATGGTACAAAAATTGCTGCTGGATCTAGGTAAGGCTCTTTGATATCAGAAAAGGAAATAGTGTTAAAATAGAATGGCCTCATTCATTGGATTCATAGTAACGTTTTCAGGACTCTGTTTCTTCTTTTTGTTATTATTTAGTTTTTATGTTTAGGTTTTTTTTCTGGTAAAGATTTTTGGTTACAAACTCGTGCTTCTTTATAAATTGAGGTGTGTTGCTTTGCCAACAGCCTGTTTAGTAAATGCTGGAAAAGACTGGGGAAAGATGATAGCTGAATAAATTTTAAAAATCATTTTAGGTAGAGCCAAGACTGTACAATTAGGATTTTTGTTGTTTCTCTTGATGCTTTGTCATGGGGGAAAAAGGTAATACTTGGTGAGTTGCTAAGTTGGAATAAAAGACATAGTGCTTTTAAAAATGGTTGTGACTGTAATTAGATTAGTAAATAATAGAAGATTAAGGTGTAACTAAGGAAGTCACTTCCTAGAAGTATTTGTATTTTAACATATGAGAACTATTGAATTATGTTTTTAGCATTTTTATAGAGCAAAACTGAAGGGTAAGTTATTAAATTTGAGGGCCAAATTTCACAAGTTGCTGTAAAGAAATTATAGCATTTACTCTTATGATTTTGAAATATTTGGGTCATAGCTTTGAGAGGCTTTTGTATTAGCATTTATTGATGTACATTACTCTTCGTGTTCTTAGTGATTTTCTAGTCAAAGTTGTGGATGTGATGGATTGCAGCCAACAGAAAATGTTTCGAGGACATGATGCCCCTGTTTTAAGTCTTTCCTTTGATCCTAAGGACATCTTTCTGGTAATCGTTTTTCCCCCTCTCTTTTTTCATTTTTTGTGAATATGTTGAAACTGTAAGAGAATTAACAGAAAATTTCACACAGTTGATAAAAGGCTCTTTGATTTACCAGTTGAACCAGTTTCCATGTAGTATTATGGCTGTAACTATAGAGAAATCTGTTGTTTTATTCCTGCAGGCATCAGCTAGTTGTGATGGATCTGTCAAAGTGTGGCAAATTTCAGATCAGGTAAACTCATCAATTTGAATTGAAAACTTTTTACTCACTTCCATCATATATTAGGTGCTACATATTGGACTAAATAATTCTTTTTCTTCATAGTCTATTTCTTTTGAGTAGCATTAAGTACTGTTTTTATGATCAAATTCACAATAATCTAGTGCAAAAGTAAATGTGTTGAAGACTAGTTGATTGATTTTGTACCCAATCACAAAGGAAATTATAGATTTGTATTTCATTTTTAGGTTTTATAAGTCAGTGAGGGAAATCCAATCATTATACATTTACAAACTAATTACTATTTGTTGGGCCCTAGATGTTGGGGATAAAAAATAAGGCATGGGCCACACTTGATTTGGAGAGTCACATATGTTATTCTAACCCAGCCTGAAAATACTTTTAAAGGAGGTATGAAGAAAATGCTTTCTGAATTGGCAGAGGGAACAATTAATTCTTCCTGAGGCAATCAATTGGAGAAGGCTTGACATTTCTAGGGATGACGTGGCTGATGAGAAAAACATCCCCCTCAGAAAGCCTCAGCTAGTAGCCACAATTCCTTCCCTTACATTTGAACTATTTAAAAGGTTTAACTTTTACACCTTAACATTTTAGTAGATCTCTCAAGTTCATTTTCATAGGTACTTTAAGATTGTAACATATTGGGATTTTTTAAATTTGTTTATATATGTTTATTCAGTTAGTATATTATTTGCTTATTCTATATAGGAAAAACTCTTATTTGAAATAATTGTTTAAGACTTGTGCTCTGTAACTCTGAAAGTTATAAAGTAATTTAGGTAAGTCAAATTTATTATCATAATTAGATTAAAGTGAATTAAGTTGCTTTTTTCTGAGCTATATGAGTCAGTTTGAAGAAACCACTTATTAAATGTATTCAGTGCTGCTTGTCTTTTGGGGAGAATTTTCATAAAGGGAAATACATTTTCTTGTTCTTTTTTAAAAAAATGAGACATGTGCTGTTAGTTGGCCACTGCTACAAAAATGCAACGATGTGATAAATGCAGAATCAATCTGCAGACTTGCCTGGCAGCCAAGAAGTGGAAAGGTGAGTAAGCCTTATTTTTCAACCTTTGTTTTAATTATTTGTTCCAGTCCTTGTCATCTTTGAATGTAAGAATAATTTTTTGAATTGTAACTATTTTATTACATTGTAAATTTTAGAGCTCCAAGCCAATTAATTAATATTGAAATGCTTTAAGAAACATTTAAACTTTTTAAAGATTCTTTTTTGAAGAGTGTATTTTGCGTGAATGAGTTGATTTTATATTCTTCTTTACGTTCATGTTTAATGTAACAACTTGGGAAATAGTCTTGTTAAGCCAACTCTTCCTACTAGGTTTAATGTCTTGGAGATGCTCGCTGATATAATCAGACAATAGAAAGACACGAGAGGTTTGAAAGGAGAAAGGAGAATGTTCATTATTTGCAAATGAAATGCTTGTATATAAGGAAATCTCAAGAAAATCAACTGGGGGAAAATATTACTAATAAGAAAATGCAGTAAGGTAGTTGGAAGCAAAATTAATATACAAAACCAATAACAGTCCTATATACAAACAATAACCATTTAGAAAATATAATGGGAGGAAAAAATGCACTTACTGTGAAATCAACAAAGATAAACTAGGAATAAATGTACCAAAAAATGTGAAAGAGCTATATAAAGAAAACTTAAACATGCTACCAAAAAGAGTAAAAGAAGACTTAAATAGAAAAAATATATCCCATTCTTTTTTAAAAAGGGATTTATTTATTTAATTTTTATTGAGATATAGTTAATGTACAATATTATATTAGTTTCAGGTGTACAATATAGTGATTCAAAATTTTTAAGGATTGTACTCCACTTACAGTTATTATAAAATATTGGCTATGTTCCTGTGCTGTACAATATATCCTTGTAGCATAGTTATTTTATACATAATAGTCTGTACATCTTAATCCCTAACCTCTATTTTTTTCCCTCCCTTCTTCCTTCTCCTTACTGGTTACCACTAGTTTGTTCTATGTATCTGTGAGTCTGTTTCTGTTTTGTTATATTTATTCGTTTTATTTGTTTACTTTTATTTTTTAGATTCCACATGTAAGTAATAACACACAATATTTATCTTTCTGTCTGTGACTTATTTCATTAAGTATAATAACCTTCAGTTTCATCCATGTTGTTGCAAATGGCAACATTTAGAAAAATATATAGAAAAATACATCCCATTTTTAGAAATTTGGTATAAAGATGTCACCTCTTCCCTAAATTGTCTATAGTTTTGAGAACATTCAAATATAAAATATCAGAAGATGTTTGGAGGAACCAAACAGAACTGATTCTAGAGCCAAAAATAAATCTAAAAGTCTTGAAAAAGAAAAATGATGAAGTCTGATTCAATCAGTTATAACTGAGAATTAAAATTTGTTGCTAATTCATGAGTAAACAGGTATCTATAAAACAGAAATACGTATACAGAAATTTCACGTATGATAAAGGGAGAAATGGAGATTTAGTAAAGAATACATTTGCAAAGGGCATGAATACCAGGAGGTGAGAATTACTGAGAACTATCTTGGAGGCGTTCCACCACATAGTGAATGTCTATATAGGTATTTACTGTATTTTTTTTCAACTTTTCTGTATATGTGAAAATTTTCAGGAAAGATTAATAAGTTGAACAATATAAAAAGTAAAAAAATAAATATGCAATATTTCAAGGTCAAAGAACAAATGTTAACCTGGGGAAAATTTTGAAACAATATGACAAAGAACTAATTTCCTTAATATACAGAGAGTTCTTATAAATCAACATGATTCCAATAGAAAGATGAACAAGAACATGTGCAGATAGTGTACAGAAAAAGATACACAGATTGCTTTTAACATATGAAAATACATGCAACCTTTCATACTAAAAGAAATACAAATTGAAACTATGATAGGGCATTTTTCATTTGTCAGATGGTCAAACACCATAAGTTTGATTATATACTGTGTGGAAGAAAGTGTGGCAGTTTTTATCAGCATGAATGACCAACAGTACTAGTGCTAGGCATATATCCTATAAGCATGTTTTCACGTATGTGCTACAGAGTATGTATAATGCAAATATTGTATCATTGTAGTAGCAAAAGATTAGAAACATCCTAAATGTTCATTAATGGAGAACTTAAATAAGTTGTGGAATTTATTCCTGAAAGTAGAATACTCTGCAACTGTTAGAATGAGGTATATCTGTATTTCTTCACATGGGATAATCTTTAGTTATGTTAAAAACATCAAGCTATAGAGCAGTAGGTATAGACAGTAGATAGAATGCTACTGTTAATTGTGTGTGTACTTGTATCTATATACAAATACATTCTCGTATAGTCTATGTTTGTATTTTTTGCTTTTGGGAATGTAGAGTTAAAGATGGGAGGGAGACTTTATTTTCAATCTATGCCCTTTTGTGTCATGTAAACTTTTAAGAGTATATTCTGCACTAAAGTGATGGTTCAGGAATCTAGTGTGTATTTTTTCTTTGCTTATGAAACAATTAAAAAATTTTTTTAAAACGTAGTCTTACTGTTCATAAGTAATCCTTTTTTTCTTTTTTCTTTTTTTAACATGGAAAGACTACACCATTTTTATTTTTTCTGCTAATCTGTTTCTTTGGAAGACTATACGAGAAGATAAGTTTCCTTTTCTTCAAGAAATATTCAAAGTATTCTGGCTCTATTCTTTCTTTCCAGCAAATAAGATGAATTTTTAGATCCAAGGAGCTTATATTCCTTAAGAAGTAGTATTAAAAATACTAGTAACTCCAAGTGCTCTGTTTTTTGGTGCAAACGGTACTGTGATTCTCACACATTCTTTACTTAAGAAAATTTTAAGTAATTTTTTGAGTTTTGTTAGTTGCCAATTAAAATACAGATTTTCTTTTATGTTTTGTAGTCTTGTTTGAATCAATTTTCTGCCTTTGTTCTCTTTCTTTTTAAATTTAATTTAAACTTTTGTTTAAAGCTTTTTTCTTTCCTAATAGTTATTGGCAGTTCCTGTGGAGAAATCTGTTAAGCTGTATAGAAGGGAAACTTGGAGTAATCAATTTGATCTTTCAGATAATTTCATCTCTCAGGTAAGTTTTGTAAGTGACATTTTGAGTAGGCTAATGGGAATTTTTTTTTTATATTTTTAGTTGAAGTATAGTTAATTTACAATGTTGTGTTAGTTTCTGCTGTACAGCAAAGTGATTAAATTATATATAAATATATTCTTTTTCATATTCTTTTCCATTGTAGTTTATTACAAGATATTGAATATAGTTCCCTGTGCTATATAGTAGGTCATTGTTGTTTATCTATTTTATATACAGTAGTTTGTATCTGCTAATCCCAAACTCCTAATTTATCCCTCTCACCCCTACCCTCTGCCTTTCCCCTTTGGTAACCATTAGTTTGTTTTCTATGTTGGTGAGTGTGTTTCTGTCTTGTAAATAAGTTCATTTGTATCATTTTTAAGATTCCACTTATAAATGATATGATATTTGTCTTTCTCTGACTTCTTTCACTTAGTATGATAATCTCTAGTTCCATCCATGTTGCTGCAAATGGCATTTCATTCTTTTTTATGGCTGAGTAATATTCGTGTGTGTGTGTGTGTACACGCATACCAAATCTTTTTTATCTATTCACCTGTCAGTGGACATTTAGGTTGTTTCCATGTCTTGGCTATTATAAATAGTGCTGCTGTGAACACTGGGGTACATGTGTCTTTTTGAATTAGAGTTTCTCCGGATGTATGCCCTGGAGTGGGATTGCTGAATCATATGGTAGTTCTATTTTTAGTTTTTTAAGGAACCTCCATAGTGTTTTCCATAGTGGCTGCGTCAATTTACATTCTAATGGGAATATTTAATGCATACTTTACTTAAATACAGTTGCAGTTAAGTATCATTGGAGAACAACTCCAATGTTATGCATGTGTCCACCTTCCGCCCCTCAGCCTTTTTTCAGGTAGCCAATACCTAGACAGTAGATTAATCTTTGCTAGGTTCTATCTGGCTTTCCTCCTTTGTGAAATTTGATAAGAAAATCTTTTAGTTTATAAGAAGGCAAATTTAACCCTAGCATAGTAATAGGACACATTATTCTCACATTATCAGTAATTAGCCTTTATTGTTAAATTAGTTCCATTGAGACTTGTGATCACAGACCCTGGAATTTAGAGCAGGAAATATTGTTGGTCTGTTTTCTCTCTCTTTCTCTCTCTCTCCCCTCCTCCTCCCTTCCTTCTCTCATACACACCATTTTGCAGTTAAGGAAACAGAATCCCAGTAGGTCGGCAATGGCTTAGTACGGTTCACTTAATACTTCCTAGTTCTCTACATCTTGATTGTGAGTGCTAAGAGGATACCTTGTGTTTTCTCTCTTTCCAGGATAATAGCATTTTTTACATTTTGCTTTTAAAATTGTGCTAGTCTGATTTTCTTATGATATACAGAGTAATAGCTGCTATTATTTTGATTGCTGAATTATTATTGAAAAAAAGTTAAAAAATAAGCAAACTTTATCTTGCCATTTGTATATCAGATGTAATTAAAAATTGCATGAGTATGGGTTATAAAAATTTGAATTTGGTAATAAAATGAGTGTTAAGTTTCAAATTACATAAAATTATTATTTGTTAATTGTTTTCTTTATTAGACCCTGAATGTAGTAACCTGGTCTCCTTGTGGGCAATATTTAGCCGCAGGAAGTATTAATGGTTTAATTATAGTTTGGAATGTGGAAACCAAAGATTGCATGGAAAGGTATGATTCATTGTATCTTTTGTCTCTTTTTTGCTTATTTCTATTAGATTTTGGTTTGTTTTATTATGAAACATTTCAAATTTGCTGTTATTAGATTGTCAAAATGCAAACATACACCTATGTTTATCAAAAACCATGTAATGTTTTCTAACTAAAATTTACCTAAAGAAAGGTATAATTTCTGTTTTTCTTGTCAGTGTTTCAAGAACTCACTTTTTAACTTTTAGGGTGAAAAATGAGAAAGGTTATGCAATCTGTGGCCTGTCATGGCATCCCACTTGTGGTCAAATAGCTTATACTGATGCAGAAGGAAATCTGGGACTCCTGGAGAATGTTTGTGACCCCAGTGGAAAGATGTCAAGCAGTAAGGTAATAAGTAATAGGGTAGAATAGTTTCTTCAAAATCTTTCTGTGGTCATATGGATTTGGAAAACACCACAAACTATATTACTTTCTTTGAAAAGTATAATTTATGTAATTAGATGCTCAGTAGTGCTCTATCATAAAGAAAATTGTTTAAACTTGTTTAACCTAATGTTTCCCAAATATATTTTACTAAGAAACTTTTTTCTGTCCATATAATGCCTATCAATATTCTGTGGCTTTCCAAGGAATACCTTTGTGAAGTACTATTTTAGTATCCTGGTGTTCTTGGATTTTTTAATTAAATAAATGTTTTATAGATAAAAATTTGAGTTTATAAGTGTAACTTACTTTAGCTTATAAAATTTTTCTGTCCTGAATTAGCCTTAACTTTTACAGCTAATCATATACATCTTATGCTTATCTCTCCAGCCTTACTGAACCGCTTTAAATGGGCCACCTTGTTTTATACCTCATTGCTTTCTGCTCATTATTCTCCCTGCCTGGCAGATATATTCACTCATATTTCAAGTTGTTTTAGACTTCCAGTTAAGGATCACAGACTTAATACACCCATTTATTTCTACTCAAATTCCTCATACCTGGAAGCCCAACTAAAACTATACTGAGAGAAATTTTTTTAATGCATAATCTCATAAGGTTAAAGAAGATAGTTGAAATGATGATAGTAAAAAAAAATTTTTAAGCTGGAAAATAGAAGAATGTTAGAAACTAAGCTTAGCTTCTCAAAAAGCTGAATCCTAAGACTGCACTGGGGGAAAGATAAGGTGCCACTAGCTTGTCTAACTGAATCCCCAAAGAGTCAGAATTTGGTAGTACTAGGTACTTCTTAAAAATGATACTGAAAACAGGAGGGTTGATTTAATAAGCAAGTAGATCTGTCCAGTCTTAACATCGGTGGGCACAGCTAAGTAACTGTCCTCCTTCACCCCTGTATACATTTTGGCAGAATGCTGGAGATTTCTTCTCTAGATAAGGTAAAACTGAGGTCTTTGTTCCAGGGACACTGGGTACAACTGAGTGGCACTGGGTGGAGGGGGAATATTTACTGAAAAGGCTTAAATGATAGTGTTATATATTTGAGTGCTGATATTCCCAGCTCACTTTTCATGCTTAGCTCCCAGAGCATTGTCAGCCAGTCTTAACGCTTTTTAGGCAGGAGAGTGTAAGATCATCTCTGGGGAATCTATCTAAGAAAAAAGACTAAAACAGGTAGGCGTTTTTTTTTTTTTTTTCAAGTATAGTTGATGTATAGTATTACATAAGTTACAGGGATACAATATAGTTATTCACTATATTGTAAGATTATACTCTACTTAAAGTTACAAAGTATTGGCTATGTTCCCTGTGTTGTACAGTATATACTTGTAGCTTATTTTATACCTGATAGTTTGTGTCTCTTAATCCTCTGTCCTTGTATTGCCCTTCCCCCCTTCTCTCTCCCCACTAGTTTGTTCTCTGTATCCATGAGTCTGTTTCTTTTATTATTATTTCACTAGTTTTTGTTGTATTTTTTAGATTCTAGATATAAGTGATAACATACAGTATTTGTCTTTGTCTGACTTATTTCACTTAGTATAACACACCCCCGGTCCATTCACGTTGCAAATGGCAAAATTTTATTCTTATGGCTAAGTAGTATTCCATTTTGTGTATGTGTGTGTGTATGTGTATGTGTATGTGTGTACATATGTACACATACATCTTCTTTATCTATTCATCTGTTGATGAACTTACAGGTTGCTTCCATAAATTGGCAATGGTAAATAATGCTGCTGTGAACATTGAGGTGCATGAATCTTTTTGAATTAGTGTTTTTGTTTTTTATGGATATATACCCAGGAGTAGAATTGCTGAGTCATGTGGTACTCTTATTTTTAGTTTTTTGAGAAACCTCCATACTGTTTTCTATAATGTCTGCACCAATTTACATTCCCACCAACAGCATACCAGGGTTCCCTTTTCTCACATCCTTGCCCACATTTGTTATTTGTATGCTTTTTGATCCTAGCCCTTCTGACAGGTATGAGGTGATACCTCATTATGGTTTTGATTTGCCTTTCTCTAATAATTAGCAGTGTTGAACATCCTTTCATGTGCCTAAGGGCCATGTACATTTCCTCTTTGGAAAAATGTCTTTTCAGGGCTTCTGCCCATATTTAATTGTTTTTTTTTTCTTGATATTAAGTGGTATTAGCTGTTAATATATTTTAGATATTAACCTCTTATCGGTCATACCATTTGCAAATATTTTCTCCCATTCAGTAGGTTTTCTTTTCATTTTGTGGATGATTTCCTTTGCTGTGCAAAAACTCTTAAATTCAATCAGGTCCCATTTGTTTATTTTTGCTTTTGTTTCCTTTGCCTTAGGGGCAGATCCAAAAAAATTTTGCTACAATTTTATGTCTGAGTATTCTGCCTGTATTTTCCTCTAGGAGTTAAAATTTCAAGTCTTACACTTAGATCTTTAATACATTCTGAGTTTATTTTTGTATGTGGTGTTAGAGAATGTTCTAATTTCAGTCTTTTACGGGTAGCTCTCCAGTTTTCCCAGCATCACTTATTAAAGACTGTTTTCTCCCCACTGTATATTCTTGCCTCCTTTGTCATATATTAATTGACCATAAGTGTGTGAGCTTATTTCTGGACTTCCTATCCTGTTTAATTAATATGTGTCTGGTTTTGTGCCAGTACAATACTGTTCTGATGACTGTAACTTTGTAGTATAGTCTGAAGTCAGGGAGCATGATTCCAGAGAGATTTTTAACTCCACAAAAAAAACGTTGTGGGAAAATGATCATAATATACTACATCTGTAAATCAATGGATAAGGTTAATGCCTATCACCTAGGGTTACTGGGACAATTAAATGAATTGTGTATAAAGAGTTAGAACAGTCTGTAGCACAACACTTTGTAAATGTTATTATAATTTTTATTCAGCCACGAATAGCACTTACATGGTCATAATAAATCAAAATACTGATTATTTTTTGTTTTTTGTGAGAGGTAACTAGGTTTTGGGGGGTTTTTGGTTTTTGGTTTTTGTTTTAGTAGAGGTACTGGAGATTGAACCCAGAACCTTGTGCATGCTAAGCACCCACTCTACCACTGAGCTATACCCATACTCTACCCGCTGAACTATACCCTCCTCCCCTAAATACTGATTATTGATCCAACCAAAATAAAAATATTTCCATATTGCAAGGACAAGGGTAGGAGAATGATGTGCATGTATACAAGGAGGGTAAGGGTGGTTGAAAAATGGCACCAAATCCTCATCTTCCCTAATAGAAGGAAGTTAATAGCATCAGTTAAATAGATAATAATTAAAACTGAAAAATCAAAAAATAAGACTAGAATATTTAAAAGTATAGAGGAAAGTATCAAAAGAAACAATTGAAAGCAGAGAAGTAAATTGGAGGCTGTACAGAGAGTTTTCATTTTTATAATAAACCTTATAACACTGCATGTGTTACATATGCCCGTATAACATTGATAAAAACAAAAAGTAAATTGAGAAATAATTTTTAGTTCAAAGGTCACCTCTTATAAAACTTTAACCCTTCTATCCAGAATTCTCCAGTCTCTCCTTTTTAGTCTTATTTCTCAGTACTTATTTCTGTTACAACACCTTTAATACTTTATGGCCCTCACCATAAAAGATAAGGTCAAAACCTTCATTTTTGAATAAGAAAGTGCAAAAATAAAGTTTTTCACCAACTTGAGTACGTAAACTTTTAGGACTATGGATGGAATAGTTAAATATCTTCTTATAGCATTTATTTATAAATTTAATTGTTCAAATCATATGTTTAAATATATGAATTTAGGAGTATTTTTTTCTGTTCTCTTGTTTCTTTAAATGTTAATTTTCCAAACACAATCATCTGTACTTCCATCTAAAAGATTTGTGATATAGTCCCTTTTGATTCCATTAATGATGTTCTCATTAGAATTTTATATCCAACTATAAGTTTCTGTTGCCTTAACACTTGTGCAGTTTTCATTCGTCCTATAGGAATATTGTGATCTTTACAATGTATCTGCTTACTATTCCCTTTTTAAAGTGATCTCAAAAACTGTTTATAGGGACATTCAGTACCTGCAGCAGTATGTTCACATTCCTAGGAATCGATTAATATTGAATTTCTTTGCTGCCTTTGTTTTTCTATTGGTTCTATCCATTTACTTCTATAAGCATCAAAACAAAAAACAAAACAAAACAAAAACACCAACCCTCCAAAAAATTAGCTTTCACTGAGATCATTTAAAGCAAACATATCTTACCTAAGCAGTGTCTTATTCAAAATAGAGGAAAGTGAGAGAATATCTTATAATGAGAGATTTTGTAAGGACTCATAGGTGACTTCTTTTATGGAGAAGACTTGTGAGGAATAAAATCTTGCTTCATATTTGGGTGTATATATATATATATACATATACATATATATATATATTCTTTACATGTCTGTCTTACACTCCCACCTTACCTGTAGACTATAAGGCATTTAAAGTAAGGACTGGATCTTACATAAATGTAAGTACAATCCTCATAAGTATATTTACTAATTATTTTTACCAGCATATTTGCTTACTTAGTAGAGTTTATAGGTGCATATTAAAAGACTACCTATTGAGTTATTGAGTTGATCTAAATAGTTCACTAATACTTTTTAATTTGTGTTAAATTGTTCAAGGTATCTAGCAGAGTGGAAAAGGATTACAGTGATCTTTTTGATGGAGATGATAGAAGTAATGCTGGTGATTTTCTAAATGACAATGCAGTCGAAATGCGCTCTTTTTCAAAAGGGATTATCAACGATGAGGAAGATGATGATGACCTCATGCTGGCTTCAGGTCGTCCTAGACAGCGAAGTCACGTCCTAGATGATGATGAAAATTCAGTTGGTATGCACTCACTTTGTGAATGTGATGATCCATCCTGGGTTTTCTTTTTTTAAGGAGGGGCGGTAATTAGGCTTATTTTTTCATTTATTTTTAATGGAGGTACTGGGGATTGAACCCAGGACCTCATGCATGCTAAGCATACACTCTACCACTGAGCTATACCCTCCCCCCTCAATGATCCATCCTGTTGATCAATATTTTCAGTATTTTATCAAAGCTATTATATAAAGTTGTTTTTGAATTAGTAGAATGTAGCTAAAGCAGTGTGTAGAGGGGACTTTATAGCATTAAATATGTATAGTAAAAAAGGTTTCAAATCAATGATCTAAGTTTCTGCTTTAGCAAACCAGCAAAAGAAGAGAAAATTAAATCCCAAGCCAGCAGAAGGAAGGAAATAATAAAGAGCAGAATTCAGTGAAACTGACAACCAGAGTCTATAGAGAAAGTCAGTAAAACCAAAAGCTAGTTTTTTGAGAAGATCAATAAAATTACTATTTAAAATATAGCTCCTAGAAAATTTTTACTTACATATGTAACTCACATTTTATTTCTGTAATACAGCACTGCTATTAATAGCAAAAGGATAATAGGAGAATATTATGAACACTTTTGTGCCCATAACTTCACCAACTTAGATAAAATAGACAAGTTCTTTGAAAGACACAAACTACCAGGCTAACTCAAGGAGAAATAGGTGACTGAATAGTACAGTATCTGTTAAAGTTATTGAGATTGTAACTAAAAACTTTGAAATAAAGTACCTATTACAACAACTTACTTGGCAAAATAACAGATTTGAACATTACCAATTAAAAGTCCAATGTACAATGTAAATTGTACTGCATTTAAAGCATATAGGGCTTATAGGATAGCACTCCTCAGATGTTTGGTCTCAGGAGCTCATTTCATTCTTAAAAATTTTGAGGACTCTGAAGAAAATCATCTATGGAGCTATATTTATTATTATTTACCATGTTAGGAATTAAAACGGAGAAATTTTTTAAATATTTATTCACTTTAAAATAACAGTAAACTCGTTAATAAACATGTAAACATAACATTTTTAATGAAATTTTTTTAAAAATTAGAAAAGTGGCATTATTTTACCCTTTTGCAAATCCTGTTAATGTCTATCATAAAAGACAGCTAGATTCTCTCATGTGCTTCAGAATTCAGTCTACTGCCATATATTGTTTTTATTTTTAAGTGAAGAAAATTTCATCTCACACAATATGTAGTTTAAAAAAGAGAGAGAGATTTTAATAGCCTATTGAAATAATTGTGGATATTGTTCTTTGATGCTGCACCAAAACACAACAAATGATAGTTTCTTAAAGATTACTTGCAGTGTGGAGTCTGAGAACTTTTTGCGAACTTTTTGATGAACATTTCGACTCTTATTATTACATTAAAATCCACTGGTCTAACTTGAACTTTAAGTGGAACATTTACCACGTTTGGTTTTGTAACATACGTATTGGTGATTTGGGAAATACTGATTCACTGAGGTTTGCAGACTTTCCTAATACTGACACATTTTCCAGAATAATATTTGTTAGTATCAGCACCAATCTCATCAGAAGTTTTAAAATACTATGAAGCAGTCAAGCTCATGGTGGCAGATACAAGTTTTCCACTATTCTCATTTTTGCTTGAAAGCTCAAATTTTATCATTGACCACAAAGTCTGTCAGTTATTTTTCTTAAGTGACCAGCTCACTTCATTCATTTTTAAGAAACTGTTTACCACATACCTAAATCTGTGTAACCACAGTTTATCTGGCATTCTTTTAAGTAAAAATGGTATTACATGAGAAACTTAGCTAGTTCAGCTTACAAATCAATTACACAAATGCTTTTTTTAAGACAACCATTACAATTCTTTATGCATACTTCCCATTTTAGCACAGAGAATGCTTTTTTTAAATCTATGCAAAGATCAAGATTTAATAAAATTAATATTTTTACTATTTTTTAACATTTTTTATTGATTTATAATCATTTTACAATGTTGTGTCACATTCGTGTTCAGCACAATTTTTCAGTTGTCACATTTTTTTCTCTATGAGCTACCATAAGATCTTGTGTATATTTCCCTGTGCTGTACAGCATAATCTTGTTTATCTATTCTACAATTTTGAAATCCCCTCTATCCCTTCCCACCCTCCGCCCCCTTGGCAACCACAAGTTTGTATTCTATGTCTATGAGTCTATTTCTGTTTTGTATTTATGCTAAAAATACCATATGAGATTGCTCATATGTGGAATCTAAAAAACAAAAACAAAAACAAAAATATTTTTACTGTTTTTAATGCAGTTAAGTGGTGGTTAACAATGCATTGACTACTAATACAGATTGGTGCCACTGCCTTGGTTCATGCTAAGGTACTAACAGTTTTACCTCCATTGCTTTTGAACTATTACTGCAGATGTCCATGAAAGAGACAAATAACATTTTAGCATTATTAAATATGAATGGACAAGGTTATTAGATTTCCATAATGCTTTTCTTTTTTAAGGTCATTGGTATTTATGATTCTCTAATTATAATCCTTTGTTTTCTAGATGTTACAATGCTAAAAAATAGTTCCAGTCTTCTCAAAGAGGAGGAGGAAGATGATCAGGCAGGCGGCATTCACAATCTACCACTTTTAACATCTCAAAGGCCATTTTATAATGGTCCTATGCCAACTCCCCGGCAAAAGCCATTCCAATCAGGTTCTACACCCTTGCATCTCACTCACAGATTCATGGTAAGTCTCGGGTCTACACTTAACTTTAAAATAGTTTTATCTCACCTGTCAGCATTTTATCTCAATATAGTTAATTTTGTTTGGTAAAAGCTATTTTTTAAAAACCTTGATTAAGTTGCCTAAAGCACTTTGGTTGATTATAATTTTTTGGTTGATTTGTTTTATGGTTAACTCACAGTTTTAATCTTATTTCAGCCTCATTATTCAAAATTCTGTTAAATAAAATTCTGCTTTGTAAAATGACACATAATGAACATAAGTAAATGTGACTGTGTATCTTGCAGTACCTCTTGGCTATACTTAGAAACTTTACTTCTCATATTACTTTTTATATAGGAGATTGTACTGATTCCAGAACATTAGTTAGAAGATGTTTTTTAGAAAGCAGCACCTAGTACAGTATACTATTAGAAGGTTATAAGTACTGTGAAAAGAAACTATCTGCCTCTTTTTCCCATCCCACCAGCATGTATGCTCCATAAGCATAGTGATTTTTCTAATTTGTTTACTGATAGCACTTAGGACAAGGTATGGCACAGTAGGCATTAAACATTTATTTATGGAATGACTGTATTAGCTTTTTGTCTTAAGTTTAAAAGCTGAAAAATTTTAATATTTCTATTTGTTGATTATTTGAGATTTTTCACTGAGAACTTTGCCTCTTGTGTTTTTTGAATGGAATAGTCCTGGCATAAATTTGTATATAAATATTAAAGGTGATGTTTTTATTTTTTTTAAAAAGTTTTATTGCCATCAGTAATTATCATCAAGTAATAGGTCTTGATTTTTCTAATATTGTCAACTACTTTTATAGCTGTTACTTGTGGTATAGGAAAGAAACACTAGGTCCTGTCCTACCCAGTGAGAGCTTATAGTGTACATGAGTGAAAGATAAGTTTTCTAAATGTTACCAGTTTATGCTGCCTTAAAAATGTATGTATTTATTCTGTAACTATACACCAGTTAGCTGGAACAAAAAAATATGCTGTCATTTATATCCATATTTGTGAGTAAGTAAATGTTTGAAATGTTTCTTTTGAGGAATTTAATGGTTCAGTTGTTCAAAGGCCAATTATAGAGTATTTTTTTATGACAGTAATGAAATTCTTAAAAATATGAAGTGAAATATTCCATTTGCTAATAAATAAGTATATACTTACCTTCTTTTCATGAAGAATAGAATAATTAATCATTTTGCTCTGATGTTACTACTGTTACCTGAAACTGTTTAGAGGTATGTAAGCTGTGGCTACTCCATAACTTAAACCTTGATACTGACTGAATTATAGTATTTGTTAGTTTGTGCTGTTTTAGCCTACTGATTCTAGGAGCTTCAGTCTTTTTCAGACTTGTATTTAACCTTACATATTTGTAGGTGTGGAACTCTATTGGAATTATTCGCTGCTATAATGATGAGCAAGACAATGCCATAGATGTGGAGTTCCATGATACCTCCATACACCATGCAACACACTTATCAAACACTTTGAATTATACAGTAGCAGATCTTTCCCATGAAGCTATTTTGTTGGCATGTGAGAGCACTGATGAACTAGCAAGGTAAATTCAAGATTATTAGGAAGAATTTGTTACTGTTGAACTGTTGGACACAAATGTTGAAGTTCAATACAAAAAGTTAATAAGATAAAAACAAAAATACATCTTTTGTAGTATGGATTTTCAGAAAGAAGAGTTTAGTACAAATACCACTACACCCCTAATACCTCAGAACATATTTCTGTTTTTGCCAAATTGTCCCCTTATTACATAAGGGTAATAAACATATTAGAGTTGTAAATAAACAAACTTAAGCAGTACAGAATTTGTAGAAAATGAAAATTCCACCCAGAATTCTACTCTCAGGTAAAACTACAGTTAATAATTAATAGTTAATCCACCCAGCCTTGGGCAACTACTGATCTGGATTTTTTTGTCAGTGTTGATTAGATTTGAAACTTCTCTTTAAAAAAAAACACACACACACTGAAAAGTGTTATTAGTACTATTTGTTAGTTTGACTTTAACTTAATATATTTAGACTTCTTAGATTATTTTGGCAGGTAGGTAAGTAGGTAGGTAGATACAGAGACAAAAAAAGTATGGTAGAAAAGCAATGGATACAGAATCTGTATTTTTTTTAGCTGATCATATGCTTATACATTTGATCATAGATTTTACTAACCCCCAGGTGATTTGAAATTAAAACCCTTCTAACTGGATACATTAGTTCCTTGCTGCTCAGAGTATGGTCCACAAAGTAGGGGTATGGGGCACCTGGTACCATGTTGAAACACAGTCACAGACCTCAGACCTTCTGAATCAGAATCTGCATTTTAACAAGATCCTCAGGTGATAGAGTATGCATTAAAGCCTGAAAAACACCAAATTGGGTCATTTTTAACATTTTAATTGGTTTCCTAATTTACACATTATAAAATCAACTCAATACTTCATTAGTGCATTAAATCAGTTTACTTAAATAAATCACTGTTGACCCAGTGTCTGTAACTCAGGATATCTTACATAATTAGAACATTTATTTCCATGTGCAGATTTGATTTCAAATATCCTCTTTGTTTTCCTAGATACGTTATTTTACAGTCATAGACAATGTTATCTTTTTATTTTAAATTTGAATTTACAATTACTGTTCAGGAATTCAGTACTGCTTCTGATTCCAAATACTATGGTATCTACATTCTGAAGCTTAAGTTTCATAATAACTCACTTACATGCATGTATATATGCAAAGAAAAAAGACTGGAAATACCCATCAAATTGTGAACAGAGGTTGGTGATCTCACTGGTGGGATTATATATGACTTTTTTTCTTTTTCTTTTTGTTCTCCATTGTTATTATTATTATTTGCAATGAGAGAACTGTTGTCTAATGTTTTGATGCTTCCTTTTTTAAAATTTGGTTGTGATTTTTATGTGTATTTGCATCCTAGGTTTGTACTCTACAGATTTTAGCCTGCCTTTTTCTCCATTTTACATTATGTTGTGAGCATTTTCCTTTAGCTTTAAATATTCTTCAATAACATGACTGTTTATGGTTTTAATGTGGTCCCTTTTAAAGATATTTCATAATTACTTTCTTAAAGCCATTTTTGCACTGTTTGTGTATAATAGAAAAAATAAGCTATTTGATTTTGTTACTGGATATTATGACTAGGTTTTTTTATATATACAAAATATCAAATATGGATGTTTGATTGTTTCTGTCTTGTTTTAATTTTTAGCAAGCTTCACTGCCTGCACTTTAGTTCTTGGGATTCAAGTAAAGAGTGGATAGTAGACATGCCTCAAAATGAAGATATTGAAGCCATATGTCTTGGTCAGGGTTGGGCTGCTGCTGCCACTAGCACCTTGCTTCTTCGCTTATTTACCATTGGAGGTGTTCAAAAAGAGGTGTTCAGTCTTCCTGGGCCTGTGGTGTCAATGGCAGGACATGGAGAACAGCTTGTCATTATTTATCATAGAGGTAGATTTTTTTTCTAGTCTTTCACAATTTTGCCGTGACCTGAGCTTTTCTGTAAAATGAAAATTACTTGGGCTTTTTTTCCCTCTCTCTTTTTGTTTTGGTTTATATCTCCTTTTGCGATTTTTTTAAACATTTGAATTAGTATAATCTTTGTAGAGAATTTTGTTGTTTTCAGTAGTAGCAATGAAAGCAAAAACAGTTTATTTATAGAAAAACTGTACGGTAGAAAGAATTCTAAGGTAGAGTTTTGTTAATTGCTTCCATGTCCATATCTTCCAGATCTTATAAGAATTATGAGAGTTTAAATGTCTCAAAAAATAAACTAACTCTTTATGTGAAGGACCAAAATGGCTTTGAATGTGACTTTTAAAAAGTTGCTGCTTCCTTTTTATCACTTCGTATTCTTCCTTCGGTCCCCACCACTATGCTAAGACTGGTTTTATCAAGGTTACCGATGATCTTTTTATGCTTATTTAAGTAATTCTACTAGAAATATTTTCTTTTGTCTTCTGTGACATCACTCTCCCAATTTCTTCCTTACTGATAACTCCTTGAGCTCCTTTGCTGGCTCCTCCTCCTATGCCAGCCCTTTAGGTGGAATGTTCTAGGGCTCAGTTGCAGTCCCTCTTCTCTGGTACTCTCACTAGGTCAGGATCTGTCAATTTTTCAACTGCTTAGACCTAGTGAAAATTCTTTCTGTTGCTATTCTATGCATACCTGCAGATATAACAAAAGTCTCGTGGACAACATTTACTCTTTGATTTCATTGTTCTTTAAGTGCTGGTTATAATACTAAATTGATTTCATGACTCAGGAAAAAATGCAGTTTGAGAAACTACCCTGGGTTATCTCAAGACCTGTGGCATTACATACATCTATGTGTTCACGACTTCTAAATTAATATTACCAACCCTTCTCTCTCCTTGTGTCTCCAGACTCACAGATCTAGTTGTCCACTTGAAATCTCTATTTTGATGTACATCTCAAACTTAACTTTGTCACAGTAAAACCTCTGGGTTTTTTTCCCCCCACAAACTTACATCTTAGTTTTCCCATCTCCGTAAATGGCATACTATCAATTTAACTTCTCAAGCCAGAAATATAAAAGTTATCCTTGATTCTTCTCTTTCCCTCACCCCCACATCATCTGCATTGGCAAAGTTGTATCATGTCATTTCACCCAACACTTTCCAAATCTGTCTCTTCATCTCCACTAAAACCCCAGTCCAAACCAGATGTCATCTCTTGGACTATCTCATAACCTCCTAACTACTTTTCAGCTTCAATTCTTGCCTTCCACAATCCATTCTCCACATAGCAGCCTAGGTGATCTTTTAAAACATAAATCAGACCACAGCCCTCTCCTGCTTAGATTCCTCTGATGACTTCCTGTTGCTTTAGAATGAAAATCAAACTTCTTACTGCAGTTGACAAGGTCCTATGTGATCTGACCTTTGCCTGCCTTTTCAACCTCAACTCTTACCACTTTTTCTTGCTACTCGTTCTGGCCCTACTGACTGCTTTGTGTTCTTCAGACTCACAAGTTCCCACTTCGGGACCTTTTCATTAGCTGTTCCCTGTCTGCTGTAGTGCTCCTCCCCATATCATTTGGGTGACTAGCTCCAACTTGCAAATCATATCTCAGTTTAAATTTCACTTTCTTGGAAGGGCTACCTTTGTCTGTCCAATCTAAAATAGCCACTTAGTCTGACACTCTATCACATTAGTATTTTAATCTTTGATAATAACACTTAGCATTTTTTTCTCTCTTTTTTTAAATTAGTTTTTCCTTTCTACCTGAGCATGAATTTCATGAGAATAGGGACTTTGTCTTCTTTACCATTATAACCTCTGTACCTGGCACAAAGTAAGCTCTCTGTAAATATTTCTTGAGTGAATGAATTACCACTTAGAAACACTTTATAGAAATAGTCCTTGTAATGTAATATTCTGCTTCTAATACCCGAATGGTGCTTCAGTTAGGTAGGTTATCTATAAAAAGTAGTGCTAATTAATCTAGGAATTTAACACAAAATCAGTTCAATTCACAGAAAATAATTCAGACTGCATTATAGCTAAATAACCATGGATACCTGATTTATATTTCCATTTTCTGACTAGGTACAGGATTTGATGGTGATCAGTGCCTTGGAGCTCAACTGCTAGAGCTGGGGAAAAAGAAAAAACAAATTTTACATGGTGATCCTCTTCCTCTTACAAGGAAATCCTATCTTGTATGGGTTGGATTTTCAGCTGAAGGCAAGATAAATTCATTTATTAAAATTAAAGACACTTTTTCAAGAAAATTGTTTCATTATTTTAATCGTAATTAGTTTGTTTAAAGATAAATAGTCAATATTTTATGTTTAAATTTCTTTGTATTAATATATTGGCAGAACTAGAAATGAATTGTTAGTTAAGGTAGCCACTGCTTTGTATACAAGTCTCTTCGTCAGAATTCTGATTAGAAAACTTACAAAGAGGAAAATATATTTTACTGAACATTTATTAGCTAGCAAGGAGGAAATCCAAATCACGGCTAAAGTTCTAGCTTTTCTAGAAGATTCTACACAAACATCAAGAATTTTCTACTACTGCACAATCCACTGCCGTAAACACTAGCCATTGTGGCTATAGAGCACTTGAAATGTGGCTAATCTGAATTGAGATGTGCTGTAAGTGTAAAATATTCTCCAGATTTTGGAGGCTTAGTATGAGAAGTGAAAGACGTCAGTAATTCTTTTACGGTGATTACATGTTAAGATGATAATATTTGGATATATTAGAGTTAATAAAATAGATTATTAAAATTAACTTTACTTTTTCCCCCTTTTCTCATGTGGCAGTAGGAAATTTAAAATTAGGCTTGTGGCTCACATGGTATTTCTATTGAACCATGCTATTGTAGACTCACTTAATAGTGGCTTATGATATGATTTGAAGGACACTGAGGAATACCTTATTTTAAGGCACCTATTAACCCTATCTTCTAGCCTAAATATTTCTATGATTGGAGATTCATGCGCCTTTAATTACATTATTGGAAACTCCAGCTTACCCTTAAAAAATCACCCAATTCTGGATGTGTTTTCTATTGGAATATTACAAGTCACTTGGCTTTAAATGTGACCATTAGTAACTTCCATTCATATGGCTTTATTTTTCTCTCCCAGTTACCAGTCAGATCTAGACTCTGAGGAAACTGCTGTTTGCAGAGTGAAATCACAGATAAAAAAGGAATAATTAGGGAATTTGCCATGTGCTTCTTGAAATGGGAGCAGAGTAGATAGAAACGGGGATCCTTGTTTTCTAGGTAAGCCTACGAGTTGGGGAACAGCATAGTGACAAGGCTAAGAAAGAGGGGGAGGAAGAATACTAAGACGGACTTCTCCACATCATCACCTTACATCAGGTTCTGGTCATTTTTCCAAGTCTCTCTTAACCAAGGAAACTTCAGACTGAAATTTAACTTTTTTACTAAAATTGACTTTTAAAAAACTGCCATATTCCAGCAGGTGGCATAGTTTTCACTGAAATGATCAGGTTTTTACCCTCATTATTTGGATAAATTTTAGTCATATCATGTGCAGTTTTTTTTTTCTCTTTATTCAGTTAGGTCTTACTCTATGTGGTTAATGAAAATCTATGGGAAATAATCTTGAATTATTTGCCGTTTTGTTTTGTTTTTTTGCTTTATGCTTTTGAATTGAAAGTTGAATGATTGGTATTTGTTTTTGAAAAGGGATATATTTAACAAATATGTAGCTATGTCTCTGTGATTTGTTTTTTTATTGTTGTATAGGTACCCCATGTTATGTGGATTCGGAAGGCATTGTTCGAATGCTCAACAGAGGACTTGGTAATACATGGACTCCCATATGTAACACAAGAGAACACTGCAAAGGAAAATCTGATCACTACTGGGTGGTTGGTATCCATGAAAAACCCCAGCAGCTGAGGTGGGCTATTAGGAGATGCTTAGCTGACTCTTCTTAAAAAGTACTTTGAAATTCTTTGCATTGTGCTCTTTAAAGGTATTTTTAAAATTTGTCTTTCACCTTAGTTCATTTACATGCTTTCAATATTCACTAAGTTAGGAATTTGTTTATATTCACTTTGAAGTTTTTAGCTAATTTCTTGACTTGAAACTTATTGAACAAAATAGAAATTAAGTTTATTGGTATTATTAGCATCATTTCAGCCAGACAAGGAGGGGAGTTCTGGCTAATCATGGCATTTCATCTTTTATTACAGCCTTTTATTTAAAACTGTGATTTAGAGTTGGATGTACCGTTTAGCTGCTTTTTGAGATGTTTAGCTTAATTATTGTTATGGGGAGAGGGCTAGTAGGGGTTTAGTAGTTGACTGCAAGTGTGGAATTCTCAGTTCATATAGTCTCTGTTCAGTATTCTGTTTTATGTTTTCCTCTGTCTTGACACCTGATATCATCTGGGTCTAAAAGACTGTTGGTGACATTGTGTAGGTACTTGGTGAGCAAAGAAGTCTCTGCTTTCCTGGAGCTTATAGTCTGATTTAGGAGACAGATAGCAGAAACAAGTAACTATTAATTACTTCTTGGGGAAGATGCCACTAATTAATCTGATTCAACTCATGATAGACAATAACAGAAGAACATTTTCTAGGTGCTATGGTCACAGAAGACTCTTAATGGAGGTAGTATTTAGAATGAGATCTGGAGGTCAAGGGGTCTGTTATGGAAGAAATAAACTGAAAAGCAGTCCATGTTGCATAAACAACATGCACAAGGGCCCTGAGGTCAGAAAGAACTTGGTGTGTTTGAGGAATTGAAAGGATATAAACTTGGCTAGAGTGCAAAGAAGTAGGGGGTGGCAGGGAACATAAGTCCAAGTTGGTATTAGTAAGTTAGATAGAGAAGTTTGGACTTCCTTTGAATTATAGATAGAGAAGTTTGGACTTCCTTTGAAGTGTGTCAAGAAGCCATTTAAGGGTTTTATGCAGCAGAATGATGTAATCTGATTTATACTACAAAAATGAAAATATATGTGGTAAATGGATTCACAGAGGTAAGATCAGGCATAGGGAGAACAGTTTTCAACTAGGGGGTTTTCCACTCTTTTGGGGATGTTTGGAAATGTAGGGTATTGTTTTTAGCTATCACAATGATTAGGAATTATTCTGTCATTCAGAAAGCTGGGGCCTAGGTTGTTAAATATCTTAGAGTGTGTGGGATGGTCTTGCTCAACTACAAATTTTCCTTCCTCAAATGCTATTAGTTTGAGGAGAATTTTGTAGTCATCTCACTGAGCTATAATTATGGCTGGAACTAGTGTGGAGCAATGGAAACTAAGAGAAGCAGATTCAAGATAGAAACAGTAAGATTTGCTAGTAGATTGGGGGTTGGGAATGAGAGAAGAATCATTGACACCCATGTTTCTAGTTAAAGCTGTTAGATCGATAGTGGTACCATTTAGAGAAATAAGGAAGATGAAAATGAATTCTCTTGGTGTTAAACCTGCAAAATAGTCAAATGAAGATATCAAGAAGATACTGGAATATATGATTCAAATTCAGAGAAATTTTGGCTGGAGATACACATTTGGGAATCATCAGATTATAGAAGGTATATAAAGTTATAGCAATAAATAAAAAGAGACAAAAAGTCTCAGAACCCAGCCCTAGTGGAGACTATTTCAAGAAAGAGGCAATAGTCAGGGAAATAAATGGCTCTAAATATATGAAAAGTGATTAATGTCACTCAAAATAAGATAAATACAAATCAAAACTAAAAAGAGAATTCTCTTTTTACCTAGCAAATTAGAAAAATCTGTAAATTTGATAACATTCTTAGTTGGTGAGGCTGTAGGGAAATAATTACATTTACATATTGCTGATGGGAGTATAAATTGGCTATAGTCCCTGTGGAAGGCAATTTGTGAAGAACTATCAGATTTAGACCCAGTGGTTCTGCCTGTAGGATTTATCCTACAGATATACTAGTACTTGCTATTTAAAGTATGATCCATGGAAAAGAAAACAAATAACAAATGTTGGTGAGGATATGGAGAAAAGGGAACCCTTGTACACTGTTGATGGGAATGTAAATTAATGCAGCCACTGTGGAAAACAATGTGGAGGCTCTTCAAAAAAACAAAAAATAGAACTACCATATGACCCAGCAATTCCACTCCTCAGTATGTATCCAAAAAAAATTAAAACACTAATTAGAAAAGATACATGCACTCCAGTGTTCATAGCAGCATTATTTACAATTGCCAAGATACAGAAGCAACCTAAGTGTCCACAACAGATGAGTGAATAAAGAAGATGTGTGTGTGTGTGTGTGTGTGTGTGTATACACACACACACACACACACACGCGCGCGCACGCGCGCGCGCGCGCGCGCGCGCGCAATGGAATATTACTCAGCCTTAAAAAGGAGTGAAACTAACTTGCAACAACATGGTAGACTTGGAGGGTGTTATGCTAAGTGGAATAAGTCAGGCAGAGAAAGGCAATACTGTATGATATCATTTATATGTAGAATATAAAAAATACAGCAAACTAATGAATATAATAAAAAAAGAAATAGTCAAAGATAAAGAGAACAAACTAGTAGTTACCAACCGGAAGAGAGAAGGGGGAGGGGCAACCTAGGGGTAGGGGATTAAGAGGCACAAACTATTAATGTATAAAATAAGTTACAAGGATATACTGTACAACATAAGAAATGTAGTATTTTATAATAACTATAAGTGGAGTATAACCTTTAAAAATTGTGAAAAACTATTTGTACACCTGTAATGTATATAATATTGTATATTAACTATACTTCAATTAAAAAAATAATGAAGTACAACCCGTGGACCAGCAGCATCAGCATTACCATTAGAAATGCTGAACCTCAGGCATCACATCAGATCTACTGAATCAGAACCTACATTTTAACAAGATATTGTGCACATTAAAGTTTAGGAATTACTGCTGCTAGCATATGTGGGGGAATATGTAAAAGATATCCTACATTTTAGGATTATTAATATTAGCAAAAGATTGGAAACCTAAATTCTCATTAGTAGAAGAATACAGACATATGTTCTGTATCACTGTACATGAGAACTATTCAGCTCTTTTTAATAAGGGTGAAGCAAATTATGTATGTGTTAAGGGATGTGCATCCAGAATATATAAAGATCTCTTACAACTCAAAAAAAGACAGCTCAGCCAAAAAACAAGCAAATGATTTGAATAGACATTTCTCCAGAGAAGATACACACATGACCAGTAAGCATGTGAAAAGATATTAACTTCATTAGTCATTAGGGTAATGCATGTCAAAACCACAGAGATGCCACTTTACACTCACTAGGCTATAATCTAAAAGATGGACAATAACAAGTGTTGATCAGGCTGTGGAGAAGTTGGAACCCTCAGACATCTCTGGGTGGGGATGTGAAATGATAAGGTTTGGCAGTTCCTCAAAAATTTAGACATATGACCCACTTCTAGGTATGTGAGACAGAGTTGAAAACATGTGCATTGAAAAACTTGTATGTGAATGTTCAAAGTACCCTTATTTATAATAGCCAAAAAGTAAAAACAACCCAAATGTTCAATAAGTGGTGAATGGATAAACAATAGGT
The DNA here is from genome assembly GCF_048564905.1 of Vicugna pacos. Taxonomy (NCBI): domain Eukaryota; kingdom Metazoa; phylum Chordata; class Mammalia; order Artiodactyla; family Camelidae; genus Vicugna; species Vicugna pacos. The sequence continues at coordinate 56,325,612 of NC_132992.1, read as the reverse complement.
ATATCCATCCAGTGGAATATTATTTGGCTATAAAAAGGGATGAAGTACTGTTACATGTTACAACATGGATGAACCTTGAAAACATTATACTAAGTGAAAGAAGCCAGACACAAAAGGCCACATATTAAATGACTCCATTTATATGAAATGTCCAGAATATGCAAATCTATAGAAATAGAAGGTAGATTAGTGGTTGCCAGGGGCTCACAGGGGAGGGAGCAGTGGAGAATAGGGTGTGACTACTAATGGATATGAGGTTTCTGTTTGGGGTGATGAAAACGTTTTGGAATTAAATAGTGGTGATAGATGGACAACTGTGAATATACTAAAACTTGAATTGTGCACTCTATGGTATGATATGGCTATGATACATTCTGTGTGAACTTTGTAGCATATGACATATCTCAATAAAGTTACTATTTAAAAGAGTAAGGATGCTGTAAGATCTGCAAGATGCATTAAGTGAAATGAAAACCATTTGTATAAAAGGTGAGAAAGAATAAGAATAGATAATTATTTGTTTATATATGCAGAAGAATTCCTGTAAGAGTAAAAAGGAAACTAACAACAGTAGTTATCTTGTAGAGAGAAATTCAGTGGATAGTATAGGAGACTTTTCTGTATTCTTTTTTATACTTTTTTTGTGCATATAAATGTATTACTTATTCAAAAACTAAATAAATTGATTTTTTTTTATAAATGAAAGAGGTAATTCAGTAACCTAAATCTGGGAAGACTAGAATTCAGATTCAAGAAGACTTTTTTACTATTCCATCTAAGATTTATTCAAGTAAGATGATTCATTTTGTTTCTTAATATTATCTTAAGGAGGTATGCGAAATTATTCATTTGCAATGAATAATTCTGTTTTTCATTTAATTTAATGTTACAAGTATCTTATCAAGTTCAATTTTTACACCCCCTAGTAATTTATACAACTGACTTTCTTTTCTTGCTTTACAGTTAAGATCTGTAAAGAGTTTTAACTCTCATTAAAAGACATGATAATTATAGCTGGTAACATTTAACTGTTAAATTCAACATGAGATTTTTTTAAATGGGCTCTAAATTATAGTGTTTAGGCTTGGAAGAATTTTAGAAATTGTCTAGGCCAGTGGCTCCTATAATTTTTAAGTATAAGAACCCTTTTAAATGAGCATTTCATGACCTCCAAATGATAGCAGCTTTATAGTGTCAGTTGGTAGAGAAAATCCATAATAACAGAAAGCTTCTGTAGACCTAAAAATATATATTTTAACATAAATTTGTATTTATAAACTATATCATCTGTATGCATGTGAAAATTCTAGTATGTAAAATGGGACCTCTTTTTTTCATTCTACTTACAGTTCATGGTACCTTTGTGAATGCATGGTTGCAATAGCTCAGCAGCCCTACAGGGATTAAAAAAAAAAAATGGGAACCACCAATTTCTTTTGGTCCAGTTCCTGTGCTCTGCCTTCACTCCCAGTCCTTCTCTCCAGTTTTTATAGATGAGAAAACCAAGGCCCAAAAAGACTCACTGAATGAATAAACTTCTCTGTTAAGGACTGGCTTATTTGAGGAGGATAATTGAATTACTGAGGGGACTTTGATTTGGCAGACATTTGAAACACTGAGTGGATATGTTGAAAAATGTATATATTATGATAAATTGTTCAGAGTTTTTTAATTATTTTCTTGAATTTATTCTGGAAGAATTGACTTGAATAAGAATATATTTCAAAGGTTGGAAGCTACATTTCTCAGTATGGCCTACTGCACTTCTCATACCAGCTTTCACTACATTTAGACACCTTTAGAGACGATTAATTTCCTTCTTGTGGATGAAGAGGTACATGAAAGCCCAGGAAGAAAATTGTACAACCACCTTTAGTAGCTTACTGCTGTGTTTAATGAGACTTACCTGTCCTTGCTATCAAGAAATTCCCCCTTGTGTGTATTTAAATCTCTAATGCTTTCATTTCCTCTCAGAGTTCATTCATGGTAAAGATGGCAAACTACTTGCTCCTCTGGAAAGGCCACATTTCCTAGTGGTCCAGAGCTGAAGTCTGCTGTGGTGTCCTGGCTGAAATGCTCACTGTGTAGCCCTGGCTGTGACACTTAGACTCCCTGTGCCTCTGTTTCTTCATTTCTAAAACCAAGTTGAAACTAGTACCCATCTCACAGAGCTGCTGTGAAGATGAAGTGTTACAGCAGTACCTAGAACAGTGCCTGGCCCTTAGCACGTGTTCATTGAATATCAGCTATTAATAATAACAACAGTGGTTTTCTTACCATCTCTAAGGCATTTAGCCTTGTATTTCATGGTTAATGACATTTATTTCTTTAATCTCTTCATTTTAAATATGTTTTCTAACCCAGATTCAGCAGTATGTATGCTTTCTTTTTGATGAGGAAATACATTTTGTTAAAAAACAATTTTTTTAAGTTTATTTGAGTCAGTACAAAACACCTGCCTTTAACTACTGATCTATAGTATATCACTCCTATCTCTGTTAAAAATGAACTTCAGTTTAGCAAAAACTGTCTTTATGGTTTCCCGTGAAGATTTTTTTCATGATCACTACTGGTTAATGCATAACTCAAAGTTTACTGATTTTTCATAATCTATAATCTAATTTGCTGTCTACAACCATCAACCTTTTCTCTTTAGTTTTTAAAAGCTCACTCTTAAGAGTACACTTGAAAACAATTTTTTTTTTTTGCAAGTTGTGTTCATTTGACAAGCATTTGTTAAAGTACTGACTGTATGTCTTGTGCTACATAAACATAAATAAGCCAAGTGGCCTGGAAGAGTTGGTTGGTAAAATCAGTGCTTACTCCTGAGTCAGTGCTATAAAAGAGTTGTGAACAAAATCCCCTCAAATGAGAAAGAGTCCCATGCAACACAGAAGACAAAACAAAACTCACTGACTTATGGAGACTTAGTCTGGACACTGGTCCCAGTTTTTTCTAGTTTGATATTTTTCAACACTTTCTTTAATATGATTTGAGAACAAATTTTGTGATTTATTTGAAAAGGAATTGAAGTTATTTTGTCTCCTTAGCGTACTGTTTGTTTTTTCACATTTTCTCCTCTAAGTGGTTTAATCACAGTTTCCAGGAAACTCATTCATTGTAGGCAAACCCCATCAAATTAGCAGTCAAATGAGTTTGTTTTTTCCTCTTCTTCCATGAAAGAGATATTTAACAGAGGAAAAGTCTTTTTACTTTAAGTCTTTAAAGCTAAGAAAAGGATGAGAAGGTGCTCTGCTTTGATGTAAATGTGGTTTTTTAAAAAGCTATTAATAAAATCTTAAAGAGGGAGGGTATATATCTCAGTGGCAGAGTACATGCCTAGCATGCATGAGGTCCTGGGTTCAATCCCCAGTACCTCCATTAAAATAAATAAATATATAAACCTAATTACCCCCAAAAAACTTGTTTTAAGTACAAAAAAAAATCTTAATTTTTCTTTGTTATAATTGCTCACTAAATCAATGAAGTATTTGAGTTGTAAAATGTTTTTAAACAAAAACAATCACTTTATAGGAAAAAAATATTAAGGCAATTAAGATTACTCCCAATCTTCCTCCTAATTTTGTTAATGTATATATGTATGTAATTGGACTCGTCCTTTCTGAATACACATGTTCTGTCTTCCATTTTGCATGACTAATAAACCTACGGTTTTATGAATAGGTGCATGACAGAATTACCACAAGAGATTTTTCAGACTCAGAGCATTCACACTGCCACTTGATACTGTGTGGTGAAAACCACTGATTTATATGAAGTCATAAAAGAGGAGGAAGAAAGAAGTGAGATTTATGTTAAAAAATATTGGAACTCTAAAAACATCTTTGTTTTTGTTGTATAGTCACCAAAAAAAGGAAAAGATACATTTAAATCTTAGTAGAAAGGGGACCTATGTAGTTTGAAAAAGATTTCTGGGTATTACAGCTTACTCATTTTTTAATACTCTAGTGGGCATTTGATAATACTAGAAGATATTTATGAAAAAAATTAAATCCAAGGGCCTGATTTCTTTTTTTAATCATTTCTTCTTTTTCTTGTTGGTTTTTTTAGGGGAGAGGGTGGTAATGAGGTTTATTTATTTATTTTTAATGAAGGTACTAGGGATTGAACCCAGGACCCCATGCATGCTAAGCATACACTCTGTCACTGAGCTATACCCTCCGCCCCTACAAGGGCCTAATTTCTACTTAGTATTTTCCTACAAGAAGGTCATAAGTTAAAGCCTTGATTAAAAGGCTGTACTATAAATAAACTGATGGCTATTAGTAAGCATTGAACAAGGTACTATGTTTTTTAAATGACTTTATAAAAATTAGAAAATATGCCCATAGTACTTAGAGTGTGCAATTAATGGTTTACCAGTGCTTTCTTAGAAATAATTTGAAGTACAGACATTAAAAGAGTATTCTACATATATAAATCACTCTGTGATGAATGAATGCTTTTTAATTCATAAATTGCATTAGTACCCATCTTGATGGGCATCTTTGAGTGCCTTACATATTCTAGTCAGAAAAGGTTTAGACAAAGCCCTGGCTCACTGAGCTATTGCCATATAAGGCGACTTTGATTTACAGAGCAGATACACATTATAATCTTTTTATAATGATAGTGAATTTTCTGCTTCCTTCTCACCAATAACTCATAATAAACTTTTACTTGTTTTGAACATTTCACTGTCTTTTTCTCTTACAGACACTTTCTACCAATAGTACCAAATATTTCTGAACTGATGAATGGAAGTGAATATGCTTTATCAGCATTTTATCTTAGAATGATCTGTTTTATAACATGGATCCCATGACAAGTGTTTATGGCACAGTTTCTCTGTTTTGAAAGTAGGCAGTTTGCTAAAGAAAATCTGAAAAGAGCTTATTTCACTTTCAGTGGCTGCTATTTAATAAAGTTGATATAAGGAGGGATAGAAATTCTTGAAATGTGTGGAGGGGTAGCTTTTATACATAATTAGGCCTAAAGTGCTTTTATTAAAAAGAGGAATTTGTTGTATATTATTAAGCCAGATACTGGAATAATATTATTAAAAGTTACTAACTTTTGGAAAATGTATAATGTAGCAATTTTTGATATTTTAGAAAGTTTTTATGGTGAGACTTTCTTTCCTGACAGGTGCATTCCTTGCAAAGGTTCTCGGTTTCCTCCAACCCTTCCACGCCCTGCTATAGCTGTATTATCCTTTAAGCTTCCTTACTGTCAGACTGCCACTGAGAAAGGACAAATGGAGGTATGCACAGATCTTACCTTGACACTCTGAATTTGATAATACTCTGTCTGTGATACAAGCATTTAAAATTATCCTGATGACCAGTGTTCAGTATTCATTTCTTTATAATTAAATAAAGCACAGTAACTGGGAGGGAGAGGGCTTATGATCCCCAGGGCACCTGATTGCCATCGCTGCTTCTGTGGACTTTGTTTAAGAGATAAATGGGTATGACTGTCAGGGCTCACTAGGGTAAGGCACTCACCCCCAGGGTGGGGCGAGTGCCTGAGAGGATGTGCCTCCATGAGTTTTGTACCCTAGGCACCAGGCTTGCCTCTCTCTAGTCCTAGCCCTGGGTCATCAGAAGTCATTTGAAATCTTGCAGTTAGTTATTCTAAACAAGAAACCGATTGGCTTCTAAAAAATCTGGTATACCAAGTTCTCTGAGCATTAACTATGATAGCTAGGAAACTTTAAAATGCTATACAGTTGACTCTTGAAGAACATGGGTTTTAACTGCGCGGGTCCACTCACACATGGGTTCTTTTTTCCATAGTAAATACCACAGTACTATATGATCTGCAGTTGTTTGAATCTAAGGTTGTGGAAATCAGACATGGAGGAACTGTGTATACAGGCAATAAGTTATATGCAGATTTTCAACTACACAGAAGATGGGCACCCCTGCCTCCTGCATTGGTCTAGGGTCAACTGTATTTCTCTCTTTTTTTTAAGGATAGAAAGTGAAGTCAAGCCATAGTATCACATTAGAATTTGGATTATAAAATAAGCTATAGAAAGGAGTATTTCAGAAAATGTTTTATTCAGAAACTGGTATCATATGATAAATATATAACACTTGCCTGGTATCCAGCTGATAGTTGACTCTAAGCAATTTTTATACTTTCATAGGAACAGTATTGGCGTTCAGTTATGTTTCACAACTACCTTGATTATTTAGCTAAAAATGGTTATGAATATGAAGAGAGCACTAAAAATCAAGCAATAAAAGAACAACAGGAACTTTTAATGAAAATGCTTGCGGTGAGTAAAATAAATATAGTGGCAAAAAGAGTTAAATGCTTTCCTCTAGGCTGAATTTCTTAACGGTGTGTGACAAGTTCCATAACCTAAAATTCTTAAGTTGTATCTGGTGGCATTTTTCTCCCTTAAAAGTTCTGTTTCTCAGTTGATGTTGCAGGTAATATATTTAAGACATTACCTTGTATCTAAGGTCATAGGAAGAAAAAAAATTGCTCTGGTGCTACCTCCTTTTTTGTTTTATTTTTGCCCACTGGTCAGTGTTTTAACATGCCCTCTAGGTGACTCTGCCACTTTTTAATAGTTTGAGAACTGGCTCTAGCTGCTGGTCTTATGTGCAGCATACTAAGTTTGTGAACTTCTAGGTCTCTAGGCTGGGCAGTCTTAAGAACTTTGATCAGGTTTTATATATGTCTGCCTTTTGTTATCCTCTTAGGCAAACTGGGTGGTAAAAGTTTGTAGCCAGTGACCAGGTTTGTTGCCTTGGATTTTTAAGTACACTTAGCTTTGGAGATAAGTGAATTTTTTGAAACATAAAGTTTGTATGTTGTGTCCTCATTCCAGGTTGGTTTCTAGGGAAGAGTGTATTAAAATTTCTTCTCTGTTCCTCTAGACTGCAAGCCCCTGGAGGGCAGTGACCCTGTCTCATTCACTGCTGTATGCCAGGCACGGATGTGATGCTAACACACAGTAGACCTCAGTATTTCTTAAGAGAGTCAATGGTCCAGGCTTTTCACTTTAAAAATGAGGGAAAATTTTTCTGAGGGAAAAATGATAGCTAAGACTGCAGAGCTGATTGACCTTCAGTCTCCAAAAGGTGGCATTCACGTTTGTCACCTCTATGCAACACTGCCTTGAGTTTAGTATTAAAGAAATTTAGTTTCCTGTAGAAATAAGTTTTGTTTCTTATAAAATCTCCTTTGTGGTTTAGGAACTGGTAACCTTTTCATTTCCTACAACACATGTAAAGAATCCTGTTTGATTTATTTACCATATAGCCTTAGAGGAGCTGTTCCTTTGGAGTGCAGTGTTGCTCAGCAGGGTGCAGCTGGTTCTACTGGTAGCACCATGGTCAGTTCTTTAGCATTCCTGGCCCCTGGCAAATGCCTGTAGTTCAGCTTAGTCTGGAAGAATCTCTTGCTTTCCTTACTCCATTTCATTTCCAAATGCCCCCTGAGGAAGAGAATCATCCCAGTTGAGAAGTACTGCTTATAGATAAGTGATTCTAGAAAACTTGAGAAGGATGTGCAGGTGAATATCTAAAGCTTCTGTGCTGTTGAGTCAGATGTGGTATGTCTAAGTAACAAAATAACCCTTCTGTTCTATGAATTATGAGACCCTTAGTCTTCAGAGCATTAATTTTCCTCACATTGTCCTTGAGTTGTCTCACTTTGAGTTGTCAAAATTCATACTGAAAGAAAAAGTCAATATTTTCTAAGGGATGGTAAGTGAAGTTCTTTGTTTTATTTTGTAAGTATAAAAAACAAAGCAAGAAAAAAGAGGTTATTTGTTAATTTGAAAATTGTGTAACTGTTTCTGGTAGTTAGAGATCAGAGACAATCACATTTTAAAAGATTATGGAGAAATATACTTGCCTCCAACCAGATTCATTTAGTAGCATTTGTGTGCCAATTCTGAGCAAAATAATAATAAATAAATCATTTATAATTTATTCTTTCTTTGAATTTGCTACCCTGTTTGATGAGTGCAGGTGATAGGGTGGGCGGGAAGACAAATTTAAGAAAACCATTTTTAAATTTTGAACAAATCTCTTACTTTCCTTATAATTAATAATTTGAAATAATATGCCATATTTCGTTGAATCTAAGCTCCTGTTGATTGTAAAAAGCACCATTATTTTATTTAAGTTACTGAGTCAGAAAAAAATGCTGCCAATTAAATTTCGCCTCACCGTTAATTATAAGATGCTACTCAACTTCAGAGAGAGATGTTAAAATGTGCATCTTAGAATAAAAAATACAGTATCTAGAAAACTGTTTTCCCAGTTCTACTAGTAGTATCATCTTTTATTTTTGAGAAGTTTTGCTTAAGGTAATTTGATGCCCCCCACCTTTTCCCTTTAGCTTTCTTGTAAACTGGAGCGAGAATTTCGTTGTGTGGAACTTGCTAATCTAATGACTCAGAATGCTGTGAATTTAGCCATTAAATATGCTTCTCGTTCTCGGAGATTAATATTGGCCCAGAGACTTAGTGAACTGGCTGTCGAGAAGGCAGCAGAATTGGCAGCAACCCAAGCTGAAGAGGAGGAGGAAGAAGAAGAGGATTTCAGAAATAAGTTGAATGCTGGGTAAGAAATACTCAGTTGTTTGGGTTTTCCTTTACCATCTTGAATATTGACTTGGTCTTTGCACAGCTTTTTATTGAATATTACTGTCTTTTAGTTACAGTAATACTGCTACAGAATGGGGTCAGCCAAGGCTCAGAAATCAAGCTGAGGAAGATACAGAAGACAGTGGAGAAGCTGATGATATAGAAGAAAAACCAGAAACACACAATCATGGTAAGTTATATTTTTAAGGGAATTTGAAGATGAGAAGTGTCATGTATGTGCCTCTCCTCATTTACTTGGCTGAAGGAAATTGAATACTTGTACTTTTTTGAGACATCTTTGCTGTCTGATTGTTGATTATAGAAGGTAGCTTTATCTTCCCATTAACAGTATATTGCTTTATGTTAATTTTTCTATAGGACAAAATTCATTTTTTAAAAATGCATATTCCTCTGATGTGCTAGCTATTAAGTCAGGTAAGAAATATTTTTGATTTTATAATATCAAGGGAATTTTGCAAGAATTCTTTAAAGTGATAAAGAATACACAAATACACCTTACCCTTTAGGGCCTGTTTTGTTGTTTTCAATCAGAAATGTATGTGAAACTAGTCATTTAACAAATACTCATTAAATACCTATTGTGTGTCAGGTATTTGACTAGATGGGGGATACAGAAATCAAGTAGGCATGCATGTTTGATCCCTGCATAGAATAACCTTATGGTACTGATTGGCTTTTAAAAATGGGTATATATGTTAGTTTGATTTTTAAAATATACCTTTAAACATGTGTACAGAGTATTAAAAGAGCATATAACAAGTTGGCTATAATCCAGTCAGTGGTGAAGGATGGTTGGGATTCCAAGGAAGGCCTTATGGAGTGATTAAAGCAGAGACCTAAAGTATAAATAAGTCAGCTAGGCAAAGGTGGGTAAGAGCAGAAGCAGAGGAAAAGCTTGTGGGCTTAAGGAACAGCATGTGTGAAAACTTTAAGAGTGGTGTGAAGAGCAGAGAGCAAAGAGGAGGTGATGCTGAATAGTTTTGGAGTGATGGGCAAGAGCCAGAGTGTGCAGATCTGTGTTGGCCATTGTAAGGATTTTGATCTTTATTCTGAAGTCACTGGGAGGCTGTTGTAGGTATTAAGCAGGGGCATAATGTGGCACACTGTGCAGAGGAGGGTTGCATGTAAGGAGACTACTGAGGTAGTCCCAAGTGAGATTGAATAGCGACTTAGACTAGGGTGGTGATGAGTGATGGTAAAAAGAATGGAAGGAATTGAAGAGGTGTTCCTGAAGATAATGTAGAGGGTATGGAAGTTCAGGGTGTAAAGAATGACTCTCAGTTTCTGGCTTGAGTACTTTAGTGAATGATGGTGCCATTTACTGAGTTGGGAAACATAGCTTTAGATAGGAGGATGATGAATTACTATTGTCTATTTGGGTCGGGAGCTCAGGAAAGCAGTATCACTGGGATGGAGCTATAAAGTGAAAATCATTGACGTAAATACAGCAATTTAAAGCATGGTGTATGGATGAGTGAGTATTGGGAGAGAGTGTAAAGTGAAAAGAAAAATGAGCTTGGGCCTAGAAAACCCCCAACATTTAAACTTCAGGTAGACGAGGAAGAAGGGAAGGAACTATCAAAAGAGAATGAGACCAGAGAGGAAGGAGGTAAGCCAGGGAATGCCGTATCTCAGAAGTCAAGGGGGAGAGAGTATCAAGAAGAAAGGAACACTCAGTTATGTGGAATGCTGTTGAGAGGTCAAATAAGATGATAGCTGAAAAGGATCCACCAGTTTTGGCCACATAGAGCTTACTGAGTCCTTAGCAAGAACAGATTCTGCAGGGTAGTATAGGACTGGAGCCATGTTTTGGGTGGAGGAATGTTTGAGTAGTGAGGAAATGGGAATAGCCATGTAGACAGCGCTTGAGAAATTTGACAGTTTGTGGGAGGTGAGAGAAAATGGTGTCTGGGAAGAGGGGGAATGTGATGAGGAGAGAGTGTTTAGTTTTTGTTTGTTTAAGTTGAGAAACTTCAAGAACCAATAAGGACGGTCAAAGATGGTGTGGCCATTGACAGCACAGGTTTCTTGAAAAGGAGTGGGTGGGATTTAGAGCACTAGTGTAGGAATTATTTACTAGCTAAAATAAGGCAACAGTCTTTCCTGGTAACAAGAGAAGAGGATAGATCTATACATATTGTGTTTGTATGTCTCATAGTGGACAATTGGGATAGTTCTCATCTAATAGCTTTTGTTTTGTCTTAGAAATAGGAAGGAGTTCATATGTAATTGTTAATAGTTTTAAAGTTGCAAACTACGTTTATTTTCATATAATACAGATTTAAATATTCCATTATCAGTATTGAAGTCAGAAGTCTTCTGAGTTTTACTGCTATTAAGTGAGGGTTTCTTTCTTATGAAAGGTGCAGTTACCTCTAGCAACCAAGGACGAATAAACCCCTTCAAGGTAAACTCTTTCCAGTGATGTTTTCTATTATTCAAACACATTTCCATACAGAGAAATATTTCCAAATGACAAGATGACCTTCGCCAGACTTAGACATTAAAGATTTAATTTTAAAATATTTAAATAAGTAAATGTTTGAAATAAACAAAGTTAAAAGTAGCACTAGTTCATGCTTTGGCCAAAAGTTATACTTCTACTGGTCTTCTAAGAACCTACGGTTTTGAAAGGTGCTACCTATTTTTCTTGGAGATACGGTATTTGGGAATATGTGCCTCAGTCTTAATTTGGATTACACCAAGTATATTCAGTTACAAAGGTGAAATTACAGTACAAACCTAACAGAAATTTAAAGGAAAAGTAAATTTCTTGGGATTTTTTTTTTCTGAACATAAAATGCTAATACTAGATTGCTCTTTAGGTATCAGGCAATTCCAAAGAGCCAGCCATTTCAGGGAATTCAGTACGTTCAACTAATATTTTAGACAGTATGAATAAATCATCCAAGAAGTCTACTGCACTTAGTCGAGCTACAAATAATGAAAAGTCTCCAGTTATAAAGCCTCTGATTCCAAAGCCAAAGTCTAAACAGGTATGATTTCAGCTGCCCCCTGCCATGGTCTGTTTGTCTTACTTTAGCTTTGTTCACTCTTTCAGGTAGGCTCCAGTTGTTTGTAACTGATTGTCTAGCAGGGGCAGTGGTTCTCAAATCTTTTTTTTGCTTCAGAATCACTTTATATATATATATACACACACATACATGCATGCGTATATACATATACATACACACCCACACACCCAGGACAGGAACTCATGCATCTGTTTTTGTTGTTGTTCTTGTTGTTTTCCCTTTTCCCAGATGGTTTTGATGCATGTCCCTGTTTAATGACAATTGGTATAGTACCTGGCCCGAATCTTTACTTTTTCTGTATTGCGATTTTGATCTCCCAGGTTTCATCCCAGTTTTAGTGTTTTATCTTATATTTGTCATCAATAAAATATATGTTATTTATCTTTCCTAGTTCATATAATTTTTTTCAATTAGAAAACATAAAATTTGAGGTGTAGTTTTTTTTTATTTTGTGTGTGTGTGCATGTTTATTTTTAACTTTACATGTTGGTATATGAATTCTAAATGATTACAAATATTTTTCCACATTTTTAAAAATTTGATTGTAACACAAAATCATACTAGATTTTGTTGCAGTATTCTTAAGTTTGTTTTTACAGGTATCTGCAGCATCCTTTTTCCAGAAAGGAGCTTCCAAAGCTGGTAAGACTGAGGAAGTGAAGGAAGAAAATTCTGAAAATTCATCATCTGAAAGCCCACCTGTGTGTCCTCAAAACACTGAAAACCAAAGGTCAATACATAGAGAAAATTAGTATTCTCAAGATACAATATCCCAGTAAAAGGCATATAGAAGTAGCCATACAAAATTATGTGGCTCTCTTATTCATTATTATAAATAATTCATTGGCACAGATACTGGGCATTCTGAACACTTGTAACTTTAGGGAAGCCACAAATATTGATTAATGTATTTATATTACTTATTAAAGTATGTTTTGATAAATTGTATTATCTGTTTTAAATTATAGGTACATTTTGTTGGGACACTTTTATAGTTCATTTTTTTCTTTGGTTTGTTTTTAAATGATAATATAGTTACATGGGAGAAACACAGTCAAAAGATACAAAAAGATGTGTGATGAAGAGTACATCTCTTTGCTATACCCAGTTCCCCCTCCACAAATAGTCGCTGAGCAACTTTCTTATATAACCTTCCAGAATTATTCTATGCATGTATAAACATATTTATCTGCTTTCTGAAATTACAGAAAGGGTAGTATACACATGGTTCTGTACCTTGTTTTTTTCACTTAGCAACTTTTGCAGATCATTTATTACCACATGAAGAGTTTCTCTAATCTTTTTACATCCGTTGAATGGCTATGCCATAATAGTTTATTTCTTTATTGGTGGACAAAAGATGGATGCTGGTCTTTTGCTAGTACAAATAGTAGTACAGTGAATAACTATATGAATGTCATTTCTTACATATACAAATAGCTATAAGATGGATTCCTGTATGGTTCAACTTAATGTATACTTGTAATTCTGATAGATATGCACAGTTGTTCTGCATGGATGTTGTATCATTTTATACACCTCCAGCAGTATGAGAGTTCCTGTTTGTCCATATACTATTTGTCAACCAACTCAGTATGTTGCCAAATTTCTTGATCTCTTGTATTCTAGGTTTATTTAAAATATATCAGTTAAATTGAAAAGTCACCATTTCATTTTCAGCATTATGTATCTCATTTAGCCAGTATCTCATGTTAACCAGTTTAATTTGAGGGGGTAGCTGTAGTTTTTATTTTTCCTATTTTGTTCTGAATTTAGATATTAAACAGTGTAATTTTTATTTAAGATTCAATTTTTTATACTGGCAACAGGCTGTACAGAAAAAAAGTGCTCAGTAAATATTGTTTGCTTTAAACCTTCACTTGTGACCTAAAGACAATTTGTATCAGAAGTGAGATCTAGTACAATCGACAAGTGTGCTGTGTCCATGCTTTACATAATGATGGTACAAGAAAGGACCCACACTCCAGGTCAGCTGTGAGAGCAAGGGTGAGAGGATGGCTAAGGAGCTTGAGAGAAGTCGTGAAGATTTCAAAGAGCTGATTTGGGAAATGGAGAAAGCCTACCAAGGATACATGGGAGAATCTTACTGGGCTAGAGAGGCTAAGTAAGGTTGGAGATCTTGAGCCTGTCAACATTCATAAAGAGTTGAATGTGCAGAGTTTACAGTTGCTGCACTTGGAAAATAAAGATGTGAGTAATTCCTTTGAATTGACCTTGCAGAGGATTTTTTTCAGTTCATTACTTCTACAGCCTCTAGGCAGTTTTAAGTAATAATGTAATTATAAGTATTAACAAATATAATGAATTATGTCTCTCTTTATATAGATAGGCAAAGACTAATGGTTAATTACTAACCTGAAAAATCATAAAGCACTTTAAAACTGTGTCTTAAGTATAATTTTTTTTTACATAATTGCTATTTTAGGCCAAAGACTGGGTTCCAGATGTGGCTGGAAGAAAACAGAAGTAATATTTTGTCTGACAATCCTGACTTTTCAGATGAAGCAGACATAATAAAAGAAGGAATGGTTCGATTTAGAGTATTGTCAACTGAAGAGAGGAAGGTAAGGATAATTGTGCTGAGACTGAGAGCTTAGTGAATTCCCAGGTTTTAAAAATTCTTATAGAAAATGCCTTTCTCTGTTTTTGGAAATTGAATACATTTTGGTAAACTCTTTGTGGAGAGAAAATATAACAATGTCAGCTTTGAACATATAGATACATAATAATTATTATTTAGTGCTGTTGGTTAATTCTTTGGCATTTACACTGTTCACATCTGTGTAAGTTTCAGCATAGCGTAAGTTAGGGGAATACGACTAGAAAAAGTGTTACTTATAAATCAAAAGCAAATAAAATTAATAAGTAAAAATGAAACTAATTCACATTTTTGTGCTACTACTTTAGGGTCCTTGTAAGCAGAGTTTCTTAAAATGCTGTGTATTTACACAATGACTACTAAATGAGAATATTGCTTTTGAGGAAAAAAGCTAGTGTTCTGTTCTAGCATTTCACATGGAAATTAGGACAAGTGGCTTGCACCTGTTGCTCCTCGTGTCAGTTTCTGCCACATGAAAGACTATGAGCAGCTTTCTTTTGCAAGGGGAAGGAATATGTGTGGTGTATCAATAAATCCTCGGACTTCCCTTCCCCAGGGATGGCATTGTGCAGCATCAGCACCTTGTGACGTGGATACTTACCTTGATAAACTGATTCTTATGAACAAAGATATTGCAAATGAGAAAGATAGAAACTGGTCTAACCACCTCTAGCCTCCTTTAGAATCTCATTAGCAACTTTGTGTTTCTCATTTTTCATAAGTATTTACAAAAGGATAAAAATTCTAAAGAATTAGATAAAATCACATCTGAATGAATAAGACCTTAAACATCAAAAGATGAAGAGACTTGACAAAAGTTGTCATTATGTGTTTGAATACTTAAAAATATAATCAGTATTTTTAGTGTAAACCTTGAACATTTCTTAAATCCAGTCTGTTAATGTAAGAAATTCTACAGCTGAAAGGGTCTCTTTTCAACAATAATGAATGGGAAAGAGAGTAAAGTAGGAGGTGGAGGAAGTGTTACAGATTAAAGAAGTTTGAGAGACAGATGAAATGAGTGAACCTTGTTAGTAAATAGAAGCCAATCCCAAAGAAATATATACTATATATAACATTCCCGAAATGACAGTGATAAGGATGGTGAACAGAGTACTGATTGTCAGGGCTTGGGGCCTGGGAAGGAAGTATGTGTGTGTGGGGAGGGGGTGGAACATGAGGGATTTTTGTGCTTATGGAACTGTTATATACCTTGAATGTGATGATAAATACACAGCCTCCAATAGAATTTCACACACACATAGAAGTAAAGAAGGGGGGATTTTATCAATGTCAGTATCCTAGTTGTAATAGTACACTACAATTTTGCAAAATACAACCATTGGGGGAAACTGAGTAAAGGGCACATGGGGTCTTTCTGTAGTTTTTCTTATAACTGCATGTGAATCTACAATAATCTAGTCTCAAAATAAAAGGTTTCTTTTTAAAAAACCTACCTGCAGTTATAGTATTTTATACTTGATATGGTTAATTACAAGCAGAATTTAGACTGAAATATAGAAGTAGAATGTAAATTTTTTAACATGCCTTGCAATTAAGTAATAAGAGATTTGTTAAAAATGAGAACAGTTAATGATTAGCTTAACAATTGAAGTGCTAATTATGCTGCTTTATATAAAGGATTGTTACCTGCAAAAGTAAAGAAATAATTTCCTTCCTATTTCTTCATTATCACCTAAAAATCTTTTCTTCTCCAATGTTTTACAAAGGCATGGGCTGCAAAGGCCAAAGGAGAAACTGTAAGTGATGGAGCTGAAGCAAAGAAGCGAAAACTTGTGGCAGATAGAAGTCGTGAAACTGAAAACCAGACAGAAAAAGCAAAGGAGAATCTTAATTTGCCTAAAAAGCAAAAACCTTTAGATCTTTCTACGAATCAGAAACTGTCAGCTTTTGCATTTAAGCAGGAATAGAGTAAGGGAGTGAACTTAGGAAGGTAATAGTTTTTTTTACTCATCTTTGATGAATCTGGGCCTTTTAAAAAAATCTTTAGGAAACTCATTACATATTTTTAAAAGCATTTAAAGACTACAGTTTGTCTTTATAAGATAATGTAGTAATTATCCTGGTGTAGGGAACAGGGCATGTATAAAAACTATCATCTCTGCAGATTGCTCTGCCCCCAGATGGAGGGCCATTCAGAAGCATTGTGATTGTGGTCACTGACTTGGGGCCACTGGCATGTCCCATTGGAAGCCAGTTTGATTTTGTTTCTTGCCTTCAAAATCATCAAAGCCAGGGTCTTATAACCTCTGAGTGTTGAACTGCCTTCTAGGGTTTTCCTCATTTGGTTTACGTAATGTACTGGGAAGTACTGCAGTAGTCCTTTTCCCAAGTGTGTTACCATAGACTGCTCTGTGTGTCTGTACTGGACCTAGGGGACTGTGTATTTTTTAATATAGGCCCTAAACATGTAAATAATTTTGCAGATGAGACCTTTTGTTTGTTTTGGCAGTGTCTTCATGTATGGCTTTGAGTTGTTTGTGTAGCCTGATTTTTTAAAAATAAAACTTTCACATTTCCATATTTAGCTTGATACAGTCTTAACATTGTATTTCCATGAAATGGAAATTTTCTAGAAAATATATTTTATGTTATGTTTATTACCATTATTTCCACCCCCCACCCTCACCTCCCGTTTCTGTTACACATTATACACACAGAAGAGAAGAACTGAAGATGCTGTTTTGATGGTGTTGTAGCCTAGCGCCTAGTGTGCTCCTAGTAAACTACTCTGGGTATCAACCTCAGCAGTGCTTTTCTGAGCAAGTCTTCGAAGCCTTGATAAGAGAGTAGTTGAAGAGTAAGGGAAAGTGTTCAACTCCTCTTATTTTGAACAAACAAGATTTAATTACGTATTTCATACATTTTTGGTTAGTATTCTAAGCAGAGCTTAATACAAATGCATCCACTTAATTTGGACAAATTACAGGGGTGAAGTTGGGTGGGCATGCAGTTGTAAAGTAAAATCAGGTGGCTCAAAGTTGAGAGTAGTTTCATAGTTACAGGTTGGAATGAACAAAACATGTTGAAAATTTAGATGTACGGGAGCCGAAGGATACTCTTTGTCTCATGATGGTTAAATTAAGGTTAGGAAGTGATTACATTTCTGATTTTTTAATTAGTAGCTGGTATTGAGAGACATTGTAGCACAGTGGTTAGGAACACAGATTTCAAAACCAGACTACCCGGGTTTGAAGACCACTGTAATACCTACCAGCTGAATAATGTTGGGCAAGTTCTAGCCTGTGTCCACTCATCTGAAAAATGAATATGATAATAGTATCTACTTCAGAGGGTTATTAGGAGAATTGTATGAGGTAAGAGTACTTAGTTCCTGGCACATGGTAATGTTTATATCAGTATCAGCTATTATTATTATGCTGTTGGCTAGTTCATCTTACTTTGTCATTAGGTTTGATTCTGAGTAATATGGAAATTAATTTTAATTTCAAGATCCTGAAGTAAGTTTATTTCTATTACTTTGGAAAGCATGTTTATAGACATATATTTTGATTTATTTCCTCAACTTGATATAATCCTTTAGTGTTATATTTCAGGTCCACAGCAACCTGATAATACCAAGGATTTGCAAAAGGTTTTTTTAATTCCCTACTTTTGTTTGGTTAAAGGAAGGTTTTTGTGTTGATTGGGTTTAACTTGCAGATCAGAACTTTGGAACAAGAAATATCACCCTCATTTCTTTTCTATGTAATATTAAACTCCTTTTAAGGAAAAAAAATTTTTTCACAGAATTGGAACTTAATGTAGGAAGATGGAAAAGGAAATAAATTAATGTATTAGCCACCATCATGATAATCAGTAGTACTGCCTATTCTGTGCTTATGTGCTGTAGAAAGTTGTCTTATGCTTAATTTCATTCTCCAGTAGAAAAAGCTTCTCAAAGAGGAAGTTATTTTATAGCTTTATACTCATGAGGGCATCATCTAATTATCCCAGTGAGCAAGTGAGTGAGGGCTGGGTTGTGCCTGCCAACTCTGGGCACTGTGGTATCCTACAGCCACTGTCAGTGCAGCAGCCTGTGGTGAGCCACTGCCGCTAGCATGGAACAGATCCCTTTAGACAAAAGGATGAGACCCATCTGCGAAGAAAGCATCTTAATCAGTGACTGATTGTCTTTTTTGTTTTCCAGCTGTTTTATTTTAGGAGTATATAATTTTTCCAAGGTGTTTATTTTGAAAATTTTCAGACCTACAGAAAATTTCAAATACTTCAGCGAACATATATATACCCTTTATCAGAATTGATTTTGTGTTCTTTTTTAATTTTATTCTTAATTTTTTTGGTGGGGGGGATATTGGGCTTATCTATTTATTACTTTTGGTGGAGGTACTGGGGACTGAACCCAGGACCTCGTGCATACCAGGCATGCACTCTACCACTGAGCTATATGCCCCCCCCCAGGATTGACTTACTGTTGATATTTTGCTGTGAATGCTTTATAAACAGGGTTTTTCCTGAACCATTTGAAATATGGATCATGACACTTCACCCTTAGATACTTCAGTATATCCCCTAAGAATAGAGACAGTCTTCTGTACAACCACAATATAATTTTATACCAAAGAAATTTAACAAAAGAATATTATTGCCTAACATATATTTCATAGTAAAATTTGTCCCTTTAGACTTTTTTCTACCCAGCCTAGGATCAGTTAAGAATATTGCATTGTATTTAATTATTAGAAGTATATACTTTTTTAATGAACTCTTTTTTTTTGCTTTATTTTTTTTCACTTTTTGGGGGAGGGGTGGTAATTAGGTTTATTTACTTTGTTTTATTTATTTATTTTAATGAAGTTATCGGGGATTGAACCCAGGACCTCGTGCATGCAAAGCAAGCACTCTACCACTGAGCTATACCCTCCCTAGATGTATGTACTTCTTAATATAGGAAAATATGAGGTAGGACATTATCCCCAACCCTAATACCCAAAGATAACCACTCTTAACGTTTTAGTGTACATCATTAGGCTTTTTTCCCCCCACATAGGTGTGCAGTCCAAATTCGTGCTCCATAGATGTATGAAGAAAATAAAATAAAACAACTCAAGCCTGCAATTTAAAGTGTAGCCTTTTTGCTGGTAGTGTTCCTGTAATTAATACCAATTTCTGCCTATTCTGGAACTGTGTCATAAAGGGCAAAAATTGATGGAGTAGAAAATAAACATAATGGAATCAGAAAGCCAGAAGTTGGTTCTTTGAAAGACTAATAAATTAGAAAAGTATTTGGCAAGATTAAACATGATATAAAGAGAAAAGCATAAATAAGTGATATTAGGAATGAAAAGGTATTTAATAACTACAAATGATACAGATTTTGTAAAGATAAAAGGCTTACTATGGTCAGTTTTACATGTCAACTCGCTAGGCTATAGTTGCCAGTTATTCAGTCAAACACTAACTATGTGTTGCTATGAAGCTATTTTATAGATTGTATTAAAGTCCATAATCAGTTGACTTTAAATTAAGTGAGATTATCCTTGATAATCTGTATGGGCCTGATTCACTCAGTTGAAGGGCCTTAAGAGCAGAACTGAGGTTCCCCTGAGGGAGTAGAAATTACACCTGTAGATAGAAGTTTCATCTCATGCCTGGGATTTTCAGCCTGCCTTTCCTGGATGCCTACCCTATGGATTTAGGGTTTCAGACTTACCTACCAGCCTCCACAGTCATGTGAATCAATTCCTTGCAGAAAATCTCAATATATATCTCCTACTAGTTCTGTTTCTCCAGTTGAACACTGACCAAGTCAAGACTTATAAATAGCTTTTTGACAATAAATGGAAAATTCTGATGAAATGAGCAGATACTGACAAAAGCAGGGTTAAAACTGACTCAAAACATCAAAAGACTAAAATACGTAGGAGTAAATCTAACAAATAAGTACGAAACTTATACTTTGAACTACAAAACATTGTTGAAAGACATAAAAGAAGACCTAAATAAATGGGAAGACATCTTCTGTTTAGAGACCAGAAGACTTCATAATGTTAAATTGGCAATACTCCCCAAACTGATCTACAGATTCAGTGCAATCCTATCAAAACCCAAGCTGGCTTCTTTGCAGAAAATGACGAGCTGATTGATCCTAATGTTCATATGGAAATTGAAGGGACCTAGACTAGCCAAAATAATCTTGAAAAAGAACAAGTTGGAGAGTTCACAATTCCCAGTTTTAAAATTTACTGCAAAGCTACAGTAATTAAGGCAATATGGTACTGGCATGAGAACAGACCTACAGATCAGTGGGATGGAGTTGAGAGTACAGAAATAAACTCACATTTACAGCCAGTTAATTTTTGACAAGATTGCTGGGACAATTCAGTGGGCCAAAGGATAGTCTTTTTCTACCAACAGTGCTGGGACAACTGGGATACATGCAAAAGAATGAGTTTGCACTCCTCTCACACCATACAAAAAATTAATCCCAAATGGATCAAGACATAAATGGAAGAGCTAAATACTGTAAGATTCTGAGAAGAAAACATAGGCGTAAGTCTTTGTGACCTTGGATTAAATAATGGTTCCTTAGATATAACCTCAGAAGCACAAGCAACAAGAAGAGTTATGAAGTCAATACCATCAAAATTTAAAACGTTTGTGCTTCAAAGAACACCATCAAGAAAGTGAAAAAAACAAGCCACAGAATGGGAAGTTTTTTTGCAAATCATAATATCTGGTAAAGGACTTGTATCTAGACTATATAAACAACTCTTACAACAAATAACCCAGCTTTTAAATGGGCAAATGACTTTGAACAGACATTTCTCCAAAGACAATATACAAATGGCCAATAAGCACATGAAAAGATACTCAGTATTTTTAGGCATCAGGAAGATGCCTAAATTCAAATTCAAAACCACAAAGAGAAATCACTTCACACCCACTAGGATGGCTCTAATGAAAAACATGAACAATAAGTGTTGGTGAGGATGTGGAAAAATTGGTACCCTCAGACATTGCTGGAAGGATGTAAAATGGTGGTTTGGCAGTTCCTCATAAGGTTAAGCATAGTGTTATCACATCATGAAACATGTCCACACAAAAACTTGTATGTGAATGTTCAGAGCATCCTTATTTATAATAGTCAAAAAAATAAAAACAACCCAAATGTTCAACAAGTGATGAATGGATTAACAAAATCCAATGGAATATTATTTGGCAATAAAAAAGAATGAAGTACTGTTGCATATTACAACATGGACAAACCGTGAAAGCATCATGCTAAGTGAAAGAAGCCAGTCACAAAAGACCATATATTATATGACTTCATTTCCATGAAATGTCCAGAATAGGCGAATCTATAGAGACAGAAAATAGATTGGTGGTTGCCTTGAGCAGAGGGTTAAGAGGGAAGGGTGAGTGACTGCTAATGGGTAGAGGATTTCATTTTGGAGTGATGAAAATATTCTGGAATTAGATAGCAGCAGTGGTTGCACAACTCTGTCAATTTACTAAAAACCACTGAATTGTACACTTTAAATAGGTGAATGGTTGGTATGTGAATTATGTCTCTATAAAGTTGTTATTTAAAAAATTGACTTGTGGTACAGACCTCCAGTTGCAAAATAAGTGAGTCATGGGTGTGAAGTATATAATGTGGAGAGTATAGTCAATAATTATGTAATATCCCTGGCCATAGATCATAACTAGACTTCCCTCATGGTGATCGTTTTGAAATGTATAGAAATACCGAATCACTCCATTCTATAACAAGAACTAACACAGAATATAGAAAAAGAGATCAGATTTGTGGTTACCAGAGTTGGGAGTTGGGGAAGGGGAAATTGGATGAAGGTGGTCAAAAGGTACAAACTTTCAGTTGTAAGATTAATAAGTGATTAATAAGTACTAGGGATGTAATGTACAACATGATAAATATAATTAACACTGTTATATGGTATATATGAAAGCCAAGAAAATAAATCCTGAGTTCTCATCACATGGAAAATTTTTTTCTTTCTTTCATTTTGTACCTATATGAGATAATGGATGTTCACTGAACTTATTCTGATAATCATTTCATGTTGTATATAAGTCAAATCATTCTTTTAAACCTTAAACTTACACAGAACTGTGGGTCAATTATATCAATAAAACTGGAAGAAAAAAATAAAGAAATAGAAAATCTAAATAGTTTATAACCAATTTTAAAAATTAGTCTATATTTAAAGTTCTTTAAAAGAAAATCCCAGGCTGGGTGAATATAAAGTCATGTTCTGTCAACAGTCAAGTAAAAGTTACAATCTTATACAAATTACTGAATATAGCAGCTGTCATAACTGATAATGAAACCTGACAAGTTTAGTTTAAGAAAGAAAATTATGAACCAATCTCACTCATGAACATAGAAGAAAACTAAATAAAAATTTTAGGCCAGATCCAACATTGTATTTTTTTAAAATACTATTTAGTTACCCCATTGACTTAATCCCAAGAATACAATGTTGGTCTAATACTAGAAAGCCAGTTAATGCTGATTGAAGGGCAAAATTAAAATATCTTGCATAAAAGCATGTATCTTGTTCAAAGGGGTTTGTGGCGTTCTGTTTTTCTCTGTTACTTTATAGAATTAACTTTGGATGTTACTGAACCATGTCACCCAAGGGCTCATAAACACACTGATATTTTTATGACAAGGATAGTAATAGCAGCATAAATATAAATTACTGCAAAACTTGTTAAAAAGAGAAGAGTGCTACTATTCTTTCCATTGAAAACTGTATTTCATTTGCTAGGTCTCTGTCTCCTGTTTCTCCTGGTATATTTTTCTTTTGTATTGTATGCACCTCTTGTAATTGTGGAGACTTGTCAATCTCACCAAGAGGCCCAGGTTTTCAAGGGCATAGTTGATTCAGTATAAGGTTTGGAGCTTGATAGGTTTAGGGTGTATATTCTGCTTCTACCACTGGAGTTATGTGGCCCTGGGAACCACTTAACCTCCTAAACCTCTGACTTTTTGTTCTTGTATGGTCCTTGTAATAAAGGTGACAGCCACTTTCTGCTCAGACCCCCTTCTCAGAGAATCTCATAGGTCATGTCCCCAGAGACTGCCACATATCCCTTGCTATCACTTCCCCAGGCTACAGCTGCATTAGAAGTGCACAGCTGACTCCAGTATTCAGGGATCCCATCTCTCCCCCTAAATGTGAAATTTGGACACAGAGCAGAATCAGTTCATCTGAGGAACTAAGCTACACAGGCATATAGAAGCAAGTGCCACAGCTGTAGTAGGGAAAACCTAGAGTGGTGGGGAAGCAGAGAAATCACTGAGCAGAGGAAATCCATCTAGCGTAAGTGGAAAAGTGGAGAAAAAATTAAAAATAAACAAAAATTGTCAGGTCAACATTATCTCGGCTGCTTCTGTGGCTCTGATAACAAAAATTCTAAAGAAAGAAAGGTGACGAGCTGGCTGTCTAATTCTTAAAGAGAAGTGTGGAGCAGATAAATGGCAAATATGTTCGCCCAAGTTTGGCACCTGGCCCCAACAAAGAGTGTTCCTCCCTGAAGACAGCTGGATTGGAATTGATATAGATGGTTTTTCTAAAGAGGGAGGAGCATTAATGTGGTTCATTGAGATAGAGGCTTTTCATGACATTTCTTCCTCTAATGTTATAGCAGCTGATTAAAAATAGTAGCTGGCATACCTAGAATATGTAAAGAACTCATAAACTCAGCATTAAAAACAAAACATAATCCAATTAGAAATGAGCAAAAAGACATAAACAGACATTTCATTAAGAGGATATACAAATGCAAACACTTGAAAAGAAGTTGAAGAGCACTAGCCGTTAAGAGAAATGCAAATTGAAACTACAATGAGATATCACTACATACCTGTCAGAGCAGCTAAAAGGAAAAAGTAGTGATAACACCAGATGCAAATGAGGATACAGAGAAGGTGGATCACTCATACTGCTGATGGGAATGTAAAATGGTACAGCAGCTCTAGAAAATACTTTGGCAGTTTCTTTCAAAACTGAAAGAGACTCACTATGTGACCAGCAATTGCCCTCCTAAGCACTTATCCCAGAGAAATGAAAACATTTCTACACAGGAACTTGTGCATGACTGTTCATAGCAGCTTTATTTTTAATAGTCCCAATCTGGCAACTACTCAGATGTCCCTCAATGGCTAAATAGTTAATCTATAGTTATTCATACCATGCGTGGTATACTACTCAGCAGTAAAAAGGAAGAAACTATTGATACAAGCAACAATTTGGATTAACCTTGAGAAAATTAAGCTGAGTGAAAGAAAGCCAAGCTCAAGGGCATATTTTGATTCCATTCCACTGCATGATTTCATTTATATATCATTCATGAAATGATACAGAGATGGAGAAAAGATTATGGTTGCTGGAGTTAAAGACGGGGATGGGAGGGATGTGGCTATTAGGGGTGACAGGAGCAATTCTTGTGATGATACAGCTGAGTACCTTGATTAAGGTGTTGATTTTGCAAGAACTTACATGTGATGAAGTTGCATAGAGGTATGTACACATACACACAAATAAATCTGCCCTGGTAAAATTTGAATAAGTTGTATGGATTGTTTTAGTGTCAATTTCTTGGTTCTGATATTCTTCTATTTTTGTGTAAGATGTTAACATTGTGGAGGGGGAGCATACCTGAGGATATCCTGCAACTGGAAATAAATCAGCTCTCACAAGGCATTTGTAGCTAATGGGAGAGAATTTACATTCCTGACCCCTAACAGAGTTATAAGCTCTTTGAGAGCAGACTTGAGTTTTGTTTTGTTTTGTTTTTTGTATTGTCAGAGCCTGGCACAGTGCCTCTCCTAAACCAGACAATCAGTGTTTCTCTTGTCAACATTAATAAAGGATTCTGAGCTCACAACTGAGTGATCTTTGTCAATGTACCAAGAAAAATATGCATTACTATTTTGTAAGTCATTTTATGATTAATTTGCAGAAGGCTAAAGGGATAGTAAGAAAAAAACTTCACTAGAATTTGGCAAAATAAGATGGTTCAAGTTCTTGTCACAAAATATTGCATGATGACATGCTTCCTGTTGAATGACTAACTGGATGAGAATACCACATTTATTTTGTGTTCTTAGAAATACATAGGTCACATATTGATTCTTGAGTCTGAGAAAATTCATCTACAATATCTTCATCTGAAAACCCATAATCTGAGATTCATTTATATGACCAATTCCACTATCATGAATGGAGTTTGAAGCGCTACTATCTGCCTCTTTGCATTTATCTTCTGATTCATCTAATAACTTTGAAACATTTTCCTCTGTCAATTTCCTTCTTTGCCATTATGGATGGAAGAGGAAAAATTCTGAATCCTCAGCTTGTTCTGTGAGATCTTAAAGCAACTATAAAGATAGTCCCTCCTGTCTTCTATTATTCCTTCTTGAAGAATGATACAATACTTTGGAAAATACAGTAAGAAAACTTTAGGATAACAATTTTTTTTTAACATTGCATCATCCTTTTAGGTGATATTTCCCCATTTTCTTATAACTTAATTCCTTTTTAAAATATAGCTGGGAAAAATGAAAGTGTATGATAAAAGAACTCCTTAAATGATAAAATGGCAAAACATGAAGTAAGAAAAATAAGATCAATAAAATCCCATAATGTATCTTAGATTTATAAAAGTATCAATTGCCTATGTTGTGATCACCAAGATAGAATAAATTTTATTCCAATTTTTTAAATTAAATTTTCTCTTTGTTCTTTGGAAGACCTCTAAGAAAGAAAAAAAATCATAAAATATTACTCCTTACAAATAATTAGAACTGCTCCAAAAGAAAATTAAAAAACTAATATCAGGTCCAGTGGAGCCTGATGGTATTCCACAAGTTAATGGTGAATAACAACTAATTTGTTTTAGGTAGTAACGAGGTTACAGAGACAGACATTGTTGGTTGCCCACCCAACAGCCTTCCCATCTTTTTACTTAGTTTAATGGAACCCTCATTTTTTTTTGTAACAACGATGGATGTAAGCCCTTCTTCCTCAGCAGTTGGTCTTCAGGTGTCTGTATGTTAGCCAATGAAATAAGGAGAAATCTCTTGAGGGGGCTTCTTAGAAAGTCTTCCTCCCTGAAAAAGAAAGACAAGAGGAGGAGGTGGTTTGGGCTTCACTTTTCCTACTGTGTTTGAACACGTTGTGCTCAGAGCTACAGCAGTCTTCTGTGTCTGAGGGCCATCATTGACAGCATGATGAGAAGGACTAAGGGGAATGTCGGGAAGAGCCTGAGTCCTTGATGACATTGTTGAGACTCCAAGTTGTGCCTACAATACCATTTCCAGGAGTCTGGTTAAGTGAAATAATAGTCGTCTGCATTGTTTAAGCAGGTGGGTCTCAAGCTTAACTGTGTTTGAGAATCCCTCTCAATGCCCAGGTCACAACCAGACCAATGAAATCAGATCTCACCAGGTAGGAATCAGGTTTCCCAAGTGATTCCAATGTGCAGCCAATTTTGAGAACCACCAGTTCAAGCCACTTTTAGTTGGGTATTCTGTTTCTGGCAGGAGGGGGTGGGGGGAAAGTTACATGGTACAGTTCCTGATTGAAAATATTTATTTCAGCCAGATAAAATTCAGATTCCCACAAATGGTGAAAAGATCAAAACCAGTTTGTTTTCTCATCAGCTTTTGTTCATCCATCTGTGAAACATTCATAACATTGTAGTTAATTTCCACAAATACTTGGATGACTGGCGGGAACAAATGTACAGTAGCAGGTGTGATGCTAAAAATAAAAATAAACCCAGAACAACAAAGAAACATGGCTTTGCACGTCACTGCTAAGCTGTTCCGTTCCCTTTGTCTTTATTATAATTTCCAATTTGCTTTTATAGTGCTGGTACTTTCTGGCAGCATGGTGGCCACCAGTCTTACAGGCAGCAGCATATCTGAGTTTTCCAGGTGTTAAGTGATCAACTGAAACTGAGTTCCCCTGATAAGTTTATGATTAACCTCTCTATCCAAAACTTTATTCCCTGTCTTGTCCTCTCTGGCCTCAATCCTGTCCTAACTGAAGACTAATTAACCAGAGTCAGAGGACTAAAATTGCTGTTGCTGAAAACATCGTTAATGTTGTGAAATTGCTGTTGTCAATTACTTGTTGCTAATGTACAGACTCAGGCTGTTTCTCCAGGGCAGGATGAGCTAACAGACCCCTGGGGCATGGACCACTAGACCACAGACTCTAAACCTTAGGCATCCTGACTCTTGAAACTACAGTTAGGAAATGTCACAAGACAATGATTAACCCCAGCCTCTTTGTTCTTCCCATTTAAAACCCCCTAACTCAAACACCAAGTTGCAGTGGATATGAAGCTTGTCTCCCACTCCCTTGCTTGGTGCCCTGCGATAAACCCTTAATTAGTTGCCAACACCTGCTGTCAGAGTTTGGTGTTCTGTGCTGCGGGCACAAGAGCCCTTGCTCAGTTACATAACCGAAGGGCATCAGGAAACTCCCACGTGAAGAATTATTTCATCAATATCATAAACAGCTGTCATCCCCTCTCTCATCTGCGTTCTTATTGAAAGGATAGCTATAAAACACAAACAAGCAAACAAAACAAAAACATGGCAAATTTTTCTATTACTCTAGTGTTTTAAAACGTGTCTGAAAACTGTCACATTGCTTGCTGAATTACCGACCACGCAAAAGGTTTTTCCTTTGCCTCTAGAGATCCCATTAAATAATAGGAAAAAATAAAAACAAAAAGTTAATAAAGCCACAAAATTGATGATGAAAGGGATGAAGGATATCCAGGCATGAGGGAATTCAATGAATTTAGGAGGACAAAAAAAAAAAAAAACAGGAGGATGCCTAATGAAGCAAGGCAGGAAAACTATAATCTAGACCAGCTCTTTTCTTAATTGGCCTACTAATCACCAAGGGATCTCTTTAAACTGTAGATTATGATTCAATTGGCCTAGGATGGGACATGAGGTTCTGGATTTCTAAAATCTCCCAGGTGATGCCACTGAGGCTGTTCTGGTTGGTGGACCACACGTTGAGTAAGTAGCAAGGGAGAATGCGTAAGGAGGGGCTACAGCTGGGGAGAGGCAGTCTGCCCTGTGGAACCTGAGAAAGGCTTCAGATCCAGGCAGGAGTGACACGTGGGGCTGAAACCAAGGAGGTTAAGTGTAAGTCTGTATTTTAAGAGTTGAACCCATTCCCACAGGGTCCAGACAGGTAAAGGGAAGAAAGCTAGTAGGATTGCACCCCATCTTGGCAACTAATTAAAATGGAAGGCTGCTCTAAAGAAAGTGAACAAATTTCCTAGGGAGAACCAGAGCAGCCTGTTCTAACATTTGGAGGGTGGAGGGTAGGGCATGGGGAGGGGGTCCTGCATGTTCACAAAGACTGAGAAGGAAGGGGTAAGCCAGAAGCACAACACAGATGCCAGGACAATGACTGAACAGGTGGTGGCCAGGAGTTGGAAAATCACGAAGATATGGTTCAGAGATTTGGTGGAGGTAAAAGGTAGAATCCCCATTTCAATTTGACACTGGAACATTCTTCACTAAGTGACAGGTGGTCATGATCCGGTCTTGTGGAGAAGGACTCCTAGCACACTGCTCCACAGTGACCCACAGTCACATCATCATGGAAATGTAAATTTTTATTAGTTTTCCAACTTGTAAGATGAACTCACAGACAAATTGTAGACATTTATATGGTGCTTATGGAACAGAATGAAAATGTTATGAATTGACAGTGTAAAAGTCAAGGCCAGCCTTTAGATGAAGGGAGGAGGATAAGGAATTAAAATGCTAACATCCTCTGCTTACCAAGTGGGAGGTCAGTTCGTTTTCTTTGGTGGCTGGAGCAAAAGTTGAGACTTAAGTATGTTAATTGAAGATGCAGAGGTGACTATTGTAAGAACTGAGAATCATGATATCACTATGGGAGAGAGGGAATAAACGGGCTAAATTGTTGTCTTACGTGGTAGGAATTTAAAATGTCCAAAGTTGATTTATAAAAAAACAGCAGTAGAAGCATGTTGATTTGAGATGTGTAGGTTTGAGAAGAACGCAAGCAAAAAGGATTGCTTAAAAGATATTGCCTCTGAGGAGCAGAGCTGAGGGTGGAACTGTGGCCTTCCACATCATAAGGTCTTTTCTATTTGGTTTTTAGACTATATGTATCACTTTGATTAATTATAAACGTGTGTGTGTACATAGATATATATTTTTAAACATACATTGAGTGGCAAATTATTCCAATGGAATATAACAATATAAAATAAAACAACCATTCATAAACAGGAGAACTATTAAAGAAATATAACAAACTGATAACATTGTGGTGAGATTATGGGATATTTTAATCCTATCAAAAATAATTGTCATCATTATTTTCCAAATAAAAACCTGTGTACCATTATTTAAAATAGGTTATGTTTGCTTAGCAATCATAAAAACCTTCTTAATGAATATCAGGGTAAATGTCTTGCCTGCAGGGATTGAAACAACATAAAATGTTTTTTAAAAATCAGACTTGGAAGAATAAAGGGAATTTAAAGTGAAGAATATTTACACTTAAACATGGAAAATTCATATATTATTTGCTAAATGGTTTGGCAATAACTTGACTGTTGTTTTGTCTTAAACATACTTGCCAGCCTGCTCCCAGTGGAGAGTAAGAGAAAATGTCAGAGTGGACCCTTGTGCAGGAAAATCAGATTACTGCCTGGTTCTCTCCTGAACATCAGCAATAGTTGTTGAGGATTTACTGAAAGATTACTCCTTTTCCTTCTGGTCAGAAAACCCTGGGAATCTGTTCTGCTCTGTTGGCACAAAAAGACCCAGCCAACTGCTTTCAAAGAGACTGGGTGAGGGGGTGGGGAGTGCATCAGCTGATAGGTCTTTGCTCAGTATTGTAAAATCCCAAGAGAAAGTGTATAAACATAACCTTTTCTCATTTCCCTCTAGCCAGCATAATTCTAATATTTATGGAAGGTTGCAAGGAGCTGCTTGATGCAGGAGCCAGGTGATCATAATGACAGGAAATTCACCTGAATTGGTTCAAGATGTGTGTTGCCAGGAAACTATGTCCAGGGGCAAATAATCTTATTGATTCCTAGGAAATGGTGATGCTAAGTAAGTGAATAAACAGGTGCAGGTACACAAATGCCATTTAAGCTTTTTTTTTCTTAGCAAGAGAAAAGGCTTGGTCTTATTTTGTATTAAAGCTGATGGAAGATTTTTGAGGAAAAAGAAGAGTAAGGAATGATTATTTGCTATAATCATCTTAATAATTATTACTGATGATACTTTTGCAAGGTCCATTGCATACCTTATTTCTAATTCTCAAAACAACTTTTTCCTGTCTGAAAGGGAAGAGATTGCAGCCTAGAGAGATTAAGTATCTCCCTAAAGTCACACAGTAAAGGGCAGGGTTAGGATTTGGTATCCAGATCTGTCAGACTTCAGCCTGGACTATTTTCACCATAGCTGCCAAATGATCATTTTCCTTGTGGTCAGAGGAAAATATTAAAATAAATAACAAGAAATTTCTTTGTGGGGCCAAAAGGATTTTGGGTATGGCTTTAAATTTTGCTTATGGAAATTGAATTGGGTGTATGTTTGCCAGTGAAATTTTTTTCTGATGTTTTCCTGTAATACTAGGGGAAAACATTTTGGGTCCCAATTAGATTTCAAATGTGTAGCAGAAAGGACCACATCTGTGTGTCCACAGAGCCTATTGCAAAATGGGAGCAAATGGGAATAGCAAAGCTTCCAAGGTTGGAGCCAGCTAGGTGTCACTTGCTAGCTATATGACCTTGGGGGAGTCCCTTAGGCCACTAAGTTTCATCTACATAAAGTGAAAATGTACCCATGGTGTAGAGATGTCTAGGGGAATTTTATTTCACAATCCTGGAGGCAGAAGTCACGTTGTTTTCTGAATCAAATTTAACCTGACTTCAACCCCTATTTGTCAAAGTGGGGCATTTTCCCCTTGATTCCACCAGAACGAGGAGTTGTCGGGGGCTATTTGGGGAAATATGGAAAACAGAGGAAGGTCTTTATTATTCAGTCCATTTGATGGCCACTGAGATGCTCATTGTCCAAACTGACTAGGTCCCCCTAAGGCAAAGCAGCTCCATCCCTCCTCTGAAGCTCGGATGCCACTCTGCCTCACTGCCGCCTCCAAGGCTGCAGCTCCTAGTGGCCAGCCTTTAGGTGGCCAGGAATAGTGCTGGTCAGGATTGGGCCTAGAGCTCTGACCACTTGGGGAAATCCCCCCAAGCTCTTCTTTGGGCCAAGGCAGAGAGTCCCAATGCGTGTGGGTCTTTCACTACTGCATCACAGAATGATTTCAGAGGTACGCTGAGACACAAGCATTTACGTTAAGGGTTATATACTTACTTACTGTGCATTGATAATTGGAGCTAATAAGCCCATGATAAATACCTTCCTTTAAAAATAACTTTAAGTAAAAATGTGAATCAATATTAAGTGAATAGTACTAATACCACCAGTAATGGCAGATATTGCAAAAATTATGAAGGGCTCCAGGAATGCCTGAGATGTAGAAAACATTTGTCCAGGCACAGAGCTCTTCAATAGAAATATCACACGAGCCACCAGTGCAAGCCACCTATGTAATTTAAATCTTTTGAGTAGCCACATTAAAAAAGAAAGAGGTGACACTAATTTTAATGATACATTTTATTCAACCCAATATATCCAAAATATTATTATTTCAACATGTAATCAAGATAAAAATCATCGATGAGATATTTTACATCTTTTAAAACCTGTTATGCATTTTACACTTACAGCATTTATTTCTTATTCGGACTAACCCTGCTTCAGCTGTTCATAGCCACATTGCCTAGAGGCTACCACACTGCACAGCACAGGTTAAGGGGAAGTGAGGTTACATTCTGCTATTTAAGCTTTCAAACCCGACAGTGGTTGTCACCAAGCATTTTTGCTCAAGCATCTCCAAAAGAATTTCAGAAATCAATGTGTCCCTCTGGCTTTCTCTGCCTCACACACATATTGTTAGATCGATTACTAAAAGTTTTATGAGATTAAATAGTTGTGAAGATTATGTCTGCAGTGTATTTTAAACACAGACTTTAAAACAGAACCACAACAGCATTCTGAGAGTAGTCAATGGAAGGTAATTACTCCAGTACTTTGCTACCACCATCCAGCTATACAAATTATTGAAAAAGCTCTTCTTTTTCTTCATTTTTTTCTCTTAAACTTGTGTTTCCATTTCTCTTCCCTCTACTGAACTTTATTCAACATTTATATTTGAGGGGGGTGGTTACAGCTCAGTAGTGCAGCACATGCTAAAGTCCTGGATTCAATCCCCAGTGCCTCCATAAAAGAAAAAAACAACTTGCATAAAATTAATAAAATTAAAAATTTAAAACCTAAGCATTCATATATGAAAGTCTCTTATTGATTGCCCCTGTCAAGCCTCTGTGCAAAAAGAATTTATAAATTTAAATTAACAAAATATTTCCTGTGACCATAATGCTCTAATATTTTTCATGTTATTCCGGATTGTGATATGTTTCTGTTATATAATGTATCACAATAAAATACATATGTCACAAAATGTGACAAGTATTAACATTAGAATTTTATTGGGAATCTGTTCTTAATGACAAATTGGTTCCCCACCTTTGCATCAGTTCATGTAGCCATGGATGGATACTATTTATTGCTATAATAAGACAAGATTCAGGATCCATTCCATTCCAATTTCTGTCTTTATAAACACTGAAGAGATGGGAATAGCAAGAGTTCGGTTTTAATGACAACTCTAGATAATTTGACTTGCCTCCAAGTTATACATGAAAAATTACATAATGATATATATCACAAATTATCTTAAGTGATCTATTGACTGACAACATGATTAGGTCCTCCTTCAATTTTGATGAAAGCAAATAACTGAGAGCCACTTAACTAGCAAAAGTCATTAGAGTTAGTCATTCTCTCATTCTGCACTGCCCTTTTGCAGGGTACCTGGGGCCGTGTATCAGGGAAGATAAGGGGATGCCTGAGGTGGATGACTTCCTTGTATTCAAGGCTTGATGTGGGGGTTTTGGGGCAAGGTGGTAGGTAGTAGACAAATGATGTCTGAAAGACAGTGTCAGGGTGAGCATCTGGGCCCATGGTTGTCAATTCTGGGTCTTACAGAGCCAACCGAGGTCGTAAGGGGCACCTCTATCTCCTAGAAAAAAAACTTGCTAGTAACTAGTCTCTCCTTTGAAATCCCAAACCACTACCCCCAACACCCCAACATCCTCTCTTATCTTTAGCTGAAGATGGTATTTAAGATGAGAATTTCAGCCATTCTGGTGAGTTACTCAGTTTTTCTGGGTCTCTCCCATGTATACATGCTAATAAAATTTTGTTTAATTTTCTCCTATTAATCATCTCATGTCCATTTTATTCTTAGAACACCATAAGAACCTATATGGGTAGAGGAAAATTTCTCCCTCCCCAACAATGACAAACTGTTTTCTTTCTCTACACCACTGCCAAAATTGGAACCAGTGCCTTTCAGATGCTCTTCACAAAGGATCCCTGTCCTTTCACAGATTTTCCTGTAAAGACTGTTTTAGACTGGTGCTTAGCTGTGGCTCTCTCCCTTACCTTGAGCAAGTATGGTGAAGGGATCTGGGGTGAGGGTTGAGTATCTCTGCTTTCTGATCTCTGTCTCATCCTTGTTCAGTTGGACACTATTTCCCAGCCTGACCATAAAAGGGCCTATTGTCTTTGATGGTTTGAATCTATTTAAGTTTGGTG
Organism: Vicugna pacos; assembly: GCF_048564905.1. Lineage (NCBI taxonomy): Eukaryota > Metazoa > Chordata > Mammalia > Artiodactyla > Camelidae > Vicugna > Vicugna pacos. The sequence continues at coordinate 56,291,497 of NC_132992.1, read as the reverse complement.
ATTATAATATACAAGGCTGGGAACATTTTTGTACTCCCCTCCAAATTTTGGTTGTATGGGGTAGAACCTGGAGCTTTTAAAATATCCTCAGAAATAGGGACAATCATGACAGCCAGATGATATTTGAATAACTGAAGATTGGAATATACTTTTTAAACACATGTGCCTATCATGTTAACATTCTGGAAAGTCTCACTGATCTTTCAATTAAACTAGATCTCCCAAATGCATTCACACATTTTACAACTGCCTACTTTTATATAATTCTGTGTAGATTTCAATAAAAAGATATATATATATCTTCTTATCAGTTTGGAAATAATTTTCATTTCTTTAAATAATAATTAATATTATGTATATGAAACAAGTAAGAAGAGTTGACTTTGGCAGGTGTGGAAGAAGCCAAAAGAAGAAACAGTTCAAGTAAAACCAGGGAGTTAAGAGAAGGAAATTGAGGTAGCCTTGGAGAGGAAAGTTTACACAATTTTCCTTTTAGATTCTCCTCAACTGTGTAAATACACCGACTCACCTGATGCTATTTCCCCAGACCCAGGGCTTACAGCTGTTGCTAGGATACACCCCTTTCTCCAGTTCCATCTCCCCTACACCTCTTGTGCAGTTCGCAGAAGCCAAAGACAGATCTATTCAGAGGCTGAGGGTCAGGGGCACTTCTTATATTGGAAACTAGGGGGCACTGTGGGGTTCTTGCTCAAAAATACCACCCTACCAGCCTAAAATTCTAACATTTTCATCTCTGGGTTTCATCAAGAAAATATATGTTAGATACCTGAATAGGACTTAAAATTAACTCAGAATTTTTCCTGGGACATTATATCATATGCCTTATGTTTCTTAGATTTAGAAAAGCAATTTGTACTGTGCAGATGGAGTGTGGAAAAATTGCTTTGGATTGTTAAATTAGTTAAACAGGAAGCCATTAGACTGAGGTGGCCTTAATGCCTTAGTAGCCTAAATAAGCAAACCAAATCCTAAGCCTGTAAACGCCTCAAGGTTAAGAAATCAAAACCTAAGAACAACCAATCACAAATGGCAGGTTAGACTTTCCCAAATCAGGCTTTCCCAGCTGCTTAAGCTATAGCCAATCAGATGGCTTCCTAGCTTTGCTTCTGTGTCTTTTCTTTTCACTTGCTCCTTTCTGTGGAACACTCCAAACCGATTCCGGTTTAGGGCCGCCCAACTCGGACTGAGTTTGCTCAAGCAAACCTGAAAATTTAATATGCCTTAGTTTATCTTTTAACATGATAAACTCAATCTATACATTTTTGGTTAAGAGTTTCCTTTGTGGACCAAGCTTTCCCATGGATATTAAATGATACAGAACTTCAACAAATAGCTAGAAGTTGGTTGAGAAAGCTTTGGGATTTTGAGATAATATAAGTAGTAGAGGGAAAATGTTAGTTTGAGTTAATGCAGAATCCTTTCTAGGGGAGAAATTATACTAAACAAAATATCTTTGGGGACTAAAGCACATGATCATCAGAGCTGAGCTATGCTGAGGTCTGGAGTGGTAGATTAACTAATTCACAGAAAAAATGAAATGGCTGAGGTGGTGGGCAAAGAGAGCTCACCTTGAGAAGAAGAGAAGTGGGAGGAGAGGGACTCAACATCTGAAGGAGATGGGACTCTACATCAGGGTGAAGTAGAATATGGCCAAAAGTTGTTTGATATTATCTGCGATGATGTCTGTATATTTTGTATTGTCAGAGAATTCTGACTCAAACTGGCATAGCAATTGTGGGTGTATGACTGTTAATACAGTAGAGTTATCACTAAAAATTTGACTGGTTACTTATATCCATTGTGATTAGGTTTAACTTCATATAACCCAAAACCCTAAATAGCAATGGTGTAAATATACAAAAGATTAGTGTCCTCGCTTGTAAAAGTCCTAAGGTAAACAGTCCAGGACTCCTGTGGTTGCTCCACAATTGTCAGGGGCCAGATTCCTTCTCTTTCTGATCTGCCATCATTAGTGAACTCATTTTGAAAGGTGCCTCATGGTCCAAGATGGCTGTAGCAGTGCCAGTCATCACCTCTGAGTGCCAGCAAAGGTAAGAGAAAATGGAAAGGGGGCTTGCTCCAGCTGTCTGTCCCTTTTAATTAGTCTTCCCATCCATCCAATATCTGTTTGCATTCTTTAGCCAGAACTACCAGAACATGTTTCTGAGTGGAAGAAAGATTCAAATAAAAATTTTATAAAAAGGCAAGAAATCATGAATGATGAGCATCCATTTCCTGGATTTTTTTGTATTGAACTTCAGTTCAGATTAAAGTTCCATTACAAAGGAAGGATTAAGTGGTAAGAAGCAACTATTTAGCAATTTACCTGCTTGATGAATACCTATTCTTTAAGATGCAGATTAAATGTCCCCTTCCCTCTCCCAACTCATCCAGTACTTTTAATTTCTTCTTCATCTGTATTCCCCAAATATTTCACACTTACCTCTTTAGTTGTATTTATTACACTGAATTATAATTAGGTTTATACATCTGTCTCCTTTAGTAGATGAAAAGATCCTTAACCTATTATTCTTTGTACTTCTTCAACACCTAACATTGTACTTGGCACATACTGGACAATCAACAAATGCCAGTTGACAATGAAAATAAGAAAGACAGTGAAAAGACAGTTGTAGCTAAAAATTCAGAAGCTCTGAGAGAAGTAATAGGATAACATATTTTAAGTGTAACCAGTGTGACCAACTATCCTGGCTTGATCAGGAATGATGGGTTTTCTGTGATTCCAGGCTTTCAGTGCTAAAAATGGGAAGGTCCCAGGCAAACCAGGATGGTTGTCACCTTACACTAGAACCTCTCTCTCAACTTGAGATTCGAACGCTGAATCAAACAAGAAAAAAACAGATAGTCAAAAAGAGTGGGAAGATCATTTCTCAAATCATGGTAAATGGAGTCTTTGACTGCTACAGAAAGGCATCTGGAGGCTTTGAGACTACAAGTCAGGGAGGGGTCTGATTACAGGAAAGATTCAGAGTTGTTTTTATTCAAATGTGGGATTTCCCCTATTCAGTCCAGAGTTATACAACAGTGATTGATGTCAGGATTGGTAAGGCAGGTAAATCATGCCGGATACTAACGTAAGACAGATATTTGTACTTCTTCAGGTCTGACTCTGAAGTCTAAATTGTATGCCCCAGTTGTATTAATTAGGATTAATTAATAGGCTCTGCTGCCAATAATAGAAGCCCAAAATACTAGTGGCTTAAACAACAGAGGAGTTTATTTCTTTCTCAAGTATATAACTGGACTGACATAGCAGCTCTGCTCTATAAAGTCACCAAGACTCCAGGCTCTATCAGATCTAGAGGACTCCTTTGTCTACATAGTCCATTACATCCCTATTCCAGGGGACTGGAAGTGAGACGCAACCCTGAGAGGTGCTATCTGCATGTCTTCTTTGGAGAAGACATCCAGACAGCCAACAGGCACATGAAAAGATGCTCAACATCAAGAATTATTAAAGAAATGCAAATGAAAACTACAATAAGGTGTCACCTCACACCGGTCAGAATGACCATCATCAAAAAGTCTACAAATAATAAATGCTGGAGAGGGTGTGGAGAAAAAGGAACCCTCCCACACTGTTGGTAGGAATGTAAATTGGTACAACCACTATGGAGGACAGTATGGAAGTTCCTTAAAAAACTATAAATAGATTTACCATATGATCCAGCAATCCTATTCCTGGGTATACATCCAGAGAAAATGCTAATTCAAATAGATACATGAACCCCAATATTCATAATAACACTACTAATAATAGCCAAGGCATGGAAACAACCTAAATGTCCATTGACAGATGACTGGATAAAGATGTGGTCATATATATACATATATACACATACATACATACACACAAACAATGGAATACTACTCAGCCATAAAAAGAATGAAATAATGCCATTTGCAGCAACATGGATGGACCTAAAAATTATCATATTAAGTCAAGTAAGTTAGACAGAGAAAGACAAATATAAGATATCACTTATATGTGGAATTAGAAAAAAAGATAACAAATTTTATTTACAAACCAGAAATAGACTTATGGACATAGGGGAAAAAAACTGGTTGTGAAAGGGGAAAGGGGGAGTACGGATAAATTAGGAGTCTGGGATTAACAGCTACACATTACTATATGTAAAATAGATAAACAACAAGGATCTACTATATAGCATAGGAAATTATATTCGATTTCTTGCAATAAGCTCTAATGGAAAAGAATCTGAAAAAAATGTATATGTGTAACTGAATTACCTGCTGTACACCTGAAACTAATATTGTAAATCAACAAAACTTCAATAAAAAATAAAATTAAAACAAAATCAAAAACTGTTAGCTATCATCATGGTCTTAACAGTTTTGTCTAGGGCTAGCTGTCACAAAGTCCAACCTAATTATTTAATCAATCTGTAAACTGTTTACTTTCCTGAAGCAAGACTTAATAAATTGGCAGGTAAGTAACGAAACACCAACAAAAGCCAGATTCTCACTTACGTACATTCTAAAGTGAGACAAAGAGAATGGTAAGATTATCCTATTTAGTCATTCAACAAATTTCTATTAAATAGTCTCCATATGCGGGTACCATGCAAAATATTTGGAATTATTCCTCTCATTTATGTGCCTTAAATAGAATGCACTCTCTAATGTAAAATGCAAAGAAAACATAAAGGGTCATTCTTCTTACCCAGTAAGAGGTTGGTGGGTGGCAGAGCTGGGCTGGAGTGACTCGGCAACACTATCAATGAGCCAGGTTCCATCTGTCTTCCTATTCAACTATCAGAGTGATGACTGAGGTACAGCAAGAAAGAGACAGCAGAGAAGAGTTTGACCCAGGGCTGTGCCTTGCCAAAGCAGGGGCCACTAGCATTCCTGCCTCCAGCAGGTGGGTCTTTAAAGCCCTCTGTCAAACACCTCATTTCTTATTTTACTTGAAGAATTTCACTACAGGTACCAAATTTTGTAACAGGGACTCAAATACCAGCAGCTCAAAAAATGGTTTTATTTTTCTCAAGTCACGGGAAGCTGGAGTGAGGTGGTCCAGGCCTGGAATGGAGGCTTTGCTGTGTCAGTGGGGACTCAGGATCTTCCTATCTTTCGGCTCAGTCATCCTGAGCACGTGCTTGTGGCCTGCTGGGCACAAGATGGCTAGTCCACTTCTAGCATGGCCTCTGCATTCCCAGCAAGAGAAAGAAGGGAAAGGCAGGAGGCACCTATCAGCTGAGCACCCATTTGCACTCTTTCAAAGGTCTTTCCCAGAAGTGCCACCTAGTGACTCTTTGGACAGAACTATGTTACAGGACCATTGAAGCTGCAGGAAGCTTGGAAAATGTGTATTTTAAGCCAAGTCCAGGCACACTGACTCTCTAAACTAAGCTGGAGATCTTTTAGTAAAATAAGAAGAGGAGAAAGAATATTGGGTAGGCATCTAGCAGTGACTGCCAGAAACCAGTGGTCCACCCAGTACTGGGCTTCACCTCACCATATGGCACCTCTCTGATGGGAGGTCATGGCTGGCTTCTAAGATGCAATCCTGCAACGGACCAACCACAGTCTTGAAAACATCAGATCACTACAGATTCGCTTATATATTCCCAGACACCTCTTCTCATAATAAAGATATTTTCAATTTATATAGGATTCTTTCTCTGGTTATTTAACAAGTTAGTGGGATTGAAAAAAGTATAAAAATTGCTTCAGATCCAACACTGTTATGAATGATGTTAGGAAGTATTTGCCAGAAGCCAAACATTTGAACAGCTTTAAGCATGGCATCAGAAAAACTACAATTACACTCAGGAAAGAATTGCTTGATGTGTGACATTAAAACGCAGTTCCCTGGGCAACTGAGAGGGAGATACATTCAATAACATCAGAGCTTCCAAGAATTGCTAAGATCATACGGAATTTGCAACACCTTTTATTTATTTTTTCATTGACAGTTAAATTGCCACTTGAAAGCATCTGCTGACTAGAAAACAGATCCTCTACTCTGGGTAAACTAGGCACCCTCCAGAAATAACTCCCACACTAATTGATGGAGGGGTCAGGGAGAAGGCATGAGAAGTGAAAACGTGTGGGTGGGATGTATGGCCTTGCTGTCAGACACCGCTGTGTTGGAGATGATGCTATTCGCAGATAAATGTTGGTCAGTGTCCAGATCATCTTTGTCTCAGAAGACAGAGCGCCACCCCAATGTTCTCATCATACGTGAGTTTGACAGCCTTTCTTATTGAATTGTGCCATTTCACAATGCCTGGATAGGAACTCAGCAAACAGGCATTTACCGGGGGATGAAACTCAGTAAAATGCATTGTCTAAACTATAATTCTGTACTTCCATGATTTGGGTTGCACGAAGTGTATTAAAAAGATATCAAACTCACAGTATTTACAATCCAGTTTTATCTCACTTCATATAATCTGTTACTGAAAAACTTGAAATAAATCATATTCTTATTGACTTACATGATGATTTCAGAATTTTTTTTTATGGACTGAAAACAAATTTTATTGACCATTAAATTTTATAAGCTAGTTTCAAGTTAGCACCTTATACATTCAAATATGTTGCATCACTTTTTATTGACAGGTAATCGTATCACTGCATGATCTTTGGAAAAATAGCAATTTCAGAAACGTTTTATTTCAACTTCCTATTAATTTACAGTGAATAAGAGACAAGACTGTTTTTCTGTCTGTATTTAGGCTCCCTTAAGTATATTAGCACTTAAATCCTCATTTTTCCAAGGGATCTTTCTGAAATTAGAATATTCTTTTTGTATTTTAAGCACTCTTGCCATTAATATTGGCTAACATTTATCACTCAATTGTTATGTCTCTAGTACAGTTGCTAAACTCTACATAGAGATGTCAAACTCTCAGAACAGGCCTCTGAGGAATGTCCTATTATTATCATAGTCATTTTACAGATGAGGAAACTGAGGCTTAAAGTTAGGGAACTTGCCCATGGCCACCAAGCTGATGATTTTTTTAAATCTTTGTTGGGGGGGAGGAAATTAGGTTAATTAAGTTATTCATGTATTTATTTTTTTAGTGGATGTACTGGTGATTGAACCCAGGACCTTGTGCATGCTAAGCATGCACTCAACCACTGAGCTGTGCTCTTCCTCCACCAAGATAATAATTGATGGAGCCAAGGGCACGAACCCAGAGAAGGTAACACCTCAAGTTGTTTCTTAAACACTACATGCTATGGACCTTATTTTGTCTAATTTGTGAGCTTACCAGTTTTACTTTGTAAGTAGCAATACAGTCTCTAGAATTCTTCTGAAATCAATGAAAAATAAAAAAGCACACATGCCTTGGAAGCAGCAACATCAAGGGACTTGTTGAATGAATGAATGTAAGCTCCCTGAGGGCAGGGAGTTTATGTTCACTGTTGCATTCCCTTGTGCCTCACGCAGAGCTTGGCACATAGCAGACATTCACTAAATATTTGTTGAATGTTTGAATGGCAACTAATCCTGATGGCATCCTGGGGCCAATCCTCCGCGGCAATAGAACCCCTCTCTGAAGTTTATTAACTCTGCTGGAGCAGATTACAGGCTTCATTTTTGTTAATCTCTAAAACCACAAATATTTTTGCACATTGTAGGTGACAGAGCAAAAAGGACCCCCCTCCAAACAAACCCCTGACTCAAATTGACTGAAATCCTGAGAGAATCAGCTCAAAGTGGAAGCATGTGGACAGTTACATGCAATTTAAAATTTCTCCTTCTTGGCTTGGCTTCTCAACCTTAAGGTTCACATCTGGTTTTGGATCCAATATAGAATAGGGGAAACTGTCTCCAGGGAGTCTTCTATCTGTGCCTACTGATGCAGACAAGGTTAGTGAAATATGGATGGAAAGAGGCTTGTGAAATTTTACAGTAGGTGTGCAGGTGGTCTGGAACCAAGACAGTAACTGGAGGAAGTGATCCCAGGACTGATGCCCCACTCCCAGCCCCCATCATCCAACCGTCTGAAGAGTGCTTCACATTCAGCTATCCCTATAAATTGTCTTAAGGCAACTTAGGGTGTGACAGCTTGTTTTGCCTGACTTTTTTTTTTTTTTCAATGGTGAAGAAGGAAACAGAAACTTGGATTTTGCTCTCTATGACCATATTTCCTGTGCTGAATTAACTTGCAGCACACCCAGAGATGAGGCATGGCTAAGACAGCCTCCAGTGCTTTAAATCAGTGGCATTTACCTGGTTGTTGATTTGGGACTTTGATGTATAACTGAGCCTACCCTGTAGAATGAGAATCATATACTGTTGATTGGATCAGTAACTATGAATACCATGCAGTGGCATTCCAATATGAATTTCCAATTCTTCACTAAAAGCTGGTTGAAACCCTTTGCCAAATGGCATCCTACCAGAAATACGCTATTTTTAATGGAAACACTTACATTCATTTTATTTGAATTTAATAAAAGAAAAGGGATCTGAAGTAAATCTGAAGGAATCTATTTTGGAAACTCTGTATTAGTAGGGATTAGCCAGACAAAGAAAACGAGTAGGCTATAAATGGATATATATAAGAGAAGATTTATTATAGGGATTGGCTCACATGGTTATGGTGGCTGAGAAGTCCCATGATCTGCCTGCCATGTACCAGCTGGAAGACCAGGAAAGCCAGTGCTTTCAGCCTGAGTCCAAAGGCCTGAGAATAGGGGTGGAGCGAGGGGGGCACTGGTGGTGTCATGACCTGAGCTGGAAGGCTGGAGAACCAGAAGCGCTGACTGTTGACTGAGGTCCCAGGGCAGGAAAAGATGGATCTCTCAGCTCAAGCAGAGAGTGAATTTGCCTTTCCTCTGACTTCCTGTTCTATTCGGGCTCTCAAGGAATTGGAGGATGCCCACTCGTACTGGGGAAGGCAATCTTCTTTACTCAGTTCACCAATTCAAATGCTAATCTCTTCTGGAAACACCCTCAAAGACACACCCAGAAATGTTTTACCAGATATTTGGGCATCCCTTAGCTCAGTCAACTTGACATAAATTTTTCTTTTTTTTAGTGGAGGTACTGGGGATTGAACCAGTACTATGTCTTTAACAATCTCTCTGACGTTAAAAAAAGAAATTATAAACACCATGAAGATATTTTTTATCTTGATATTTTTTACTACTATGTTCCAGTTTAAATAATCGTATTGACTTCTTTTTATGAAGGTGAAGACTGTGCCTGTCTCCTTTCTCCAATTCTTTTTTTTTTTTTTTTTTTTGGAAAAACAGAGAGTATGTTCCTTTCTCCAATTCTTGGTTTAGTTGGTTGTATGATTCTTATATTGTCCAGGTTCATACGGTTCATGTTCTTCTGTTTATAATGATTATCAAAGTTATTTGTATTGGCTTTATACTTAGTATTGTTTTCCTATTTAAATATTTTACATTGGCTTTACACTTAAGTGTTTACCATAATTTCTTCATCCTTGAATTCTTTATTTTTATTATCTCTTAATTAGCAAGATCTCATGTCAAATGGTTTTCTAATAAGGACCTTACAGGAGTTGTGTTTTGCAAGTTCATACATGTTTACGAGGGTGGACCCTTATACTCTAATGCTTTCTTGAGTGGGTATACCTTATTTTCCTTACAGCTGTAAAGCTGTATCCTCCAAATTTTTGTTTGTTTGTTTTTTGGCTATGAAAATGCTGTGGAAAAACTGGAGGTTAGCCAATGTCCTTCATCCCAAACCATTTAAGGCAGTTTGTTGTTTTGGTTTGGTTTGGTTTTTGCCTGGATCCTTAAAGAACTCTATCCTTGAAGCTAACTTTATCTTTGAATTATATCCAGTTTGGTGTTAAGCATTCTGTCTCAGATTTTTCTAGAACAATATGTTGTAGAAAACTGTATGTATTTTTTGCCAAATGTATTTTTAATTTTTAAGAGAACTATTCATTTTTATTGAGATATAATTCACACACTGTAAAGTTCATTCTTTTAAAATGTACAGTAGTTTTTAGTATACTCACAAAGTTATACAACCATCACCATTATCTAATTCTAAAACATTTTCATCACCCCAAAAAGAAACCCCATACCTATACGTGGTCACTCCCTATTCCCCATTCCCCCTAGACCATGGAAACCACTGACTACTTTCTATCTCTATATATTTGCTTATTCTGAACATTTCATATAACAGAATCACAGAATATGTGACCATTTGCATCTGGCTTTTTTCACTTGATATAATGTCTTCAAGATTCATCCATGTCATAGGCTACATTAGTACTTCATTTTTATGGCTGAATAATATTCCAGTATATGTATATATCACACTCTCTTTATCCATTCATCAGTTGATGGACATTTGGGTTGTTTCTATTTTTTGGCTATTATGAATACTGGTGCTATAAACATTTACATACAGGTTTTTGTGTGGACATATGTTTTCATTACTCTTGGGTTTATACCTGCTGTAGAATTGCTGGGTCATATGGGCACACAATGTTTAACCATTTAAGGAAATGCCAGACTTTTCTAAAGCAGTTGCACTATTTTATATTTTATATTTATATAAAATACATTTAAAGTTTATGTATTTAAAATTCCAATTTCAGTTTATATTTTTAATTCCAGTTTCTTCAATCCTCAGAAATCCTTGTTATTATTTGTGTTTTTGAATATAGCCATCCTAGAGGGTGTGAGGTAGTATTCAGTCACACCTAGTTTGCATTTCTTTGATGGCTAATGATGTTGAGCATCTTTTCTTGTGCTTATTGGCCACGTGTGTATCTTCTTTGGAGAAATCTCTATCCGAATCCTCTGCTTATATTAAAATTAGGTTATTGGTCCTTTTATTATTCAGTTGTAAGAGTTCTTACATATTCTAGATACTACTCCAGTATCAGATATATGATTTGCAAATATTTTTTTCCCAATCTACCGACTGTCTCTTCCCTCTCTTGATAGTCTTCTTCAAAGTACAGTGTTTCTTAATTTTGGTGAAACTGAATTTACTTTTATTCTTTTGTTGCTTCCATTTTTGGTGTCCTTTCTAACACATCTAACTGCTTAATCCAAGATTATGGAAATTAATGCCTATGTTTTCTTCTAAAAGGTTTATAATTTTTCCTCTAATATTTAGGTCTTTGATCTATTTTGAGCTGATCTGTGAATGTAGTATGAGATAGAGATCCAATTTATTTCTTCTGCTCCATGCAAAAGGATATTCCAATTGTTCTAGTAACATTTGTTGAAAAGATTCTTCTTTACTCCATTGAATTATCTTGGTACCCTTGTTGAAAATCAACTGAACATAAATATAAGGATTTCTTTCTGGTAGAGAAATACGCTTATATTATATTTTTGGCTACCTCTTCTCATTTGCTGAGTTCTCTACCTCAGAAACCCTAATTATTCTTACACTAGATCATCTTTATCTTCATCTTTTATTCTGCATTCATTCTCATGCCTTTCTTCATGTCAATAATTAGATTTTCAATAGTGTCTATTTTGTACATGATTCCTTCCAATTAATCCCCAAATAACAAGGGTCCTCAACTTCCTTAGATTTGCAACTTCTTTTTCAATTTTGTCATCTTATTATCTGGGTTTTTGTCTTATTGAACTCACGTTTTTGTTAAGTTGTTCTGTAGCGTAAAACATTTGTGAGGAATTTCCTTCTATTCCATGAGCTTGGCTTTTCTCCTCACTTGCATTCTTTGCCATTGTATCTTCTACGTGCCATATTATTTTCTCTTTGTTTAGTTTTGTTTCAGTTGGCTGTTGTATGTTTGCACAGTTGCCGTGCTGTTTCTCTGCCTCCTGTCTGTGCCTCTTATTATTGAGGGTGACTTCTTCATGTTTCCCATTACAGAGGAAGCCTGTTTGTTTTCCTGACTCTGCTACAGTTTGGGGCTGGAGGAGACCGTGTTATATCCCATCTTCCATGAGGGATTGTGAAGTTTAGGACAGAGTTCAGCTATAGTGGGTGGACTCGTCATTAACATCCCTCATTTTAGCATCTACCCTTTCTTCCGAGATGGTATTAAAGATCCTATTCCAGGGACAGATGACTATTTGGGGTATGTCTGCTATTCTCTTGTGAGGTACCTTTGGGCTGTGGACAGTTTCCTCAACTCAGTGAGGCACCCTTGAGCCTTCCCTTCCATCTCAGAGAGACAGTTCAGTGTTCATACTCTCCTGTTTTCTCTCTTGTTCTAGTCTTCCTCATTCAGAGAAGAGCAGTAAAGGCCTCCATTCAGTTTGCTTCTCCCCACATTTGGGGGATTTAGTGAGATATCTCAGAACTGCACTGACACCACAGGCTACCTTCTGAAAGTTAGAAGTGGAACAAGGACATTTTTCTTGTGTCCACCTTGTTATTATCTTATGTCCATGTTGATCCAGAATCTCCTTCAAAGTTTGGATTTCAAATATAGAACCTCCATCAAGTGCACTTAAAGAAGATTGCTTTTTTCCAATCACCACTGCCAAATGCCTAATGTTAGTTTGCCCGTTACCCTTGGTGAGTGACTACGTATGTCTGTAGCCCTGCAGTATTTTCAATCTTTGGTGCTGTGTATCTCACTCATTTGCTCCTCTGTTCTGTTACTGCCCTAGAAATGGGAGAATAAAAAAAAATTCCTTGGATTTTTGATAGAAAGCAACTCCCAGGTTGGGTCCAAGGTGAAAATGGATCCCTTCCTGGATTAAAAACATGAATGCTGCTACAATTCCTGGCTGTGAATGCTCATAGAGTCACTGCTGAACCATTTTATGTCAATTAATTCTGTGGGATATACCCCCCTTTTTAATTTATTCATTCTTTTCTTCCATTTCTACTTATAACCATCCCTGCCAACTATCTACATTTCACTGTTAAACTGTTTATATTGTATTGGTGATTTTAAAGTTTCCTTGCATTACCTATGGGCATTTGGCTGAAAAGCATTGTCTCTATTTTACAAGTAAATATATTATAGAACAAATCCAGAGACCTTGTATTGGTAATTGGTAACAAAAATGCTGATGCCTTAGTGGCAGTGTTTATAAGAAAATGTTAATTTTTAGGGTAAAAATTTCATTAGAAATTGCTTTGGGAAATATATTAGCTAACATTTACAGTGTTTTTAAAGGAGACAAAAGATTGCCACTAAAAAAAAATATTATTGAAAGCATCTTCACTGAATTCCTCCATTTAAAAAATACCCCATTTGTATTTGTTAAATACAAGTCCTTCCTTTAATGATGTCTCCAGCCATGCCTGACATACTTTGAGGCCCAGTGGATAATTCTGGCCAGGAAGTATCACTGGACAATAGGCAGTGCAGTTAGAGGGAAAAAATACTGTAGACTTGCCAGTGGGGGAAACATTTACAATAAATATTAGGAGAGTGACAAAGAGGCTTTCCAAGGGATGTTCATATTTCTTGATTTATGTAATTTGATATTTAATGTATATAGAAATCCAATAATATCTCTAAAACCCCCACTCACACCAGTATTTCCTCTACTTTAGACTAAAGGTGCCTGGGAGGCCAGGGATTTCCCATATTTCTTTCCTTAATGTTTAGACAGGGCTATGTCTCGAGCAGATATCCAATGAATACACATTACTACTAATGACTGAGCTAATTTTTTAGTATAGAGTAATTCCAGGGGTTTCCCTCCTGGTTTGTCTGGTTCTAAGCCTTTAAAACCTGTTTATATGTCAGAAAATCAGCATTACAAACTCTCTGGAGCAAATCATAAAATATTAGTTGGATACATGTTTAAAAACTCACCTTTGGCAGTATAAAATTATTGCTCAAGTGATCTTTTTTTAATCTTAAAGAAAACAGTCAAAGCAGGTGTCATTGGTTAAGAGTCCAGTTGATCAACACGTTTCACAATCTGTACCAACATCACGGGAAAGGAGCCTGGAACATCACTCTAAAACTATTCAGCACCAAATTTCCACAACTGCGTTTGTACAAAACGCAAATGGGTTTTTAGCGAAAGCCTTAATTTTCCTTTGCTTGTAAATCAATTCCTCCAGGATCAAAGTTCTGGCTGCCACAGATACCGTCCTTCTAGATACAGAAAGCACCTAAGGGCCACTTGGTGCAACATCCACCTGGCAGCGGCCAGAGGGTCCTCTTAGGTGGCAGGTACATTGGACATAATTTTTAACTAACGAATGCAAGCGTTTCAAGTTGTATTATTCTTCTCTAAAAGCCTAAGAGTTGTTTTCCTTACCCACACTTGAACCCCAGTCTCTTTCCTGATGAGACCACCTGTTTGCTCATCTTTCACAGGGCGAGGGAACCAGAACACTTTCGATGCAGCGTCCTCTTTGCCCTAAGAGGGGGGCGCTGATTGGGCACCCGGACCTTGCCTCCCCCAGCTGAGGTTCCAGTTCTGGACACCTGCCTCCTTTCGGATTCGGTGTATCCCGCAACAGCCTGAGGGGGCCCAACACATTCCTCCTGGCTGGCTCTGGGAGGGACGCGGACGCTGTCGACAACGCAGCAGCCGGCAGCATAACAGCCGGCCCCAGGGACGCCGGGCCGGGGGCGGGGCGAGGGGCGGGGCGAGCGCCGTGACGCGAGGAGGCTCGGCCAATGGGGACGCTCCGCGGCACCGGCCGAGCCGCCAGCCTATAAAATGGGGGCTCTACCGCGCTCTCCAGTCTCGACTGTTCCGGATTTGGAACCTGTTGGTAGCTTTTGGCCTACTTTCCTCAGGTGCCTCCGCCCATTGACGGTCGGCGAAGTTCACCTGCAGCTCCTGACGCGTCCGAGGTCCCTCCGGAGAGGCAGCGGCGGGTCCATGGAGAAGGGCCCGGGGCGGGTGCCGGCTAAGCCGCGGGGGGCCAGGTGCAGCAATGGGTTCCCTGAGGGGGAGCCGCCACGGCCCAGGCCAAGTCCTCCCACAGAGAAGACGCCGCGGCCGGAGAGCAAGAGCGCTCAGCCGGCGGACGGCTGGAAGGGCGAGCGGCCCCGCAGCGAGGAGGACAACGAGCTGAACCTACCCAACCTGGCGGCCGCCTACTCGTCCATCCTGCGATCGCTGGGCGAGGACCCCCAGCGGCAGGGGCTGCTTAAGACGCCCTGGAGGGCGGCCACGGCCATGCAGTTCTTCACCAAGGGCTACCAGGAGACTATTTCAGGTCAGTGCGCAGGCCGGCCGGCGTGCGGGGCACGGGGGAGGTGGCCGCGGAAAGTGCGCGCCGGCTCCAGGAAGTTTTCGGAGTTGTTTCACTCTTGGCAGAGGAAGCCGAGTGCTGTCACCTTCCAAATCCTGCCCTCGGCCCTGGTTCCGAAGGCCTGCCGAGGAGAGGGCCTTGCATGGGATTGCATTTTGGGCGCCCTGGGAGGCAGCGGCCTCTCCACCCGGGGCCCGGCTGCAGCGCCTTCGCGGGGTCCTGCGGCTGCACGCAGCCGTCTTCTCGAGTCTCGGGTTGGCAGGACCGC
Source organism: Vicugna pacos (assembly GCF_048564905.1). Lineage (NCBI taxonomy): Eukaryota > Metazoa > Chordata > Mammalia > Artiodactyla > Camelidae > Vicugna > Vicugna pacos. The sequence continues at coordinate 56,276,048 of NC_132992.1, read as the reverse complement.
GGTCACGGAGCCTCCCCACGCCCCTGTACCCACTTCTTCATCCCTAGTGGAGCCTGGAGTCCTTTTCGCTTGAGCTCCCAGAGCTGGATGCGCGAGGAACGTGCTAGACCCAGATCCGTGATAAGGATCACCTGGGCTCGTTGAAGTGACGGCTTCCTAGATCATCCCTTCTCTTGAGGTCTTATTTTTGGATAGGTCTCGGGTGAAGCCTTGGCTTCCTGTGCTTGGACAGCTGGGGCACGATTCTCTCTGACTTGCCAGGGCACCCAGGTCTTCAGAAAGTTGTAATTCTCTTTTGTTCACATAAAGTTCACTCCAGCTCAGGACTTTTCCAGAATTTGGCGTAAATCCGGGCACGGGCTTTCCCAGAGTTTGAGGTGTGAGGTTTCTTGGGTTAGTTTGCTACTTAAAGCCTTCTCCCCCCTTTCTCCTCACTGTCCAAATCCAAAAGCAGTAAAGCGACTTGTTGGGAGTTGGGGAGGTTCGCTGGGCTCTGGGACGTGGTGTCCCTCTATCCCCTTCCTCCGGCCACCCCCCGCCAATCCCGAATAAGCCGGGTTGGCCCAGTGCTCTGGGCCCCTGAGGTGGGGTCAGGCCAGGAAGCAGGGGTTGAGGGGAAGGGTGGGAACGAGAGAGGTGGATGGAAAATAACTGAGGGCCAATCCGGCCTGTTTCCTGGTTGAGAGGTGTTGGTCATTAATGAAAAAGAGAGAGAGAGAAAGTAAAAAAAGCTCTGACTTATACATTTTCCAGTTCACATCTTCTGTGCCTCTTGGTGACATTTACTTCTTTGGCCTAAGAAGCCTTCTGCCCTCACCATTTCTCAAAGAATAGCAGTGCTGCTTTGCAAGGTAACCTCCCTGACTAGGTTATTTCCCGATTAAGTTTCTGAATCGAATGGATTCTGGGAAAAACAGTTATTTTTTCCCAGTCTACCCTACCCCAAAGGAGGGGTGGGAAATGGGTGAGAGGGGTGGGGCCCAAAAAGGAAATGATTCTACATCCTGATGCCAAGAAATGGACCTCTAGTTCTGTGTCCAAGTTCACTGTTTTGCCCCTTTATGGTAAAAGGTTGGAACTTCAAAAGCAGAATTTCAAAATTTAAAGAATGAAGATCATCATTTGGTGAATATTCTATTATTTGGTGATATTCTGTGATGTAATGAAGAAATATCTTCTTAGGGCCTTGGTCAGTCAGCCTCTTGTCAGGCTTTGGGAATCCTGCCCTTATAGAATTCACAGGAGAGAGAGATTTTTTGTTTGTTTGTTTGTTTGTTTCAATAGCCTTTTTTATTTTTAAAGAGCAGTTTCAGGTACACAACAGTATTGAGCAGAAAATACGGAGAGTTTGCCCATAGCCCTCCCCACCCACATATATACTTCCCTACCCTCAACATCCCTCATCGGTGTGGCATATTTGGTACAATTGATGAACCAACATAGACACATTATTATCAACCAAAGTCCATAGTTTACATTAGGGTTCACTCTTGATGTTATACATTCTGTGGGTTTTGACAAATGCATAATGACATGTAAGCCACCACTATAGTATCATACAGAATAATTTCATTGCCCTAAAAATCCCTTGTGCTCCATCTATTCATTCTTAGGAGAGAGGGATTTCTTACCCTGAGACAGGTCACAGAATTATCAAAAGTGTCTCCAAAGGTTTACTTAAGAAATAATTTCAGAAGTTTGAGCCATAGGACCTATGACTGCAAAGAACATGTCATGCTACCTTAGGGAAGTGTTCTAGTCAAGTGTTAAGTTATTATTTAGAAAGTCCATGGACCTAGGAACTGAAAGCAGACTTGGGGACTCTTAATTCTCACCCTACCCAAGAGGGCCTGGGGAGGAGGGTGAATGGGAGTGATTGCTTAATGGGTACAGGGTTTCCTTTTGGGGTGATGAAAAATTGTTCTGGGACAAGAGAGTGGTGATGATTGTACACCATTATGAATGAGCTAAATACCCCTGAATTGTACACTTTAAAATGGTTAAGATGATGTGTTATGTATATTTTACACCACAATAAAAAAAGTCCACAGACCATTTAAGATTTATTAATAGCCATTAATTGAATACTTTTTATGCTCTTTTATGCTCAAATAAGTACTTTATTTGGATGGTCTTGATTTATCCTCATTTGTGAGGTAAACACTGTTTTTTCATTCCCATGATAAGGAAACTGAGGCGGGGAGGTTGACAACTTCAAGTGGTAGAGTTGGTGTTTGAATCCAGGCAGCCTGAATGCAGATCTCTTAGCTGCTTCCTTATGTTGCTACTTAGATGCATCATTGTATCTTATCTACTAAGCATTTCACACTGAGTCCTGACCTAGTACTTGGGTCACCAGCATTAAAAAAAAAAAAAAAGGTGAAACAGAATGGAGAAAATCAGTCTGTTACGTGTAGTAAGGGTAAATGTTTTGAGAAACTTTCATGTAGGTTTTATAGGTAGGATTTGTTTGGTATGTACTGGCTCTGGATGTAGAATGTATTTCTTATATTTGTTGTGGTCAAAAGTTTGACAAGTCTCTAGAGGACTGCATTTAAGAACTTAATATTGATTTCTTAGAGTTATAAAGAGAAGACAGGAGAGGATGACGAGGAAGATGCTGAACTTAAAGGAATGAACCCGAAATGGTGGTGGTCCAGGTCTTGCACCAATCTGGGTGGGAGAGAGAAGGAAGGATACTTTGAATCTATACGAAATGCAGAAGTAAATAATAGAGAAAACAATACCTGATTTTTATTTCTTTAGAAAGCACTGTAGAATGACCACTATAGATTGTTTTGGATAGAAACAAACTTCTTTGAAACTATCACTTTTCTATGCTTGTAAATAAGATTCTTAACATCTTTTATGTCTCTGTATATTAATTCCTGGTTAATAGCGTTAACTTCAATTTTATAAAATATAAAATAAGTTGATATTTTACATTCCCCAAATTATTATTTGTTTTCAGTTCCTCCGGAGTGAATTGATGTTAATATCTGATATTTGAGGAATTTGTCCGTTTTCCCTGTACTGAAGCTTATCTTCATGACCCTTGCCTGGTGCACCTTTCTTTACTTTCCAGTGTGTACCTTATTATTGGTGCATCTGTCATCACCTGTAATGGGGCCGTGTCAAGGTTGTGCAAGTCTGTTAGTGTTCACCACTGGGCTGTAGCTTGTAGTGGAAGGAGGGCTGGAAGAGACACTATCACCTGTCCCAGGAACTGGCTGTCCTTACAATAGCATCACCAGGTGATCCTTGGATCAGCTCACCTTTATCTACTGCTGTCCCATTTCAGTTTAACCACATCCTAGTTCTTTTACATATTGAAGGTTTTACTTTAATGAGGTTTTCTTTCTGTGTATTTCCTGTATTTCCACTATTTTAAAAATTCAGAACCTTAATTAAATTGAAGGGTCTACTATTCCCTGAGGTCATTGGTGTTCAAGTCCCTGTGTTTGACCCTTTCCTTTCCCTGTCCTCTCCTGGGTATAAATGGGAACAACCTCTTAGATAGCATTATCTGCCAAAGGTTAAGTGAATATAACTTGTCTCATCAGTTGTCCTTTCTATGAGTTTATGGGAGTACATGAGAGTCTTGACTTGTCTACCACATTTCTAGTTAAAGTAGGTTTTAGCCTGTCCAGGATGCCAGGGCAATTTTCATAAATCAAGGTGACAGTGTCCCAAATTTTGGGAAACTTTGTGAGCCTGTGTATAACGCAGCAAGAGGAGATGACACCATAGGTGATGGGTTTCTAAACTGTCTTCCCAAACTGCCCCAACCATGTTCATTGCAAGATGGTAACTATTCTCTAAGGATAATGCGAAGCAATTAGATATTTTATTTACAAAAATGAATCTTAACCACTTCATACTGAAGTGTGCCAGCACTTACAAAAGGTTTTCTTTTTCTTTTTGAATCACAAACTTCTGTGATTTACCAAATCAGATTGCCATGGTGAACTGAGTACTGTAACAACTTCTAAGATGTGAAGAGGGGCAAAAAGTCCACTTACTTATTGTCTTCTCCCATTACTGTGGTTGAAAGATGAGTTTATATCCCAAGTTTTAAAGTATGTTATAGAAAAATTAACCTCATCATTGAGAGGTGCTATTTTGGATGCATGTAGTTCATTTAAGTCTTGATTCACTAATAAGTTTCATTTTAATTTATTTTGTTAATGAATATTTATGTAGGTCTTAGTTCTGTGTGTTGCTGGAAAGGGTACTGTAAATAAAGAAGAAAAAATAACAAGACTGTTGAAGTATGTGACTGGAATTTGGGAGTAGTCAAAGTTGATGAGAGCTGTTAAGTCATTGAGAATGGAGGAGAAAAGCAAGAAATAGGTTTTTTTTTTAGGGATGTATTATCTATTAACATTTTTTTCTGGCCTGGGGGGAAAAGTCACTACACATAACTCTGAAATGCCGAACAAATTGGTACTTGCTTCATTTTCATTGCCATAACATTTCATTCACTGCCATAACAAAGTACCACAAACTGGACTGTTTATTAAACAGCAGAAATCTATTGTTTCACAGGCTACAAGTCTGAAATCAATGTGTTGGTGGAACCATACTCCCTCTGAAAATTTCAAAGGGGAGTTCTTTCTTGTCCCTTCCCAGCTTCTGGTGGTGGTTGTCAATCCTTGGTGTTCCTTAGTTTGGAACTGAATTACTCCCATTCCTGCCTCTGTCAGTGTTCAAATTACCATCTCCCGCCCCCCACTTCCCTTAAGTCTCCCTCTTTTAAGGACACCAGTCACATAGAATAGAGTCCATTACACTCCAACATGCCTTATCTTAATTTAATTAGTTACATTTGCAGTTATTTCCAAGTAAGATCACATTCTCAGGTGCTGGGTTTAGGACTTCAGCTTATCTTCAACACAGTTCAACCTATACCAGTGCTAAATGCTATTATTCCTAAGACTGGGAACGTTACGGTTTCATTTAATTCATTCATTGAATGCCAGCCACTGCACTGAATGCTAGTAACACAGGATGAGCAAAACCAGATATAGTTCCTTCCTTCCCTTATGGAACTTACAGTCTATTGGACAGATACTCATCAGAATCACATGATAGACTGAGAAATGTAGTGATTAAAAGGACACAGCTCAATGAGAGCATTTAGTGAAGGAACTTGATCTATGCTAGGAGATGGGAAGCATGGAAGCTTGAGCTGACATCTGAATAACAACAAACACTGCTGGTAATGTACTATGTGCTGAACACAGTTGTGAGTTCTTTACATGTATCGCCTCATTGATCCTCACAATAGCCCTATGGGATAGGTGATTAGTCCCATTTTTAGGGATAAAGAAACTGAGGCACAGAGAGAACTTGCACAAGATCATATCTGAAAAGTAGCAGCATTGGGAGAATGATGGAGAGTGAGAATCATCATAATCTCTCACAGTCTGTTTAGTCTTAGTCATAATATTTTACTGATTTATTTGAATCACTTCCCCTCTCCCTCCCTTTTTGTATTTTCTCTGCTGTTTTCTTTGGCCCAGCTCTGGAAACTGCCATGTTGGGCATTCCCCCACTGACTCATGTGCAGTATGTTTCCCTATTTTGAGTCCAGTATTTGGTTGAGTCAGACTGCAGTAATAAAGTTTGCCAGAAGAGGGCAACTATCTAATTTTTGATGGCTCCTAAATTATGAATCCTGGATTATATGAATAATTCTTAATTCCAGGTTATATAATGAATATGTTTTGTATGGTTATACATTCTCCACTGAGTTTATCGCAATTAGATTGAGGGGTAATTTGTTTTGAGTTAACCAAAGATTGTATAAACCGAGAAGGCATTTACTCACTAGAATTTTGTTCTATTACAGCTTCAGTCACAGTTTTTTTTTTTGAAGGACTGTCTGTACTCACATTTGAAACCCTAGCAAATTGCCCAGCTCATGTAGATAACTTGATGAATGTCTGAATTAATTTCTTAGAGACAAGGACTCCTTTATGCTTTCTCCTACCACAGTGCTCTGTGCACAGGTGTTCAATAAATGCTAGCTTTTTAATACACTAAAGAAACCTGTATGGGACTTAGCTTTATGAAAAACCCACTGAAGTTATTTCCACTGGATCTCCTGAACACTTCTAGACCAGATGTCATTTTTTAGACATCTTTGTATCTTTCACGGAGTCTTGTATCTGTAGAAACTCACCTTTTTGGTGAGATGGCTCCTTATAGCCAGTCAACATATTTTGATATCAATTGAAGCAACTGGCCTGTTTCCCTGGCACATCAAAATTCTCATGGGGAAGAATCTCTAGAAAATCTGTCAGGATTGCAATGAAACTATTGTAGAAATGTTCAAATGTACACAGAATTAGAATATAGAGTATAATGTGCCCATCACCCAACCATTTACATAAACATATGTCTGTTTGCTTTGTTCCTCCTGCCTCACACACCTTCCCCAACTATTTTAAAGCAAATCCCAGATATGTTATTTCATTGATAAATACTTAACTATATCTCTAAAATATAAGGATTTATAAATATTATCACACTTTAACAATAATTCCTTACTATCGAATATCTAATCAGTGTTTACATTTCTTTGATACTCCCACAGGTGTATCTTTACAAATTGCTTTGTTTGAATAAGGATTCAAACAAGATTCACACATTATATTTGGTAAATGCCTTCAAGTTTCTTTTAATTTGTTACAGTTTGGTATTCCTTTCTATCTCCTACCAATTTGTTGAAGAAACAGGGTCATTTGTCCTATAGAATTTCCTATGTTCTGGATTCTGCTTATTTTCTCACAATCCAGTTTAACATGTTCCTTTAGTTCCTGTATTGCTTATATGCTCATAGTTGGATTTAGAGGCTTGCCTCCCTGCCTCCCCCTCAACCAATTAACTCTTAAATTTAGTCAAGAATACTTCATAGGTAGATGGTGGCATGTGCTTCCATTAGGAAGCCACTAAATACCTGGTTGTCTGTCTTTTTGTGATGTTAAAATTGATCAGCTTTAGGTGTTACTGGCCCAGTTTGTCCATTACAAAATTCCCCACCAGGAGTGATGGAAATGTTAGCTGTCTTGATTGTGGTAGTGGTTTCATTGGTGTATATATCTATACATGTATAAAAATTCACCAAATTTTGAAATATGTGTAGTTTACTGTACAGGAACCATACCACAATAAAGGTGTTCAAACAAAAAAAGTTCCCCACTAGCCTTTCATCTACTGGTTTTAGTAGTCGACAGTGATTGCCTAGATCTGTTATTTTTTAGAAGTTGAAAATAAGGATATTTGGTTCTTTAATTCCTTCTGAATTTATTAACTGGAGTTCTATAAAGAAGATATATGGGAACTCTTTAGGCCATCTTTGCAGCTATCTAGTAAGTTTAAAAGTATTTTAAATAAAGTTTAAAGTATATAAGGTTGTTAATTTCTCTAACATATTTCTTTTTTTAAAAAAATCTTTAAAAAAAGTTTTATTTATTTACCATTGTATCATTTTATTTTATTTCATCTTGGTGAGGGGAGGTAATTAGGTTTATTTATTTTTAGAGGAGGTACTGGGGATTGAACCCAGGACCTCAGGCATGCTAAGCATGCACTCTACCACTTGAGCTACACCCTTCCCCATCTGTAACATATTTCTTTAATTCTGCAGTGGAGAGCTACCTACTTATGACTCAGTCTAGAAACCATAAAATAAAATACTTATTACTTTATATAAAAACTAAGGATTTTCACATGTCAAATACCAACAGAAATGAAATCAAATGACAAACTGGGAAGAAATATTTACAACTCATATTGTAGACAACAGGTTAATACTACTAGTATAAAAAGAGATGCTAGAAATTAATTTGAGAAAAAGGCCCAAAACACAATTGAAAAATTGGCAAGACATGAACAGACAATTCACGGGAAAGGAAATACAAATGACTCTTAAAAGCATGGAAAGATGCTTGACTTCACCTTCAATAAGAGAAATGTATACAGACCACCCCAAGATATATTTTTCCCTTATTTGATTGGCAAAAGTCCAGAAATTTGATACTGCATTACATTTTTGAAGTTATAGGGAAACAAATATTACTGGTGAAAGTAGAACTATCCTTATGGAGGATAATTTGGCAACATCTATCAAATACAAATGCATAAATATCTTACTTGAAAATCCAGCCTCTGGGAATTGCATACATGAAATGATGTATGCTCAAGGTTAGTCACTGCAGCCTTGAAAGAAAGCATGCTAAATGTCTCGTCTCCTCCCTTAGAATGCCTAAATGATACAGAGGAGTTACTTTTTATAGGAAAATGGTTGGGGGAGGGACAATAAAATGTTTATATTGGTACTAAGAATTGGAGGATACACAGGCTAGTCAGGGATGTGGAATGGGCAGATGGCCAATGAGTAGAAGCAAGACTTTTCATTATATTTTTAGCTTTTGAAGTATATGCATATATTTTCAAATCGATAAATTAAAAAACACTGTGACATAGTTGTTTCAAATCTAGGAGTAAAAGAAATACAACTCTTTTTAATGGCTAGCTAATGAGAAATCAGATTACTGAAAACCCTTACCCTGGAATCAAGAGAAAAACAGTTAGATGTATATATTTGCAAGTTTGATCTTCACTGTGATCCTTATTGCAGATAGAAAGAGCCCAAGTTTGAATGTGACCTTGTCCTTTAACTCTGTGTAAGTACCGGCATGTCTCTAAACTTAATTTTCATCTTTCTCTTTTTGTAAAGGGTGGTAATACCTGCTGTGCCTGGGCTTTTATAGGAATTAAGGTCTGCAAAAAGCACCTTGTGCTTAATATATTCCTTCTTTTCTGATGAGGAAGAACTGTGAGATTGGATTAATTGGAAAGTGTTTTAAGAATGTGGGACGTTTTGGAGCCCTGAGCCACTATGTAAAATGTCCAGTTACTCTGAGGCCACCATGCTGTGAGGAAGCCCTGCCACATGGAGAGGCCACATCTAGGTATTCTGACTGGACATGTGAGTAAAGACTCTTCCAGGTGATTCCAGTCCCCAGCCAACTGGTCGTCCCTACTCAGGCCCCAGACATTGTGAACTAGAGGCCGCTCATCTTCTCTGTGCCTCATCTGAATTCCTGACCCACAGAATCCCAGGATGTAATAAAATAGTTGTAATAAATTCTTGGGTGTTTTGTTATGCACTAAGAACAACTGGAACAGATTTTGAGATGACGATGGTTAGAATTTGCATTAGTGCAAAGGAAAAGGAAGTGACTTAAACAGACCAAGAGATGGCACGATGGTTTAAGGCAAGAAATTTAAATTTCTGAATGATCAGTGCAAGGCTGAGAGTTGAAAAGCCAGGAGAGTGCCTGCAGTCCTCAAAGGAGTGAGAGGAGGAGAGGTGTCAGCATTCAGACAGTAGGAAGAGTGAGAGAAGAACAGAGACAGCCCTCAGGGGAGGTGTGAGAAGCAGGAGATCCAAGAGTGTAAGTGGCAGAAAATGCTTTCAAAAATAACAGGGAACAAAAGGAAGAGGTCATTAGACAGTAGACTTGAGCCTGATTGCCTGGCTTCAAATCCCGTTACTTACCAATTATGCCTGAATTGCCTCATCTGTAAGATGGGGCAGTGAATAGTACTTACCTATCTTATAGGGTTATTGTGAGGATTGAATGAGTTAGTACACATAAAGTGCTAAGAGAAATGCCTGGGTATATGAAGTACTGTACACAATTTATCTGTGTTAGTAGTGATACTGAGATTTTATTTGAAGGTGATGTTAGTAGTTTCAGTAGCTTAATGTGGTCAGAAGCCAGATTGTAGGACCTTAGAGAGTAATTTGACAAAATTACAGGAAATGAGAAATTTTTTGAGGTGTTTTTTCTTGAGTGTAGAATCAAGTGAGTTTCCCCTTGGTGTGTATCAAGGGAGCAACATGCTAGATGCTGGTGAATGAAATCCACAGATGTTGAAGAGAAGACTGTGGGCACCCAGACTCTGGGAGGCAGGCCAGGTTGTGTCCGAATGATCTCACATGATCCTCCTGTCAACCTGGAGGTCATACTCCTTGTAAAGAGGTGGAAACAGAGGAGGCTCTGGTCAAGTCCCTTGCCAGAGGTCACAGGGCAGAACCCAGGTGTGCGTGACTGCAGCGCTCATGTTCTGGTTGACATCAAGCCCCTGCAGGTTTTCAGTGCCTGTGTTTCATTTTCATGTGAAGATCCATTTAATATGTGAGAATTGTAATCCCTAGGAATTCTGCTTTTCTTCCTGGGTTCTAGCAAAGAGAAAGCCTAGTAGTTTCAGTTTTGAGGCATTTCTTAATATCCTGACTTCAAGATACTTCATGAAGTTTTTGATCAGGGAAATTTGTGAAAAATTGTGGGAAGAAAAACCCCAGCTAAATTACAATCAGTTCTAATGTGAATTAATAACTAATAAACTTTCCCCCACTTAATCTTTTGAGGGAGCTATTTGAAAACCAAAATTGTATATATTTTGTGGTCATTTATACTTTATAAATGTGAGTCTGTTTTAATGGTTTTATTCCTGAGACACTTTGCACTTCTGTTTTTTTGTTTTGTTTTTTTTTTCCAGTTCTGTTTTAAAGAACAGGGCTTATACTTTGTTAAATGCAATTATAAATTCTTAATCTTTCATTTAAAGTCATTTTCTCTATAACTACAATGGTATGTAAATTTCAGAGATACAAATTTGTTTTATCTTTTTGAACAATTAGGCAAAATATGTTCCATCTGTACTAACATATCCAAGTTGTGTTGAAGTATACACAGTTGAGTGTTGCATATTTTTTATTTGTTTGCTTTTTATTGTGGTAAAACATACACAACATAAAATTTACCATTTTAACCAATTTTAATTGTATAGTTCAGTGGCATTAAGTATATTCACACTGGTGTGCAGCCATCACCGCAGTCTATCTCCAGAACATTTTCATGATCCCAAACTGAAACCGTACTCATTAACCAACAGCTCCCTGGTCCCCTTTCCTCCTGGCCCTGGAACCACTAGAACCAGTAGAACCAGTATGTTTTTGAGTATTCTAGGGACTTCATATGAGTGGAATCATACCATTTTGTCCTTTGTGTCTGGCTTATTTTACTTAGCATAACGTCCATGTTAACATTATTTTAAAGTTTAACTGTTAGGTCCTTGTTTGAGCCAGTAACTCTTTCTGTAGAATGTTGTATATTCTTATAATTTGTAAGTATTGTATTTTTATTTACTCAAGAAATCCTTAGAATTGAATATATATTAATATATACACATAGTGTGTGTGTATTTATTTATCAAACACCAAGTCTGTAAATGACGCTGTGCTAACTATTAAAAGGGAAAGCAAAAATTGCTGGGCTTGGGCTTGGGCTCGGGCTTGGGCTTCAAGAAGATTGTGGTCTACGCTAGCAGGGACCAGACACCAAGTTTCTGCAGAGAGGAGCAAATGGGGTTCTGTGTGGTCAGAAGGAAGGTGGGTTCTTCTGCTAGTTTAGAGAAGATTCTGGTCTTAGGTGTTCTGGAATAAAAAGAATACACTAATATTCATAGTTGTCTGTGTTGTGGGCACAATGGGGCAGCTGGTTGGTGACATGGTGATGTGTGGGTTGGTAAAAGAATATACCAGAGATAACATATGGGAATAGGAGTTTCTTAGGGTACACCATCACAGACAACAGCAGGCCACACAGGTGAGGGATGCCTGCATGAAAACTGAGGGCCGGTTGTTGGGGTGTTTTATAAGGTCATGTGACAAGATGCCTGATTGCCTTGTGCACAATCTCTGACTGGTTGTAGGTGAGGTAAGAGGTTTAGGGTCCGTGAAGGGCAGTAGGGTTTGACTCTGGCAAGGTAGGCATTACCTGGGGCTATTAGTTTGTAAGGGGAAACATGACCAGTAAAGAATGTCAGACATCTAAGAGCCCAGGAATGGGGGTTGTTGGACTTAAAATGATGTCAGTTGGCCCAACAGTCTGTACCATAGAATTAAAATTAATAAGGTTTTCAAAGCAATTAGGTTTATTTGAAACTTTTTAATGATCAGCATGGGAAGGCATTAGGGCTGGCGCCTTTCTCTGTTATTTTCAAAGTCCATTCTGGCCAGCCAGCCCTTCTAATAAACTTTACCTGAACACAAGTTGCTAGCTGGTCCTTTATAATCTGGTCATTCATTTCATCTTGGAATTCTTCCTTCTCATTTAATCCCCTTGGTTACTTGTGCTTTGAGTCCTGACTCTTGTATTTCCCGAGTATCTGTAGACTGCCTTAACACTCTTGCTCTAACTCTTAGTCATCTCTCACCCAAGTACAGTAACTTCTTACTGGCTGCCTTGTCTCCTAGCTTGTCCTGCTCCAATCCATTAGTGCCAACATGATTTTACTGACATCGAATAGATCTCTTCCTTCTGAAAACACTTTCTTCACCATAGCTGTGACGTTTTGTTGTGTTCAGCCTCTTGCCTGCATTTTTTCCTTCTCTTCCATCACCATCTCCTCACAAAGGGCAATGTGGAATTTTAGTTTTGTGCATAGTTTCATTCATAGACTGTTTTGAAAAACCACTCTCATTCCTACACTGGACCTGGAAACTGAGGCAGAAGTCCTACACGAGGCTTGTTCTGCAATATTTAACCCTTATTATCTGCTCTCTTCCTTCCTCTAATTTTTCTTCACTTTTTGTTTTGTTTTGTTTTGGTTGCTAACCATGAGAACCACCGCCCCCTGCCCCCCTCCAACCCCTCCTCCTCTGCCAGTCAACAGCTATTGCCTATCTAGTTCTGTTAACAAGCCCCCAGGTTTAAGTGAGGAAACTGATGGTTGCTGAGTTCTACATTGAATTTTTTAAAGATCTGGTTGGTCTAGATGCTGTTTCAATGAAGTTCATGGCTATTGTTGTGAGGCATGATTTATATACATGTATTAGTTTTTATTCTTAGTAGGAATCAGAGCCCAGTTCAACAGAGGCCATTGACAAACATCTCAAAGAAGGAATTTTTCACTAAAATAGCTTAAAATACAATTCCACTGATTGTATAGTTTATACACTCATGGTAAGATGTTCATGAGCAGTAATGGAAGTCCTGGGTGCTGGAGTTCAACCGAGAGGCTGTCAACTCAGTGAGGACCCTGCTGAACTCCAGACTGCTTTAAAGGTAGAGCTGCATTAGATCATACCTCTCTAACTGACCACCCCCTTCAAGATGTAAGTGCTGCTTTTAAGGTACAGGCAACCGTGCAGGTGTGCCACTCTAATTGCCCATCAGAAACAACTTGCCTTTCAGCCATAAGGGTAAGGTGCAGGTAGCTGACAGCCTCCAGCTGTTAGTGCCTTCAGGATTTGCCTCAGTGGAGGCCAAGCTTATCCCCTGCTGTTTTTTCTTTTGTTTTAATATCCATCTCTTTCTTTCTATCCCGTTTCCACCACAATAAATTGAGCCTTTTTGAGGGTGGCCCTTTACAAGAGAAGTAGTTTATAAGAGGGAGACAAGTCTTTCTGCTGCATATTTAGTGTGTTAGAAATGATCGCTGATATAATTCTAAGGGTCTATTTGGTGTTTCTTAAACTATCTTAGTGTGTTAACAAAGATTTATCCTAGTATAATGGGAAGAACAACTAGGCTGGACTAGTCACAGCATCCACACTAACTCGTTTATGACCCTACACAAGTCATTTTCAAGACTATTGTGGATCTGGTCTGCAGGGAGAGGCAGTTGGACTAGAGTTGAATTGTCACGCCAAGGTCTCTGTGGTCTGGGCACCCTTGTCAGTGTTGTCTCATTGCTCACTAGTGACTTCCAGCAGCTGACAGATGCGGTCCTAGCAAGGACCTCAGGTTTCTTTTATTGCTAGAGGTGCTGTTTTCCTTTGAAATATTCAAGCTACACAGATAGTTTCTATGGTAACAGGTCTCTTATTTTTCTTGTGACGAAGATTTTTGAAAAGGTTCTTCATCGGTATGTTCTTTAGGGTCAGTGGTCCTCTAACCTGTAGCCCCTTTGATTGGACGAAGCCTTTATTTAAAGCTTTCCCCTCAGGAATATTGTAGATACTTCTCCAAGAAGAATAAGCAGTTGCTAGTCATATTAGCATTTGAGGTTTTGTCTATTAATTAAGCTTCGTATCAATTAGAAGAGGAATTTTGTAGAACAGTTAATACCAAGAAAACTGATATTCTGTTAGGATCATGACATTTTATTTCAGTTTTACTTTTTATTATGTGAAATTTTCAAACACAAAAGTAGACAACATTGTATAAGGGACAGCTGTATACTTACTACCTAGATTTAAAATTAGCATTTTGCCATACTGTCATGGTCTATTATTTCACTGAGAGCAAATCAGAGACCGGTATTTAGAGGTGAAATGTCACCCTAGAAAGTGTTTTTTCTTCTTGACCATTTATACTATCCTTTGTAAATTAACTGTTAATCCCTTCATATCATTAAATACCTAGTCTACATTTAACTTTCCCCAGTTGTCCCAAATGTCTTTTACTCATGATTTGTTCAAACTAGGACCCACTCAATATCCATACATTTGCCTTTTATTGTTGTTTTAATCTACTGAGTTCCTCTTACCGCCCCCGCCCCTTTATCAGATTGTCAACTGTCCTGTCCTTTGAGATTTTTGTGATTGTTACCTTCTTATGATTTAACTTGTTTCTCGATCCCTCATATTCCTGGAAACTGGAAGTAGGTCTAAAGCCTTGATTAAATTCAGGGGAAACATTTTTAGCAGGAATGTTGTTTTCTTCATGTGATATCACAACCAGGAGACACACAATATTTGGATCTTTTTGTTTGTTTTTAATTGAAGTATAGTTGATTTATAATGTGTTAATTTCTGGTGTACAACATAGTGATGCAGTTATACATATATATTTTTTCCTTTTCATATTCTTTTTCTTATAGGCCATTACAAGGTATTGAATATAGAGTCCTGTGCTATACAGTAGGTCCTTGTTGTTTATCTGTCAATATTTGGATCTTGAAGATTTTAAGACTCTAGTCGGTTTGAAAGCAATTCTTTACTGGCTTCCTAGAATAAACTTCCATACAGAAGTTCCTTTTTTTTTTTTTTTAAAAAAGGCTTTTTATTAGTTTGAAGATTTAGTGGGATTCTCCTTTCCCCTGAAACTGTTCCAGTTTGATTTTAAAAAGTAAAGGTCAAAGTAGCAATAAATTACTGAATTTTCCTGCATATAAGTCAAATAAATAGTTGGTAGAACAGTATTCTGTGACCGATGTGCACCACCTTTGGGCTCCAGTAGCCTGTGCATATGAGGCCACTCTTTCTAGCTGCTCTTCTGGGCTGGAGTTAGCTGGATCCTTTCCTCTCCTCCAGCCTCCATGTTTATAACTAATTTTATTTTTCTTAAAAAAAAAATCAGGTTTGCTGTCTTTGTTTCTTTTCCTGTCATTGACTTTAGGCCCAGTCACCCCATGGCTGCAGCAAGTCTTGATTTGGGTTTCCATCCCCTGGGCTTGACAGGTGCAGACATCTGGTGGCTGGTGATCAGCCTCTCATCTGGAAGTCCCAGGATGGGTCAGAATCCAGCTCTCACACTAACAGTTGGCCCTTCTTCAGTAGGCACCTTGTGCTTCCAAATAGAGTATCATTTCCTCATCTGTCAAATGGGAATGAAAACTTTTGACCAGTGCAGAATGTGGCTTGAAAGAAGCCATGAACTAAATGAAAATTTTAACTTGAAAAATGCTCTAAAACAGAAGAGAATCTGCTTTCTGCCCAGTGCATGACCCACTCAGGCAGTGCACTATTCCTTTCTTTGTTTCCCACCTCTGTGTTTCATCTCACATGGTACCTCCCTTCCTCTGGAAAACCTCTCCTCCTTTCGTCCTATCTATCCTTAGGGTTTGGCTCAAATCTTTGTCTTCAGTTTAGCTGTATTTCTTCTCCCAGCTCATAATTTTCCCTTTATGCCTCCCCCCACCACCTGTTGCTTTTGTAGTCTAGCTATAGTCATTCTCCAAATATTTTTATACACAGCCTTCTTATTTCCTCAGACGTTAAGGTTCTTGAGGTCACAGTTTGATATATTTGTGTCCAGCTTGGAAACCAGTACAAGATTTCCTATGAAAACTCGATCATGTTATCCTTGAAACTGATTTCTAGTGTGTTGGCTATAGGGCCCAAATGGTTTTAAATGGCTGATTTTTCTGGGATATGGATACAGCTTTCTTGTGTGAGGTCCTCTTTCCTCTACTTTTCGCTGGACCACATGGTCCTTTCTGCTCTGCAGTTGGCCCCAGCTGCTTTCCCTTGTCTCTCCTTATGGCCCATTCCACCCGCAACATCAGCCTCTGTTTCCAAGCCTCCTTTCCCAGCTGATGTGAAGAGCTCACAGTGTTCCTCAGGAGCTGTCACCCTCTGAGTTGGTGACTGTAGTGAGGGTTTATGGTGAGGAATTATATTGCCTACCGTTCAGCCTTGCTGAACAGCAAATTAGAGCCAGTAGTGGGTCATTTTCAACCTCATCCTCTCTCATTCCTCAAAAGCGTATGCTCCCAGCTTGACTGGTTATCAGAATGACTTGAGTTTTTAAAAGACATAATCCTGGGATCCCCTCGACACCCAGTGAATTAGACTTTGTCAGGGTGGCTTGGGAAGCTGTTATTTTCCAAGGCTCCCTATGATTGGCCATATTTGGGAGCCACTGTTCTAAAAGATGATCCCTTGTCCCTTAATCATTTGTCACAAATGATGGAGACCTGCACACCCTGCTGGTACTTATTTGTTGGATAAGATTACAAATGGTTCCATAACATCTGTCAGTATGAAATCTCACAGCGCCAAGAAAAAGTAGGATGATAAGGGATGAGCCTATTAAAGGCTTTTGAAGCAAATGGATAGTTTATCAGATTAGTGTGTTCTTTCTTTAGAATTGCTGTGAACCAGACCTTGTTACCACCATCTGTTTTGTAAATTCCATTTTCAGTTTAACAGCTGGATTGTGAAAGATATACAAAATTATCCAATTAAGAAACTAAATTTGACAAGTGTGTATTTTTTTAATGGCTCCTTGAATACACTGTTTCTTTCCTTAAATAGCCTTGTAACTAGCCTTGAAACTGAGAGTTCTTTGGCTTGGATAACTTTTGAGAGTTAATAGTGTATATGATTGGCAGCTTTCAGTTTTATCCATGAATCTGAATAGTTTAAAAGAAGTACTTTACTGTATCACAGTACAGAAAGCTACTAGTCATTGGTATGCATGTCCCAAAAGCTGACCAGTTGGGTGGGAGGGTAGTTCTGTGGTATTTGGCATTGATTTCCAGCACCCCCAGAGCTGTGTAAGGCAGGAACTGGGAGTCATGTTGAATTCCTTTTTCAAAACCATTCTCTTACCTGTGAGGACCCTGCAGTCCAGGTCACAGTCTGCACAAAGCTCAAAAGAGAACTCAAGTCTCTGGACTCTTTTAATTCATTCCTTCTATTTTACCATTCTGCTTCTTGAACTACTGTGTGCTTGGTTCTGTAAGATCCAGTTAAGTAATTGTGTCTCAGTAGAGAGACTATATGTGCTTCCATTCTCTCATTTCAGTATTTTAATATCTTATAAATAAAATATAACATTACTGTTGTATTAGGAAAAAGGTCTTAGTTAACTTCATATATGAAACTTGTCTTCACATGAAAAGATGCTCAATATTGGTAATTAGAGAAATGCAGATCAAAACTACAATGAGGTATCACCTCACAGCAGTCAGAACGGCCCTCATTAAAAAGTCTACAAATAAGAAATGCTGGGGAGGGTATAGAGAAAAAGGAACCCTCCTACACTGTTTGTAGGAATGTAAATTGGTGTAGCCGCTGTGGAAGTTCCTTAAAAAACTACAATTAGAGCTACCATATGATCCAACATTCCCATTCCTGGGTATATATCCAGAGAAACTCTATAATTTGAAAAACATATGCACCCCAGTGTTCATATCAGCACTATTTACAATGGCCAAAACATGGAAGCAACCTGAATGTCCTTTGACAGATGAATGGATAAAGAAGCTGTGGTGTATATATAAACACATACAATGGAATATTACTCAGCCATAAAAAGGAATGAAATAATGCCATTTGCAGCAACATGTGTGGATCTAGAGATTATCATGTTAAGTGAAGTAAATTAGACAGAGAAAGACAAATATCATATCGTATCTCTTATATGTGGATTCTAAAAGAATAATACAAATGAACTTATTTACAAAACAGAAATAGACTCACAAATATAGAAAACAAACTTATAGTTACCAAGGGGAAAGCAGGGGGCAGGGATAAATTAGGAGTTTGGGATTAACATATACCCACTATAACATATACCTGCTATATATAGAGTAGATAAACAACAAGGACCTACTGTATAGTACAGGGGACTATACTCAGTATCTTGTAATAATCTATAATGGAGAAGAATCTGAAAAAGGGTGTGTGTATATATAATACATATATAATATATATATGACTGAGTTGCTTTACTGTACACCTGAAACTAGCACAACATTGTGAATGAGCTATACTTCAATTTAAAAAATGGTTAAAAAAATTAAAAAAAAAGAAACGTCTCTCACCAACAGATGTCATATTTATGGCAAGTTGAGAGGATGGGAACAGCTCACTGCCACTGTATTTGCTGAATGAAATATGCATATCAATACTATTTGGAAGGCAGCCAGCACATTTATTTCAGTAGCCTTGGCTATGTATTTTTTCCAGCTTTATTGAGATATAATTGACATGCAACACTATATAAATTTAAGGTGTGCAATGCGTTGATTTGATAACACTTGTATCTTACTATATGATTAATGCCGTATGTTAGCTAATATCTCTATCGCATCATATAATTACCATTTCTTTCTTGTGATGAAAACTTTCAAGATCTACTCTCTTGACAGAGTTCAAATATGTAATACAATATTGCTAATTATAATTTAAAAAGCAATTATAATAAAAACAAGCAGTTCATCTTCTAACTGGAAGTCTGTACTCTTTGAGCACCTCTCCCCATCTCTTACCCTCCCAGTCCCTCTCTGCTTCTACAAGTTCAGCTTTTTTAGATGCTACATATAAGTGAGATCATGCAATTTGTCTTTGTCTGACTTATTTCACTTAGCATAATGCCCTCAAGGTCCATGCGTGTTGGCTTAGCTGTATTTTAATTGCTTAGAAGCAACATGGGAATTTGTCTCTGCCAAGGACTGAAGGAAGGAAAATTTCCAAAATAACCAAACTTTTACTTTCTTTGCAATGCATGGGATCTTTTCAGCTGAGTAACTTGGTGTTTATGAAATAAGTTCATGGAGCATATCAAAGCTGTGCAGCAGCTCTGCCTACTCCAGCAGATGGTAGAATGGGTGTCTAAAGTCATCTTAGTTTCTATTATATATAAAATAAACAATAAGAACCTACTGTGTAGCACAGGGAACTATACTCAGTTTCTTTTAATAAGCTGTAATGAAAAAGGATCTGAAAATATATGTATGTATATGTATAATTGAGTCGCTTTTCCACCTGAAACTAACATTGAAAATCAACTGCACTTCAATAAAAAAATAAAATAAAAAGTCATCTTAGTTTCTGCCATTATGTCAGTCTGTGGAATGTTTGAGTTCATGCTTATTTTGGCCATTTTACAATTGTTGGCTCTGTCTTTGTTAAGTGCAAAAAGCTGTGTGTTGGAAGTACTAACAAGAGATGTATTACCACAATGGAAGTGAAAGCAGAGATAGTGATTTTCTTCCCTCTTTTCATTTGCTTTAACATTACTCTTTACTATGGGACAAATTTTTCAAACAGGAAATAGAATGCCAGAAGTTTCAATGTCACACTCAGGGCAGAAGATTTTGTTTAATTGCACTGTGTGATTTAGGGAGATTTCTGAAGGAGTTTGCAGCACTGCATGAAGCAGGCTATGTCTTTCCTGTGTAATCCTCCTCTAGCCCCAGTCCTTCTGTGTAAAGGTAACCTCAGTTGCTTGCTTTTTTTTTTTTTCAGGAAGAAACAAAACACCAGCATGTATAAGAACACCTCAATTTAAAAAATCTTTTTTTAATTAATGAAATGTCTCAGATATCCAAGAAAAAGTATAAAGAACTAGTTAAGCCAACATTCATTCAATTTTAACAAACCTTAATATTTTTCTACAATTGTTTTAAAAATACAGATAAAGCTCATAGTTACCCTCTTCTGATCCTGTTACCCTCCTTCTACAGAGTTAACCACTGTCTTGAATTTGATTTCTTACTCTCATGATGATTTTTATTCATTTTATGTGTATGTCCACAAACAGCAGGTAGTATGTTTCTACTTCATTTAAATGGATCATATTGTCATCGATGAAAAAACTAATCAATAGTCAATCTAAGAAAGAAATGGACATTTTTATTTGAGCCAACCTGAGAAGTATAACCCCAGAGATAGTCTCTCAGATAACTCTGAGAACTGTTCCAAAGAGGTAAGAGGGGAGACCATTATGTATGTGCTTTTAATGAAAGGATATATGCAATCAGGCACACATCCTGGTAGAAGGTTACTGCTATTCACAAGGAAGGGATATCTCAGTCAATGGTTTTAGTGCTTTTCTATGTATGGGAAGATGTAAGAAACTGGGTTTACAGAATTTTCTCTTGAAAATGTCTAACTGAGGGCCAGTTCTGCCAGTTTTCTTAGGGCACAGAGGGCCTCATCCTGATCTTCACCCTGTGAATTCCTTTCAGGGTGTACTGTAAGTCAGCGATTGCAGTGGATAGTCACTTGATTCTTGCAGAACTGGATGGTAGGCAACATTACTTATTTTACAATCCCATCCCTTTCAATCTTAATTTAGACCAAGGTTTGGGAGGCATTTCATGACTGATTTGTCCCATGGTGCTAGGAATGCTCATTACCAGGTTAAGCAAGGACTTCATTGATAGGCCACTCAATGTGCTGTTACTGGACTAGGTCCTGTTAACAGTAGTCAAGTTTCTGAACTGTATTACTACTCTGTTGTGGTCCAGGAAATGGTTCCCTCCTGTTGCTTCTTCCCAAATCTAGACTTATACCATTGCAGTTATTCTTACAGGATGATATATTTGGCCAATTGTTTCAAGTTGCCTAATCATCATTAATTTTATCTGAGGCTCAGGCACACATTTGGTAATTCAGGAAACAAAATCCTGTAAAATAGGCAGAATACAAGTAATACAGCCGTGTAACATAAGGTTGTAAGTATTCAGGCTAAGAACTTCCATTAGGTGCCCAGTATCTCCCCAGGTCATCTGACCAGTCTGTTCTGCACCAGTCGCTATCTTTAAGGGAAATGATATGTTGGCATTTTACATAATGTTCACCAAAGATATCTGCTCGTACAGGGTGAGTGGTGCATCATCGTGACACCTTACAGGGTTGAGAAAGGCATGTTATCTTCCTAAGGAGTTACAAGGCTGGCATTAGAAGATCTCTTTAGCTGAGCAGGATTTCTGCCATTGGGAAGGTCTGGTTAATGTGTAATGCAGAGGCACAATACCCACTTGAGAGAAGGGAGGAGGCCCAAATGGACAGAGAAAAATTTATGTTCAAACTTTTTTTTTCTTTTCTTTTTTTTTTGATTTCTTTTTTTTTAAACATTTTTTATTGATTTATAATCATTTTACAATGTTGTGTCAAATTCCAGTGTTCAGCACAATTTTTCAGTCATTCATGGACATCTACACACTCATTGTCACATTTTTTTCTCTGTGATTTATCATAACATTTTGTGTCTATTTCCCTGTGCTATACAGTGTAATCTTGTTTATCTATTCTACAATTTTGAAATCCCAGTCTATCCCTTCCCACCCTCTGCCCCCCTGAGTTTAAACTTTTCTTATCTGGCCTTAAAATATGAATTTTTCTTTCATCACTGTACATATCTTCTGCTTCTGATACTTGCTTTTTTCATTGGATATTGTTCTGGGAAATTATAAATGTAGCTCAGACACACTCACTTTCACTGCTGGGTCCTATTTTATTGCATGACTATCTAAATGGTGTAATTGTTCTTCTGATGCACATTTAAACTACTAATATTTGGTATTACTGATAATGCTGCAGTTAAGAATTCTTATGTTTCCTTTGCCACGTGAGTTTCTTTGGAGTCTCTTCTATTTTAAGAAAGTAAATCAGAGTGAAGACTGACATATTAATTGGATAAAATGGAAGATCTCTGTTTAACTCTGTGTGCATGGCATAGAGGGTACTGTGTGGAAACCCCAAAGCTTAAGCTATAACACTTGCCTCAAGGTTGGGAGGAATTACTACATGTAGCAGTGGTACCAGAAGGTGCAGTGAAGTAAGTATTGTATGCTAGTCAGGGCAGCTCTGATGTTAGAAGATTTGGGACGGTGATTCAGATCTTTCTCCATTAAATCAGGTGGGCTTATCTTAATTAACCCCTTGAGTTGATTTAATTCCAGCCAAGAGCAAAAAGATTTAATGCCTTTTTTAGGTCTCACTCTCTGCCTCTTGTTCTCTCTTAATTCTAAAACCAGTAGGCAGACCCCAGTTCTCTTTCCTGTCCCTTAGGATAGACACATGTTCAGTGTTCCAGGTCTTCTTCCATTATCTTTTAATGCTGTCCTCCAGAAAGATGCTTCAGTTGTGCAATTCTGACTTCCTCAGAGATCTCTAATTTTTGGTGCTGATCACAAGACATCCAGCATAGTGCTAATTACTATTATCACTCTTGCAAAAGAAACTTCATTAGATACAATTTTCCTTTTGTAGGGAACCTCTCCTAGGAGTTTCCTTTTACCACTCCTGCTCCAACCTTTTACCTGAGCAAAAACAGGTCTGTGTTCCTATGATGTGTGAGTAGGAGCATTTTGAACATATAAAGATTTTATGTAGCAGCACAGAATGGAATATCTCAGAACAGAGGCTCTCAAAGTGTGGTTCCCAGACCAGGAGCATTAGTGGCTTCTGGGATCTTGTTAGAAACGCAAATTCTCATTTTCACCCAGGCTCTCTAAATCAGAGGCTGTGCGGATGGGGTCCAGTGATTTGTGTCTTTAACAAGCCCATTGGAGGAGTCAACTCCTGCCTCAGAGGGTGTTTAAACAGGTACTTCGGGTCATATTGCAGGCCTGCCTTACTGCACTTTCCAGAAGGGACAAAATACTTGAGGGATGGCTTCTTAGCAGGGTTATTTGTTGTCACTGCTTAATCATTAATGACACGAGAAAGGTATACTTTTATATTTCTCGTGTGTGGCATTGTTATAGATAGGCCTTTAACTTTTGGAGGCGGCTTTGGTTTCCTTTGGTTATGACCAACAGTAGGAAATAGAACGCCATAAATCCTTGTTTCCAGGGTTACCTCCTTGCTGCTGATAACAGGCAGGAAATTAAAACAATCTGTGATAGTGTTTTGTTCTTATTAGCCACAGATGGTAGCTTTCAGATATGTTGGAGCAAAACATAAATAAATATAACAAGGAGACTTCATTATTGAAGAAAAATGGTTTAGCTGCGTCAAGCTTATAGTCTGGGTCCATTTTAATGAAATGGGATATAGGCAATGTATCAGTGTGCCATTACCACACGAAACTCCATGACATATGGAGGTCACTCGCTTTTTTCTTTGGTTGAGTTTTGAATATGTAAAACATTCGCATGATTTCCAAGTCTGAATTATATAACACATTTTATTCAAAGATGTCTCACTTCCATCCATATCCTTTCTTGTTCTCTTAGTCCTTTATGGGTAATCATTTTTACGTGCTTTTTGACTTATTCTTCTAGTGATTCCTTTTGAAGATATTGTATATGTACACTGATATCTCCTCCTTTTGACTTTGACACAAAAGGTTGTGTAATACACCAATTTAAAATGTTTTAAGGTTATCTCTATTAAAGTGTAACTTAAATTCAATAAAATTCACAAACTGTACATGTTGAATTTTGACAAATTCATACAGTTTGCGTAGCCACCAGTACAGCAAAGGTCTAGACTATTTCCATCATCCAAAAAAGTTTCTTCATATCTTTTTGCAGCCAATTCTCTCTCCTACCTCTCTGATCTCTGGTAGACCATCTGTCTGCTTTCTATCACTATGCATGATTTTCCTAGAATCTCACGTAGTTTTTTTTTGTGTGTGTATGTGACTTCTTTCACTTAGTATAATTCTTCAGAGACTGAACCATGTTAGTATAAGTATCAGTATTTATTCCATCTTGCTTGAGTAAGTGCTCCACTGCTTGTACATTCCAGTTGATGGACACTGTTACATATTTTTTAAACTTTTTAAGTTTTGAAATAGTTTTAGACTTGCAGAATAACGACAAAGGTAGTAGAGGATTTCTGTATACTCTCTATGCAGCTTCCTCACTTGGCTATGGTGCAATCATCAGTACTTAAGAGATTAATGTTGGTCAGTACTGTTAACTCAAGGCTTTATTTGGACTTTAGTTTTCCCACTGTATTTAGTTGTCATGTTTCAGTCTCTTCTCCTGTAATAGTTCCTCAGTCATTCCATGTCTTTAAAAAATAGTACTTGTTTAGGTATCTTGTAGAATATCCCTCACTTTGTTTTGTGGTTAGACTGCACTTACAGATTTGGGGGAAGAATACCACAGAGGTGATGTGCCCTTCTCCTAGTCTTATATTAGAAGTTACGTGATATCAATATGTCTTATTATTGGTAAGATTAGCTTTAATCACTTGGTTGAAGTAGTGTCTGCCAGGTTTCTCCATAGTAAAGTTACTACTTTTCTTTTTCTGTAGTCTGTCTCTTAGAAGCAGATTATTGCTTTTTAAATTCTGATGTACATCAATGTGCATGGGACACAGATTAGCAACTCTCCTAATTATAGTAATAGTAATGATTTCATTTACTGCTTACTCTACCTGCATATTTCTAAACACAGGTGGATTACCTCATTTAATCCTCAGGATACCACTGTGTAGTAAGCACTTTTTTCATGCCCTTTTCACCGCTGAAATGACTGAGGCACAGAGTACCTGGCCCAAGGTACAATAGTTAGTGATGGAGCCAGATGCTAACATAAGCCTCACTTGAGGGCCAGCATTTAATACATGCCTTATGGTTGTTGTCAGAGCATAGAGTGGAGATGCTCTCATTCTTTGTCAGAGAAAACAAATGAATGCTTCCTGTATTTGACAATTCTTTTTTGTTCTTTAAGAAATAATTTTTCGTTTGTTTTTGCTTTTAGGAAGATTCTTTGTGTGACTAAAGACTTTAGTAAGTTATGTTCTTATAGAACTCCAGGATACTTGGGGGAGCACTAAGGATCTATTTTTGGACTTCTTTCAGAAATACAACTGAAGGTTAGGGCAGAGTATTCAGAATAGAAAACTGCTTTTGGAAAAGGAGCATTTACTTAAAGAAAAGCTCTGAGCTTTCTCTCTGGATTTTTTCAGCCTCTTTTAACAGGGGCGTCGTGTTTACCTGTATGTCTAAATCCCAGACGTTCATTTTTGTTTACCACACTGCTGACTTCTCTACTACACAGTCAGATGTGTCTCTGAGTAGCCTGACTCAGGAGATGATAACTGTGGTTAAATGATGACTCAGTATCTGTGAGCATCTATTCTGGTAGCAGCAGAGTGAGCCACCGAAGGGCAGGCTGTGTGGGTAGACGTTTGCACATCTTCCTGTGACTCACTCAGCAGCCTTCCATTCTGAGAGGAAACAGCAGTAGGTGGCTACAAAAGTGTATTCATCTCCTCCCTTCCCTGTCTCACCATGCTTTGTAGATGGGGTATCCCCAAATCCTTGAAATCACACAGCGAGGTGACTTGAATGTATCTAGCCTGCCAAGTTCGGGTATCAGTGCAGTTTTTAAAAATAGTTTGTTTCTCAATGTCTATTATATGTCTGTCTGTATATGACAGAGTCCACAGGTTAAACAAGACACTTCATCACCCAAAGCCAGTCTGGTCAGGCACACACATAAAAGCTGTAGTATTTATTTCACAGGGAGGGAGGAAGGCAACTGTTTAGAATAAGGCTAATGCTTACATATAATAACTAGAAAAATTTGCAAGAGTCGCAAAATTACTTGGGAGATTGGTAACAGAGGTCAAGTTTATGGGCATCTGGATCTAGCTTCAGAAGTCAGAGAGCCAAGGCTTCGTTTTTTTCTCGGATATGTTTTTCTGCATAGCTGTTATAGAGAAAATGTTAGGTACAAGCAAATGTAAGGAAGAAAGTGAAAGCTGATCCATTTCTAGCACCAGAAATACCTACTCTTTTGTTTTGCATAATTTATCTCCTTTCCTCTCTCCTCCTATGCTGTGACTACATTAGTAATCCTGCAGTTTTAAAATGTAATATTGTATCATAAGGATTTTTTCCATCATTTGAAGAAAAAGACTCTGTTCATTTGGTGGGAGAAAAATAGTTTTAATTTGCATGCCATTAATATTTCATTTAGGATTAACATCCTTATGTTGACTGTCAATTTATATATGTACCTACAGAGAGTGTTAGCTTTTCTATTCTTTATCTTTCTAAAAAATTGGAAATGTTACTAAAGCAAGCCTCTAATTTCAGATGTCCTAAACGACGCTATATTTGATGAAGATCATGATGAGATGGTGATTGTGAAGGACATAGATATGTTTTCCATGTGTGAACATCATCTAGTTCCCTTTGTTGGAAAGGTAAGTTTTTCTCTGTTGTTTCCTAACAGTGTTTAAAAAGCACAATGAAAGTTTTAAAGTTAGAATAATTACATGGTAAATTGTCACCTGCTAATTTCTAATATCCCAGATATTTAGATTGACACAGTAATGTTTAACTTACTCTTTATCAGCTCGACTAATTATCTAATGGCTGGAAATTAACAAAACAGAAACAAAGTTTGGAAGGCCCTCAGGGCAAGTATTTCATAGTAAATACCATGTTAATAGGTTAAAATAACGAGATTAAAGACCATCTTTTTTTTCTAGGTAGCTGCTGAAGGCTCTGAAAAACTTTGCCCTTTAATTTGACTAAATAATGTTTGATCCAAGATATACCTTTGTGTAATATGATAGCAGTAGTGATTGTAGAATTTTTTGAGGCAAAGGTTATAGTATTAGTGGGTTTGTTTCCAACCCTTTCTGTTTTAGGAAGAATGAGCTAGACAATGTTATCCAGCTTTTTGTAGTTAAACATCCCTCTGAGCACACGTGGGTTATCAAGAGTTGTCCTCTTCTCTTCCCTCCTGCCGTATCCTAATTTTATTTTATTTTGACTTTTTATTAATAATTTTCAAATGGAAGACTTACAAGAAGTAGTGGTACAAATAACTGTATACTCATTACCTAAATTTAATGTAACATTGCCTTCAATTTTATTAAAAGTATTCTGTTTTTTCATTTTTTACAAGTAGTACAGACAAAAAAATGCACAAATCATAAGGGTGTTCCTTACTGCCTCATAGATAAGAACCAGAACATTATTAATATCCTGGAAGCCCACCTTGTGTCCCTTGTTAATCCCTAACCATCTTGTCCCCACAGGTAACCAGTGTATGGATTTCTAACATTATAGATTAGTTTAGTGTGTTTTTCGACATATATATATATATATATATATACATACACACACACACACACATAGAAAAAGTTGACAGCATATACACTTTCATATTTGGCTCCTTTTGTTCATTGATGTTATTGCGTATCACTAGTTTATTTTCATTGCTGTATATAATTCCATTGTACAAACACACCACAATTTATTGTTCTGGTCTTGATAGATATTTGTGTTGGATCGTCTCTCTGTTTGGAATTTTGGTGGCGGTTGGTGGTTTTTTTTGTTTGTTTTGTTTTTGGCTACTACAAACAATAGTGCACAGATGCATGCATTTTTAAAAATTTTGTTTATTTTTACTTTTTCATTGAAGTATGGTTGATATACAATATTATGTTAGTTTCAGGTGTACAGAAAAGTGATTCAATAATCTGAAAAATATGTATTTTCAGATTATTTTCCATTATAGGTTATTATAAGATATTGAATATAGTTCCCTGTATTATAAATATTAGTTGCTTATCTATGTTATGTCTGTTAGTTGGTAGCTTTAATTCCATACTTCTAATTTATCCCTCCTCACCTCTGCTTTCCCCTTTGGTAACCATAAGTTTGTTTTCTATGTCTGAGAGTCTCTTTCTGTTTTGTAGATAGATTCATTTGTATTATTTTTTTAGATTCCACATATAACTGGTATTATATAGTATCTCTCTTTATGACTTACTGCACTTAGTATAATATTCTCTACGTCTATTTACATTGCTGCAAATGGCAGTATTTCATTCATTTTTATGGCTAGATAATATTCTATTGTGTATATATGTATATATATACTCACACACACACACCCCACATCTTCTTAAATGGGCACTTGGGTTGTTTCCACATGTGGTTATTGTAACTAGTGCTGCTATGAACATTGAAGTGCATGTATGTTTTTGAATTAGAGTTTTCATCTTTTCCAGATATATGCCCAGGAGTGGGATTGCTAGATCATATGGTAGCTCTATTTTCAGTTTTTAAAGGAATCTCCATACTGTTCTCCATAATTTACATTTCTACCAACAGTGTAGGGGAGGGTTCCTTATTCTCTACACATTCCCCAGCATTTCTTATTTGTAGACTTTTGAATGATGGCCATTCTGACTGATGTAAGGTGATACCTGATTGTAGTTTTGATTTACATTTCTCTAGTAATTAGTAATATGGAGCATCTTTTCCTGTACCTGTTGGCCATCTGTGTGTCTTCTTTGGAGAATATGTTTCGGTCTTCTGCACATTTTTTGATTGGGTTGTTTGTTTGATATTGAGTTTTATGAGCTCTTTGTATATTTTGGATATTAACCCTTTGTTGGTTGCATTATTTGTAGATTTTTTTTTCCCCATTCTGTAGGTTGTCTTTTTGTTTTGTCGATGACTTCCTTTGCTGTGCAAAAGCTTTTAAGTTTGGGTAGATCCCATTTGTTTATTTTTGCTTTTATTTCTTTTGCCTAGGGAGACTGATCGAAGAAAATATTGCTGTGATTTATGTCTAAGAATATTTTGCCTCTATTCTCTTCTAGGAGTTTTATGGTGTTATGTCTTATATTTAGGTCTTTAAACCATTTTGAATTTATTTTTGTTTATGGTGTGAGGAAGTGTTGTAATTTCACTGATTTACAAGTAGCTATTCAGCTTTCCCAATACCACTCGAAGAGACTGTAGTGTCACAAATATCAATTAAGTCCAACTGGTCTGTTGTGTCATTTTGGACCTCTGTTGCCTGATTTTCTGTCTGGAAGATCTATCTACTGATGTCAATGAAGTGTTAAAGTCCCCGACCATTACTGTATTCATGTCAGATTCTCCCTTTATGTCTGTTAGTGTTTGTTTCATCTATTTAGGTGACCCTGTATTGGGTGTGTATATGTTAACAAGTATAATCTCTTCTTATGTTGATCCCTTTATCATTATATAATGTCCTTGTCTTTCTTTATGGACTTTCTTTTAAAGTATATTTTGTCTGATAGGAGTATTGCTATCCCTGCTTTGTCATTTTCATTTGCATGAAACTACCTTACTCCATCCTCTCCCTTTCAATCTGTCTTTCCCCTGAAGTGAGTCTTTTGTAAGCAAGATATTGTAGGTTCTTGTTTAATCCAGTCTGCCACTCTCTTTTGATTGGCACTTTTAGTCCATTGACATTTAATTTTTTTAAATAGATTTTATTCTCTTAGAGAAGTTTCAGGTTCACAACAGAATTGAGCAGAAAATAGAGTCGGCACATAGCCCTCTCCATCCACACATATATACTCCCCTACCCTCAACATCCCTCATCAGTGTGGCATATTTGGTACAATCGATGAACCAACATAGACACATTATTATCAACCAAAGTCCATAGTTTACATTAGAGTTTACTCTTGATGTTGTTGTACATTATGGGTTTTGACAAATGCATAATGACAAGTAAGCCACCACTATAGTATCATACAGAATAATTTTATTGCCCTAAAAATCCCTTTTACTCCATCTATTCATTCCTACCTCCCTCCCACCCTCTCCCCAAACCCCTGGAAACCACAATTTTTTTGTTGTTTCTATTGCTGTGCCTTTTCCAGAATGCGCTGACACTGAATTATTGATAGGTATGTACTTAATGCCATTTTATGTCTTGTTTTCCAGTTGATTTTGTAGTTCTTCTTTGTTCATTTTTCCTTTATGGCTTTCTTTTGTATTATGCTTGAGTTCCTTTTTTGTTTTTGTGAATCTATTATATGTTTTTGGCTTATGGTTAACCTGGTTTTCAAGTATATTAACCCATAACTGTATCTATTTGCTTTAAACTGATAGCCATGTAAATTCAAATATATTCTAAAAGATCTACATTTTTATACTCCCTCTCCCATTTTGTGATTTTGATGTTCTATTTTATATCTTCATGTTTATCCTTTTGCTGTTAATTGTAGTTATCACTTTTACAAAATGATTTTTTAAATCTATGTACTGACTTATGCAAGTGAACGTCAATCCTTTTATATATTTGCATTTCCTATTGTGATTTTACCTTTTCTATAGATTCTTGCTTCTTTTCTATTTAGAGAAGACCTTACAATATTTCTTTTAGGGAAGATTAGTATTGCAGAGTTCTTTTAGTTTTTGCTTGTCTGAGAAATTCTCCTTTTCTAAATAATCTTACTGGCTAGAGGATCCTTGCAGGTTTTTCCTTTTCAGGTCTTTGAATATATTATGCTACTCCTTTCTGGCCTGTGAAGTCTTTAACTTTTGCCATTTTAAATTATGATATGTCTTGGTGTGGGTCTCTTGAAGTTCATCTTGTTGGGACTCTCTCTGCTTCCTGTACCTGGATATGTTTCCTTCCTCAGGCTTGATAAGTTTTCAGTTATCACTTTTTCAAATACATTTTTGATCTCTCTTTCTCTTTCTGGAACCCCTATTTAGGCATAGGTTGGCGCACTTTATATTAGCCCATAGAACTCAGATGTTGCTTTTATTTTTTCTCATGTCTTTCTTGCTGCTATTCTGCTTGGATGATTTCCATTATTTTGTTCTTCTGTGTTATTTAATCTCCTCTTCATTGCTTCTAGATTGTTCTTATAGTTTCTAGTTTGTTACAGTGATCTGCATTTCTAGTGATAATATTTCTTAATTTCTTTACCATTTTTATTATCTTCTTTTTGAACTCGGTCTATTAGACTGGTGAGGTCTGTTTCATTGTTCTTTCAGGGGATTTCTCTTGTTTGTTTCTTTTCTTTTTTCTTTTTCTTTTTTGCAGCTAAATGGGCTTCAGGAAGTCTGGGCCATGGGCATATGGTGACTGGAGGCATAGCCCAGAGCCCTTCTGCCATCTTGACCCCCATCCCAAACCCAACCCCATCCTGACTGTGGCGCTCCAATTCCATCCTTAACCCTAGCTTCAACCCCAAATTCAGCCCATTCCAATCCTCAAATTCAACCCCATCTTAATTTCCAAACGTAACCTAACCATCTGATTCCCAAACCCCAACTCTAAATTAAATCCTACCCCCAATCCAACTCACTCCCTAACACCAGCCCCTAATTTAACCCCATCCCTATCCTCCAACCTAACCCCATTCTTATTCCCAAACCCAACCTCAACCTGATCCCCAAAACACAAACCCATCCTTATCTGGACACTTAAGCCTATCATTTCCATGCCCACACAAGGTGGCATTTCCAATCCCAATTCCAGCCCCAGTCCCACACCCATTTCCTTCTTCATAATTCTCCCCCACCCCTATAATTCCTACCTCAGACTTACCCCCTCACCCCACCCCTGCCTATTTTTATCTTCATCCCACCTCCAGGTCCAAGTAGTCACTAGAGGGCTTAGAGTAGGGGAGGGACATGATTTGATAATAAAAATTCCTCTAGATACTGTGTAGAGAATGGACTGCAGGGGTTGGGGGTGGGGTGGGTAAGGCAGAGGCAGAGCTGGTTACTGTTGTGGGACACAACAGGGGCCGGTTGGTAGCACAGTTATGTCGTGCGTTGGCAAAAGAATTCAGAGACAAAGCATGAGAACAGAAAAGGGGCTCACTAGGGTATGCTGCCATAGACAACAGCAGGCCACACGGATGAGAGGTACCCGTGCACGCACTGAGAGCTGGCCGCTGGGGTCCTCCACAAGGTAGGGTCACCAGGGGCCTGACTGGCCCATGCACACATCACCAGTTGGCTGTAGGTGAGGCAGGAAGTCCAGGGTCCATGAAGGGTGGTGGGATCCACAACTTTGACATGGTGGGCTGAAGCAAGCCAGCCCTAGCCACTGTGAGAACAGGCACCACCTAGGCCATCAGCCTGCCAGGGTAAACATGCCCAGCAAATAATGTGCTCCATCCGCTGAGAGATCACAGGCAGACACCTGAGAGCCCAGAAATGGGAGTTCTGGACTCTGAAGGATGTCAGATGGCCCCACATTCCCCCCTGACAGATTGGCAGGGACAAAGATCTCACCTTCCATATCTACTTCCTGCTGAACAGGGGGCACTGCACTGTCCCTGCCTATTATGCCAGTCTGTCCAGAGTTATGGGGTCTCAACATCCCTGCAGCCTTAAAGATGGGAGTAGGAGACCCCAGCAGTGTCCAAGGGCTGCATCACCAGGATGTTGACTTGGTTCATGGCAGCAATCTTGGTATGTTTTCTTAAGTTCACAGATCTTGGACCTCAAAGAGAGACAGTCATTTTTATAAGAGAGGAATAAAACACAAAAGTGTATAGTAAGATAAACAGCTAGACCCAGTAGAAACAGAGAAGAAATTTGAGAATGTCTGAAAAGAAAGACCTTATCCCTTCAGGGATCTGAGAAAAGGCACTGGAGAACCAGGCGCCTGGTGAGTGACTTCTGTAAGCATTGACATACCTGACTCATTGGCATCAGGCCAATTGACGTCCCTCAAAGTCCAACCACCCCCATTCCCAGGCTCCCAGATGGCCTCCTGTGATCCCTCCCACAGACAAAGCACACTCTTCACTGGGTGAGCCTTCCCCAGCAAACCGATAGCCCCACGCAATGCCCAATCTCACAACAGCCCAGGCTGGCCTTCCCCAGCCCACCCTACCAGAGCCACAAATCCCACTGCCCCTTACAGACCCCCAAGCCTCCCACCTCATCTACAACCAATCAGACCTGTGCACAAGCTGATCAGGCAGCCTACGACCCCACCTTACAAAAGACCCCAACAACTGGCCCTCAGTGCCCACACAGGCACCTCCTATCCACGTGGCCCACCTCTGTCCACTGCACCACACCCCAACAAACTCCCTTTCCACTCCCACACTTCATCTCTGGCAAACTCCTCCATCAACCCACGTGTCACCATGTCACCTACCACCGCCGTTTTGTCCCACAACAACTGGGGATGTAAGTACAGCACTCAGCACATAACTGTGAATGGGCACCCTTGTGGGGGATGTTAAGAGCCCAGTGGTTTTGTAAGAGCTCTCCTTAATGGCCAAAGCAGATGTCACCATTAATGATCTTAGTGCTTTTCTAGATACGAGGTGATGCTAAAGTTTGGGTTCAAATTTGGTAACAGTAGCAAAGTCTCTGGACCACCTGTCTTACTAGTCTGTTATGGTCCAGGAAAATATTCCCTCTGTTGCTTCATATCTAGAGTTACACTACTATAATTACAAACCTCCTATAGAAACTATATTTCTGGTTAACAAGTTGCTACTTATTGCTCTGATTGAACTTGAGTAACTTTAAAAGAAAATTCATTATCTATGGCCAGGGTTAGAGCAGGTATTAATTGGCCAGGTGAGGGAATCCCACCTAATAATATTACTAAGGGCCTGAACAAAATTATTATCTCTTTTCTCTAGAATGAAGTTCCTAAGGGCCTACCGATTAGATCCTTAGAGTGGAGAAATCCAGCACGGTCATGCAGAAGTACTGGATATAGGTAGTTGACCATAAACCTAACAATTGGATTAGCTTTAACTCTGAACAAGATTGTTAAATATATTTAGGTTACTGAGCTTTAGAAGCAAACCTAGAGTGTTCTTGTAATAATTTAATTAAACTTTGTAATAATCCCCAGGGGCAGGACAGCTTCTCGTTGGCTGTGCCTTGCCCCCTTTCTCAAAATTTGCATTTTAAAAAGATGGTGAGATAAGGGTTCTCTGAGAAGACCTAGTAGAACATTTGCATTTCAAGGCAAGTTCCTCCTAGAATGACTTTGTTCCCTTAGGATCAGAAAAAGGTTTTTTTTCTTTCCCTCTTACAAGATACTTACAAGTCTCTTAAGGTAAGTAGGGGAGGTTTTGGGAGTGGCAAAGGATTGATGGGTTTTGGATTATTTCTGGAGCTACACCTCTGGGCCTGGCACAGAAAGGCCATATACCTGGCTTGCCTTTTGTCTCTTTTCTTATCTCTTTTCTCCTAGGAATGTTTTTGTTTTCTCAGGGTCAGAATTTTGAAAAGGTGTCTAGTTTTGTCCTAAATGCATATGCAAAAAGAACCAGTTCTGGAATTTTCAAAGAGCTTCCCTTACGCAATTTTCTCTAAAGAATATCTTTATTTTCTTTGTACCATCTTTAGTACAAGTTCTAATCAGACACTCTCTTATAGAACCAGATCCAAGTTTTGAGAGAGGGCCATAAAGGCTTGGACATATGAGGCCTTGGACCATTTTCCCAGGTTGGGACAGAAAGAGTCAAGCTGGAAGATTATTTTATAGCTCAAAGTCCCATGAAGGGGCCAAGTCTCCTGATCTGGAAGTTGAAATTGGGGCCAGGCAACATTAAAGGAAAAGATAAGCTGCTTTTTCTTTAATGTCTGGGGATCAAACTTATCCCAGTGTTTTAAAATGCAACCCAAAGGTGAGCTCCAGGGAATAGAAGAAGCAAAGAGAAGGAAACCAGTGCAGACTCTATTCTGGGGCATCCCCCAGAAAGAGAAAGTCTAAACTTCTGGTGTCCTCCTACTTTGGGTGTCCCCCAGGAAAGAGAAGCCAACTGGTGCAGGGCCAAAACCAGCACAGGGGCTGAAAAGCCAGCACAAGGGGCCAAAAAGCAAAGAAAAAAGGTGGAGACTCACCCACTGGCGACTTCTACCTGGTGTGGTGATCCAAGGCAGGAGGCACGACCAATCTGGAGACGTGATCCACAAAAGGCGGCAGGAAGGCACAGAGAGGTGCACCACGTGGTTGGGCCCGAGAACCAAGGAGTGTCTCAAGGGCCAGAGTCAGAGGAAGGGATAGGGGAAGGGGAGATGGAGAGAAGGGTATTTAGAAATGGTAAGATACCTTTCCCATGTGCATTCACCTCTACAGGCCAGGGTTCATTTCCACCTGTCAGAGTTTCAGAGCCTGCTGAGAGAGCCCAGCCAGGGTTCCTCAATCCCTGGCAAGACTTCAGGGAATTTCCGAATGCCAGGGAACAGCAGAAAAGTATGAAAGAGGAAAGGAAAGCAAAAGAGGGAAGCCTGCCCTGACGATTCTGGCCTCCAGAATGGAGAATCCCATCAAGCCAGGGGGAGATCCTGGTAGAGGGGAGAGAGGAGAAAGAAGCCCAAAGGGCCACATGGGCCACCAAATGTTGTGGGACACAGTGGGGGCCAGTTGGTGGCACAGTGATGTGCACGTTGGTAAGAATTTACCAGAGATGAAGTATGAAAATAGAAAAGGAGTTTATTAGGGCACACTGCCATAGACAGCAGCAGGCCACAAAGACGAGAGGTGTCCGTGTGAGCCTCTCGTTCTTTTAACTTGGAGTAACTCCTCTGCTTTTTCATTTTACTTAACCGTTTCTATGAATTCTGTGAATTCTGGAGAAACAGTTTATCTACTGTGGTCTTAAAGGGGTGTCTTTATGTGGAAGCATCCCCGTGTGCATTGTGTGAGTCCAATATTTTTGGTGCAAGCACTGTTTTCGGTATGAATGCCAGCCAGGAAAGGAACCACTGGGTATTCCTCCCCAGGGGCTGTTGGCCAGAGACACGATTTCTTTGGCACCACCTATGCTGACAGTCTGTTGTGCAGCCAGACTCACCCCCCCTATGGTGCAGGCACTGACAGTGGCTCCAAGGTTTGGCCCAGATCACACCCCAAGCCCACCAGACTGTCCCCACGCAGCTAGATGGAGTCCTCTCCCAAGGCCTGTCTAAGATTGAGCCCCCAGGCCCTGCAGGTACTAGCAGCCTTGCCATTTAGACTGGGAAGTGTGGGGAGGCAGCAGCTGTCAGCAGACAGTGCTAGTCTCTCTGTCCTGATTGCTAGCAAGCTAGCACGTGCACACCCCTCCTGAGCAGAGTCCAGGCCCCTCCAGCCGCTGTGTCTGCCCCAGCAGCCCTCTCGGCTGGCAAGGCGGCTCCCCAGGGTGAGAGCCTTCCTGTGTAGACCATTCCTCCTTCACAGATTCTCTCCCCGGGGTGCTGGTCCCATCCCTGATACATTCTTTTTTATCCTACCTGGTACCATGGAGATTTTTCTTGCAGCTTCGGCTGTGTAAGAGATCTTCTGCCAGTTCCCAGGTGGTTTTCTGTGAGAATCAGTCCACATGTAGATGAATTTTTTGTTTGTGGTGGGGGAGGGGAGCTCCATGTCCTACTCCGCTATTTTGATCCTCCTCTTGCTTGCATTTCTATTAGGAATATACCTAGGAGTAGAATGGCAGGGATATAGGGTATACCTGTGTTCAACTTACCAAATACTGACCTTTAGTTTTCCAAATTGGTGTACAAGTTTATACTTCATATACTGAGTCCTAGTCACTTCACATCCTCACTAGCACTTCCCACTTCGTCTCCTTAAATTTAGTATTCTGATGTGTATGTATTGGTATCTCTCTTTAAACCCTTTACTACAGAACATAAGAATAGGTATAAAGTTTCATGCTCCCATCAACCAGCTCCAACAGTTATCAGTAAAGGATCAATCTTGTCCTTATATGTCCCCACTGGACTATTTTGAAGCAAATCCTAGATATATTTTTTCCTATAATTTCTTTCAGCATGTTTCTCTAAAAGATAAGGGATTTTTTTCTTTAAGAAACATTAACTCTGAAACGTAACTCAAAAAAGTTACAACATGACTCTTCATTAACACATATCTTTAAAGTATTATTTTCTTACATATCCACAGTAGCACTCAGACAAAATTAATAGTAATTCCTAAATAGCATCAAATATCTAACCCATATTCACATTTTGCACGCGTCTCAGCTTGTTGTTGGTTTGTTTAGACCAGAATCCCAGTAAGGGTTACACACTTACACTTGCATTGCATTTGGTTACTATGCCTCTTAAGCCTCTTACTCTAAAATAATCTCCTTTGGCAGCCCCACCTCCCCACAACCCCAATGACATTTTCTTGTTGAAGAAACTAGGCCAGTTCTATAGAGTGTCTCAACGTCTAGATTTGTTCCATTCAACCTCTGGATTTTTCTGTGAACTTGATTAGATCTAAAGCTTCCTAAGATTAAGGCTAAACAGACATGACAAGGTCGTTCATCAGGGTGCTGAAGACTCCATACTCCATCACATTGGGAGGCGCGCACGGTCTGGTAGCCCTGCAGTTAACAGTGCTGGGCCTGGGACAGCAGGGCTCAGGATTTCCAGGAATGAGGGAACCTTCGAGCTCATCACTACCTTTTATTCTGAGTGAGAAAGTTAGGCCCAGAAAGCTATGACTTGTCCAAGAGGATGGGGAGAGGTAGCGACTTGCCTGGGGCCACACCCAGGAGCTGGACCCTGTTCTCAGCCCCTCTCCACTGTATTCTCTTACCTTCTGCTATGATTACCTCTGTGTTTGTGTTCTGTGCTTTTAAACATATTGCTTGCTCAGTGATGACTGTTTGAAACGGCCATCTAAATGACAGGATCTTCAGGAAGACAAAAAGTAGCACAGGAAATAAATTATAGCTCTGCATGTAAGTATGTAAGTTTCGAGTTGTACAGAAGACCTTGGTTCTTTGGGAAAGTTTTAGCTCTAATTTTTCTTTAAAATACCCAGTGTTCAGCCGCTGCTTTACCTATCTCCCATGGTCACCAGGAAGGCGATGAGTTGGTATTCTCAGACTCCCAAAGCACAGCGCTTAATAGATGGAAAAAACTCACTAATTACTCCTAGATCAATTATTCAAGTAAATATTAGGCGAACAAATGCAACAAATGCTAGCAAACCATGATGTAAATGAGTCATTTTTATGTTAGGTAAGTTCACTGCCTATGAATGACCATTTATTAGCCTTTTTGGAGAACTGATGTCTTCTCATGCTTAATACTTGGCTGAAAGACATATAATATTTACATATTAGATGTTAGTCAGTGCTTTTTAAGATTATAGAAATCGCTTTGGCTTATAGTAGGTCCTGCAGGAATTTAGGTCTTAGGATTCAGGCTCTTGCTGAGTCAGTTTGTAGACGTGTCTTTTTTCTCCTGTCAAGAAGATATGTTCTCCAGCAGCTTAGAAATGGGGCCATCAAGCACCACAGAAGGCGTAGAGACCCTTTTCTGTGCAACAGGGTCTGCAACAGGGTGGGATTTTTTAAGACCACTGTGATGTGTGGAATGACACTATTTATAATTACAGTTTCAGACATTTAAAGGCTTTCTCGGCTACATTTTAATGTTGCTATGGATAATTTGCACTTTCCTGAGAATGCTTCCCCTCAACAGAGGAAAGACTATGAGTTGTATTGTGTTTAACTTCCCTAGGAAGTGTTATACTTCACATTTGTCATTTTATTTTACTTTTTGGTGGAGGGAAGTAATTAGGTTTACTTATTTACTATTTTTAGAGGAGGTACTAGGGATTGAACCCCGGACCTCATGCATGCTAAGCATGCACTCTACCACTTGAGCTCCCCCGCCATTTGTCATTTTGTTAATAGTCATTCTTACACATTTTCCTTTTACTGCATTTATGTAACTTTAAAACTGCTTATATATGTGCTTCATTTTCTAAGTCTTAAGACTTCTACATATTTTAAAGATATATTTATTGTGTTGAATTACCTAAATGTACTGTATTGTTTCCTTATTTTGTCACAAAGAAGCACTGTTTTCACTTAACTTACGATTTCTGTCTCTTACTCTGAAGGTCCACATCGGTTATCTTCCTAACAAGCAAGTTCTTGGCCTCAGCAAACTTGCTAGGTGAGTATGACTGTGTGGTAAGTGAGATGACAGGGCCTGCCCCTCCATGGTGAGAATCTCATCAGGCTTTGTCTCTTGATCAGTGTGGATCTAACGTAGAAGGTGCGTTCCAACCTAATTAATAGTTGCAGAGACAATACATAGCCAATAAGTATAGTCTTAAAACAGACTGTAAGGACCTGAAACACAAATGCCCTTTTCTTCTCGCATCCCCATTGCCTGCCTTCCACCTCCCACTCACACATCCTTGAGCTTTAGCTCACGCCTGTCTCCATAGAGCCTTCCCTGACTGGAGAGGATCCGAGGGTGCCTGTGCTCAGCCCCTGTTCTTTAAGGCCGTTTAGCTGACGGTGAGGGGTGGGAGATAAAACCTGGGCAGAGAGGTCTACTACACTATTTTGACTTCTAATCAAACCACCATTCGGGGCCTCTACCCTGTGTTCCAGTGTACCTAGGTGCCTCCGGGTATCTCTGGGGTCTTGCAGGGCCAGTTGGTTCATTTCTGGTTCCTTTGGCTCTACAGACCCAAGACTGTGCCTTCCGTGGCTTTCTCTCAGCTCTAGTTTGAGAGAATGCTTACTCTTCTCTTTCTCTCCTTTCTGCTACAGTCTTTTTTCATTCTTTGTCCTGTGGGTTCAGGCCTTTGCTACCATTTGAGTTTTAGGAAAGGGTGGTGATACACATAGTCGTCCGTGTTCAACTGGAGTCAACTTGAGGGTCAGTGTTCATGATAATAAAATATTGTTGGCTACACCTAAATATCCTTTTTTGCAATTTCTTTACATAAAGTTAGTGAGTCCTGGGTGCTGGGGAAATACTGGGAGGTGTGTGTGTGTGTGTGTTGAAAGAGATTTAAGAACAAAATGAAGTAGTATGTAATAAAATGCAATCATGTGCTTCCCCCCACCTTCTAAAAATGAACCAAGCTAAGTTTGGATAACTTGACTGAGGTGAAAGGTGACTGTCAAAATTGGAATAAATGAATCTTTGAGACCAACTGACTTCTGTGGCTCTGATGTGTTCCTGTTTCTTCGTCACTTAAACCATCCTAAATGATGGTCCAGAACTTTTTTAAGTCTGTGTTGGAACCTGTGAACACCACCCCAGTAATCTCTGACACCTCTCCACAGCTGTTTTTCTCCTGTTTTCACTTCCACTTTCTCATTTATTTCTTCTAGGATTAAGAAGAAAGTAGGCAGAAGAGAGAAATTTAACTTCCTTAGTTTCTGACCTCATTCCTGCTCAGTAATCTCATTACCAGTCAGGGCTACTTGGTACCATGAAAGGATGTTACTACATCGTAACCATCACTGCTTCACTGCATTAAGGCTCTTAACACAAATCCAAACATCTTGCTGCCTTTCAGTGATCTGTACTCAGTGGCAGTGCCAAGGAGTGGCTGAAAAACAGTGTTGGTGGTGATGGAGTAATTAACCATACTATAATTTCTATTAACAACCTCCTCCCCACTAACTTACTCCCAAATTATAACTAATGTCAACTGAATAAAAGTGCTTTTACTACAATTGGTTATTCTTACTGTTTTATAATGCACAGTCTAAGTAAGATCAGTATGCAAACACAGCTGTAGGCCCAGCCCTGTGGTATGCTTTCTTCCAGCAAGATTGCTATTCCTAAATCTTTCTTACATAGAAATTTTGAAATTACCCGTATCTTGTCCATGTGTAAAAGGTATGGAGTAATTTTCATATTATAAAAAGCTTAGCAGACCACATTAGGCCATGATCTTAATGTAAGCAGTCTTCTCTAGAAGACCACCCTGTGTAGACTATGGGCAACATTTTACAGAAAGTTGTTTGAGGGTCATCTTGTGAGATCTTGGAAAAAATGGTGCCTTGGGGGTAGAAGGGAGTATCCTTTGGTTATTTCCTTTCTTAGCGAAAGGAAAATATCTCCAATAATTAAGCTTTTATGAAACAATACAAAGGAGTTAATTATTAACAGGAGGATTTGTCCTTGTACTAACAGGATTAAAATATAAGAAAAACACGGAATTATAGATCAAATAACTGAGTATGTT
This sequence comes from Vicugna pacos, assembly GCF_048564905.1. Classification (NCBI taxonomy): domain Eukaryota; kingdom Metazoa; phylum Chordata; class Mammalia; order Artiodactyla; family Camelidae; genus Vicugna; species Vicugna pacos. Next base: position 56,234,870 of record NC_132992.1, on the reverse strand, counting down.
ACTTTTGGATATTTTGTTAAAAAATCTGAATAGTCTATTAAATGAAACAGAAGACTAAGATTTTATCCAACTGCTTATTCCTTATACGAAGTAGGAATATTTAGGGAATGAAGAGTAATAAAGCTGAATATCTTAGCAAAACGTTACCACTCATTTTAATCTTGCATGTGAAGTTTGTTCTATGCTTTCCTTTTAAACGAATGACCTTTCGATGCCAGAAAAGTCAAATATCAAATAGTAAAGCCTTAAGTAACAAGAAAATGCCAGGAGTGAGTTGATCTGGTTTAACTCTAGTGAAATTCTAGAGTAAATTTAGTTTGAATAGAAATTCCTTTTGTTGCTGAAGACCCATTGGACATGTATTAGTTTTCCTGCTTTACAGTAATTGAACATAAGTAAATCTTGAATATAGAATTGCAGTGCCTTGGGTAGCCATGGTTAATCTACTGGGCACCTACTGTGAAAGGGCACTGGGTCCGTTACTGTGGCCGCTAGAAAGAAGGAAACAGCCGCTACCCTCTAGGAGGGTGGACAGTACGAGGAGCAGCTGCCACAGAAATGCCTGGTTTGGAGCTCTGAGTTCAGAGGTGCCAAGATGGCTGTGCCTGGTAGGGTTGGAGAAATCCAGGGTTGGAGGGCTGAGCAGAATTCTAAATGGAAGATAATTTCCTCTAGGTATAGTTAATGCATAAATAAAGGGAAATAAGAGGGTAGGGAGCAGGTTGGTTAAAACAAGTAAGAGATTTAGGCAGAGGAGACTGGGAGGATAGGCATGAGATTACAAAGGGGCCCTTTTTCCCTGTTTCTGCTATAAAAGTAATATACTAGAAGGTGGGGAAAGAACCTCTAGGCATGTATTCACTTAGGTTTGGGGCCAGAATTCATATTACCTGTGTGGTTCTCAAAAAACGCAAGGCACTAATTTAAGATGTCACTAAGGAGGTAACCTAGCAGAATCAAGTGCACATTCTGATCCACTTTTATCCAGGCTTCAAACAATTCCCACAAATTTTCCTAAGAGCATATGAACAAGCCACCATGAGCCAGAGTCAGCTAAAACAAATGGTCAAAGAGGGCAGATGCTGGAGTTAACAGATATGGAATATACAAGTGTGTTAGAAAATAGAGTCCCGAAAGCTTGACAAAGGATGACGAAACTTTCAGAATTAAATAGGCAGATTGGTAAAATGACCAATTACAACTTCTAGGGGAAAAAGATGTGATAATTGAATCTGAAGCCCAATACACTCATATTAAAGCAACAGATTTGGCACAGCTGAAAATTAGTGAACTGGAAGGAAGGTCCGAAACAATTGCACAGAAGGCAACACAGGTGGAAAACATGATTGAGAACTTAAGACATGGAAGACGGAGAAGCTCCAACATGCCGAAATTCCCGAGATAAGACACAATGGGGTAGGGGTGAAATTAGAGAAGGTAACAGCTGAAGACATTTCCAGAGCACATGCAGCATATCAGTCTTCAGATTCAGGAAGTCTAATAAATCCCAAACAGGCCAAATAAAATCAAGTCTCCACCCAGACACAATGCAGGCAATGGCAGAGTACACGTACTCAAATACCATAAAAGAAGCCACAGAAAAATATTACCTACAAGGTAACAGCAATTAGACTGACCACCCATTTACCAGGGGCAATACTGAAAGGCAGATAAGTATCAGAGTCGGACTAGAATTTTATTCCCAACAAGTACCTCTCAGCAAATTACCTTGAAGAGTGAGGGCAAAATAAAGATTTTTTAAATTCAAAGAAGCTATCTGTTGGGACACACCTCACAGGCCTGCAAGCCCTGTAGTTGCTCAGCCTCAAGACCAAACAAAGAGCCCTGTTGACAGTGACAGAGACATCAGCAGTTTAGTGGACAGGGAACCTTACAAGTCCTGGAGTAGGGTACTGGAGCAACACCCACCGTTAAGGCACATGCAGCAATCTTCGCTGCTTGGGGTAGAATGAGGCTACCATTTATAGGGGGAACTGACGTCAGGTTGGCTCATCAGTTACCAGGGAAACCAGCGGCTGGGGCAGGGGGCAAGTATGTAGGCAGTTACCGATTAAGCCCTATCATTAGGAAGACTGGTTAGTCATGTGAGCGAGGCAGGGACCAGTCAAGCAGGGGACGTAAAGAGAGCAAGAGGTTAACCATCTTGAATGGCGTGACCATACAGTATATGAGTATCTTTAATGCTGAGAAAATAGAAATTCAAGACCTATTCATTACTTGAAAAATGAATAAACTAGGAATAAGAAATTATAAACTCTCTGAGCATAGAGGCTCTGTTCACCACATAATCATATACATAGTAGGCACTCAATAGACCTTCCTTTGGCATGATAGCAGCTACCCACCAGAAATGGGCAGGCACCATGGGTGACAGTATAATGTTAGAGGCATTCCTGTTATAGTAGGGTGGCAGACGTGTGACTGACGTCGTTGGCTATCCCAGGTACAAAGAAGCAAGGTGTCAGTTCTATCTGAGCAGCATAGTGGTGGGGGGGCTGGGGCGGAGGGCCGTAACATGCCTCAGAGGTGAGCTGATCCTTAAACTAAGTCCAAATTCATGACTAAAAGGCCAGATTTTAAGGAAAAGAGACTTCATGTGAATTGGAATCCTCAAGTGGGTGATTCACGTGGCCCTCATTCCATTTCACAACTAGAGTAAATGATGTTGAAAGAGGAAATTCATCACTTGACAGACTGTGTTATGAGCTAAGATCAGGGGCTTTTATTCTGGGGGGTTAATCCTACTGAGTGCTTATGTAGACCTGTCTTATAAAGAGGTGTCTGAAGAAGTCTGTTTAGTTCTAATCTGATTATCCTAATAGGTTTAGTTGGTACGTAGTTGACGTTGGTCTGCTATTAATTAACAAATAGTCTTTTTATTTTTTACTTGAACTTTAAGCTCTGATTAAACAATATAATTAATTAGAACACTGGAGACTTGGTCTAAAATTGATAGCTAGGGATCTTGAAAATTACTCACCTCTAATTGTTGTTTTTCCTAAGTGAACATTACACTTACTTCTCTCTTTGGGGACTGAGGGAAGCAACATGTGTGTCGTGGTTAGTGGTCTCCTTTAGACCCTCCCTCTTCTCATTTTCTTGTAGTTTATGTATCTTTCTATCCTCTTCCTATAAGCATGACTCCCCTACCCACACCCTCCAATTGCTTCAATACAGAAATTATTCTTTAGTCTTATGAGGAAGCCTTACCGATTTCACTTCAAACAATTTATGATTAACTAAAACAATTCTTTCTCTTCTAGGATTGTAGAAATCTATAGTAGAAGATTACAAGGTAAACTTTTAAACTATTTTGTTTACAGAAAAACTTTTTCTTAAGGAAAAAGTATTTTTTGTTCTTATTATAAGTGTAATACATACGACTTTAAAAATTAAAACCTCATAAGAACATAAAACAAAGTCCACTGTGTTTCTCCAGAACAAATCATTGTATTTGCATATTTCTTCACATTTTGTTGCATATACTAACATTTAAAAATCAACTTATTTTTATTATAATGTATTTGAAAATGGGCTTCACTTTCTTTTTTCCCTACTTTCTTTTCACTTAACATCTTAAACTTTTTTTTTTCACATACATGTAACTATCTCATTTATTCTGTTGTGTATTTAGCATTCCATTGTATGGCTGTACTGTGGTTTGATTTAACTAACCCCTGCTCTCATTTGGGGATTTTGTCAGTTTTCAAATAGATGCAGTGCTCCAGTGAATGCTTACATGTTTTCTAAGATGAGTTGTTTATTCAGCACAGGAACTGCATTATTTAGGTTAAATCGTTGGTTTTCAACATTGCTCTAAGTACAATTCAGTAATTGGACTGTAGCGCCTCTGTTAATCCTGTTGCAAGCTATTTATTCATTTGCTTTACTCTGCGTCCATGGGGGTACTTGTCAATATTCTGTTGGTCTTTCTGTGCACCTAAGGGACAGTCACCATTCTAATCCGTTCCCTCCAGTGGTGCTGGGGAACTCCAGGTGCCTCCTGCCACCCGGGCAGCACAGCAAGTAAACTGGTAAAAGGTGGTGTGTCTTGGTTCTTAAACCTCGCAGAAGTCTTGCTTTTTAAGGTCGCAAATATTCTAGAGATAACAAAAGCTTCCAGCTGTCTGTTTGTGTCAGACTCTTAAACTGAGCTCCTTGTCCCATTCACAGTTCAAGAGCGCCTTACAAAACAAATTGCCGTAGCAATCACAGAGGCCTTGCGACCTGCTGGAGTTGGTGTAGTGGTTGAAGCAACGTAAGTATGCATTTGCCCTTAATAATGACATAGTGGGTTTTTCGGTTGGAGGTGTAAGGCTTAGATGTGGTGAATTTGTGCAACCAGTAGCGTTTTATGTCTTCTCTTGATTTCTTCTTTAGCTCTTTGTTGCTCTAAGTAGCATTTTCCTAATATTTTGTCACACATTTTAAAAATAAAGAGAGCTAAAGATAGGTCCAAAGGGCAACTGAAGACACTAATACAAGTCAGAATGAATTATGGGAACTGCACACATCTAGTGGGCAGTTTTTGTCCATTCTTTGTCATGGCATGAACTGTGCACTGTGAATGCTGTCTGGCTTCCTCAGGCTGCTTAGACCCACTGTGGTCACCGGTCTCTGGATCCTGCCTGATGAGACCAGCACGCTTCAGTATTTCTCTGAACAGCTAGGCCAGCTTAGTGCTGTCTTGGTTCTGAAGATGGATCAAAAGAGAATTCTGAATTTCTTCCTGCCTAGAAGCTGTGTATCTCTGTAGACCCTCTGTATTAGTTTTACTCAGAAAGAAGATTCCATTTCCCACCCCCTCCTGCTGGATGCCTTCAGGACTCGACCAGCTTTTATAAAATAAAAGCTCTAAGACCTAGAAACTTAAAAAAAAAGTTTCAGACCACATTTGTCTAAGAAGCAATATTTTGACATACTTGGTAACTGAACTCAGTAAATCAGATTTAATCTTTCGGCCTTGCTTTTTATTGTAAAAACCAAACCAGCAACTGTCTACTCCTTGAAGCCACCTTTGCTGTCTTGTTTTGTAGACACATGTGTATGGTAATGCGAGGGGTGCAGAAAATGAACAGCAGAACCGTGACCAGCACGATGCTGGGGGTGTTCCGGGAGGATCCGAAGACCCGGGAAGAGTTCCTGACTCTTATTAAGAGCTGAGCCTCAGTGTGTGCCACGTGGTTTGCAGATCATGCAGCTACTAGCGTCGTCCATCTGGTCTTCATTGTTAGTACAGTCCACTGCCAGTTGTTATAAACATGAACTTTATTCCTTGTCACTAATTGTATTTAGTAATTACTTATAGCAAGTCAAATAAAGATAATTAATAAAGGGGTGAGCCCTCTACTTTCTTCTTGCCACCTTTTAGTGGCAGCATTCAAGCAAACTGCCAATAGTGTAAGTTATGTGCATAAAACCACTGCCTTTCAGGTAACTTGAAGGTGCCAAGAAGGGAGAATTCCCGTATTTTGTTCAGAGTCTGGTCATTTGATTCAGAAGCACAGGAGTCTTGGGAATGAGAGAAAACTATGGCCAATGTATTTATTCTAGCCTCCCCAAATGAAAATGGTTTAGTGCTAAAAATAATTTATGTAAGTGTGCAGCATTGATCTGCAAATTCAAAGTCCAACAGGCTCCACTTTAATCATGTTTATTTAACCACAGTGACACTTTATTTTTTATATATTTATTTTTTAACTATCCAGTTGTAACATTAGTCATCAAGGGAAGGTAGTGGAATATCTATGTTTTTTTGTTTTTTGTTTTTTTACTGTGAGTTAAAAAAGGCAATTTCTACCTTCCATTCTTTTTAAAATTCAAGTACAGGGAAATCAGTTCCTGGAGTTGTTTACGAGTATATTCTCTTGTCAACATACAGGGATTTAAACATTTAACTCTCTGTGCCTTGATGAGAATATCACACCATTTAGAGTGTACACACCTTCGCCTTTTTTAAAAAAGCCATTGTTTTATCAGTCTTAGTACTGACACTGCAGATAACTAGTCCTCACAGTTCTGCGTTTACACATTTCTTGGGAGCTTGCTTTGTGTATTCCTTGTAGCTTCCTCAAAATTTTTTTTTAACTTAACGAATATTTTTCTAAGTATTTTCAGAAACTTTTGAAAGTGTCCGTCATTTTCAGGTCTGCAGAACCACAGCTTCTGTGAACGTGACAGAATGCAGAGCTGCACTGTGGACTGTGTTATGAACTATGTCCCATGTCTGATGAATTCTGTATTGTTGGTGTCTGTGAAAATGCACCATAATTTTCTGGAATGACTGGAAAATACCGGAAGCCCCTTTACTGGTTTCCCTTGTGGTCCATACGGCTCTTGTCTTCAGTGTAACTGTTCAAGTGGTATAGGTCTTTTAGTCCAGGAAGCTGCTGCCTTATTATCTTAAAATTTCCTCCACTGGGGCAGTGTGGGCCAAACTAAAACAAACAAAAGAAAACCCCAACTCTGCAAAAACAAACGCAGTTACTCCATGGAGAAGTCTCTCATTTGGATGACACTGTGCTCTTCAAATTTATCCCATTTCCTTAAGAGGGATTAACTACAGTGGTTGCGGTGACCTTGGAAGTCCTGTCTCTGTCACTGTGAGGCCATTTTGCTTGTTATACGGCAAGATGGCAGAGGTGTCTTTTTTTTTTTTTTAATTATTCCCTATTTCTAATTCCTGTATTTTTTCCATATTTGGAGTTTCTAAAGTACAGTGGTGGTTGATTTTGAGTTCCTTTTGAAATCTAACCTGATACAGACATTATCCTGCTTAATGTTTAGACACTTAGAGACAATTAAACACTCAGCTCACACTTGGTATTTTAAAGTTTTCACAGGTGTAACTTGGAGGACCAAAGAAATTGTTAGCTATAAATTCATCTCTTTGCCATCAATTGCATTCCTTTTTAACAACTCTTTATTCCAACATTCCCTAGAAGTAGTTTCATAAAAATCTGAAGTATCCACAGTATTGGTCTGGAGTATTGGTAAATAAAAAGTAATTACCTTGTCTGTTTTACTCTGGTATGTAGCAGTTCAAAATTACCTTTTCATATCTGTGGCCTTGAGTCCATTTTGGGGATTTTTAAGAATTTGATGCATTTAAACACATTGTTCAATTTAATTGTTAAGATTTTATGTATGTGTGAATGTTCCTAAAGATGGTTTTATTTAAATTATTAAAGTGTTATGACTTTGCTCTTGTGAAACTAGCTTCTTTTTGAACAACTGGTATAGATACATCAACAAATTTGATTATTTAAATTGCATTCTGTTTTAGCAAAGATACCTTTCATAAAGGCTTCTGTCAGCCATCAAGCTACTAGAATATAAATCCCAGAATATAAATTTAACCCTCTGGTATTTAGTTTGGATATTACTGCCCTCACCCTCCTGCAGTAATGGGAAGGGGCGATCTGGGGTAAGAGTAAGGAATCTGAGTGGCCCTCATGTCCCTGATCTAAGCCTAAGTTTGGGTAATGACAGCTCCTGAGAACGTGCACTGCTTTCTGTGTGGAAGCAGCTGAGGAGGGAAGAGCTGGCTAGAGCAGGGAGCTGGGCAGTGCAGGGAGTGGAAGTTTCCCTCCCTTTTCTAGGGAGCAGCCTGCCTGGGCAAAACTTCCAAGTAGGAGCAAAGGTTTTGCTTTTGCCACCTCTTTTGTGTCTGTGCCTGGTGACTCATCATTTCCTCTTTTGGGTGGTCTACTGCACCTAGGCAGAGACCCAACCCTCATTGGTTGTCAGTCTGTCCAAGTGCTGCTGCTTCTCGAAGGACCTCTGGATTGTGGGTAGTGAACCTAACCATCTACACTAGGAGTGCATGAAACTGCTAAAACCACAACTCACAGATATCAATCCAACAATGAGCTGCTACATGTAAAAGGATGAAGTTAGAACATTCTCTAACACCACATAGAAAAATAAACTTAAGATGGATTAAAGACCTAAATGTAAGACTGAACACTATACAACTCCTAGAGGAAAACATAGGTGAAACACTCTGATGTAAATCGCAGCAATGTTTTTTTTGGATCCATTCCCCAGAGTAACAGAAACAAAAGCAAAAATAAACAAACAGGTCCAAATTAAACTTATAAGCTTTTGCACAGCAAAGGAAACCATAAACAAAACAAGAGGAGAACCTATGGAATGGGAGAAAATATTTGCAAACAATGCAACCAACTAGGGCTTAATTTCCGAAATATACAAACAGCTCATACAATTCAATAACAAAAAAACCAATCCAATCAAAAAATAAGCAGAAGATCTAAACAGACATTTCTCCAAAGAAGACATAGAGATGGCCAATGGGCATATGAAAAGATGCTCAACATTGCTATGAGAAATGCAAATCAAAACTACAATGAGGTATATCACCTCACACCAGTCAGAATGGCCATCATCAAAAAATCTACATACAGGTGCACCTGGAAAGGCAGCCGCCCCTGCAGCCACCACATCACTGGTCAGGCACTGCACGTTCATGGGGAACCTGGTGCTAAACCATTCCTAGAAGACCTGCTTCTTGGTCGGGGTTTAGTACGTAGCAGAGTAGCCCCTTCACTGCGATCTACTGAAAGTCAGCCCTCCACACAAGGGTTTGTAAAAACCAAAAGAGAAAAAAAAGGAAAAAAGTCCACAAATAACAAATGCTGGAAAGGGTGTGGAGAAAAGGGAGCCCTCCTACACTGTTGGTGCCAATGTAAGTTGGTGCAGCTACTATGGAAATTCCTTAAAAAACTAAAAATAGACTTACCATATGATCCAGTGATCCCACTCCTGGGCACGTATCTGGAAAAGACAAAAACTCTTAATTCAGAAAGATTCAAGCACCCCAATGTTCACAGCAGCACTATTTACAATAGCCAAAACATGGAAGCAACCTAAGTGCCCACTGACAGATAAATGGATAAAAATGTGGTGTATATATATATATATATGTGTGTGTGTGTATGTGTGCGCACGCGTGCATACATACACACACACACACACACACATATATAATGGAATATTACTCAAGCCATAAAAAAATAAAATAATGCCATCTGCAGCAACATGGATGGACCTAGATATTATCATAGTAAGTGAAGTCAGAGAAAGACAAATACCATATGATACCACTTATATGTGGAATCTAAAAAAAATGATACAAATGAACTTATTTACAAAACAGAAATAGACTCACAGACATAGAAAACAAACTGATGGTTACCAAAGGGGAAGAAGTGGAAGATAAATTGGGAATTTGGATTAACAGATACATACTACCATATATAAAATAGATAACAAGGACCTACTGCATAGCACAGGGAACTATAGTCAATATCATGTAATCACCTGTAATGGAAAAGAATCTGAAAAAGAATACACACATACACACACATAACTGAATCACTTTGCTGTACACCTGAAGTACTGCAAATCAACTACACTTCAATAAAAACAACAACAACAACAAGCTGCTGCTCCTGAGTTTTTTCACTGAAGATTGAACTGGCTGAGTTCCTTGTTTTATCACTTAGTGGAAGAGCAGTTGGAGACATCAAAGGTCTTAGAGAAGGATGTCTGTCAACACAGAACCCCCGGATTCACCATGATGGGCCTGGTCCTCCTGCTGATGGTGGAGAGGAAAGTCTCAGTAGATGCGCTCAAGGGTGAAGTGTAAATACCCGACAGCCCCAACCCTTTCAGGGGCATTAGCTTTGTGCTTATTTCAGTCTTTATTACGGAAAAAAGTGTACAACAGTAGACAGTACACGAGTTCAGGACCCTCATATGCCCATCATCCAGCTTCAGTAAGTCTCAGCTCATGGTCATCTTGATTCCTCTGTACCTCCCCTCCCCACTGGATTACTTCAAAGAAAATCGCAGACATCATTTCATTCATAAATATTTCAGATTATCTAAAAGCAGAGGAATCTCATAACCCAAATACCATTATCACACAAAAAGTTAATGCTTTAATATCAGATATTCATTCAGTACTCAATTTTTTCCCATTGTCCCATAATTTAAAAAAATAGTTTGAGTCAAGGTACAAATGAAGCCCATACATTACAATTGGTTGATCTGGGTTTTTGTTAAATTATGGTTAAAAACACACAAAATTTACCATCTTAACCATTTTTTAAGTGTTTGGTAAAATAGTAACTTTACACACGTTGTACAACAGCTCTCTAGACCTTTTTCATCTTGCAAAATTGAAACCCTCTACCCATTGGACAAGTACCCCTTTTCCACACTCCCCCAGCCTCTGGTAACCACCATTCTACTTCCCAAGAATGTGCTTCAGATTCTTCATATAAGTAGAATTATGTGGTATTTGTCTTTTTGTGACTAGTTTATTTCACTTAGCATAACATCCTCAAGATTCATCCATGTTGTAGCATGTGGCAGGATCCCCCCCCTTTATTTAAGGATTTCCTTCTTTTTAAAGGTTGAATAATATTCCATAATATGTATATACTACATTTTCTTTATCCATTCATTTGCTGATTTAATACTGCAACAAACATGGGTGTGCAGGTATCTCAAGATCCTGTTTTCAGATCTTTTGGATATACAAACCAGAAGAGAAATGGCTAGATCATATCATAATCCTTTAAAAATTTTGAGGAAACTCCATACTATTTCCCATAGCTGCTTTACCATTTTACATTCCCACGAACAGTGCACAAGACTTCCAATTTCTCCACCTCCTTGCCAAAACTTGTTATTTTTCGTTTTTTTGATAGTGGCCATCCTAATGGGCATGAAGCAATATTTCATTGTGGTTTTGACTTGCATTTCCCTGATGATTAGTGATGTTGAGTGTCTTTTCATGTGCATATTGACCATTTGTACCTCTTCTTTGGAGAAATGTCTAAGTACTTTTTAAAAAATCAGGTTATTTGTTTTTTTTGTTGTTGTTGTGTTGTAGGTGTTCTTTATATATTAATCCCTTATCAGATAAATAGTTTGCAAATATTTTCTCCCATTTTGTAGGTTGCCTTTTCCTTTGCTGCACAGAAGCTTTTAGGTTTAGTGTGGTCCCATTTGTTTCTTTATTCCTTTGTTAACTATACTTTGGTGTCATACACATGAAATCATTGCTCATTCCAGTGTCATAAGATTTCCTCCTTTGTTTCCCTCTGGGAGTTTTATAGTTTCAGTTCTTAAGTTTAGGTTTTTAACCCATTTGAAATTAGGAAGTGTGAGACCTCCTGCTTTGTTTTTCTGTCCCAAGATTGTTTTGGCTATTTGGGAATTTCTGAGATTTCATATGAATTTTAGAATGCCTTTTTCTATTTCTGCAAAAAAAAAAAAGTCATTTGGGTTTTGACAGGGATTGCATTAAATCTGTAGACTGCTTTGGGTAGTACGGATATTTTAATAACACTAAGTCTTGCAATTCATGAACAAGGGATATCTTTCCATTTATTAGTATCTTCTTTAATTTCTTTCATTAATGTTTTATAGTTTTCCAGTGTATAAGTCTTTCACCTCCTTAGTTAAATTTATTCGTAAGTATTTTATTCTTTCTATTAGCAGACTTTATTTTTTAGAGAAGCTTTAGATTCACAGTAAAATTGAGTGGGAGGTATAGAGATTTCCCACATACCTCCTGCCCCCACTCATGTAGAGCCTTCCCTTTATCAACATCCCCCACCTCACGGGTACATTCGTTGCAACTGATGAACCTCTACTGACATATCATAATCACCCAAAGCCCATAGTTCACACTAGTTTTCACTCTTGCTGTACATTCTATGGGTTCAGACAAAAGTATAATGATATGTATCTACCATTATAGTGTCATATGGAGTAGTTTCACTGCCCTAAAAATCATCCATGTCCCACAATCATCACCTATTTTATTCTTGTTAGTGCTATTGTAAATGGAATTATTTTCTTAACTTCCTCTTCAGATGGTTTGTTGATGTGTCTTTAAATTCTTTCTAAAGCTGTAGATTCACCTCTTGCTCCCTCTGTCCCACAGTCTCCTTACAATTTTGGGAGGTCATTTGCTTTTGAGAAGCCCTTAGATTTCCCCCAAGAAATGTCAACTGCTGGAATGTCGGTGGCGGACTCCAACTAAGTGAAACTTCAGCTGAGCAGAAGACAAAAGGGTTGTTCTCTTCTACAACACTTCTCCATGACCTTGGACTCCTACTCCTGAGGCAGCCCAGCTTAGCCTGGTCCTGTTCGGCCCTTACCCTGGACACAGCTCTTCTTTGTTTTGTAACTCAGAGTCACCCTCCCAGGTGTGGAACAGAGTTCACTCCTTTTTTGGGAGGGCCTGTCCTTTCTGGACTGGGTTCGGTTTTAAAACATCTATCACATGAGTTCCTTGGCTTCAGCACGGTGGGTTCCTTGGCTGCCAAGATTTTGGTTAGAGAGGAAATGTTATCAGAGGACTGGAAACGGTGAGTCCCACAAGACTTAACATCACTTTGAGGGCCTATTCCTGGGCGATTCCAAGGTTTTGGTTGGACGGTGGGAGTGTTTGGGTGCCTGACTTCAGTCACATTTTCATGGCCCTCTGAGTGAAAATACAGCCTCTGGCACACGCATCACACAGCCCTAACGCATCCATCCGCTTTTTCTCTTATTTCTACATTCTCCTGTTTGGTTTGAGCAATGTGTCCACAACTCTGACCTTTTGGAAAATCCTTGAACTTTGGGAACTGACCGTGCTGCCCAGAGAGCCGTGGTCTGGCTGCTGATCAGTGTTGAGAAGGCTGTGTTGGGGGAGTCCTGCGACGCAGTACCTGGGCGTGGATGAAAACTTCCTCGGAGGCTGTCACCCTTAGATTATGTAGATTTTCTGCCGATTTTAGGACGAGTTTCTTCTTCTCCTTCCTTTTCCCAGATCTTTTCATGTTTGAAAATGTGCCAAATGAACAGACAAAAGAGATTTTTCTTATGCGGGGCCGTTTCACTTCTAAAACTTAGGGACAGTTACCAAAGGGTAAAGGGTAAGGAGGGGTAAATTAGGGGTTAGGGATTAACAAACACACATTACTATATATAAAATAGATAAACAACAAGGACCTACTGTATAGCCCAGGGAACAATATTCAATTTTTTGTAATGACATGTAATGGAAAAGAATCTGAAAAGAAAAAAAAATGTATATGTATGTATAACTGAATCACTTTGCTGTACACCTGAAGCTAACATTGTAAATCAACCACACTTCAATAATAATTAAAAAAAAACCTTAGGGACAAATTGAATAGGAAACAGAAAAGCTAGTGAATAAAAATCAGTTTCAAATGACTAGCAGGGACCACAGAATTATTTCATAGTGATCATTGGGAAAGTATCTTTAACCAAGGACAACTAATTTCAGAGCAAAATTTCTCATTTTTCATTCTGGGTCCTTCTGAAAGTTGATTCACCAGGGAGCAAAGAGCATGTGAATTTGAAGTTCTCAACCAAATATCTGAACTTCTCTTGCCTAGCAGTTGTTAAAATCACCTTGTGATGAAGGGGTGGGAGAAGAGTGACTGCTCACATTAGTGCTTGAGTATTTTAACAGAATTTCCTTATAGATTCCATATTTAGAAAATAATTATAAAATTTAAAGTAGCTTGTGTACTTGAAGTATAAACAGGTCAACAATGAAGTCTCATAGACTTCTTATCTAGAACACTGTGAAAAGAAAATTAAGATCAAAGTGAAACCCCGAGTCCTGAGAACGGATAATTTACGTTTCCTGCATTTTCAGTTTTGGGGGGATGGAAGAGAAATCTTCCAGATTTAACACTGTGTGTATATGTGTATGTATGTGTACATGTACATGTGCATATGTGTGTTTGTGTGTATATGTGAGTGTGTGTTTATATCCAACATTAAATCTGGAAAAGTTTTTATAAGGTGCTACTTTTTTTATGGGATGTACTAAACTTTTAATAGTACTTTCTACAAGTAGTACTTTTCTTTTTTTTAACTGAAATATAGTTGACTTACAATGGTGTGTTAGTTTCTGGTGTAAAGCATAGTGATTCAGTTAAACATACATTTTCTTATACTTTTTCACAAGTATTATTTTCTTAATAGCTTTCTTAAGTAAAAAAGAGTTTCATTTTATCAGTGAGAAAGTTGGGGCTCAGGGAGGATTAAATGATTTGAGTCACTGCCACTGGGTTAAAGAGCAGGGGTCCCTGTCTTGACTCCACCTATTGGTCTTCCTGTTAACCAATGGGCCCAGAGCATGAGATCACTGCTAGCTCACGGTTGCAGCTGGTTAATCTTTTCCAGTTAACTTCTGTAACCCTGAGCCTCACTCTTTTGAACTGTTATCATATTTTTTAAAAAATTTAAATTTTAGATTTTTATGATCATGGCCCATACACATTTAATTATTGTGCAGTATTTGCTAAAACTGAATTTCCTGCCCACAAAATATATTGGCCTTAATATGTAGAATCAGATTTTTGATGATGTATGCCATCAGCTTTGCCTTTTGAACTAAAAAGTGCTGCTGGGAGTAACTTTAAGATACAAGTGTCAGTCGGCCACCTGTGGTTCTACATTTAAAAAATATTGTGTAGAGAAAGAAGAACAGCAGGAGGAATCACACTCCTTGAGTTCAGGCTATACTACAAAGCTACAGTCATCAAAACAGTACCGTACTGGCACAAAACAAGATGCATAGATCAATGAAACAGGATAACGAGCCCAGAAATAAACCCATGCACTTATAGTCAATTAACCTATGACAGAGGAGGCGAGGATAGACAATGGAGAAAAGACAGTCTCTTCAATAAGTGGTGCTGGGAAAACTGGACAATAAATGTAAAAGAATGAAATTAGAACATTCTCTAACTCAAAATGGATTTAAGATGTAAGACTGGAAACCATAAAAGTAGAGGAAAACATCGGCAGAACCCTCTGACATAAATTGCAGTAATATTTTTTTTGGATCTGTCTCCTAAAGCAAAGGAAATAAAAGCAAAAATAAACAAATGGGACCTAATTAAACTTAAAAGCTTTTCCAAAGCAAAAGAAACCAGCAACAAAACAAAAAGACAATCTACTGAATGGGAGAAGATATTTGCAAATGATATGACCAATAAGGGATTAATATCCAACATATATAAACAGTTCCTATAACTCAACATCAAAAAAACAAACAGTCTGATTTAACAATGGGTGGAAGGCCTAAACAGACATTTTTCCAAAGAGGAAAAGCAGATGGCCAACAGGCACATGAAAAGGTGCTCAACATCATTCATCATCAGGGAAATGCAAATCAAAACCACAATGAGATATCACCTCACACTTACCATCAAAAAGAACACAAATAACAAATGTTGGGGGAAGATTTGGAGAAAAGGGAATCCTGATATACGGTGGGTAGGAATGTAAATTGGTGCAGCCTCTGTAGAAAACAGTATGGAGGTTTCTCAAAAAACTAAAAATAGAACTACCATATGACCCAGCACTTCCACTTCTGGGTATATATCTGAAAAAAGCAAAAGCACTAATCAGAAAAACATATGTGCACCTACGTGCACCCATGTTCACAGCAGCATTATTTACAGTAGCCAAGATATGGAAACAACCTAAGTGTCCATCAACAAATGACTGGATAAAGAAGATGTAGTGTATACATATACAGTAGAATAGTACTCATAAAAAAGGGCAAAATTCTGCCATTTATAGCAACATGGGTGGACTTGGAGGGTATTATGCTAAGTAAAATTAGTCAGACAGAGAGAGACAAATACCGTATGATATCACTTATATGTGGACTCTAAAAAATACAACTAGAGAATATCACAAAAAAGAAGCAGACTCACAGATACAGAGGACAAACTAGTGGTTACCAGTAAGTGGGGAGGAGGGGCAAAACGGGTGAGGGAGTGGGAGGTACAAACTGTGTGTGTAATACAGGCTCAAGAATGTATTGTACAGCATAGTAAATACAGGCAATATTTTATAACTGTAAATGGAAAGTGACCTTTAAAACTGTATAAAAATTAAAAAATTAAATATAAATAAAAATACTGTATGTATTTTAAACTGGTAATAAAGGTACTTAGCACAAAGTTCAAACAGCACAAAAGGGTATTAACGAGAAGTGTACCTCTGCCTCTACCCTTGAGTGAGCTAGACGTCTGTTGCCATCAGGGATATTTTATGACATGCTTTACTATTACTGAAAAATGAAAACCCTTCTCTTCTCCACCTAGGCTGACTATACGTGCTTCCTGATGGTAGAATGCGTGCCTCTAAAGCGGTGAGTGGTCTCTGTAACAAACAGAATGTAAGATCCATTACGATTATTATTTCTAGTGTTCTTTTTAAATCAATGTTAGGTGCTTTCTCAAAAAATTGTTTAGTGAAAACTTTTGCCCCCACATTGTGTCCATTTTATAGAACTTGGACCACCTGAGCAAAAGAAAAGTGCTTCTGGTGAGCTGAGTGTCTAAAGCAGAGACTCTTAAAATTTGGTTTTCTTTCACTTTTCACCTTTTTGGAATAGGTAATACATTTATTTGCAAACCTTATGAAAAGCACAAAAGGATATTCAGTGAAAAGTCTCTGTTCCCAGCCACCCAGTTCCCCTCCCCAAAGTCACTGTTTTGTACTACTTACTGTCTTATACATATTTCCGAAAACAGTTAAGGCATGGGTGGGCAAAACCATTCACACACAGTTATTTTTATAGTAGATATAGCATGTATCTGTTTGCTTATTTAAATCAAGGATTCTTGACTATGTGTGCCCAACAGAATCACATGGGGGAACTTGAAGACCATCACTGTGCCTGCATCCTAGGTGGCCTCATTTACTCTCTGTAGTTGTACTTGGAAAAAATTGCCCTTGCTTATTCTGGTGGGCTCCCCCAGTTGTGAAACAACCATTCAGACCCATGGAGCCCATCAGGAAACCACTGGGCCCGTGTCCAGGCAATCTGGGCAGGGGAAGCTGTGTGGATCGCTCTGTGAGCAGATGGGTTCCCCGCCGAGGGTTCAGGGCATCTGCAACCACTCAGCTGATAAGGCTAAAGGTAAACTGTCCCTTAAAAGGGACTGTCTCCAGATTAATAGAATCAGTGCTGCAATTACCTGTGTATAAATCACTTAGTTCTCTGGCCTGATTTTTCTAAACATACCCTACTTTTTCCCCTCTGATTTTCATAGCTGTTTGTCATAGAAAGCATAGAAAATATAGTAAGGCATAAAGAAAAAGACCAGTTACCCATAATTACATAGACCAGGGATAACTACTGTCAACATTTGTTTTATTTTACTTTATAAATTGTGCAAATAACATGCAGACAATTCTGGAGTATTTAAGCAAATCCATGCAGATATTATCTGTATTTACTTTAGTCTGTAATACTAATGGGTAAAGGGTAAGGAAGGACTTTACATACACACACACAGACACATACACACACAATCACATCCTACAAAAATCTACAATGATTACTTAATATCATAACCATTTTGCATTGGCCTTTCCCCCGACTGTCTCAAATTTCTTTTTAGAGTTCGTTATTAACACTTTGATAGATGCTCTGCCAGTCCTCGCCCCCTCCTCCTGCCGGTGTAGCTGTCTACGATACCTGGATACTGTAAAGCATACGTAGCCTTTCCCTCTCCTATCTTGGTATCTTATACTGGTGTATCTTATCCTGTATCTTTGTTTAAACGCTTACATGACATTCCAGGGTAGAAATGTCATAATGTATCTATCAGTTTCATAATGTTGGACTTTCAGGTTGCCTCTGGTTTTTTTATTATTAGGAATAATTCTACAGTAAACATCTCTGTTTCTCAAGAATAAGGCTCTAGATATGGATTTACTGGGACAAAGAAGTCACCCCCCTCTCTCACTTCCCCTCCCCTAAGTAACAAGAACACATGGCCTCAGATGAGCTGTTCACCCCCACCTTCTGCAATGTATGTATGTCTTCTGTCTTAAAGCCAAAATTTTTATAGCATAGAAGTTAATTTCTTCTTTCACCTGGGAGTAACTCTGCACCTCACTTATCTTGGCCCATTCACACTTTTAACAGAAAATGTTATAGAGACAATTGTAGGTTTACACGCAGTTGTAAGAAGCACTACACAGAGATCTTTTATATAATTTGCTGCGTTTCCCCAATGCTAAATTTAGCAAAACTATCATACAATATCACAACCAGGATGTTGACATTAATACAATTCACTGATCTTATTCAGCCTTCCCCATTTTGGTTCACTTGTGCTTATGTGTCTGTGTGTCGGGGTGTGTGTATTAAGTTTTATGCAATTTTATTGCTTTTGCTGGTTGGTGTATCCACTATCACCATCAAGATACTGAGCAATTCCATTTTCACAAAGAGCCACTGTATTGCCTTGTTATAATCACACACACCTCTTTCACATTTTAAAAAGACTATTGATAAATATCCCAAATTACTTCCTGGCAAGGTATTACCAGAATTGAGCATCATTTAAAAAATGTAATATATTACTAGGGAGGGCAATATATTTTCACTGTCCTACCTTAATGTTAAAGTCTTTTAATACATTTATTATCAAATTGGGTCCCAAAGAGTACTGCAAACCCTCTCCTAAAGGGGATGGGACAGCCATTTCTTCCATGTCTTTAGTTGTCTAATACTTCAGAATATTATTTACTGCAAAAAATCAAATCATTGAAGCAGCGAAATGCAATAAGTGTACAGATTTATGTCTTTTACAAAGCTGGTACTAACTTTATAGAAACTCTACTCATGGGGTTGAGGTAACAGTATTTTGCTTAATGAAGTTTTCTGGCTAAGGGCAGACTGGAAGACTTTGCTAAAATTATTTCTAAAAGGGATCGGATCTAAATCAAAGGACACTTACCTTTTCTCAGCACAGTTTAATGAAAAATAATTTGATTTTCTTTGAGTGGAGGTAACTCTGGCAGGAGGGGCCCTCTCAGTCTATCTCTCTGATAAATGAGCGTATTTGTTCTGCTTGTCACTGATCAGGGTAATCCAAGTCATTGTGGCAGCTGGCTCCTGGTGTGGGGTCAGAATTCTTACTGGTCTACAGTGAATCAGTGGGGATCCACCTTTTAGTATAAGCTATCATTTCTCCTAAAAACAGAGTGTTGCCAAATTTGGAATTGAGGAGATTATAAACAACGTTATAGAAATGAACTTGGAATAGAGGGAATTGTAAAGAAAGTGTTGGGGGGAAGTGGAATTAGAAGGGACTATCCTTAGACAAACACAGCATGGAGAGGCACCAGGGCCAGAAATGAATGGAAAAATGGCCACATACGTTGCATGGCAGATGCAATTTAATTTCAGCCATGTAATCATGTACAGCTTAGATCTATAAATCATATATGGAGTATAAACAAAGAAGATGGACTCTGAAAGACCCTATGTGTATTTGCCATTTAGAACAACACTAAATGCAAACGTCCTTTGCCTCAACAATTCTCCTTTGGGGAATTTATCCTCTACATGTATTTGTATATGTGTGAAACTGACATTTGTGTACAAGGTTACTCACTGCAGCACTGTTTGTAATAAGAAAGCTCTTGTTTATAAGTCAGCTCAAAACTCAAAGTATGTACAATAATCACATGAAGTTTGGGTTGTGATTTCTAGTGTCCTTCCACCCAGAGGCAGGTCAGATTCTGATCCACTGTCCATTTTTATCTCTTGGGTTTACAAGGCACAAAGTTCTGAGGATGGACAGGACACTTGGTTGGTTCGTGCTGAGAACCCCTAGAGGCTTCTCGTTCTAAGAGCAGCCCGTGGCCGGCAGTCGTGGCGTTCTTGACGGTCTTTTACATTGGAGACTGGAACAGGGCGGTTCGGGGGAACTTGTCCTTTGACAAAGTGTTCTGTAAGCAGATGAAGTGAGGGAAGCAGAACTGTCCTCATCATCCTTTTCCTCTTACTCTTTCCCCTTAGGATCAGAAGCAAAAGGCCACAAATCTTCCTTATATAAAAGCCACATCAGGTATTACAATTTGGAAGGAAAGTTCAGGCCTGTGTTCCTGTAATTATGAACAGACTGTTTGTTTTGTTTAAGCAACATCTGTGTCTCACAGTCTGTTTTACAGATGTGTAATTGCTCTCATAACTTGCACTGACCTGAGTTTGGGGAAGATCACTATTGGAGACCTAGAACTTCTGATAGGATGGGGACACAGAGTTCCTCTTGTTAGCTTCTAAATGCACGTAACAAAACAAAATGAAGTGTAAATTAAAAATATAACCATGGAATATTACCTGTTTCTGTGGTGA
Organism: Vicugna pacos; assembly: GCF_048564905.1. Classification (NCBI taxonomy): domain Eukaryota; kingdom Metazoa; phylum Chordata; class Mammalia; order Artiodactyla; family Camelidae; genus Vicugna; species Vicugna pacos. The sequence continues at coordinate 56,214,607 of NC_132992.1, read as the reverse complement.
GAAATATTTACATAGTCACCATGTAAATGCTGGCTAGTGAGCTAGCCAAAGATTGTGAGACAACCTCTATCTTGGGAGGAAAGGAATAGGAGTTAAATCCTCATCTGTCATGAGTTTAGATAACAACTAAATTGAACAATCAAGAAAGAGCAATTATGCACAATTTTTAGTTAAGTAACTAGAAGGAGAAACAGCTAATGGACTTTAAAAGAGTTGTGTAAGTAGGAAGGTGGGGGGGCCTCTTATTTAAATTATAAGCCTTCTGTCACTATGATTTTTTAAAAAATCATGTGCCTGTGCTTATTTTATTAAAAGTTAAAAACATACCTATCTCTTTAGCTACATCAAGGAAACCAAGAGAATAAGGGTAAGTATAATGCCCTTTGAAATATCCCTGAATGTTACAACTAAAGTAATGCTTTGGAGAAAAAAGATAAAACTGGAGCGTGTGAATTTTTGGATGAAATAAAGGAGTCATTGCTTTCCTCTAACCTTAATTAGTCTGAATTTTTACACCTTTTCTTCCCTCTGCAATTCATGGGCCTTCTGGTGTTCTAGATCAGGGGTTGGCAAATTTTTTCTGCAAAGGGCTTGACAGTAAATATTTTACATTTGGCAGGTTACATGGCTTCTTGCGGCTACTCATCGTAGTATGAAAGCCACCCCAGACAAGACAGAAGTGAACGAGTGTGGCTGTGTTGCAGTATAAATTCATCCGTGGACACCGAAATTTGAATTCCACATAATTTTTGTGTGACTATATAATATTCACATATAATTTAATGTTCTTTGGGGAGTTTTCTTCAATCATTAAATAATGTGAAAACCATCCTTAGCTCGTGAAACTTAACAAAAGCAGGTGGTGGGCAGGACCTGGTCAGCAGGCCATAATTTGCTCTAGATTTAACATATCTGTGTCCTCCCGCAGTGAGTCGCAAAGCCCCGTGGCCACCTAGGCTGCAAAGAGGAACTGACGTGGAATAGGTCAGCATCAGTCCCAGCACTCACAGCTACGGAAACCATCTCGCCGAGGGCTCTAAAGTCCTCATGGGCTCTTAAGAGTTAAACTTTGTTCTTCTTGCCTCCTCCCTGATTCTCATTTATTTTTACAGCTACTTATAGAAACATCCCTGCGAATGAAGCTATATTTCAACAAGTCCTTCATCATTGGAAATCTCATTACCAGAGGTAGGAATAATAGGGAGGTCATAAATGCAGAGACCTGGGTTCCCTTTGTTCCAGGAGAGCTGGACAGGGCCACCTTGGCTTCAGCAGCTTCTGAGGGTTTGGGCACAAAGGAGGCTTCATAGATATAAGGCCTTGTGTCCACCCACAGGTGACCAGCCCAGGTGAGTCCTGGGAGGGAGGTCCTGCCTGCCCTGAGAAGACCGCCCTGGAGACAGCACCACAGCCCCCTTCCTTGTCACTGTAGGTGCCATCACTGGGCAGGACACAGATGTCCTACCCTCCATGGCTTTGTTCCCCTTGGTCTGTGTTGTGTGTTGGGATATAAAGATGAGTGAGGCCGCCCTGTCCTCAAATCTGGAGGGTGGCAAGTTGATAAATATTTGGAGCACATTGGATGAATAGCTCTAATACATGTGGAGCCCACAACGGAGAGGGGAGTAGCAGAGAAAGAGGGTCAAAGACATAGGCAGAGGCCAAGTCACAGGAGTCCCTGCCCATGTCCTGCCCCCAGAACTGATCGTGAGGCTGTGGAAAGCTGGTAGGAGCGTGGGCTGTAATTGGAAGTGGACAGTGGGGGGCTAGTGCATTAATTCAGAGGGGATGATGAGACACGAACTAGGTCAGTGGCAGCAGGGGCTGAGAAGAGGGAACAGCAGAGAGATTTAGGGGGTAGAGCCTGAAAGAGCTTGTCTGCGAACAACTGAAGACAGTGTGGGACCACCCCCAGTTTGGGGGGCTTGAGTGGGAATCACAGCAGCACTGATCGCTGAGGTAATAGTAGTAAGAGAAATTGGCTTTGGGGGGTCCTCAGGGTGGGGAAAATGGTGGCAGTGGGATCTTTGGTTAGACAAGACCATTGAGGTCTGTGTGGGACACCCAAGTGTAGACGTCTAGTAAATAAAGTTTAGGAGTGAGGACTGGACTGGAGGCAGATGTGAAAGTCAAGTGCAGACAAGTTACTGCTCAAGTTGTGCCTGGAGCCAAGGTCAGACAGGGAGAGGGTGCAGAGTAAGGAGACTGGAGAAGCAAGAACTCCTCCAAAGACCATCCACAATGGGGCTCAGGGAACCATGAGAGATGGGTGTGCCCAATGTCAAGAATGGGGTTTCCAGAAAGAATGTGAAGAAATCAGGGTGGATATGTGTACAGACATGTTCCCATGAGGTTATTTATTCTGGAGTTGTTGATAACATCAAAAAGTTGATCTTTGCCTTTAAATCTCCCCCCATGGGCAGAAATACCCACTCAACCATAAAAAGCAAATTCTCCTAGCGTCAACAAGACAACCCCTTAAAAGATAGCAATCCTTCTTCATCTTGTGAGGAGCTGCCTGGATCTGGATTGTGTAAACTGTCAATAATACATCATTTGATGTACAGCCCCCATCTCAAAAGCCTTACATAACTGTGCCTTGACTTCCAATGGGCGGAACAGTTCTCAGAGCTTTCAGAGATGCTCTTCCCAGGTTGTAACCCTCAAATTTGGCTCAAAGAAAAGTTTCCATTTCTTTTTGAAATAAAAGGTGACATAGCTTAAGTATCCAACAACAGGGCTAAATAATGACATGATCCTATGGTACAATGCCATATAGCTGTTCAAGTATGAAAAGAATATATAAACACTGGCAGCAACACAGCGAAGCAAGTAATAGAAAATTCGATTTAGTATTTATTGTTTACTCAGTAGTCATTCATACGTTCCTATTTGCCTCTTCTCTTTTTCAGATTATATAGCATGAACTTGTACTGCATTGACAAGCAAACCTGTCTGAGTAGGCGGGACCACACTGCAGAAGGGCCTGACGGAGCTAGTCGTGGGAAATCACAAGCTGGTAGTGCCAGCACTGCTGGAGGAGCGGATGGGAACAGAGGAGGGAGAACCCGCAAGTGTAGGTTCCTCTTTGAAGAGGGCTGGCTGTAAAGGGAAAGTGAGACAAAGGGGCCACACCTAGAGCGGATGAAGAGTCGAGGAACTGCGTATTCAGGTAGGAGAGCCTTGGCCAAGCTCACCCATTAAAGAAAAGAAGCAGTCTCTAGGGAAAGGGGAATGAGAGGGGACTACTGAGGGGGCAGGGGCTCGCGGAGGAGCAAGGAAGGGGGTCTAGAACTTATCTGAGGGATGTCTTGGAGGCAGGATATGGGAACAACGAGGGAAAGAATGCAAAGAAATGTGATGATGTGTGGGTATGGGGGGCGAGGATGGAGCAGGGTGCCTACTGAAACACTTCTGGGTGAGATGACTTCATGTCTGAGGTCTGCTTTTAAATACTTCTGGGGGTGGGGTTAGGATAGGGGGTTGGGATAGATGAGATAAAATTAGCAAATTGTTGATCATTGTTGATGCTGGGTAATGGGGGTTTATCATCTAATTCTGAATACTTTTTTGAACTTTCAAAGCTTTCCAAAATTAAAAATTTTAAAAGCCCCCTTCTTACTTGAGGACATCAGCTGAGTCTGACCTGCCTCCTAGCTGTGGCTCTTAACCCAACAGCTTCCTACAGCTGCACCCCAAACAGGACACACTTTGGCTTCCTGGCTGCCTTATTCTTGTCCCAGCCTCTCTGGGCAAGAAGGGGCCCGGGCAAGTCCCTGCTACAAATGGGTGGCCATTTCTGCAGCAAGGGTTCGGTGGCCAGACTAGTCACCCTGGAATAGAACAGAATCTTGAATGCAGAACCCCCAGGTAATCTTGGGCCAACAGCATCAAACCATGCAGTAAACAGTGGGCTGTGGCACCACTCTGAGTGCCCCCTGGTATTATGCTGTCTAGAGGGTCTGTGGGCCAAGGCATGTCTGGGCTTAAACTCATGGTAGAATAATGATTGGGGAAAGAATAATCACATTTGTGCTTTGCTCAGGGATCTGAGTCCTGGCCCCAGGAGCCGGGCATCACTCTTAGAGACTCATCTTCTCATGTGATTATGGTATCCAGAATACAAACTCTAGACCTTTATTTCTTGAGATGGTGCTTTGAAAGATTTTGGCACATAATGAACGTTCAGTGAATGCCAGCTCATTACCATCTAAGTCCGACTGCAGGTCTGAGGGCCCATGAGGACTTGACTTTGACTAAGTGAGATGGGAGCCGTTGGAGGGTGCTGAGCAGAGAAGAGGCAGGATCTGACTTAGGTTTTACAGGGGCAGTGGGGCTATTCTGAGAAAACAGAATAAGGGGGGAAGCTGCGTGTAGCTGGTGGCTGGCTGGCTGGTGATTTCCAAGTAGGAGATGATGGTGGCTTGGACCAGTGTGGTCTTGGTTGGGGGTGTGAAAAGTGGGAGATTATGGATCAAGTTTAAGGGAGAGCCACGAGATCTGCTGAGAGATTGCCTGTGAGGTGTGAAGGAAGAGAAGGCACCAAGGACGGCTCTAAGACTGGCAGCCTGAGGTGGAAGAACAGGGCTCCCACCGGGCTCTAGAAGGGGCACAGCTGAACAAGGGCCGATCCAAGGGCTGGGACATCAATGGCTCAGGAAGCGAGGCTGAAAAATCGGAGTGTCTTTATTGATGAATATGCCTACTTGTTCTCAGGAGGAAGAAGTTGCAAACTGGTAGCCCATGGGTCAAATCTGGCTGGCAGACATGCTTGGTTTGGTTCTCACACTATTTATTAAACAACCGAATTGGTTGCTGATGTTTACAATCATGGCATTTTCTATAAAAATCTGGATTGTCTGCTCTTTTAGAGAAGTGGAAGATCTGGCAACCCAGGTAACAGCTGATTGGCCCTGAAGGACAGCTGGTCCCTCTGGCAAGGCGTGCCCTGTGCAACCGGCAGCCACGCCCCTGCTCCCTGTCGTCTTACAGCTGCTGCTACCCTTTCTGTGCCCAGTCTCCTCATTTGAAAGTAGGAATAGTGTCCATCGAGGGTTTAAAAACGTTTGCTATTATTACTGTTATTGTTGTTGTTACTAGCTGACTGTTCTTATGGGGCTTGGAGTTTGCAGTTCTTGCAAAGAGGATTCCAGAAAGTCGGAAGAGGATTCTAACAGTGGTTGAGAGGCGAGTGGAGCTTCCCCTAGTAAACAACGGCACCAAACCAGAAAGCAGGAGGGGAGGCAGCCCAGCTCCCAGACACTTAGAAAACTGTGTCCGCCTGAGTGCTATCAGCCCCACAGATCAGGGTTCATCTCTTTTCTTCCGCAGAGCTCGGCACAGTAGCCTTGATCACCCAGTGACTCATCTAATAGCCCCGTGAGTTTGCCCAGTTTGCAGCATCACAAATCACATTTGCAGCCTCCTTATCAGGCAAGCTAGGAAATTAAACCTAAAGGGCTACGGTGTTGCTAAGTAATATGGCTGCGTACACAGACACCCGAGGCTCAGACCATCACAACCCCATTAAAGCATCATTTCCCACTGTGGCTAATAAGGTTTGAAACATTCAAAGGAAACCTGCTGTTCTTTTTTAAGGTCAGAAAGTTGGGTAACTTGGTTATAAGCAAGAGATAGAATTTCCCTTCCTAGATGCGAGGGGTGTGCACGCAGGGGTGCTGGGGTCCACAGTCTGAGGGCCAATAGAAGGTGGAGGATGAGGGAATATTGGAGACAGCCATCTTGCCCTCCTGGACCCCTCTGCCCTGGGCCTCGAGGGCCTGGTGAAATCCACCTTTGTCCTGCGCCCAGAACCTGGCCCGCTGGAGGGTGTCTGCCCAGTGGCTGGTGGCTTCCCTCTGCCTGTGGATGCTTGGGCGGTAGGGGGCGGTGGGCATGAGGTGGTGGGTGTGGTTGCAGTGATTTCTCCCTCAGAGCGGTTTTTCCTTCAGGGAGCTTTTTCTCTTTTTACGATGAGCAGAGATACCAGCCCATGGGATGCTTGGGCAGCTGAGCTTGGGGCTGGGCTGGGAGGGTAAAGTCCCTTCTCTTAAATTTGTTTTAAATCACATCTTCTCCACAATGCTCCAGAATGTATTTTTCAAGACTCCTTCAGATAAGTTGGTCCTCTTGGGATTTCTGGTTGCTGAGAAGAGGGTGGGGCTTATAGACCCCCTGGAGGGAGATGCTTGCAACACAGAAGATGCAGTCAGATCTGAGTTCTACCTCCAGTAGCTCTTGATAATCTGGCCTAGCCCGTCCCGATCTTCACTTAACAGAAGAAAGTAGCGGAGAATTCCTTCTGGCATGTGTTGTGTGACAGGAGACTTGGCTGTGCCCAGGGCGGGGTCAAAAACTTTTAGATGGGGGATGTCCCCCAATCAAACTTCCCATAAGGATGCATTCATTCTTTCTACTTTTTTGGCCAGCTGCATGCTTGGAGCCACCTCCCTGGGCACGAGACATGCTTCCCTACAACCAGGCTGCCCCCTGGGGGCTACCTGGGCTGGCATTGGTCTTACTGTGTTTCCAGCATCCCTGTATCCCACCTCCCATATTGTAACAGGAAGCACTTGACCAAGCAGGGGTCAGATTTCAGTTCAGTCTTTTAACAAACAGTTGAATTTAGACTTTGACATTCAATCGTTAACATCCAGTTTTATAGTGCTTTTGCAAACCTTGTGTGGCTGTGAGCTGTGATTTGTTTCTTGTGAGTGTGCTGTGGCTCTTGGGTCTCACTGGTTAGTTCTTGTGGAACTTTTTGCCAACTGTTTCCACTACTAATTGGCTACTTAATAAATTAAATCAAGAGCTGCATATTTATCCCCTCTCCCACAATTTCCATGGAAGAAAATGCTGGCTGTGTTTAAACAGCACCCATTTTATTTATCTGGAATTTGGACACTTGCTTGGTTGAATATGTGCATTTCCTTGGATGGTTCCTTTATGACTTCTGTTGATCTTGCTGCTGGAAAGACTTCCAAAGTGTGAGCTGGCTCTAAGCTGAGTATCTCCATAGCCCTGCTGATCATCTGCTGGATGACTGGCTGAGTTGCTAAGCCCATATATCTGCCTGTCTATGTACTTCGTATTTCTGAGACTGTCAACTCCAGCTGGATTTCTTGGGCTGGTATAGAGACAAGGGGAAGGGGAACAGAGACCACTGTCCCCACTGTCAGAGTGTCAGGGAAGGACGAGAACAGCTTTAGGGCATCTTGATTCTCTGAGAACCTCAAAAGATAGTGGCACCTTGGTGCAGCAGCTGTGCACCCTTGGGACAGTCCCACCTCAGTCAGAATTGCTGCCATACGTATGTGTGTATATATATATACATACATACACACACATGCACTCACACTTGCATGGTTATATATATAATTTTTTAAAATGGGATCATACTATTTTGAAACCTGTTTTTCCCATTTAACATTGTATTATAAACATTTCTCCATGTCATCAAATTACTCTACATCATCATTTTGATTGCCTATCATTTATGATATTAAAAATGGTCTGGTTTATTTAACCAGTTCCCCATTATGTGAACTTTAGGTTGATACCAGTATATATAAATTTGCCATTATAATCATTGCTATAACGAACATTTTGAGGTTTCCGATTTATGTCAAAGTTTAGCACATTTTAAGAGACTTTGATTGATATTGCTAAATTATTCTCCTGGAGGTACATACTTCTGACCAGCTGTGTATAAGATGCCTTTTTATTGCAATTTAAAATATACTTGTCAATTTCATAGGTGAAAAACGAGCATCTCCTTGTTAATTTTAACATCTTGGATTCCGTGAGGTTAAACATTCTCCTCGCGGTTAATTGGCTGGCTGAGGTATCTTGTGCTCCCCTGCTTCCAGACGATGGAATTTAAGTGTCATTAGTTATCACTTAGCAAGATGAAATTGGGGCATGCTGCCAGGGAGCTGCGGGCAGTTAAAGTAGTTGCTATTAGCCTTCAGAGCTTAAAACCAATCTTCCTAAGTGTCTGTTTTCAATCATCCCTGAGTGGGCCTTCTAAACTGAGGGCAGAACTGGATGGAGCATGACGTGGGATGCACGAGGCTTGGGGTGGCTTCAGGATGCAGACAGGGTGCCTGGCTAACTAACAGATTGATTTTCTACACCTCCAGTCTCTCCCCCTTTCCTTTCCCTCATTAGTGCCGAAAATCTTATATTGAAAATCTTTCATTGTGTTTTGTGATGTTTGTTTCCTTAATGATGGGGTAACTAGAGTGTCTGGGGCCAGGGTTGATATTTTGAGCCTGAGGCTGGCGGACAATCTGTCGAGTAGGTAGTTTAGGGCCAGCTGTGCACAGACGCCAGGCTCCTAGTATTTCTAGGTCTGCAGGTTCACAGGATCAGGTAAAGGAGAGAGGCCAGAGCAGGGAAGCCAGATTTGGGAGGTGATGCTGTGGGTATGTGATACGCTCTGAATCAGAGCTGTCACCTGTGGCATGGCACGTGCAGCCCTGTGGTGATGTGGCTGGGGCTCTGAGTAGTAGCGGGTGCTCTGTGCTCTCTTCATGACACAAAAATGGCTTCAGTGCAACTTCTTCCAGTTAGAAGGTCCGGGGACGGACCTGAATGGCAAAATCATGAGGCGTTTTGCCCCCAGGTCGGATAACTGAGTTTAGGAGGAGAAAGGCAAAGGCTGCAGTGAAGGCCTGGGAGGCAGGGAAGTCGGGGGGATTCTGGCTTCCCTCCAGCGGAAGCAGGTGTGTGAGCTGTGAAAGCTGGACTAGAACGGCCCCTCCATCACCCCAGACTGGCAGGTGCTCCCAGAAGAGCCGCTGAGGTGTGAGAGAAACTGCATCATTACCTGGAATATGGGAAAGAGGATGGAGGTTTGATGTATAATTTCCTGTCCTCAGAATCTCATAGAGTCATAAATAAGCTTGGAGAGGCAGCCGGTAGGAGAACTAAACATGAATGCCCATCATTTCTAGGCGGTGGAAACTGAGAGGAATTAAAATCGCACCTTTCGCATTGGGTTACGCCTTTGAAGTAACTCAGCTGAAGCTGTCATCAGCAGACATAAAGGGCCCTACAAGGTGACATAATGCCATGGGGATGAGGACTTTCCACCATGAGAAAGCAGCTTTGGCATAGGTGAGCTCTGAACTCCTCTGGGGTGAAAATCCTGGATTCTCCCTGGTTCTTTGAGAGTTAGAGGCTAAGAATATCAGAGCATCACGACAGGGCTGTCTATCAGCCGTCCTTGCTTGGGGGCCTTGGGGGCTACTGGTGTTGAGAGCACAGAGGAGAGCACTTGGGAGGGGTCGGTGGCACAGTGTTGGCAGCCACGGAGAGCAGAGCTGTCTCTTGGAAGAACCCTGAGGCATTTGGTTGAACTTAGCGGTGTGCCGGCATTTATTATTAATCACGGTGAAACCACTTTGTGTTTTTCACAGTGCTTTCTTGTAGATCTGACTTGACCCTCCCAATATAAAATATCTTCCACAGGTTTATTGAATTTCAGTTTTTCAGTCAGTATTTGGACAACTGCTCGGCCTCATGCGAGGGGCAGTTTTATAACAGGTGTTTTCCAAGCCACGGCAGTGCCTGTTTTAGGAGTCTGGCCTGGACCCCCAGTCCTGACGGTGGGCCGCATCCAGTAGACTGAAGATCGCAGAGTCAGACCACAGCAGACGCCACTGGAGGCTTAGCTCCCTCTCTGCCTTGGAGGCACTGAGGCTTTATTTTCTGCCCCAGGATCTGCGTGTAACTAGAGTGGAGACCCTTTCACCTGAGAGCTGCTGTCTTTGCTGCATGATTTTTTTTGGCAGGTTATTTAAGCTCTTCGGGACTTAGTTCTCATTTGTAAAATGATGTAATAATAGTAGTGTGAAGATTAACTGAGTTAACACCTTAAAAAACAAGAGCACTTAGGCCAGGGACTTTGCACTCAGTGCACACTAACCATTATGATGAAAATGAGGGTGACAGTGGTAGTCATGGATATTGACCATGGATATTGGATCTCACAGATGGAGGAGCCTAGGGTCCTTAGGCAGTTTCCCTGTCTCCCAGCAAAGTTCGACAAATCCTCACATTACACATTCATGGCCCTGCCAGGGATGTGGTGAAGAGCAAGAGGGGAAGGGGCGATTGTTATGTCTTCTGTAAAGGGCTGGTGGAAAAATAACACAGACCTGTGAATTTATGAAATAAGGTCAAATAGGGAGCTTGACCTGGAGAATTTCATGAATCTTTTCAACTACACTGAAGGCAGCAGAGAAGTGACTTCTCACGTGGGACCTGAAGAACTGGGAAAGCAGATGCTGTCCTCTAACTCTGAGCTTGGCTACTTATCAGCTGTGTGATCTTGGGCAATGACTTAACCTCTCTGAGATTCAGTTTTCTCATTTGTAAAATGAGAATAATACATTACAGGGTTGTTGGAATTGCTAAATCAGATGATTATCTAGAGTTCTTAGCTAGTTAAGTTCTTGGAACCTGGTGAGGCCTCACTAAAAGCCAGTTACCTCCCAAGGACACAAAGATGGTTTAATATACACAAATCAATCAACCTAATACACCACATCAACAAAAGGACAGACAAAAATTACAAGGTCATCTCAATAGATGCAGAAAAAGCATTTGATAAAATTAAACATCCATTTATGATAATAAAACTCCCAAAGTGGGTATAGAGGGAACATATCTCAATATAATAAAAGTTATTTATGACAAACCCACAGTAAACATAATACTCAACAGTGAAAAACTGAAAGACTTCCCACTAAAATCTGGAATAAGACAAGGATGCCCACTCTCACCACTTCTATTCAGCAAGTGGGGTTGGGAAAACTGGACTACATGTAAATCAATGAATTTAGAACACTCCCACACACCATACACAAAGATAAACTCAAAATGGCTTAAAGACTTAAATATAAGACAAGACATGATAAACTTCCTAGAAGAAAACATAGGCAAAACATTCTCCGACATAAATCTTAGCAGTTCTCCTAGGGCAGTCGACCCAGGCAATAGAAATGAAAGCAAAAATACACAAATGGGACCTAATTAAACTTACAAGCTTTTGCACAGCAAAGGAAAACATAAGCGAAACAAAATGACAACCTATGGAATGGGAGAAAGTATTTGCAAAGATGTGACTGACAAAGGTTTAATTTCCAGAATATATAAACAGCTCATACAACTTAATAACAAACAAACCCAATCCAAAAATGGGCAGAAGATCTAAATAAGCAATTCTCTAATGAAGACATACAAATGGTCAATAGGCACATGAAAAAATGCTCAAAATCACTACCAGAGAAAAGCAAATCAAAACTACGATGAGGTTTCACCTCACACCAGTCAGAATGGCCGTCACTGAAAAGTCCACGAACGATAAATGCTGGAGAAAGTGTGGAGAAAAGGGAACTCTCCCACACTGCTGGTAGGAATGTAGTTTGGTGCAGCCACTATGGAGAACGGTATGGAGATTTCTCATAAAACTAAAAACAGACTTACCATATGATCCAGCAATCCCACTCCTGAGCATATATCAGAAGGGAACTTTAATTCGAAAAGATACATGCACCCCCAATGTTCATAGCAGCACTATATACAATAGCCAAGACATAGAAGCAACTTAAATGTCCATCATCAGATGACCAGATAAAGCAGCTGTGGTATATTTATACAATGGAATACTACTCAGCCATAAAAAAGAATAAAATAATGCCATTTGCAGCAAGATGGATAGACCTAGAGATCATCATTCTAAGTGAATCCAGAAAGAGAAAGAAAAATATCATATATCACTCATATGTGCAATCTTAAAAAAAAAGAATAGGGAAAAAGAAAAACAGAGGACACTAATGAACTCATCTATAAAACAGAAAGACTCCCAGACCTAGTAAACAATCTTACGGTTACCAAGGGAATGGAGCTGGGAAGGGATAAATTTGTGAGTTTGAGACTTGCAAATGCTAACCACTATATATAAAAATAGACAAAATTTTCTTCTGTATAGTACAGGGAACTATATTCAATATCTTGTAATAACCTTTAATGAAAAAGAATATGAAAACAAAAAAAGCCAATTATCATGCTGGTTGTTGTGTTTATGATAAATGCTTATTATTCTAAGCTACCTTACAGCTTACAATTTACAACTTGGGAGCTGGTTACTTTCACAGCTGGGCTTGTAATGTGACGGTCCTCTCTCTCACCTTGAAAGATGTTAATACGCTCAGGAGTTCCCCCACCTTGGCTGGACCTGACCCTCTGGGCTTGGTGGTTGTCCATGTGAAGATGGGGAGAAGGTACTCCCCACCTGGTTGCACACGGGCTGGGTTCAAGGCATCCTGCTTCTGCTTGGGTCAGAAATTGGGAATGGCTCTCAGCTCCTATTGGGTGATAAGAACTTCCGAGGATTTTTGAGGTGTCCAGACTCAAATCTTTCTCATCACTGACTTCTTCTGCAGGGCAAATACGTCAGAGTACAATGGCAGGATTCCATTGTAGGTGTGTGCTTAACTTTTTAAGAAACCGCCAACTCTTTTCCAACCCAGTTGTCCCATTCAATGTCCCCACCAGTCCCAGTGGTACAGTCTCTCCGGCCATATTTTCTAGTCTTCCCCATATATCAAAGTCAGTTCTTTTTAAACTTGAAATTATTTTTTTTAAGAAGCAGAATCTTAAAAAACTTTAAAAAATAAAACAGATCATACCTACACTCCTCAATAAATAAAGCAGACAAGGAGACGGAAGCTTTGATTAAAGCCCTGGGGAGCCCAGAGAGATGACCCTGCTCTCGGTTACGAGGGCGAGTCGGCTTTTGTCAGCCTGAACTTTCACTTGAGTTCTGAGCCGGCCAGAGGAACTGTAAGCGATACTGGCCAGGTCCGGGCTGTCGGCATCTCTGCCCCCGCAGGGCGGTCCAGGCTGGCGGCAGAGGCCGAGGCCCTTGGGAGCAGCAGCCTGGCTGTGGGGCTGATGTTTTCTGCCGACTGGGATCCGTCCTTCCACCAGCACCGTGTGTCAGTTCAGCTTGCTCCATCTCCAAGACAAGTATCAGAAGCTGGGCGACTCCAGATACCAGGAACAAAGAAACAAATTGGGAACATCGCGTGCAAAAAAGATTTTAATAAAGATTAAACTGGCTGCACGCGGAGATTCTGCCCCTCTTCTTATTGTGATCTTGACGGTGATGCGGGACCAGCTGGGAAACTGCTGAGCCCGAGGCGGTTCATAGTCCTGGCACTGACGCCTCCGAGAGGAGCCTGAGTGGCGGCTGACCACAGACTGAGGGGCCTTTGCAGGGAATCCAGGGAGACCCGGGGGCGGGCGGCGCCTCCCAGCGCCCACTGGCTCAGGGCCCTGGTCCTGAGGTTTCCCTGTTTCCCGGAGTGCCTGTGAGGACAGATGCCCGTGCCCTCAGCTTCTCTCAGCAAGCCGGGGTTGGGGCCAGGGCCTGATGAGCTGCATTTTCACGCAGCTCTCTACATGCTCCCTCCTCGTTCTCCTTTTATCATGGAAACTTTTAAACATGTGCAAAAGATAGAATGTACCCACAGCTGGCTTCCACAGTTACTGCAGTCTTGTTTCATTTCTACACCACCTCATGCCTCTCTGTATTTTGAATCAAGTCCCAGACAGCCTATTATTTCATCCATAGACAGGTCAGCACAGGTCATGTGGCTAAGAGAATTTTTTTTAAAAGACATAACTACAGTATCATTATCCCATCTAAAAACTGAGCAATGATTTATGGGTGTTTCTAAGGCAGAGTCAAGTGTGAGGGCTACAGTCCAAAGCCATCGCTTCCCACTGGGAGAGCCCTTCCTCTGGGAGCAGGGGCCCCGCCGGACACGCTGGAGGTGGCTTGGCGTCTGGGGAGACGGCTAGCTGGAGCTCTGCTTCTGGAAACCCACACTCACAAGAGCAAACAGCGCAGTTAGGCTGATGACTTGCACTGTACAAGGGTCCCTGGCTATAAGGCCCGGGAACCGTGCAGTCTTGGGGTAGATGCCTTCTAGTTATTTTTCGAACAAATTTTGTATTTTGACATAAAGGGCAGCCGCTGTTGGGCTCCCTAGGGAATAGTCTCTGGGGGCTACCGGTATGATGTCACTCTGCTCCCTGACATGACCCAAGGTTTCAAATGCCCAGCAGAAAACCGGGGTTTGATTTGCGGCTCTGTCATTTAAAGGGCTGTGTAGTTTCCTTGTCTGCGTTACAAAGGTGACAAATTGCTCCAGTCAGCTGGCAGGGGTGTTTGCCTGAAGCAGTGACAGGAGCCGCTGTGCTGGGTGAGGGTGCCGGGAGGGGGTTGCGACGCTGGTCACGTGGCTTGCTCGCCGCCCACTCAGGAGCCTGTCCAGGCAGCTTTCCAGGCCCCACCTCTACTCCCAGATCTCCAGTCATGGTTTCTTCCAGGAGCTGAGTGGGAGCCAGCTGGGCTTCCCTGACACCCAAGGCTGGTGGGCAGTGTAGGCCCTGCTGGGACGCTGGCTTCACTCCTCTCCTTCTGGAACCCTTCACAGGTGTGGCGTGGCTCTCCCTGGCTGGCTGTCTTCTGTGCCTCGCTGGTGAAGGTGTCCTTGTCCACACATCCCAGTCCCCTCAGAAGATTCCTTTGGCCTTGACTCACCAGGGGTCCCTCGCTTCCAGTGGGGCACAGAGAAGGAGAAAAGGGAGCTTTGCTGGTGAAGGAGGCTGCATGAGGGGGCAGAGAGATGCCAAGGTCTTCTCTTGCTGTCTCTTCTCAGAGGAGAATGCTGCTTTGCGGTAAGCATCCAGCAAGATGGGCTCATGTGGGTAGAACCTCGCGCCACGGGGCCAGAGTCCCAGTGGCTCCCCAGTTACAGAAGACGCTTCCTCTCTCAGCAGAGGCTGGCGTGTGTGCAGACCCTTGGAGAGCGGCCACAGGAGAGTCTGGTGACTCTGAAGGCCTGGGACAGAAGTCGCTTCTCTGCCTCCTTTTAGATGCTTGGGGAGACCAAAGTGCATCCCCAAAGGGTCTTGTCTGTCCAGGAGCTACTGCTACTTGTCTGTCCAGGGCTGGACATCCTGCCCCCAGAGCTGGGAAGACTCCCCTCCTCCATGAACCCCGTGTTTCCAAGGCGTTCACGAGTCTCCTGGCACAGCTCCGGCAAAGGTGTCTGGTGCCTGCCCAGCGGGTCCCAGTCATGACTTTGAGAGTCTGTCAAGGAGGGGCACACTATAGGGGAAACAATCTTTGCTTTGGAGTCAGGAGGCCCAGATTCCATTCCCTGCCAGTGGCGGGAGGCGGGAGGCTGGGGTCAGGTGGTACAATCACAATAGAGGGAAGTTTGGTGACACCTCTCAAAAGTCACAAATGCACACACATCCTTTGACCCAGCCATTCCATGTGTGCAAAAGGGACAGACGTGCAAGGAGGTTCACTGTCGTGTACTTGTAATAGCAGGAGACCAGCAACTTCAAAATGCCCATCAGTGAGCAGTAACTTGTGCTTACTCCGTACAAAAGGCTCTTGAAAAGAATGAGGCAGCTCTGTGCCTTTACTGCTACAGAATAACCTTCAGTGATATTGTTGGGTGAAGGGGCAAGGTTGAGAATAGCACATAGCATGCTACCTTATGTACTTTTTAAAAAGGACTCCTTTTATGTGCACAGAATATGTGTGGACAAGTTACAAGAAACTAAAAACTGAGGCTGCCACTGGGGTGGTGACCCGAGGGGATAGTGGTGGGAGAGAGATGTGTTTTTACCGTGAACTTCCTTGTAAGATTGACTTTTGTACCATTTGTATGCACTGGAAATGAATACATTTAAATAAAATCTCTGGCATTTATGAGCTGGGCAAGTCACTTACGTGCACTGAGTCTCATCTGTAAAATCCGTAAGATTAAATTCACAGTGAGAACTAATGGATGAGAAGAGCCTTGTGCAGGATGTGGACATAACGGGGATTCAGTGAGAGGAGCTTCCACGATTGTTTATTGGTTATATTTAAGTTGTTGCCATCCGAGTGCCAGGGCGGGGAGAACAACGCAGACTACAAGAGACGTGATGGGGAGGCTGGGAGTGCCTCGAGAGCAAGAATAGACTCTTTCTCATCTTCGTCCTCTTCAAGGCACCTCCAGTGGGCAGAGAAATGTGTGCTGATACGCATCGTGCTGTTGATTCGAGTTGTGCTGTTGGGAGCTGCCTCCCCAGAGCACGGGCACAGGCAGCCGGGACGAGACTGTCCACCAGAGGGCGCCAGCTGCCGCGCTGCTTCCATGCTCATTTCTGGAACCACTTGGGCTGCCAGAATGTGACAGGAGATTTGTCAGGGGAAAGGTTTAAGGTGATCTTTTCTCCCTTGTTACGTCCACTGAACATGGTTTCAGTTTGGTTTCAGTTAGGCCTGGGGGATTCTAGTCACCACGGTGCTACAAGGAACTGGCACAACACATCTCAGGATGGAGGGTTTTTGTGTGTGTGTGCACGTGCCAGCGCACTGCACACGTCGGCTTGTAAGGTGCACGTGCATGTGCATGTGCATGAAGGATTCTGGGTTGTGAGTTCCAGGTTAGTTAGCATCCCCCTGGGGGGTGACTCTGCCCTGAAACCACCAAGCCGCCCTAGGCTTCTCTGCCCTGAGCAGTCAGAATGCCTTACATCCAAATCCCACCTTCCTACCCTGGACCACAGCCTCTCCCTGGCTCTGTTTCCCCCTCATTTCTCACCTCCCTGTGGCTTTAACTCTCTCTCCCCTGACAGGAGAAGGAAGGAATCCCCAAGACAATTCCGTGTCCCAGTTCATCACAATCTACAGGCTCTTCCCTCTGCAGGGTGACATCCCCCAGCCCTTGCTGATCGAGGCACTTAATAGGCAGTGTCAGCGCCCTCTGCCTCCATCTGCCTGCTCACAGCAGACACAGAGGGGCTAGAGGGCATTTTCTATGGCATCATCACGAGAGCTCACAGCTCCTGACATTTAGAACACGTCTCCAAGGCTACAGCAGTGGTTGCACATTCTGAAGGGAATGAAGACATGGTCAGACCACAGGCTGCCTGGGTCTGTGGGTGCTTCTAGCTGGAAGAGTGTGCTGGAAATGGCTGTGAGTTCTGCCTTTGTAGTTTATGACTCATGCCATTGACTGATGACGAGGTGTGGACTTGAGGTTTGTAATAATGATGATATTAACCACTAACCCTCAAGAGTACGTCTTATGTGTCTGGCACTGTTCTAGGTACTTTGCATGCATCACTCATTTGATCCTCTGAACTCATCAGGTATTTAGTACCCCACATAGGGTATTACCCCCATGTCACAGATGGAGAAACTGAGGCACTGAGAGTCAGAGCCGTTTAGGACACACAGCTGGTAAGCAGTGTAGCTGGGAACTGAACTCAGGAAATTGGCTCTGAATCCCCAGGGCTTTGAAGCTAGTCTTTTCAGTTTTGTAGCACTTTCTTCTAGGTGTCCAGATAGGGAGAAATCCCATTTTCAAGGTGAGAGAAGCCAGATTCCAAAATGGGCACAAAGCTTCCAGTTTCCTAGGATCTTGTCAGAGTCCTGGTCAAGGAATACCCCCTTCAGAATAAATATGAAAAGCAAAGCACTTGGAAATGTGCCCGAGTAGGGGTCTGGGGCACATCTGGGGAGCTGGAGGCCCTTTCCTGCTCAGGGGCCGAGGTCCCATGGGCCGCTTCTCTGAAGGGGCACCTGAGACCGCAGGAGGCAGCAGGAGAGGGGACACAGGAAGCAGCTCGTCCCTCTGGGGCTCCACGGGCTGCAGGGAGGGCGTGATTAAAGCTTCTCCGCTCCCCACACACCCAGTGGAAGTGGACAGGAGGCTGTCGTGGGCACTTCTGCTGCTCCAGCACCTGTTCCTTTTTCTTTTCTTGTTTGAGTCAGTCCCTCAAACAGTCAGGTGTGCTGGCTTCCTGCTGGCTCTCCACTGAACCCAGCCTTTGAATGGGAGACTGAGTCAGAGCAGCCTCAAACATGCCTGGAAGGTAAGGACTGCTGCTCATAAAGGCATTTTTTGTCGCATTAAATTCCCCTGCTTTGGAGTCTTTGAACCTGGAGTGATCCACAGGTTGCAGCCCAGCTGGAGATGTAGGATGAAAGAAACTGCTCTGCTCCGAGTCCAGAGGGAACTGACAGAGGAGTGTTTAACAAAGGTGAGGCTGGGCCTGGTTCTGAGGCCTGGTGATTCCACAGTGTGCCACGGGTGGGACAGGAGGTCGCCCGGCCACCCAGGACACCACCTGGTCCCGTGGCGCCACTTTAAGCTCCTCCAGACTTTGAGAGTTTGAAGAGAGAGAATGATCCCGGACAGTGACCAGAGTTTGTCACTGTGATGGGCTCAGGTGGGGATGGACAGATGGTTGGCCAGATAGGGACCCTAGGACATTACCCACCTGGGCACAGGGTAGGATTACACTTCCCTGTGCCTGTGAGTAGACAGTGAGGAGAACTCGGGGCTGAACAGTTGAAAACAGTGGCCCAAGATGGCTGTGGTGGGAGAGGCAGGAGGGTAGTTCCAGGAGCCCTGGGCAGTGTGCGGTGCCTGAGCATCGCCTCAATCTTAGTGAAAAGTGCCTCTGCCTGCGGCCCCCTCCTGCTTGGAGTCAAGGCCTCTTCTTAGCCCATTATGTCCCCAAGTTCCAGTTGGTGTTTGTTCTCTTGGACTGACTACATTTTAGTTCCATGGGGAGCACTCCATTTCAAAGCTGGGTGCCCTAGTTTGCCTTCCGTTTCCTCCTGGTGATCAAGTGGGATTTATCCCAGGGATGTAAGGAGTTTTCAATATCCACAAATCAATCAATATGATATGCCACATTAACAAACTGAAGAATAAAAATCAAATGATCTTCTCAATAGACACAGAAAAAGTTTCTGACATAATTCAACATCCATTTATCAGAGGTCATGATCAGAAAGAGATATTAAAGAAACAATCCCATTTACCATAGCATCAAAAAGAACAAAATACCTAGGAATAACCCTGCCTAAGGAGGTAAAACACCTGTACCCAGAAAACTATAACACCCTGGTGGCAGAAATTGAGCACAACAGCAACAGATGGAAAGATACACTGTGTTCATGGATTGGAAGCACTAATATCGTTAAAATCACTGTACTACTCAAGGCAATCTACACATTCAATGCAATGTCTATCAAGTTACCAAGGGTATTTTTCACAGAAATAGAAAAAATAATTTAAAAATTTGTATGGAAACACAGAAGACCCCAAATAGCCAAAACAATCTTGGGAAAGAAGAACAGAGCTGGAGGAATCATGCTCCTGGACTTCAGACTATACTGCAAAGGTACAGTAATCAACACAATATGGTACTGGCACAAAAACAGACATATAGAGCAGTGGAACAGAATAGAGAGCCGAGAAATAAATCCACGCATTTATGGTCAATTAGTCTATGACAAAGGAAGCAAGAATATGAAATGGAGAAAAGAGTGTTTCTTCAATAAGTGTTCTGGGAAAACTGGACAGCTACATGTAAAAGAATGAAAGTAGAACATTTGCTAATACCACATACAGAAATAAACTCAAAACAGATTAAAGACCTAAATATAAAATCAGAAACCATAAAACTCCTAAAGGAAAACATAGGCAGAACACTCTTTGACATAAATTGTTGCAATATTTTTAGGGATCTGTCTCCGTAAAAGAAATAAAAGCAAAAATAAATGGGGCCTAACTACACTTAAAAGTTTTTACACAGCAAAGGAAACCACTGACAAAATGAAAAGACAGTCTACTGAATGGGAGAAAACATTTGCAAGTGATATGACTGATAAGGAGTTAATATCCAACATATATAAACAGCTCATACAACTCAACATCCAAAAAAAAAAAAAAAACCACAACAACAAAAAAACCAAACCCCAAAACCAACCCCTTCCCGCAACCAAACAACTTGATTAAAAAAAGAGCAGAGGAACTGAACACTTTTCCAAAGAGGAAATGCAGACGACCAACAGGCACATGAAAATGTGCTCAACGTTGCTAATCATCAGGGAAACTGAAGTCAAAACCACAATGAGAAACAACAAGTCTTTCTACTTTATAGCACAGGGAACTATATTCAATATCTTTTAGTAGCCTATAGTGAGAAAGAATATGAAAAGGAATATATGTATGTATATATATATGACTGAAATATTATGCTGTACACCAGAAACTGACACAACATTGTACACTAACTATACTTCAATTTTTAAAAAATGGGAAAAAAAACCCACAATGAAATATCACCTCATACCTGTCAGAAGGGCTGTCATCAAAAAGAACACAAATAAATGTTGGCAAGGATGTGGTAAAAGGCAATGCTCGTATGCTGTTGGTGGGAATGTAAACTGGTCCAGCCACTGTGGAAAACATTGTGGCGGTTTCTCAAAAAAATAAAAATAGAACTACCATATGACCCAGCAATTCCACTCCTGGGCACATATATATATATATATCTGATAAAACCGAAAATGCTAATTTGAAAAAATACATGCACCCTAATGTTCACAGCAGCACTATTTACAATTGCCAAGATATGGAAGCAAACTAAATGTCCATCAACAGATGGATAAAGAGGATACGATACACACATACAATGGAATATTACTCAGCCATAAAAAGGAATGAAACTGTACCATTTGCAGCATGGATGGACTTGGAGGGCATTATGATAAGTGAAATAAGTCATAGAAAGACAAATACTCTATGATATCACTTACATAGGGAATCTAAAAAACATAACAAACTAGTGAATATAACAAGAAAGAAGCAGACTTACAGACATAGAAAACAAACTAATGGTTACCAAAGAGGAGACAGAAGGGGGTAGGGAGAAGACAGGGTACGGGATTAAGAAGTACAAACTACTAGTACAATGTATAAAATAAGCTACAAGGATCTATTGTACAACACAGGGAAAGTAGGCAATATTTTGTAGTAACTATGAATAGAGTATAACCTTTAGAAATTGTGAATTACTGTTTTGTATACCTGTAACGTACATAGTATGATACATCCACTATACTTCAATTAAAAAGTCCCCCCCAAATTCCCCAGGAGTTGGGAATTGGCGAGATGGGGACCCCAGGACCTTACCCACCTGGGCACAGGGTAGGACTGCGCTGCCCAGCTCCCTTGAAGTCAGATGTGGCTGAGTGACTCGTTCTGGCTGATAAAGCAGGAGCCGCAGGGACACTTCTGCTGGAAGCCTCTTCCTTCTTTTCCTCTGGCCCAGCAAACATCAATGCTCCAGGTGGTGGTAGTCGTGCCAGCCTTGGTTCCAGAGTAAGCTGTGTGGGGCGGAGGCCCCAGGTGACCTGAGATGGACGTGCAGCTCAGTGAGAAATAAGCCTTTGTGGTTTTAAGTCACTGAAATTTTAGGGACATCTGTTACTGCAGCATATCTAACTTATGCTGACAGATACGTGATAATCAGACTGTGTGTTCTGTATCCCGAGCAACAACATTCATTAATCTAATTAACGAACACAACTTCCAAAAACAGTCTTTGTGGTATGCATTGCAAGTGCCATCGCGTGTCAGTGAGGGGAGAAACCTGGGAAGTGACTCTGAGCCTGTGGAAACGCCACTGCTTATTCTGCCCAATTTAGAGACCTCTCAGAGGCTGTGCCCAAGTGCTGTGATGGGTCAGGTGCTTGTTCTTAGTTCTCCATTGAGTCAATGGAAACAGCTGTCTTTTTACCCTCATCTATCAAAGAGGCAGAAGCATGGTCACATCATGGACCACTTCGGTAAACAAGGAGAAACTGGTCCCCTTACTGCATGTTTCTCACACTTAGCTGCACATTCGAATCAACCCGGAGTTTAAAACCCCCATACCCGGGCTGTGCCCCAGGGAAACATCAGAATCTCTGGAGGTGGGACCAGCATGAGCAGCTGGTAAAGCTCCCCAACGTGATCAGTGCGTGCCAGGCTGAGCACCGCAGCCACCAAAGCTCCTCTTCCTCCAACTGGGCCCATATTTTAACCAATTATTTGAGGCAGTCATTTTGTAGAATTCTCCTGCCTACCTGTAGCCATGGGTCTAAGGCTGCAACAGATATTGGAAAGAAAAGGCCTGGAGATTCACCACAGTCTCCTAAGTGTGAATGCTCATATGGGGAGGTCTCAAAGCCTGACAGCCAGTCATGGTCCCCTCCTGGCAGGATTTGAGGGTAGACAGACCTGGACTTGAGCCCCTGACCTGCTCTTCCCCGTAGGAGTTCTGTGACCTTAGACAAGCTGCTTGACATCCCTGAGCCTCAGTTTCCCCATCTGCAACGTGGGGATAATCTAATGCCGACTTTACTGGCTTAGCACACTGATCTGTGCATAATTACTAGCTCTTTATTATTTCTCCCAGGTGACTTGCATTGAATGATGAGGTATGTCCAGTAACATAACAACTCCATCTGCTGCCCTTACCGCCCCCCCCCAGCTCACTCTTTACCGGTGAATGGAACCTCAACTCCCCAGATGCCCAAGCCAGACACTGGGGAGGCATTTTGGACTCTTCAGCCTCTTTCTCAGTCCCCACATTCAGACATTCAGCCCATTGTCAATCATGCTGCTGCTGCCCGCTAAGAACCTCGTAGATCCCTCCCATTCCCCCACCCCTCTTGCCCCTCCCTCGAGCTTGTGCATTGTCTGAATGATGCAGAAGCCCCTGGAGGGTCCCTCAATGCCCCTTTGCCTCTCCTCCAATCCATTTCCCAAAATGTAGTCAGAGTGATCTTGCTAAAATATAAATCTCCCTACTAGATAGGTATTAAAGCAAAAATTTAAGTTGTAATAATTAAAACAGTAGGGGGTGCTAGTGGATGCACAAACATATCAATGGAAAGAAAAATAGGAAGTCCAGAAATAGACCCACACAGAGGAAGCTGGTACATTGCAAAAGTGGAATTTCGAATCAATGGAGGAAAGACATGATTCAATGAACAGCACAGGCACAAACGGGTAGCAACTTTGCATAGAAATAAAACTGGATCCGTACTTCATACTTTACACAAGGTATGGTTCAAAGGTATAAATGCAAAAAAGTACTACAGGAAAACATAGTATATCTCAAAGCAGAGAGGGCCTTTTAAAGTAAGATTCAAAGATCCAGCAGCCAAAAAAGAAAAGATCAAGAAATTCAACTACATTACTGAGCCATAAAAAAGTATGAAATAATTCTATTTGCAGCCAACATGGATGGTCCTGGAGATTATCATACTAAGTGAAGTCGGACAGAGAAAGACAAGTATCATGATATCACTTATATGTGGAATCTTAAAAAAATGATACAAATTTTACTTACAAACCAAAATAGACTCACTGACATAAAAAACAAACTATGATTACCAAAAGGGAAAGGGCAGGGGAAGAATAAATTAGAAGTCTGGGATAGACACACATTACTATATATAAAGTAGATAAACAACAAGGACCTACTGTATAGCACAAAGAACTATATTCAATGTCTCGTAATAGCATATAGTGAAAAAGAATCTGAAAAAAATATACATATGTATATAACTGAATCCCTTTGGTGTATACCTGAAACTAACATTGTAAATCAAGTCCACTTCAATAGAAAATAAAATTTAAAAAAAAAAGAAATTCAACTACATCAAAAAAAATTCTCTATGGAAACAATTATCATAGGCAAAAGACAAACTGCGAAAAATATTTTAACTCCTATCACAGACCAAAGGTAATTTCCACAATATACAAAGACCTTCTAGCAATTATTCGAAAAAGACTGACAACCTGATAGTAGAACGGGCAAATACATGGACAGATAGTTCAAAGCAAATTACGAAAGGCTATTAACTGTATAAAAATATGCTCAACCTCACTCACAAAGAGAAATGCAAATGAAAAGGACACCTTTGGTTTCTCACCTATTAGATTGGAAAATATTTTGAAAAAATTGGTGATATGGGATTTGTGAGAGAGTGAGAAATGAAGCGCTGTCATAGCTGCTGTTAGTATAAATCTATGGAAGGCAGCCTGGGAAAAACCAGCAAAATAACAGATGATACCTGTAATAGTTAATCTGTCAACCTGGCAAGGCTTTGGTACCCAGTTATTTAATCAAACACTAATGAAGGTGTTGCTGTGAAGGTATTTTACAGACGTGGTTAACATCTACAGTCAGTTGACATCAATTAAAGGAGATTACCCTTGATGACGTAGGTGGGCCTCAGGCAAGCAATTGAAGGTCTTAGGAGCAAAAACAGGTTTCTAGGGGAAGGAGAAATTCTGCCTTAAGGCTGAAGAAGTATCAATTCCAGCCTGAGTTTCCAGCCTGCTGGGCTTCCTTACAAATTTCAGACTTGCCAGCCCCTGCAATTGAGTAATCCCTTAAAAATAAATCTCTCTCCTCTCTCTTACTGGTGCGTCTCTGGAGAACACGGACTGATTTAAAACCCTTTAATCTAGCAATTCCACTTTCCCACTTGTGGGAAACGACCCATGTCCAGTGGATGCCATCGTAGCAGTGTCTGTAGCAGAAAGGATGCAGGCAGCCTGCGTGCCCATCAGCACGGGGCCCGTGGAGAAGTCGCCTTAGCCCAGAGTGGAGTCCTGCGCAGCCATCAAAAGTACGAGGCAACGATAGAGAGCGGTTTCCAGAACCGATTTAAGTAAAAAAAGAAAAATACCACACAAGGATGAACAGCGTGCATGTTAATGCCCTTGTGCATATAAAAAGGAAGACGATATATCAGTGTTCGTAACTGTATAAAATATCTCTTGGTGGCTACGCAAGAGACTAACTCCGAATGCCTCCAGGGAGGGGGCTGGGTGACTGGGGCGTGGGGCAGGAGGAAGGCTTTTCACTTACATTCTCTGTTCTACAAACCAAAAAAGCCTTACCTCTGGTCATATGGCTCGCGGGCAAGGGCAGCTAGTCCTTAAGGGAGAGTCCACACTCTACCCCGGTCGACGAGGCCCTTTACATTCCTGCTGTTGGCTCCATTCCATCCCCGGCCCCCAAACCCTCCACTCCCATTTCTCCATTCCAGTCGTATGTTACTTATTTCAGTCCCTCAGACTCACCTGCTCTCTCCTGCCCGCAAATCTGGAATGCGCCACAGGCTCTCTCCAGGAACTACTTCTCCCCGGGGTCGCTCATTTTCTGCGAAGGAAGCTGGGCGGCTCCGCAGGGGATTGACTTCCGTCTGCTGGGAGGAGCTCAGCAGCCCTGATTCCCTCTCCTGCCCCCTTGTGGACACTCTGACCCCTGGGCGCGCATCATTCAGGCTGAGACTGAGGGACCCCACTCCGCGGGCCGGCTGGGGCATCTCAGGTTTTCTCTTGTTGGCATAGGACAGATGGCTCACTGTCCCTGGACTTCACCTACCCTGTTCAGAAGGAACTTGGCGCTTGTCCCTTGCAAGGTGTCCTCTGGCTCCAGACATGCGGCTGGCCAGCACCAGGTTTCTAGGAAATCCCAGTTGTGTGAGGAAGACAGCAAACCTGGGGCCTGCCCTACTGAAGTCTTTTGGGAGGGGTGGGTTGGACATGAACACTTTAGAAGCACCCCTGAATAAATACAGTGACTGGTGAAGAGGGCTGGATTCTGTGTTTTAGGAGACCAAAGTGGAGCAGGTTAGGAGATGGAGTCCTCCAGATCCCAGAGCACTGGACCAGGAGAAAACCCACAGGGTGTGTGCTCTGTGCATTTGGTAACGGAAGGAAGGAAATAATTTGTCATATATGCATTTTATTTCTTGCATCCACAATTTACTGTCTTTGGACATATACCAGCTTCAATGAGTAACAGGGTCATAGGTCAATGCCAAAGGAGACTCAGTCAGGTGCAGGTAATGGAAATCCATGTTTAGTTTTTCGCCAGGGAACAGATCTAGGCTAAGCGTGACAGAAAGCAAAGTGGAGAGGTCTAACTGGGCTGATCTTGGGGTTTTGTAGATTTACCTGACTTCGTTCTTGAGCTCGGTAGAATTTTATGCATGGAAAACTGGAACTATCTCCCAAGGACATTGGCACAAACAGGGACACCCAGTCCCGGCCGTGGTCCCCACAGGGAAGTTTAACTGGAACCTCTTGACTGTCTTGAGTTCCAGTAGCTCTGGTGGGACCGTTTCACTCACCAAAGCTCTGATTCTGTTTCTCCTGGATTAGACTTAAAAACATAAAACCTCAAAAAACTGTGGAACACACTATTTGAAAACATGTGCTCTGAGTCAAATGTAAACACAAAGCTGTCTTTTTATAAAGTCTGAGCTTTATAAGGTTGCCAAAATGTTTCTCAGTCGGTTTTAAAAATTGAAGTAGAAACCACTGAAGAGTGAAAAATATTCCATGGAGGAAATTCTCAGACACTGAGTTGCCAGGTCTATATCACAGAGAAGTCACTGTCTGTGCCTAAGAGCCCCTTGGGCAAGGCTGTTGGGTGGCGCTGGGGAGGACACTGAACGATCACTTGCTCCAGTGGAGCCCCTTGGTCATAACTGAGATGTCGTGCTGGCATCTGCCAAAGTTTCCAACTTCCCGGGCATCTACATACATGTTCATGGGTCCCCAGTGTGTGGACGCACCCCCACAGTCAGAGGAGCCACCTGGACCAGAAACTGAGAGTGAGGAGTGTGAAGACCATGGTCTCAGGGTTGCCGTGGAAACAGTGCTCTGTCACGTGCCCCATTTCCAAAGACTCTAGGTTTGGGCTCTAACCTCCCACTACTGGTCCCATTATTACCTTCTTATTACCTTTGGACTCTCCTCTTCTTCCACTTCCTTCCCCCTTTCTCAAATATTACACTCTTAGAAATGACTAGTGAACAAAGAATTTGCCATTTAAAATAAAAAAATTTGAGGGGGAGATAATTGGCTTTATTTGATGGCAGTGCTGGGGATTGAACCCAGGATGTTGTGTATGCTAAGCACTGTGCCACTGAGCTGTACCTGCCCCCTGCCCCATATGTGCCGTTCTTGAGCCAACTTCTGGGCGTCCCTTAGACTTCTCTGCTGTGTTGCCGGCCTTGTTGGCCCTGGTGGAGGGGAGATGTTAGTGGCAGGATTCGCACATTGATCTTGCAGGCTGACCCCAGAACTTAGGGAGCCAGAATGGGTCTTTTTTTTTTTTTAAAGCAATTTGACAGAATTATTTTGTCTCTTGAATATAGCACAAGACTGGGGGATTGTTAGTTTTTTAAAAAACTGTATTCTACAAATGAATTGGACTATGTGGCTTGGAAGTAAACATCCACTCTTGCAACTAAAATTCACATGTGGTTTGAGAAGCCCTGAGTGGGCTACAGGTGAGGATCCAGAGGCTGACATGCCCAGGCGAGGGGTAGTTTTAGTTTTGTGATGTATGGATGGAAAACAGAAAATGGAAGTCCTTGTGGAAGCCTGTGGAACAACACCTGTGAGATCAGTGCTGAGCTGGATGTGCTAGCCATGCCCACTGGGGAAGGGGGCCTGGAAGAAGTGCGGGCTTCTGGGGGCCCAGGGTCACCCTGACCGTTCATCTTTCTAGAGAAGGATTAGGTTCTGGTTATGGATGAGATTTTCGCCTCCCCCAGGCCCTCCCCTCAGCCTCTGGGTACAATAGGACTTGGGCTGATCAGGAGTCAGGGCCACACCCAGATGTAGTGACTGTTCAAGGGACCAAACCAAGGTACTTTCCCAGGGTTTGGATCCTTCCTGAAAAGCCCCCATGGCGCTGTTCTCATTAGCCTGGAGAGTATGAGTTGATCGTACCATCTTGCCCCTTCTGGGTTCCTGGCTCAAACCCACTGCAGTCTCTTCCAAGCCAGAATGCTGTATAGGTGCTCATCCCCCTTTAATAAACGCAATTAAACCTCTTTTGGGGAGGGGGCAGTTCGGTGAAGTCCTAAAAGCTTTACTGTATGGGTAAGCTTTTTTCCAGGATTGAAGAAGCCATTACAAAGTTTGCAAACAAAGAGCCACAGCTTTGCTGATGAAAATTGCTAACTAACCCCGTTTCAGGCACTGTGCAGAGCCCTTTACGGTCCCTCTAATCTCACAAATCTCCTATTTCCCCTCATTCCACACATTTCAAAAGTGAGTCTCAACTCTTCACTTATACACTCTCCCTTCCCCTTTAGAATATTCTTGAGTCATACACTGAGATACAGCTCATTTGGGTTATGGGAATTTAACTTCAGGAGGAATTTCATTTAATGTCTCAGTTTATGAGGCATCTCTTCATGTTTCCAGGGATTATTTTGGATTTTTCAAGTCTCTTGAGCAGCTTGAGACTGGTGAAAAGAGAGTCATCATGTGCTCATTGTCATAATATTAAGCTGTGGTTGCCTCAGAGAAATCTCGGGTTGCTAGGTTTTAGTGGTAACAACCTCTATATCCTATGTCTCCTTTTGTCTTTACTTTTTTCGGGGTGGAGTTGTAGGACTAATTTACATAACCTTAATTACATAAACCTTGAATATCATAGGCCAAAACTCAAATCAAACACAAGGCTCAGAGAGGTTAAGGAACTTGCTTAAGATCACAAATCCAGAGAATACTGGAGCCAGAATTCAAACTCAGGGTGGTCTCTCTAGCCATATGCTTAACTGACACATTATTTAGAGTTTATATTACTATATATTCTGTAGCATACTGGAATTAGAAGTATTAAAATTCAAGCCCTTGGGGTGTAGATAAAAGCCCAAGGCTTCAAGGCAGCTACAGTTTATGCTGTGGTTAAGGGGTGAAGTATGATTTCAAAGGCATTGAGGGTGGAGAGCAAGCGATACACAGTATCACCTGCAAGGTTAGAGTTTGTATTTAGAAACATGCCCCTAAGTCAGCTGATGCATTTATTGGCTACTCTGAGCACAGATTAAGCTGTGAAAAACCTTATACCTCTCTCCCTACCTTTTTGTTAAAAAAAAAAAAAGGAGCTTGTAGTTGACAGTGTTCATAGAATGGCCAGGTGGGAACAGTTAACAGGGATGTCAGGCTAATTTTCTTCCCAGTTGGCTTATTTCTAAGATTCAGTTCTAGTTTTCTCATCAATCACATTGACAAAAAAGAAAAAAAGACACACACCAGTGTTACAAAACCTTGTATTAATCATTTCCCTTCACTTTCAATATAACGTTGATATGAAATATAGCCATGATTCTTAGTTACATGGGAGGAAATGAGTAATAAATACATTGTAGCAAGTTTAAACCACAAGGGTGTTTCACTGGTAACAACATTTGAAAACTGTACACTTGCAAAGAACAGCATCTTCAAACATTAGTATATCTGTATATCAGTAAAGCTTTTACATGTAACAAACATGCTATTTCCATATATGACAAAATTTAAAAATATGCATTGCTTGGCAACATGAACTAGGCAAAAATAGTTCTTTGTTCACTAACTTTTTACAGGAAAACAGGACGAAAGGCATGCATGTACAATAGGGATGCCTGCACAGGGCATGCAACAAAGGAAAGCTTTTTAAAAATCAGCTTACATTAGGCATAAATACAGGAGGGTTATATATTAATAAGGGAGGAAGTCTTCTGTTTGACATTATTAACATTCCTGTTTTCTTCCTATTCCTCCCAGAGGAATACACATTCACCTTTAAGTAAAGATAAAGGAATTACAAAAAAATAAAACTCACTTTGCAAACATCTCTGATGACTTGTAAAAAAAAAATCAACATTAGTGTTATCACAGCCCCATGTGCAAAGTATCCTTCTGCAGGGCCTTCTTGCAACAGGCACACCTGAGTGCCTTGGTTAGGCTGCTTCTGGGCACCCCAGCCGGGGCCGCCTGCCCAAGACATCCCCAGAGGGCCAAAGACCGAGACTGGGGCTGCTTCTCTTCCCTCATGGCCCTTCCGGCTGCATGCCTACACGGTCAGCCCAGCTCTGCCCCCAGCCCAGGCTCCAGGTGAGATCCCAGGTCCGGAGGGGGAACACGCATTTACAAACCTTGCACTGGCAGTAGCTACAAGAGGTGCAGAAGAACAGAAGACCCGGAGAAGGCTCCCATTCCGTAAAAGGCAGCCAGCGACACCTCAAAAGAAAACCTCGTTTCCCTCAGTGTCTCTTCAGACGAACGGGAGAGGGAGCCCGGCTGTAGCTCCAATCCCGAGTACCAGAAAGGGGTCGTCGATACACAGGATCGGAGAGCTGGGTGCCAACAGCCACCCTCTGCGGGCCCACCCAGCAGCGTCTATTTTGCCTGCTGGCCCTTGTTTAGAAAGTGAAACTCAAAAAGCATGTGGAAAAAACAAAACAAAACATCTCAGCAGCAATGTTTCATTTCTTGTACACAGTTCATGTGTGTCTTCCTACTGTTTCTGGTAAGAAACCACTATGAATAAAAAGCACCAATAAAACATACATGATAACAGTGTCGCAGGCTACCACTGTCCCTGGGACAGCGGAGAGATGTCACATACACACTGCTTAAATCAACACAAGGGGAGGGGGAAAAAACCATGTGGTGAGATAGATTTTACTCTGAGATTTTCAATGTTTACTATTTACTTAATATAAAACAGTTGCATCTGGGGGTCAGTGGGTAAATACAAAAAAAGGCACTGCCGCTTTATTTCTAAATATTTGACTTCACAGCCTTACGCATGCAACTGTTTGATTTTTTTTTATAAATAAAATTCTTTTGCTTTAGGATTTTTAGATTGAGCTGTATACCTGCAGTCAACACAGGACTCAAAACAAGGTGGGGACAGGCTCCTAAAATTTATAAGAACACTCAACTTAAAAAAAAAATGAAAACACTAATAGCAAAAACACAACTAAGTAGATAAATCTATACACAGTCAATGAAAAATAAGCCTTTCTTTTTTTTAAAAAAAGAATTATGTTGTTATTAATAACAGACTTTATCATGGTTACCAGCCATAGCAAGTTAATAAGTAACATATCCAAAATAATATCTCTAATAATCAGATAACCATTGTTTCTATATTCAGTGAAGGAATAAATAGAAATTCAGATTTGCAAATACTTTAAGGTCTTCTTCCTTTTAAAGGATTCATGCTAATGTGATTGTGTTCACAATCTGTTTTCTGAATAACCCAAGTCTTTATGGATACATGTGTTTTGCAGCAGATCTGAATCATTCTCATCTCTCCACGAGACATGTTATACCATTGTTCCTTCTTCGTTAACTTTCTCAGCATCCAAAAAACACCTTCGCGAACCCTCTGGTCTTGCCTTTGGCCTTCGACATCCTTTGACCTGTTCTTCCCGACTCACACATGAGCGTCCATCCCAGCACATTCCCCAAGTAACCCTAAGCTTGCTTAGAAAAGGGGTATGGAGGATGAATGTTAATGGCACTTGGTTAAAAAGAAATCAACTAAAAAATGCTGCCTCTTTCTGCACGTGGATTTGCATCTTTAGAACACAGACACCCAAGGAGGACTTTTTTTTTTTTTTAATGCAATGCAGGATGTTGTGGATTCAAGCCTTCTTTGCTTGTTAGAGGCTCTCTATGGTTAAGATGTTCCCTCATTTTAGACTTTAAAAGGAATTCACGAGCCTCAGAATATCCAAGCCTGTGTTGGGTGTACATTTTTAATCTTGAAGGTAAAAGAAAGCTGTTCGGATTTCATTAAGGCCTTTTAAATCTGTATTTACTTCATTAACTTATTTTTTAAAAAATACCCATAAACAAGTGCAGTGATTTTCATGGTCTGATCTCTTCAATTTCGACTCTGACTTTGCTTAAACAAAGCAAAAACAAAAACAGCACTAGACTCACCCATTCAATAAACAGGCTTCATACCATCTCCCCAATCTTGCCTCTGGCCGAGCAGTCATACAATCATTTACACAACCCAATTTTCCAGTGCAGAGCACAGTTCCTCTTGGATTTCCTCTAATACCTTCCACTGCATCAAATCTTTCTTGCCCTTAAGAAACAGGGCTATTACTTTGTGATAGTATAGTTTGTTAATCTCTCACCATGTAACCAGTGGTTTTGTCTCCTTTCTGTGTGGGTCGATAAATCAGCTGACAACACAGCAGATCCCTGACATGTGTGATAGAACCATCATTTCCATCAGGAAGTCGACCTTCCCCACATCTTTCACTGCCCATCTGGCACGTCTCCCCACAGCTCTCTGCCACATGCTGACTGACCGTTCATACACTGTTGCTGGACCCTGCTCTCCTGCTCTTCCGCAGCGATGAGCAAGCCAAGGGGGTGCAGCCCCCAGGTTCAGCTTCCTGCGAACAACCCCTGTAAGCGGCATTTTAAGCTTACTATCTGGGTATTAAGGCCTTTTTCTAGGGAAAAATATCCACCCTTGCCTTTTCTCCTCCAGTGGAACTTGTACCCACCTGTGTGTGTGCACGCAGCGAGGCCAGGAGTGATAGGGTGAAACCTCATGGTAGGTTGGGGAGGAAGAGGTGTCTCCAGATGAGAAGCAAATCCAGCACAGAAAGGGCAGCAGGATTCTTAAGCATCTCTAGGTGACTGTGCGCAACCCCACAACCGACCACATGGTGGCGCCCTCCCCAGCGCTCCGCCCATTCCAGCTGCATCCTGGTCCTCCGACTCCACCTACACGCTCCTCCCACCCGCAGGTGGAAGACACAACTCAGGCCTACGTGACTGCATCCGTCTTCCGGAGAAGCAGAGCTTGGCAGCCATTTAAAAAGACAACCCTGCTGCAATTATAAAAATAGAGGGAAAGAAATGAATCCATATCAACAAATCCTTTACAAAAACCATAGTATGAAGAAAAGTTCTATCCCAACTCTTTACACATTATGTACCCTTTAAAATTGTTATGTAAACAATACACAAATCAAAGTTTATCTGAAGTTTTGCGGGAGGGAATTTCTCCCTTCCTGCCCCCGTTGCCACGTGGACCTCTCCTGCGGCTGCATTTCAAGCAGGGGCCTCAGGGAAATCCCATCGGCGGGGAGACAAAGAAGCGCGAGCCACCACCTGGCTTTGGTCGCGGGCACCCATGCCTTCCTGCGGGGGCCCGACTGTGGAGGCAGGCTTCTGAGAAGGCTCCCGAGGGCCGGGGCTTCTGCCTCCCTCCCATGAACCTCTCCTCCCTCTGGGCGGGCTCTCCTCTCTCTCACAGCAGTTCCTTTTTTTAAAAAATGTTTCCCTTTCCATCCAGGAAGCCACACTTGCATTCCCTCCACCCCCTCCCAGTCCCACGCTTCCCTCAGAGACCCCTCCCCATGCCCCACACCAAGCCATCCCATGACAGAAACAAATGACAAAATAACCCATCCCAGGTCTACTGATATGTTTACAAGGATGACCTACGCTCTCACAAAATCAAAATGGGAGAGGGACCAGGGAAAAAAAAGGCTGCAAAGTATCCTGGAGGATGCTGTGCAACCCTGAGGATGGCTGACACTGGACCCGCAGCAGTCGATTTCACGGCCAGCGCGGTCACTCTCATCTTCAGCTTCTAGATTGTGGAGGTGCGGTCAACCCCGTCTGGGAGGGAAAGAAGGACACAGTGGGCACAGGTGAGCAAAGCAATTCTGTTCACGCCCTGGACTCCAGCGTCATGCACATGGGGCCTCCCAGTCTCTGAGGACAGAGAAGGGCTAAATTCCTCCATCCATCCATCCACTCATCCTTCACACACCCACCCACGCAACACTAGGGAATAGCTGTTTTTGCCAGGAGCCGTAGGGAGCCTGGGAACCAAGATGAAAAGACCTATCCTCATCATCTAGTCCTAGTCTGTATTTCCTTGTCGGGACACAGACAGGTAAACCAACAATGGTATATGAGTCATGAGTGGACTATGTACCAGGAGCAGCAGGAACTCAGAGGAAGGAGTGTTTAAGTCGCCCTTGGAAGTCAAGGATGGTTTCAGAGAGAAAGAAAATGACTTGTAGAATGGTGCTGGCAGGAGGAGAAAAGAGGAGGCAGGAGAGGATGCAGGTGGTGAGGGCGTATAGCTCAGGGACAGGCGTCATGTTCATTGAAGGGTGGATCTGGTGGTGGGTGGAGTTTGGAGGTCAAGGGTAAGGGATGGGGGAACGGAGGAGTGGCAGGAGATGCGGCTGAGAACCAGTTAGGTTTGCAATAGACATGCAGGTGGTCCTGTCCAGCTCATGTCCCTTTGTTTGGAAGCATCTCCATCTCCCGCCCAAGTCTCTGCTGAAAGACCAGTGATGAGGTGTTAGTGATTCTGATCCCTGGTCACAGCTGAGCAGACCAGGGGGATGCATCTGACCAAAACTGACCCAGATTCTGTGTCTCATGCATCTGATTGTGGGGGGAGACACCATAGTGATATGTTGGGGGCATCTGGCACTGAAAGAGCCCGTGGACATGGGAGAGCGCTGAGGCCACCCAGCATGTGCCATGTCTACAATATGGAGAATCAGCTAAACTGTGCTACAAAGTGGAGGACATGCCTGTCAGAGAGGAGGGGCCAGGAGTGAGGCCAAACACAGAGGGAGCCAATCACTGCCCAACCCCTTTTCACATGGGACTATAGGAGAGTCCCCAGAATCAGACCATAAGGGTTTTGTGTACTATGAACAAGAGCTTAGACATAGGTAACCGGGTAGGGGTAAGTGGTCGAGTAACCAGATTTGACTTTAGAGTGGTTTCTCTGGCAGGCTGGCGCAGGAGGACAGTTACTGGTCCCTACAATGGTCCATGCTCGAGCTTCTCCCGTGAGCAGAGAGAGGACTACCTCGTAGAAGGTAGAAATGACTCTGTTCAGTGAGCACTAGATGAAGGCCAGGATGGGAGGCCGGTTGCTTCCCTGGTTTGGCTGATGTCCAGACGTCAGTAGGCGTGTCCTGGTCTAAACTTCTGAGCCACAAGCCTGGGCTCCTGGATGCATGTCTAGAGGCCGTTGGCAGAGTTTTACAGCGGGGAGCACTGAGTCCACTGCAGAGGTCTCCTTACCTCCTCATGGGTGGTGCCACGCTGGCATCTCACCAGCAGGGACTTGGAGGAGAAATATTTCTTTAATTCAAACTTTTAATGAGATCATTGTAGGTTCACATGCAGTTGTAAGAAACAGCACTCTGTTTCCAGGTTTGTCCATGTGGTAACATTGCGCCAAACTACAGTATGATATTCCAACCAAGATACTAATGTGATGCAATCTACCCATCTTATTCAGAATTCACCAGTTATACTCATGTAATGTGTGTGTGTGTGTGTGTGTGTGTGTGTGTATAAAGTTCTATATGATTTTTGGAGAGATTTTAAAGAGGGGAAGCAAATGGCCCCTGAGAGCACCTGTGGTTTCAGACGATCAATGTGAGCGGTCCCCAGATGTGAACTAATCTCCCCTTCCCCGCCTTCTGCACTTGTCAGCCTTGGCCCCTGGAGGGATGGCTCCGCAGTGGTTTCTGGTCGTGGGAGAACAGTGAGCGTGGGTTTGTGTGCACACACACGTGTGCCTGGGGTCAGGGCACACTCTTGCTGGGCCTCACTGGTCCACTAGTTAATGCTAGCCTTTCACAGTTGTGGAATTGAGGAGCTGGAAACAAGAGATTCTCAACTAATCCCAAGCCTCATTTCCATGAAATTCTAACCCTACACCTCAACCTCCAAGAGCGACAGTCAGTATTTATCTGCAGGGAAATGACTAGTAGGTTAATTCCAGACCTGCCATTTACAGTTGTACAAATTGTGCTCTGCACGACTCCAGGGGGCACCATTTACATGCAACCGTCATAGGCTTTATCATCATTATGGCAAATTTCAAAACAAAGGGCAGAACAGTGTCTTAAAAAAGTGGGGTCTTTTATTTTATTTTTTTTACTTTTTAAAAATAGGGCCTTTTCTAATTTGCACAAAGTCCCTATATTGGCTGTAAGTGGGGCTTTAGGTCCCAAGAAGAAGTGAGGAGAGAAGGGGAGATGGAATGGCAAGGGGGTCAGGTGAGGCACGAACCCCAGAACATCAGCGGGCGGACCGCACATTCCTCGTGATGGTTTTGCTTCACTGTGGGCCGCACTCTGCTGGGAGGGGTCTCGCTTTTGTGGCTGTGGGTATTCTGGCCCATGCCGCCCCTCTGCACGAGGAAGATAATGGCCAGGCTTGGCATCGAGGCTTCCTGAACACCTGGGCCACCAGTCAGGAGCAAGCCCAACAGAGCCAGAGGAACACCTTAAACAGAGACTCACAAACCAAGACGGCAGAGGCAACCCAGCCCCTGGGCGTCCTGGTGGGTTCTATCGGAGGGGCCGGGGGGAGGGAAAAGAGGAGATGGATAGGGGAGGCCAGAGAAAAGTAGCTTAGACCGACACCAAGAGGGCAGCCGTTACTGGAGGAGGCTGAGAGCAGAGGAGTCAGCACAAAAGGATGGGCCCCAAGTCTCGGGGCCCCAGGGAGCAACCACATTAGAATGGCTGTCCTGGGATGTGGTGTCCCAGGAACTTGGATACCTCGCCTGTCTTTTCTTGAGACACAAGCAGAGGAACCTCTTGTACTGCTCTGCTTTCCTCTCCCTAGTCATTTGTCCCCCTGTAAGATGACTTCATTCACTGGCAGAAATTCTGTCCTCAGAAGGTCATCTTCCCTGGCACCTGGAAGGGGTCGGCCGGCCGACAGGTGCTGTCACCGCTGGAGGGAGGGCACACCGCCACTGTGCCCAGCCCGGCCACCCTGAAACCTAATTTGCTCAGGAAACTGCTTACCGGGCTTCCCACCAGAGAGGATTACTGAGAAAAAAACATGGCAATAAAAAGGCTTAGGAGATTAACAAGATGAAAACATTAGCAAAAAAACACACCAGTTCACAGAGGTTTTCTGTAAAAATAGAAGAATGGGCTAAAAAGTGAAGTCTTTTCAATGAAAACCTCCCTTTAATTAAAGGCATTTGGCATTCTTGCTACCGATGACGGTAACATTAGTACTTAGTAGATTGATAAGAGCTTCCAACCTGCCAATTGTCTGAGCTTTATCAGGCCCTGGGGGAGAGGCCAGCTCCCTGCTGACTCCTACAGGCAGCACAGGACTGAGCGGAGTCCCCACCAGCCCCAGCCGGGTGTGTCAGGTGGGAGGGCACTGGGGCCGCCTGCAGTGGGCTGAGCTTGGCCTGCCGACCGGGTCTACAAGCCTTCCCTTTTGGACAAAATTGAGATATAATTCACATCCCACAAATCTCACCCTTTTAAAGTGTACAATTCAGTGGCTTTTAGCATATTCACAGAGCATTCATATGTTTGTGCAACCATCACCACCAGAATATTTTTATCACTCCCCCAAAGAAATCTGGTACCCATTAGCAGTCACCCTCCAGTCCCACCTCCCTCCAACCCCTGGCAACCCCTTATCTACTTCCTATCTCTATGGATTTTGTCTGTCCTGGACATTTCACAAAAGCGGAATCACGCACTCTGTGGTCCTTTGTGCCTGGCTTCCTTCACCTGACATAACGCTTTCAAGGTTCAGCCATGTTGTAGCACCTGTCAGCACTTCGTTCCTTTTAAAGGCTGAGTGACACGCCACTGTATGGTTCTACTGCATCTTCTTCATCCATATTCATCTGCTGATGGACCTCTGGGTTGTTCCCTATTATCCCTAGGGCTGTCAGCGTACTGACCCAACCTCCTTGGTTACCTGGAGAAAAGGAGCTGGTAGCTCCTCCCCCAGAGGTACCAGGAGTGAACCAATGATGCTGGGACGCTTCCAGGATCTGAACTGGATGGTCAAGGGAGAGAGCAGTGTTTGTAAATGGAGTTCCCTGGAACCCGAGACGGGGGTCCCAGAGGGAGATGTGCAGCCCACTGTCTCTCTGGTCAGCAGCCCTGGAAGGCCTTCAGCTAGCTCCCTGGTGGTACTGAGCAGGGGCTTCTCTGGGCCTGGAGAACCCCCTGCACCCCCAGGTGAGGTCAGGTGGGTGCCCTGTACTCTGCAGAGCATTTATCTGCCTCATATTTGGTTTTAGGATAAGATTGTGTTTGTAGAGACTAAACATCCCTGGTCAGGGGAACAAAACTCTCTGGAGCAGTGGCTGACAACAGCCTTTCTCCACCCACCCCTGCCAGCTTACACAAATTGTGGCTCTATGTGTGCCCATCTCTGGAGCGGGTGAGTGCATCCAGACCAGAGAGGGCTGTCGGGAAGGGTTACGGGAGGCCTCTCTGCATCTCCATGACTCAGAGCCTCCCCGGAGGCTGGCAGGAAGGGGCGGACATCTCTCTGCTGCCTGCCAAACATCCCCAGGCTGGCAGTGAGTCCCGGCAAGAGAAAGGCACCCGTTTAGTACCAGGAGGGCTCTGAAGGCCTCCCAGGGCTGTTATGACAACACAGGGCTGCGGCCCAAACAGCAGCGGGACGACCCAGCAGCTCCTGGGAGCCCCTCCGGGGGCCTCAGCCTGGCAACCCCAGCTACACCCACCCAGGCCGTCCCCGTCACACTGTCCCCATCACCTCGGGCTGCATGGGGCTCCAGGCATCGTGGAAGCCATTTGGAACAGGCAGATGTAAAAACAAGCAAGGATTTTTGTTTCAGAAAGTCTATTTTTAGAGCAAGTTGGGATATGCTTGGACCAGACTCGGGGATCTAGTGCCGAGAAGGAAAGAATCCAGTGCTGTTTGGACAGGGGGATGTTTCCACTAAAAGCCACGTCTTGTGTTCCTGACTCCTCCAGCGCCCACATTTGGCTAGGACAACTGCCGTGGTGGGACTCCAGTGTGCCCTGGTGGGTGGAGCCTCTGGGGCAAGAGGGACAGCCTTGGTCTGCAGGGCCCTGAGTCACCTCTCGAAAAAGGGGGAGAAGCAGGGCACTGTGGGCTGCTGTGGATGGTGTGGCCTGATGGGGGCCCAGCAGCATCCCCAGCCACTCTCCCTCCCTGTCCCCTGCCTCCCCCGCCTGTGCCCTTCCCACTGTCCCGAGCTGCTGCTGAGTGGACAGCAGATGGCCTGCGGTTCTCCCAGGTGTGCAGGGGCATGTGGGGAGGACACACTCACCTCCCAGGGCGTGCTCGGTCATACTGAGGCACAAGGACTCCAGCCTGTTGTTGATGTCAGGTTCAGTCACAGGCAGCTGGAATTCTGCAGGGGACAAAGGGTTATGTTGGTGACAGGGTCTCTAAGAACAAGGAGAAGGTACGCACGGTGCCACTGACTCCACCTGCCAGGGTCAGGGTCAGGTGGGCCGCCCTGGGAGGGCTCGGGGGGATTGTCAGGGTCAGCATGGAGGGTGAGTTACACTCAGGTTCAACCAACCTCTGAGTCCACTGTTAACATGGGCAGCTGGAAGAAAACTGCTGACTAAAAATAGCTGTCATAGTCACAGGCTGCCAGTCCTCTGCTCAGAACCCCCGAGAAGCTTCCGTTGGAGTAAAAGCCAACCCCTTGCCATGGCTTGCAAAGCCCCACAGATCTGACCCTTTGTTACCTCTCTGCCCTCGTACAACAATCCCTTCCTTCACTCCACCCCAGGCCCTTTTCTACCCCAGGACCTTTGCACTGCTGTTCCCTCTGCCCAGAATTCTGGTCCCTGGGCATATCCATGGCTCACTCTCTGCCTGCTGTCACGTCTATGGCTCTACTCTCTTCTTGGAAAGGACTTTCTGTTCGTGGTCTTCCCCCCCTCCCGCTTAATTTTTCTTCATAACTGTCACTGAAAACTGACATATTATTTATTTGTTGCCTCCTCCCAGCTGAACATTTGCTTCATTGTAGCAGGACTTGGCTCTGCTCTCTGTGCCTAGAACCTAGCCTGGTGCATTTCTGCTTCTTTTTGAGGAGCAGAAAAGGGAAACCACAGCCTGGTGAGTCCAAGGCTGTACTGGGTGTCCGGTTCTCAAGTGGGGCTCCTGGAGGCTAAGTGACTTAGCAAGGTTAGCCAGCTAACATGGAGCTGGGACAGGAATCACATGGGTCTGGCCCCAGAGGTGGTGCTCTCCTGCACGCTGCATGCCTGCCGATGCCTGTCAACATGCTCAGCTCTGAGCACTTAGAAGCAAAGGCTGAGACATCTGCTCTGTGGGTTCCTGCTACCCAGGACAGTACTGTGTGCATTCTAACCACAAAGCCCCCTCTACCATCTGGATCCTCTCTATCTCTCCAGGCTCCAGCCCCTCTTCCTCCAAGGGGGAGGCAGCCCTGGGAGCCTCCTTTGTCCTGCCGGGGCCCACTGTCAGCACCTCCCTGGTCCCTCATCCTATGGAGCTCTTGGACATCCTTGACAGTTTGGAAGCACCTTGCAGACAGCGACAATGCTTTCAGATTTCTCTGACTCTCCCATGATACCCAGCCGTGGCCTTCTGCACACCTCATACAGGTCTACTGAGTGATGAAAAATATGGAGCAGGAACTAGAAGGAAACTGACAGCTATTGTGAAACCTGGACAGAATTGTGAAATCCTATGGGGGTAGGCGGGGAAAAACCAGCAGTGGGACATGTTCTGAGTGCCTGGGAAGTCTCATTATTGCCACTGCCTTCCTGTGTGACCCTGGGAAGCTGTTCCCTTCTTGGGGCCTTAGCCTTTCTACCTATAAAGTGGGGAAAGGGTCCTGTGGCCCAAACTGTAGGCCATTTCCTAGCTCCTTCACATCTCCACTAGGGGGCGCTTGGGGGCCAGAGCGGGGGTTGGGCGTGCGGGTGGAGGGTGGAATGAAAAATGAGGTTGGTGGTTTGGTGGGAGAGGAAATTGAAACCAATGGCTAAACCAAAGTATCTGTTTTCCTCGATGATACATTGAGGTCTTCCCTGCAATCCGTGTTCCCCATGACCAGCTGCGTCAGAGGCAGGTGTCCTTTCCGTTATTTAAAATTCTCAAAGAGAAGGTTGGCAAAATGGATCAGTATGAAGAGCACCGGGGAGCGGGTAGGGTTCTTTCTGACACAAGTTCCAGCAGTGATGGGTTGGAAAGATAACTGTGCCAATTCACGAGCAGACAGAGGACGACGGGCTTCCAGGGAAGAACGGGTCTCCCCCCGCCGCCCCCCTGCTGCTCTCGGAGTAGGGTCGGGGCAATTAGACAATCTAGAGGGAAGAGTACTTCAGTATTTTCATCCATTCATGTGAAAATCATATGCATGCAAAAATTAGCAGCCTTCAGGGTGTGAAGTCTATAAAATAGAAACACAATTTTATATATAGCCAGTTAGCAAATATAAAAAAAACCCTCAGCAATTATAGCCATCCATATGCTCATTGTAAAATTTAGTTTACTCTCTAGCACTCCCCTTTAAACAAACACTGTGGAGAGATTTGGATAAATAAAGATGCTCGACATTTGGAGAGAAGTGTTTCAGCTGCAGGATTTCTTGCCAACACGCAGCAAAATGCCATTTTCCAAGCCTGGGGTTGCGTGTTCCAAAAAAAGGGGGCTGAGAAATCCAGAATCTCCAAACCTTAGTGGCTGCTCTTTTAGGTGGAAAGTTGGAGTGCTCGCTTTTTATTCTCCAGCTCTTCCCTCCGGTGCATGGAGGAGTTGTGACCCCCACCAGTCTCAGAGCAGCTCTGAAAATTTCTGAGTCTTCGGAGAAGCCCATATGTTCACACTCCAGAGTTTCCTAATAGTGTGACTTTTTAATTGTGTATTTGATAATAACAGATCTGTGACATCTTCCCACACACACAGGACAGAGGGAGACCAGCTGGGTGAACAGCTTCCATCTCGGGCTGTAAGCCCTCAGCTAGGGGGCTCGGTGGGCAGAGCTCTCAAAGCCTTGGACGAGCATTCGGGCAGTGCTTGCCCATGTGAACCACAGGCCAACTCTTGTCCTGGCTCCTGCTCATCCTGGGGGCTCAGCGCATTGATCCTGGGCCCCCAGCTGTAGTTTCGAGTCTTCAGCAGGGCAGAAAGGATAGACTCTAAATGAGCCTTCTCTGCTGTGGCCCAAGCAGGCCTGTTTCCTTAGCTCAGAAGGCATCTCCCAGTGCTAGGAATTCTTCCCTCCCCATCAGACCATTCCAGTATTTAGAGTGTATCTGAGGATCCCTGGTTCTAGGATCCCCAGGATCTGGGCTGCCTTGGGACTTTTTGATTGTGTCTTTTTAGAAGTGCCAGGGACGAGAACAGGGACTACTGTTCAGGCCCAGGGTCTAGAGGATTCTAGAAGGATGCGGCCCCTATCCCTAAAGAGGCACTCCTGCAAGGTCCCCCTGGGGGGACAGAAGCCTCCCAGCTGAGTCTCATGTCTGTGGCCCCTGAGGTGCACTTCTGCCGCTCTCTCCAAGTCCCTGAGGCTGAGGTCAAGAGGCCAGTTGCTTTAGGACTTTAGAACAAGAAACAGGTCGGGGCATTCTAGGAAAAACCTTGAGAATCCCACTCTGCCAACAAGAGCTGGGGCCACTCAGACTTTGAGTCTGGTTCAGTGAGAAGTGTGGTTGCTAGAAGGTGAGAAATCAGGAAAGTCAAGCTGTTGAGGAAAAGATGGAATAGAAGAGCCAGGGCTGGACCATGGTGATGAGGGGAGCAAGGAAGACAGAGGGAAGGGAGCAACCCGGAAGAAAGGCGGAGAGTGGTGCCAACAGGAAGTGGGGCCAGTGTGGTAGCGTAGGGCAGGTCATGGTGGGCGGGCGAGTGGCAGAGGAACACGGGTTCCCAGTTGCACCCCTGAGCCTGCTGTGGGGAATACAGCTCTTCTCTAGAGACCTCGATCCTCAATCTGCAAAAGTGAGTGCTGGGGAAATCCTCTGGGACCTACATTTTCACGAAAAATGAGGAAGAGGACATGGTACAAGACAGTGTTGTGCCATCTCGCCCCAAGTTGGTCTCTCTGAATTTGACTCTCAGAGGCAGGGGGGCACGGGCCCAGCTGGGTTCTTGGCTGTGATAGAATTGATTCATTGGCCAACCTCCCTACCCACTATGTGCCAGGCCTAAGTGGGGCTCTTTGCGTTGGCTTACTAGAAGGCAGGGAGCAAATGTTTATTAGGTACTTTAAGTGGGTCCCTGTCCTGGTCTCTGCCTCTGCCTGGCTACCCCTATCATTCCCGCAGTGGACCCACTGCCCTGACTGTCCTCTCCCTCTCCCCACTCTTTCTAAGGGCAGTTCTCTGGAAGGAATCTGAAACTCACACTAAGGAGGAAATACATGATGTCAGCTCTGTCCACTATGCTCCCAGCTATTCTAATGGTGGGAGGATTTCAGCCATGAGCCACTGCACAGGCAGGTCTGCTGTGGAGAACAGATACATCACATCATGAAATGATGCCATGTAAGGTACCGCCTCAACCATCTCACATTCTAGGCGGTCCAGTACCAAAGGTAATTTGCACATAGTTTTGTGCAAGGGAAGGATGAGATCCCCTTTGAAGCTGCCCAGCCTACCCTTCCCCGTGCTTTTCCTTGGATATCAACGATTCCTCTGCCCTTTCCTGTCAAGCCCATCTTTTCCTCTAGGTGGCGAGGAGCCTCCATGGCCTCCCAGGGTCATGCCAGGGCTGCTCTGAGATCCTCTCTGATCCCAAAGGTGGCTGAGCCCGGGTCAGCAGGAACAGATCTGCTTCCAAGATAAGGTATCATTCTGCAAGCAGTTTTTAAACTAATTTTCCAGTTGGGAAACACTGCCTCTCGGAGGAACATGACCCTTCTTGCCGGGGGCCATACTGGTTTTGAACTCAAGTCACCATCGCCGACCCCCAACCCTGCACCCCAGGTGAGTGTGTCAGACCCTATCTCCCTTGCTCTGGGAGGACCAGCTTCATGTTTCCTACTCATCCCAGAGGCCAGCAAGAGGCAACAATCACCGACGGTTCTCTTGGCTTGTCCTGGGAAACATCTCAAATATGTCCATGTGGGCATGAAGTGAAGAACCCTGCCACAGCCTCCAAGAGGCCCACGGATTCTATAGATCCAAGAAAGAAGGAAGCATCCTGCAAATTTGAGCGAGGAGACTGATCAACTGGTACACAACTTGGAGGCTGGTTCTAGCCCCCTGCATTTTCCTTATCCTTTGGAGAAATTCCATCATCTTGATGGAGTTATTTTAAGATTACAGAATCAAAACTTCCTTGGAATGCATTGTAGTCTTCAAGATTTGCCCAGATAGTTCAAAATGGGTGCCCTGAAGACATCCAATGGCCAGGAGGAAACCACAGCATTGGAATGTAGCACAGTTTTCTGGGAATTTAATTTGGGGTTGGTCAGA
Organism: Vicugna pacos; assembly: GCF_048564905.1. Lineage (NCBI taxonomy): Eukaryota > Metazoa > Chordata > Mammalia > Artiodactyla > Camelidae > Vicugna > Vicugna pacos. The sequence continues at coordinate 56,170,605 of NC_132992.1, read as the reverse complement.
AATCTCTATTCCATTTTTGTGCTCACTGTTACTACTGCTTGTGTAAAGATGAAAACCCCCTTCTGCCTTCCTGATGTGATACTTATGGTCAAGTCCCAGCCCCTGGCCCCCAGCCCCTAGACGCAAAGGCTGAGGAGGAGCGTTCTGTGCCCGTGGAGGGCTTTCTGCAGCCTCCTCTCCCTTCAGCCAGGGATCCTGGCTCATGGCCGTGCCCTGCCTTGTCCTTCATGCCCATGTCCCAGGAGGAGTCACCCCACACGGGCCGAGGGTGCTGAGCAGGACTTAGGAGTGGCTCCTACCAAGCGTTCGCCAGGGTATTTGCAATCGGGAAATAAGGAGCAGCCCTGTCCCTGTGCCGTGGTTACTAGAAATGCTGTGGTTCATCAGGGCCTTGCTGGAAGTGGGGCTGCCATGCTTGGGTGAGAGGCTAATTAAAACCAAACCAAACCAAACCAAACCCAAGAGCTCCAGAGTTCTAAGTCCTGTACGCAAAGAACATTATTAAGAGACTTGCAGGTAACTACCAGGAAAACTGAAAACGGTTGTACGTTGCTGCCTCTGGGAGAAGGGACTGTGGGCCAGGAGGGGAGGGGGACAGTCACTTTTCTCTACAAGCCCTTTGGTATTATTTGATTTTTTAACAACGGGAGCAAGAGGCTTCACGGGAAGAGGGTGGAAACGATCTCAGGGTCATAACTGCCCTGACCATAAGCCGACCGTTCAGCACTGCTGTAGAACAGCGGAGGGGAAACCAAGTGCAGATGGAGGATCCGTATCAACAGATCCAAACGGTTCTTCTCCCAGGGTGCAGCTCTTCCCGGTGGGCTGGGTTTCCCCAAGTAAGAAGGGGGGTAAAGAGGAGGACTGAGGACTCGGAAGAGGGCCACAGGGAGGGAAAAAGAGGTAGGACAGAATGGAGAACACAAGCATGTTAGGATTGGAGAAGAGCAGTCAGCTGTGCTAGGGCTCCCGGGGGGCAACACGTGGCTGGGCTGCAGGCCTGGGGCTGAGGTCCGGGTGAACTAAACGCTGAAGGTGAACGCGCCCAGGATGTCTTCAAATCTTGTCCAGATTCTCTTTCACTGGGAATGGATTACACGTAGTTCTGCATGAAGCAGAGGCTGGGACAAAATGACCCAGGGAGAAGGCCTTCACAAATCCCCAATTTTATCAGGTGTTTCTTCCCAAGAAGAAAATAGCAAGTATCAAAATGAAGAAAAGGAGTGTTAGAGCAAAAGTGCACAAGTAGGAAGAGTTCTGTCAGTCAGGAAGTAACTTTGAACCAGCAGTGCGGACCATGTGCATGTCCTTCCCTTTCCGGACACACCTTACCCTAGGGGGCTCTCCCCACCCCCACCTTTGGTGGCCTCCCTCCTCCAGCCTGCCTGCCCTTCACTCCTCCATGCGCACTCCTGCCTGATCCCCTGCTCAAAATTCAGGGTTCCCACCATCAGCTGCAATCTCTCCAGCTCCCTTGGTCTCCTCGCTGCTACTTCAGGCTGACCCCTCCGCCCAGCCACCGTGGGACTCGCTGTGGCACTCAATACCCTGGCAGTCTTGGCTCCTATGGCTCCTTCTGCCTGTAACTCCATCCTCTTCTTTCCATCTCTTCACCGTCTGCTCCCTCAAGATCAGCTCCCATTCCAGGAAGCTTCCTTGCCCACCCAGGCCACAGTGATACTTCCCCTTAAGCTTTTTGTACAGCAGAGCGCGTCAACTGCCTAGCATCTCCCTCCAGGTGCAGCCCATGTCTGGTTCACCCGCCTAGAGGGTCGTCTAAGTAGGTGTAGCAATTGCTTGAGGGGCTTTGTACTACTCGTGGAGGCTAAGAGGCCAGTTGCTTGTCTAGAGAAAGGTGCAGGCATCTTTGGCTGTACGTAATTCCAGCCACTCTGAGGAGGCGTGGTCAAAGGAGAAGTTAACTCCAGGTGCACCAAGCTGCTCCTTAACCAAGTAAAGGGGAGCCGGCTGGTCCACACTGCAAGGCACTCCCAAACCGGGGGCAGGTCTCAGCCTCAGCACCGTCAAGCTTCCTCTTTCTCTGTCTCACCATCTACACGTCCCTCCACGTACACACCAATCACACACATGCTGCACATGGAACCCCTCCCAACTGCCCCCTGCCCCCTGAAAGCCCTCCGGTGATATCTCTGGGTGAGTCAACCCAGAAATATGACTAGGATCAAAAATATTCCTGTCAGATCACAACCAACTCTGGGGCTCCGCGTGCTGGCTCCTAGCCAACCAGCCGCTATTCATGCTGGCAAGGCATGGTTTAAAAAAGGAAAGGCTTCTATAAGCTCAAAAGAATGCATGGTGACAGTCTGAGGCCAAGCACTTTCCGCCTGGGTTCTCGGGGCATCTATTTTGGTGATCTGGCCTCCCCTCTACAAAAAGGGGACAAGAGAGTGAGGGATGGAGCGCCCAGCCCTACCTGGCTGCTGGAACATCAGCATATTCTGTGGCGAAGTATGCACGGGCAGTGAGCGGGTCCTTTGGACTGAGCTGTGGGTGCGGCTTGGCATGCTATTGCTGCCCCCGGGGTTGGCGAACCAGAGGTTCTAGGGAGAAACACAAAAGGGAAGCCTGTTAGTCCAGACATCTTAGGGTGGGGGTGGGACTGAGGCCAACAGCCAGAATCCTGGAGGCAAATACCCTGGGAGAACTCTCTGCTAACTCCTGGAAAGGGGCTTATAGGCCAGCGCAATCCATGTGCTTATTTAGAGAGCAGGTTTCTAGATTCCATTCATTTCATTCAACACCCTCCTCCCCTCCCCACCTCCTCAGCGGCAGGCCCCTCTCTGAGCCTCAGCTTAATCTGGACACCAATCTCCCTCACTGTCTCCAAAATTCTTTTTGTCCCTTCTGTTGCCTTTGCTTTTCCTATCACTTTTCTAGGAAATGGGAGGAGTTCTATAAATGTCTGCAATGAAGAGCACAAACTATTTCAGGGCTCTCATTTGATTTTCTTTTTGAGATTCTTACAATTTACTACAAAGCAAGGAGGAGAAAAAAGAACCTCTCAGCTGGCAATGAGCTGGCCCAACTCAGCTTGTGTGTTTATTATTACGTGGGTGTCCCAGCGGTGATTTCCTCCTGGACCGATCTGGGGGCTTCCCACTATGGTCAGAGTGGGGCTTTTTCCCATCCTGTGCTGCTTCCCCTAGGGAGTGAATCCTGCCTGTCTAACCAGGAGCTGTTTCCTGTTTTTAAACCAAGTTGTCATCTCTTAGTTTCTCATGACAGCCCAGAATCTCAGACCCCCTTGTGTCCCTCTGATCCCAGCCCCAACCTGCAGAGCCCCACAAAGCAGGTGGAAGACATTAAGTGGGGGTGGGGAGAAGGGAGGCCATGGGAGAGAGGGTCTAAATCACACAGCAAGAACCTCCAGGCAGCCTGGCCTTGACCAACGGAGAGTGTTTTGGCTCTCCCTCTGACAGCCTCTCCTAGGCTCCTTCCTGTGGGTTCTCCACTATAGCTGAGAAACCATGATAAAACAGCTATTTGCCTCAGATGAACAGGCTAAGAAAGCACCTCAGATGCTCAGGCTCTTCTGGAAGCCAGGTCTGGGATCTGTGTGGGCAGGTAAAGGATCAAGGCAAAGAAGAAACATGTCTTGCATTTCTTCCTAAAGGCCCCCTCATGCAGGGCACCCAAGGTTAAAGTGGTCATGGGGCATCCTAAACAAATCCCCATGAAGCCAGGTGTTGCCACGGCCTTGCTTTGTCTCCCGAGAAACAGTGCAAACAACCTCTGAGGCAGAGGAACAACTGTCATCAGTCTAGCCCCCCTCAGCCCCTCCCCTGGTCGTGGGGTTATCTAGGGGGATGTCCTGAGCCTCAGGCCCTGAGCTTGGCTGGCCCACCCTCCTGCCCAGGGTGGAGCAGACCTGTCTTCCTTGTTTCATGATGGTGGGGTTGGCGGCTGTGTTGCGCTGGGTGGAGCTGACGAATCCACTGGTGCCCAAGAGGCCAAGGCGGGCAGAAGGGACATTCCGGGAGGGGATCTGGTACTGGCGTGGGTTCCGTCTGCCCATGCCGCCGCCCACAGAGCTGGCCGTCGGGAGAGAGTTGGACTGCCCAAAGCCACGACTGTGAGAGCAAACAGAGACCAGAGACCATCAGTCACCCTCAGCCCTTCGCAGCCCCCAGGTGGCCAGCAGGACACCTCCTTGGGGTCTGCTCATGTTCTGACAGTTACGAGGCCCACAGGGGTCAGGGGCTCTGTGCCAGGAAAGAGCTATGATTAAAATGACAGCTAACATCTGAGAGCTAATACCATGTGCACCACCCTGGGACTTTTGCAGTGATTCTTCAATCCTCATGACAACCCTATGAAGTAGGCACTCTGTCCCCTTTTATAGCTGGAGAAGAAAAACAGAGAGCTTAATAATTTCTCAGAGGTCATACAGCCATTAGGGGGCAGTGCTGGGATAGGAGCCCAGCTCTCCATCCTTCCTCCACTGTGTCCTGGTCCCTGAGCACTCACATGCCCGTCAAGGGGACACACAGCAAGAACGTAGCAGAGCCAGGATCAGTGCTCCTTCCATCAGACCATGGTCCATTTCTGACGTCTGTATGTGCAGCAGACTTGGAGAGCACGGCCTCTGAGCCTCACTAGGACTTAAGCTCCTTAAGAAAAAAGATGATGTCTATCCTCATCAATCCCGCAGGTCCCATGCCTGGATCAGCTCCTGGCAGTAAAGGCACGTTGAATGAATGAATCAATCGCTGACCACACGTCTGGGGCTCTGACTCCCGGGTTGAGAGGGGAAATATGAGAACAAAGACGATGATGTCTGCTAGCGCTCTGGACCTAGGACACCGACGGCTCCCCACTCCTCAGGCCTCCCTGCAGAAAGGCCCAGAGGGGACATGCCTTGTCTGGGTCCACGCAGGGAGGCGGCCAGGGGCCCCTGGCATCACGCGCGCACACCATGCTCCCGTTGGTCTGGTGACCTCAGCGCTGAAGAACTTGTTCTCTCCAACAGGCCTCAGGTTTTGGGAGGGTGCACAGCAGCCAGCAGGGTTGCAGGAACCAGCACATTCTTTCCAAGGAGAGTCAGCTTTAGTCATTCACTGATGGTTAAGTCGAAATGCTTTACCTCCAACGGCCACAAGATGGAACAGACTTGCTTTCCCAGCCACACAGGAGAGATTTGTACCAAGCATGTTGAGGAGACTCCGGGAGACAGGGCTGACGACATAGTTTAAGCAGATGATGGGGAGGGGGTGCTGCAAAACAGTTACTTCCCAAGAAAGAGTTGTGTCTGTGTGGTAGGGAGGTGGTGGAGCATCTAAGTCACCAGCACGGTTGACCTCAGAAAATATTTCTTTCCTCCCCATATTTCCTAAATTTCCTAGGGGGCAGGGGGAGGGAAGAGAATCCCACAGTGAGCTGGTGGCAACTGATTTCTGGGCTTGAGTCTTTCCATTTCTAGGCTTTTGTGGCCAAAGAAAGGGTTCTGATTGTGGTCAGAGGCTCATCTACATGTGGTCAGGAGGACACTCTCAGGTTCTAGGTCTCTTTGTTTATCTCATCCTTTCTCCTGCTTTTCCCCTCTCTCCTTTCTTTTACTAAGGTTTAAAATGTTGGGTTTGAAAGAAGAAATTCAGTCCAGGAGGGGTAGAAAGTGATTTCATGTGATGGGGGAAGACCTCCTTTGGAATACGGTCAACATGTCCCAGGTGGAGACAAGGATCAAGTGGTTGGTTGGTTGGTTGGTTTTTAACTACGAAAACTAGTCCTTTAGTTTTTGGAGTCAGAATTTTGGCCTTCTGATAAATGATTCAGTATTCTGCTAAGACTATTCCTTATTTACTGCAGATAGCTTTTTTTTTTTTTGCTCATTTTCTTTTTTGGTTGGATTTTTTTGAAGTTATTTCACATGCAAAGTAGAGCAGTCAATGAATGATGCGAAAATGATTTGTGCTTCCAGGAAGGCAAGACTATATTCTTAAGCAATGTGATGCGGGCAGAGGATTCTGTTACGGGATAGTCAGTCATGGGAGAAACGTGGACTCCTAAAATTAGGACTCATGGAGCTGGGATGTATGTGGCAGGTAGAGCCCAGAACATTTTGGGGAGAATAGGCTGGATGGAGGGGAAAATTTGGATAGGCCATCTTTCTAATGACGGTGGGATCTCACTGGGGCATCCATTGTTGGTTACTGCAAAGCCACTCTTGCTGAGGGTGACCACTGCTGGTAACCAGAATGAGTGCTTAAGTCACTTAAGATCACCAGGCTTAATGAAACAACCATTCTTTCTGGGGAGAGAACAAAGTGACGAAAGTAAGTTTTCATTTCTCATTCTCTGCCCATCTGTGTCTTTCTCTGCTTTCCTAAATCTAAACAACTGATCTCATTACCTGGAAATGCATGAAAAGATTGATAAAATAACATGAAAAACAACCAATTAATTGAGGATTTGTGATAATTCAAGCAGGGGCTGGGCTGCAGTTATCTTTGTATTATGGGAAAAACAGGTCTTCAAAGCAAATTAATAGCATAAAAAGATTTCAGATGTAATACTTATGAGAACAAATTATTTTCTGGAGCTTCCAATTGAACTTCCAATTGAACATCCACAATCGATGATTGAATTTATTCTTATCTAATCAATGAAAGGAGGTCCATCAGGGCTCTAATCTGGCAAAACTTGGGTTAGCCCAGTCCATGCATTGCTTAATAACACTCTAGAGAAGTCAAGGTTAGTGGGAACTCTGATGTGGATCAAGAACAAAGCAAGGCAGACAGAGGCAGAGGATGGCACTTTGGGGAGGTGGAGCAGAGAGCTTAAAAGGTCTATCTTTGTCTTCAACCTCTATGTTCCATCTTCCTCTTGGAACTTGTCTCCCAAGGGCGCGATGTTGCAAGAGCGGTCTGGAACTTCCTCCTTTTACTTCGGAGTATTGCTGCCTTTACAAGAAAAGGAAGAGCCTGGGAAGGGGGCAGCTCCAGGGGAGAAGGCTTAGGAGGAGGCCTGGCCTTTCATCTGGGCCCCCAGGAATCCTCAGGGTGCACAAATGGTCCAGTCCGACCCTCAAGGGAGGCCAACCCCACAGGCTTGGGGCCGGGGAGCTGGCAATAGAGTATTGTTTTGCCTGACTGTCTTTTCCGTACACTGGCTGGAGACCAGGAGAGCGGTCCAGCATCCTTGTGGTTAAGAGCATTGACTTCGGAGCTCGCGCTGGCTTGCTTGGTCCAAGTCCTGGATGCCACTGCCTCCCGACTCCTCTGTAAATTGGGGTTAATAATAGCACCTCTACCTCATATGGTTGTTGCAAGGATTAAACGTATTAATATTCTTAAGTGCCCAGATACCCACTTGGCACAGAGTAAATGCTAAGTGTTTGTTTAATAAATAACTGTGTTATATATGCTGGAATATGATAACTCTTCAATTTTTACATTAATCTTTAATGAAGACTTTTCACAAATTCCAACTGGCCTTATCTCCCTTAAGTCATATAAAGCAGTGATGTTCTAAGGCACACTTATGCAAATAAATGCCAAACATTTTAACAACACAGACACAGCTTCTATATATGCACTGAGAAATGAATTCAGAACTTTTTAAGTGCAAGTGAAAAAATTATTATTTATCTGCTCATTGCTGAAAAATGTAAAATAGGAGGTTGGTGTTTCAGCAAGTCTGCATCATCATTCCCTTGTCTCCCCAAAACTCCCTGTCATTGTTCAAGGCTTCACTCCACCCTCCCCCGTGATTCCTCCCCCAGATTGTCACTGTAATTCACCTTTAATATGCAACTGGATTCCTCAATTTAAAGCCAGATTAAGGTAATGGGTTCTAAAGTACAACGAGGCTTATTTTTAACTACATCCACAAAGCTGAAGTACTATGAAAAATCAAGAATGGTACTGCTCCACTCTTAGATTGCAGCTCAGACCAAAATAGACTAGCATGAGGCTCTTCACCCTGCCACCAACTATAATTAGCTTGTCTGCAGCAAGAAGGGAGAAAAAAATTATACTACCACTTAAGGTGCTGAGAGAACAACCCGTTTTGTCCTTTCAGAGCCCCCTTCTGTGGATAAACCACCAAGTGTTTCGCAGGCATTCATTAAGTTACACCCACTCCCTGCTCCATGCCCATCTAGACTAATACCGTCATTTTGACCATGTAAACTGAGTTGCCAAAGATCACATTCAGCTCTTCCTCTGGGAATCCTTTCCCTCTATAGCCTCTTCCCAACCCCGCATGTTTAAGGAATGTGATCTGGAACTCGTCACAGGGAGTCCTGGTAGATAAAGGAATGATGCCCTGCGTAGTCCTGCCCCAGGAACCCAAACAGGTGGTGAGGTATTGGAACCACTGTGTATTACAAAGAATGAAATCCCAACATACTTTCTTTGCTGTCGATATCCTGATATGTCTAGAAGGGTTTTCCGAGGGAAAGACCGAAAGAGCTTCTGCACCTGCTGCTTCCATGACAACAATCTTTTTTTCTGTGTCTCTGTAAATGCCTGCAAAAACAAACAGGACTTTTTAATGGGTGATGCAGCCTGGCATTAGAGGGAGAAACATGCAGTTAATAGGGGGATACACTGGAGTCTCTGCAGTTGCCTTTACTTCACCTGTTTCCAACCTGGTCCAAACAGCACTGGTTTCATTTGGGAGCTGCCTGCACTGAAAAGTCAAGTTATTTGACGTTGGAAGCGTCTGGTAAGGTGCATGCATGAAGCTTTTGACAACCCTTGACTTCGTTGACTTCTGGCAGATCCATACCTACCTTCCCCTTTCCCTCGAATCTACTCTGAACTCTATTTATTAACCAAGAATGAATTGCAAAATTGACTGTTGACTACTCTGGATCTGCAGACCCCTGTATTTTCATAATCAATGGAAATGCTAAACCATTACCAAAATCAATCTGCTCGATGGTGTGTGTTTACCCTGGAGCGGTCGGTGGGGCTTCAGAAAGTGGGATATACTGCGTCATAGGGCTTTGCTGAGAAATCTCCAGTTAAGGGGCCCCATTCTCTGCACAACCCCAGTGAGCCAATCCTAACCTAAATTTTGTTTAAAGTTTAGGAAAATGGGTAGATCTCATGCCTTCTCAAGTCTTTTCTAGTAAAAGTACTGTCTGGGGACATTTTGCCTACTGCCCCATGCATAACACACTCACATCTATATTGTATGTTCTTCTGTGTACAGACTTTGTACTCTGCATGACCCAGGGAAGGACTTCACAGGGGCTAGGAGTCCCCAAGGTAGAGACTCTCAAATCCATATTATATTAGGATCCCCACAGGAGACTTTAAAATACAGATTCCTGAACCCCCTCCCATACACTCAGAGCCTGATTTAATAGATCTGGGAGGAGTCTAGAGAGTCTGTGTTTGTAACAAGGGCCCTGGGAATTCTGCTGTAGGTAGACCATGGACACATGGTGTTCTAGATGGCAAAGACCACATGTGCAACAGGAATCTCCTGTCAAGTGCCTAGAACTGTGACCCACACACTGTGGTAAATCCATCAGATTTGACTGATTAGCAGTGACAATGATGGAGATATACCCCAGTAGTTTTGTCAGTAAAGCATGAAATACTTTAAAGTAGCCATAAACTATCACTTAAGAGTAACAGACCATAAAGGAAACAGATTGCTTATACAGAAAATGACAGCTTACTTTCCTTCTAATGACATTTAATCTTTAAGGACCTAAACACAGGAGAGTGATGTGAACAAAAGAAAAAAGACCATTAGTTACATTGTGGAAAAGGTCTTGATGACTTACAAACCTTTTCCTCCTGGGTGACCTTAGCCACATGCCATTAAGGACAGTTATCAGGGAGCTACTCCACCAACACACTCAGTGCCCTGTTAGAAAAAAAGGCAATGACACCCCTAAGGTGCATAGCAGATGGTCTCACGGCTAAAAGGTGAGGACGTGGTTCTTCTCTGTGGTCCCTCTCATTTGCTGGTGATGCTCGGTGAGGGGCCAACCATACATGAGTACCTCTGAAAACTGCAGAAGGCAGGCATTTCTGCTGGACTAATAAGGGGATGGATAGATTCTGCTTTCAACCAGCTTATTCAGACAAATGTTGAGTGAGGACACAGGACGCAGGGGCGCAGGCCAAGATGACTTGGAGAGGAAAATCCAGCCCAGTGGGTCAGTGGAAGGCTCTGGATGCAAATGGGGAGGGGATGAATCCCTGCACATCTTTATGTCTGGTTCTTCTGAGACTCAGCTCCTTCTAAAAACTCAGGATAATAATACTTCCCTCAAAGGGATGTTGTAAGGATTAAATGAAATAACTCATGAAATGCACTTAGAATACCCAGAACATGACTGGCTCACCATCATGATTCACTACGTACTGCCCACAGACACTCTAACTGGGTTTTTCGGTTGCATAGGCGAGAACTTTGGTGGTGGCATGTGAATGTTCATCACATTTGGTATTCCACAATCACCTTTAACTGCAACAAATGACTTCAAGGTCTCAAAACTACAATTTTGAGCTGGTCCAGAGCCAGCCTGAGTTTCCAGATGACAAAGGAGTAAATGGTTCACTTTATAGCTATGCACTCAAAATACTTCCAGGGACACTAGTTCCTTTGTGACATTTGCTATGGTGGCAAAGAGCATGCAAGAAGAGGGAAATTTTACGCCCCACTCAGAGAGCTCAGCTCTTTCACTCAGCACCAGGGTGTCAGGCTCATTTAATTCGGGCTGCGGACAGGAGCGAGCCCCGTGGCAGTGCCGAGCGTGTGGCTGTTCTCCTCGGTCCCGGAAGCTGTAGCTGGGAGGCATGTGAGGAGTGAGGCCGTGGCAGGCAATGAGTGATTTCTGAAAGCTGGTTCCTTGTGCGCCTGCAGACAGCACTCAGTTGTGGGAGCTCTGCTGTTGGCCAGGATGCCAGGACCTCACCTCAGCCCGCTCCAGGCAGCTCTGGCAGGGAGCTGGCAACAGCTTCCTCAGGGGCTGGAGGAGAAGGAAGACTCCAGACGCAGCCAGCCAGCTGCTTCTGAGTTCTCTGTCCCTGTCAGGCCCAGACCCATATGTCTGTCTAGAGGAAGATGTCCTACAGCCTTTGTGGCTGGATTACATGGCTTTTAAAGGGGGCAAGAGCTCATCTTCCCAGAACTTTCTCAATACAGTGAGGAGGCAAGAAGCCAGGGATTATAATCCAGGAGACAAAGTGGCTTGTCTCAGAAATAAAATTCAGAACTTTCCTGCCCTTCCTTTTACTGCTCTAGGAAGTCGGTTCCTTTGTCCCTGGCGAGGAAGGAAGGTGTCTCAGTGCGGTCAACACCCCTCTTCTGGTTGGCTAAAGAACAGCGTGTAGGGGTTCTGAAAGAGAGCCCTGTCTCTCAGAGCCCCGGCAGATCTTCAGCCGGGATGGAGGCTGAGCCTCGAAAGGGCCTCCCAGGGAGGGTGTGTTCTGCACACACAGAACAGCCCGAGGCTCTGGAAAATTATTCAAACGCGTTTCCTCTTTCTCAAACTCAATAAAAAGTCTTGGACAGCATTTTTGCTCCCGAAGCAGAGTGCACGCCCCTCCATCCTGCTGCAAATTCAGGCAAGCAGACACGGCCCGAGCTCCTTTCTGGCCCTGACTCCCATCAGAGAGGTCCCTCCACTGCAGTCAGGATGAGCCCACACAGTGTCATCTGCACCGTACCACTAGAGCTTCCAGGGAGGAAAAGGGGGAAAGATGCAGAAAGGGAAGCCAGGATGCCCAGGGCGGGCACGCACGGCAGCAGGGAAGGAAGAGGCAGCAGGCCACAGCTTCGGGGCAGGTGAGGACCAAGTAGGAAGCTAGTGCACCATCTGACAAAGGAGGCAGCTGGAGGACTCGTTATTTTGTCTCCTGGGCTCAGCAGACTGGAGGTGAGGTGGAAGGTAACTTGTCCTCCAGGATCTCGAAGGCTCAATGCTGAGAGTGGGCGTGGGAGAGGAAGCAGGGTTCTGCTTTGCTTTTTCAGAAGTTTAAATGCTCCTCTGGTCAGTTCCCCCCTGAAGCCTGACCCCAAAGCCCTCCTCCCCAGCAAGACACAGAACCCTCCAAGCACCGGAGGCTCCCTCTGCCTGGACCACTCCCTTCCGCCTCCTCACTGCTGAGTCTTTCCCACTAAGACTGTGCTTGCCTTTCAGGTCTAGCTTGGAGTCAGTCCCTCTGAGGAAATGCCCCGTTTCCGGCTCTGGGCAGGTGCTCGCCCCACCTCCTGGGCTCCGCGGCAAGCAGGGTGGCCTTATTGTCACAAGTGTGATGACCTGTTTTCTTTCGGTCTCACCCACTCCCCTCCCACTGGAAGCTCCCTAGGCAGGGACAGGGCCTCGGAGTTTAATAAACATCTTTAGAATGAAGGGGCGCTAAAATCCATCCTTGTGTCTTGCCTTCTTTCTGTTGCTTTTTGCTGGCCCAATTGAGAGCAGTCAGTGTCAGAACTGGACATGGAAAAGGGTGAGTGGGAGTTTGGGTGGAGGCACACACAGGAATTCATGCTGCTGAGAGAGGAAATCACAGAAATGCGGGTTTTGGGGGTCGGGGAGGAGTGGCTGGGATGGAAACCCAGAGGGAGACTGTACACCTGTACATGAGAGGCAGGTAGAGTCAGACCACAGAACGGCCGAGGGCCCAGGGAACTGAACGACCTGGCCAGTGGGCAGCTGGGAGGTGGGAAGCAGACAGCCAGTGGGCAGCTGGGAGGTGGGAAGGTGCAGGGCATCTCCCTTCGCTGGGCCCACTGGATTCCTGGGGTTCCAGCTACCAGCACGGCAAAGCCAAGGGGACTTGGAGGCCTTTACCATCTTATTTTCACATCAAAATCTGACCAAAAGACTCCAGCACCCGAGGCTTATCCAGTCCTAAGTTTTCTAAAACCTAGACCTTGTCTCTGTAATTTTCTGGAGGGAGGACACCCAAGAAGCCACTGGGGCCTTGGATCTGAGGCGCAGCTGCCCGTCCCCACATATCCCTCAGTGCCCTGGTGACCAGGACCTGCCTTGCTCCACCGTGAGGACTGCACTTGCTCTGAGAGTTTGGGAGGCAAGGCCCCAGCCTGCCTCAGCCCTTCTTCTAAAGGACATATGGTTAAAAACAATTGCTATAAAAATCTCAAATCAAAACACAGCATAACAGCCACCAAACCACACACAACACACACACAGACACACATTATTTCTTCTGAATGCTCTCTCTTTCTCTCTGCCTTCCTCCAATTTCCCTGAGCCAAAAGGCAAAATGTTTCAAACCACCCAGGGCTAGGTGGCAGGACTGTGGTTAACCACCCTAGGCTCCATCCCTCGGGGAGGCTTCCAGAGTCAGAAGTTTCCCGCAGGCATTTACCCCCACATCAAAGCTCAGTCTGGATGTATCTGGACACCAGTGTTAACACGCAAGCTGCATCTTAGTCTGAAGACACCACCACTGAGTTCTGCCCCAGCTATTATTCATGGCCGTCCACACCTCAAAAACAAGGTGTTGGAGGCCCAAATGATCACATCACAGAAGTTCTGAGAACAACTTCTATGCAACGAGAAAAAGCAGGTTCGTGAAACGTGTCACTCACTCACCTCATGAATCAGACACTTGTCTATGAGCTGTAAATAGGAACTTATATTTTCCTCATCGGGTCTGGAGACCAAGAGCTGTGTGCACACTGGGAATTGAAAAAAAAAAGATGAATTAGAAAAGTGCATACCCATTCTAATCTCTGAGATCCGCCTCTGACTTCCTTTCAGGACCAATATTTTGAGAGGTATGTGTGCCTGGCTTTACGTCAGGTTCACAAAAAAGGCCAGGAGGCTCCTCATTCCACTGAAGTCAGAGGCTTGGTCAGCAAAGGAGCCCTCGCCTCGAGAAGCCCCTTTGGTTCATTCCATGCATGCCATTCTATATTAAGCCTTCTGCAACCCGGCCCGAAACAGACACTCTGGGAGAGGAAGAACACAGCGCTGCCTGAGCTCTGTCTTTGAAAGAGGCCCCATGTGAGAGGGAGTTCAAAGGCATTGAAGACCATCGGCCAGGATCAGAGAGCGGTTGCCATAGTTTTATGAATGAGGCCGCACATCTTGTAGGCTGGGAGGTGTGTGGCACGCACAAGAGCAGGGAGCCTGCTACTCAGTCACCGGAGGGCGATTTTCTCAAAGCGAGACACATATTTATTTGTACACAGGCTCACCTACACGCTCAGGTACGTTCTCAGAGAGACAGAGCAGAGCTAGCCTACAGGAAGAGGACACACACACTCACTGGATAGTTCATGGCCATGCTAGTGTAGCCCATGCTGTTAAAACCCTAGAGGTCTTGATGTTCTGATTTTGATGGAAATGTTTAGAAGGCCAAGTGGAGACGGCTGGTCAAAGAATCAATTAGAAGTAAAAAAGCCATGCACTCAATTGGATCAAGCTTGGACCTTGGCCATCGTGGTTCCTTTCTCTCCCTACTCCTGAATAACCAGTCTGTCACAGCATCCCACTTATACCCTGTCTTGGCACATAGATTTTCAGTATAACATTGTTTGTCATAACAAAACATGGAAACCACCTCCACGTCTCTTAACTGGGGCCTTGTTAAATTGTGGTTTATGCCTACAGGGGAACAGTCGTCTTCAAAAAAGAATAAGGTGTAAGGTGTGCTTTGGTAGTGATAGAAGTATTAAAAGCATATCATATGAAAAGCCAAGCTGCAGAGAGACGTACAAACCAGACCTGTTTGTGTATAAAAAGGATGCTTATGTTCTTATATATAATTATAATGTTTCTGAAGGGATATTCTAAGTTGTTTATAGCGGTACCTCTGGGGAGATGGCAGAGCCTGGGGTGGAGGTGGGGGCGATGTTCCACCTTTCACCATTTTAGCTTTAATTTTTTTATGTTGAGCCTGAATTGATTTCATAATTTGTTGAATAATAGTTCAATTTTAAAAAGAAGCCATGCCAGAGAAGTGTGGGTCTCCTGAGGGCAGAGCCCATTGTGAGTCTTGTCATAGGGAAGGGGGACGAGGTACCATGCTCTCAGATAACCACCCCCACATGTACCTCCACCCATGGGGTCACCTGTTCTAACGCACACAGCGAAGAGCCCACCTGGGGGTGGGGGGAAGTGAAGAGATGAGTGAGGAGACCCTTCCTGGCCACGAAGCTACTGGCATTTCAACTCCAAGGGATGCTACAAGTCATCTCCTCTGAAACAGACATCTATAGATTTAAGCCCCTTCTTAGGGTATGTACTGCAGGGAGCTTCTCACTGCACCTGCAAGACTCAAGTGTCCATTTCTTTTGGTCAGAACTCAGTTCTTTAAAATGGCATGAAATTTTGGACAATAAAAAAAATTGTTTCCCCTTCCCAAAGGAAACGTACTGGCATTCGCTACATTTTGTAAATAATCGAGATTTCTCGTGAAACATCCCATTAAGCACAAGTGATCCTAGTGTCGGACGTGGTCAAGGATATGTGCATGGGGTCTGAGATATGAGGAAGGCACAGGGCAGTCCAGGCAGAAGGGTGCTCTTACCCGTGTGACTTCTATCCTGCCCTCCAGACACACACAGCATGGCCACGGTGCCTTGTGTGGTATGTGGGAAGGGCTGCCTTTAGCCTGAGGGTCCGAAGTGTGCTCCACTAGGGGGGCCCAGCAGGCCCTGGTGTGAGGGAGCAGGAGAGAAAGGAGCCAGCGCTAAGGAAGAGGTCTTGGGACCTCTCTGAGCCACACTTTCCTCATCTGTAAAATGGGCTCGTTACATGCTCTGGCAGTTTACCCAGCACCCAGGGGAAGCCCCTCAGGAGCTGGGAGCTCTGGTCAGAGGTGAGGAGAGGAGGGAAGTGGAGGTAGGAACAGTGGGCTGTACCTTTTCCCATGACGCGTGTGAACTGCCCCGGGAGATCTCCCTCCGGCAAGGGGGTGACAGCCAGCTCCCCTTCACAGCTGCTCAGCTGGTGTGGCTGGAGCCCACCGCTGGCCCCGGCTGAGGCTGTGGCAGTGGCTGTGGCTCCGGCGGCCACAGCACCATCTTTGCAGTCGGGGCTCTGGCTCTCAGGGCCCATCAGCGAGGGTGGGTGCGGGGCCTGGGTGTCCCGGCGGCGAGCCTCGGGGGTGGTGCTCGGGGAGCTGTAGGCCTTGATGGGAGTCAGGATCATCTGGTGCAGCTCCTGGAGCGGGATGCGCAGGCTGCCACCCTCGATGATGTCCTGGACAGTCAGAGGAGAAGGCTTCCATTAGGGTCAGGAACTGAGGACCCACCTCCACGCCTCCCCTCCTTTGCCCCGAGCTCTTCCCAGACAGCACACACAGCTGCTGACCCCTTCATTAGAACGTTCTTTGGAAGAATGACCATTTAAAATCTTATCACCCTAAATTAGCCCAGGGAGACAACGAGGAAAATGCACACTTGTACAGTGGGGGAAATGTGGTCACCTGAAAATCCCACCATCTCGAGATGGCCACTCAAATGATTTTGTTACATTTCCTTCCCTGGCTTCCTCTATGCCTTTCTTTAAAATGCATTCATATAGTTGACATCCTTACGCTTTAGAAGCTGTATAACAACGTTATACAGAGCCATGTGCTGGATTCCTGTTCTGTGTATGATTTGTTTTAGATGAAGGAACCTGCTTATTCACACCTTCACTCAGCCTATGACACAGGCAACACAAGCAGTGGTTAAAAGCACAGACTCTGGCACAGATGCCTGTGTTCAAATTCTGACACTACTTTGTGACCTTGGATAAATGACTTAACCTCTCTGTGCCTCAGTTTCCCTGTGTATAAAACGAAGATCACAGTGGTACCTGTCTCATTGGGTGGTTGTGATGATGTTACTGTTTGGAAAGCTGCAGGTTTCCATGTCATGCGCTTCTTTGTTCAATTAATAAGTATGAGTTGGGTGCTGCGACCTGCTGTGTGCTGGGCTAGGCATGGGGGGAAGGTGGGAAAGCTGTTAGGGGTCCCTCCAGGAGTTCATGTCCTACCACGAGATGCACATTCCTCGTGCTGGGGACTGAGGCACAGGCCAGGGCTGTTGTGGTGGGAGTGGGGCGCTCTCTGAGGGGACGGCACTGGGGCAGGAACCCAACCGAGCACTGGTTTCAGGTTCCTGGAAAGGAGCACTCCAGGCAGAGGGCACTGGAAGGGCAGAGGCACGGAGGTAGGAGTGTGACTGGGGTGTGCGAGGAACAGCGAGGAGGCCTGGGGCGGGGGCCGGGGAGGTGGGAGGGAAGGAAACCAGATCCAGGGAGCCATGTGGGCAGGCTGGGGCAGGGATGCAGGAGTTTCTTCTACACGAGATGAGAAGTCAGGAAGGCTTTGAGCAGGGGAGTGACATGTTTTAGAGAGACCATTCTAGAGAAAAATAAGTTATTTTATGTATACGCACACATATGCTATACAGGCATACCTTGGAGATATTGTGGGTTTGGTTCCAGGCCACCGAAATAAAGCAGTTATCACAATAAAGTGAGTCACACAAAGTTTTTGGTTTCCCAGTGTATATAAAAGTTATGTTTACACTACGCTGTAGTCTATTAAGTGTGCAATAGCATTACATCTAAAAAACGTATCTTAATCAAAAAATACTTCATTGCTAAATAATGCTGGCCATCATCTGGGCCTTTAGTGAGTCATAATCCTTTTACAATAGTAACAGCAAACATCATTGATGACAGATCACCATAACAAATATAATAATATTGAGAAAGTTTGAAATGTGACATGAAGACATGAAGTGAGCAAATGCTGTTGGAAAAATGGTGCCAAAACACTTGCCCGACACAGCGTTGCACGAACTTCCAATTTGTAAGAAAAAAGCAATACCTGCAAAATGCAATAAAACAAGGTGTGCTTGCAATGAGTATAGCTGGATATAATATGTACAGAACTTTATAGAGTAAAATTGGATCCTTCTGCATACAGTTTGATACACTGGGCATTTTATTAGAAAAAGGAATGAAAGTTGATTCGGATAGACATCTGTCTATGTGCCGGGTGCTCACAGAGGCGCAGAACAGGCTCAGATGCCTGTGGCTGGAGGTCAGGGACTGGGGGTCTTTCCTGGCCCTCCGCCACAGTGCTGCCCAGAGCTTATGCAGCAAACCTCTCCCCAGGACCCAAGAAAGACCATGACAATCAGGGCCCTGATTACTGACGAAGTATTTCATCTTCTGAGAGCCCAGAATAGCAAAAACATAATTTTAAAAGCCTGAAGCCTGAATACCAACCCGTTCCTGGGATCGTCTCTTACCAAGAAAAACTGCTTGATGATGTCAAGGAACACAAGCTCATGGAATGCAGTCATTTCTGCACCTAGACTTCCCATCAATCAGAAAGCGGAAACCTGAGGACACAGCCTTGGACAGGTGTGCTTCCACGCTGGGCGGCAAAACACTGACAGCCCGTCCCGTCGTTGGTGGGAACCTCCTTTAGCAGAGACTGAGTCATGCCTCTGAGGGAAGTTAAATGCTAAGCAGCCACCAGAACCATTTCAAACCTGGCCAGGGCCACTATCTGGCCTATCTGAGGGGAGAGAGTCCATTTTTCTTTTAAGGAAGAGGGCTTCAGAGCATCTACCCCCTTCCTTCTAACCTGGCAGATACGCTGTGGGGAGACGAGCCCGTGACCTGTGCCTGCAAGCCTGATGCATGAGTCAGGGTGCTCCTGGTCACTCCCAGCGTTCCTGCTCCCAGGGCTGGGCTGGCCCTGTCCTAGAATCTGATGCTGTCATGTGACTGGTTCCTTGAGTTTGGACCTGGTGACCGATCAGGGCAGGGCAGATGGAGGCCAGCTAGCTGATCCATGCTGGGAGAGCCCCTGCCACCTTTCCTGACCAAACTAGGTGTCAATGGGCGACCCCTGCCTCAAGTCCTCCAGTTCCTGCCAGCCACCCAGACAGCACCTGGGATGTGGGGCGTTCTGATCACCTTGTCCAGCCCTGCCTGGGGAGGAGAATGGAAAGGAGAGGGAAGGGATGAGGCTTCCCCGTGAAAGGGGGCTGGGCAGGCAGAGCTGGCAGGCCTCTCTGGTGACCACGAGCATCCCTGCCGTGCCATCCCACATGGCAGCTACCACCGAGGTGAGCAAATGCATGCATGGGACATTGTGCCAACTGCCACCAAACCCCTGCCTGCTCTTGTCCCATAGCATGAAGGCTTCTGTAGGTACCTAGTGATAGGGGAAGGAGATGTGGGTTATGCTAAGAGCTGAACTCCTTCAAAGAGAAAACATACACTTGTCCCAAATTCAAATCTTATCTTATTCCACTGGGGATAACCACACTAAAAAGGAAACCATGAACAAAATGAATAACGCTGGACACTTTCTGAAAACATAACTTAATCAGGACTCATTCAGAGTTTGGTTTGGCTTAGTTTTGATCTTAAGCCACTGTCTCAAAGATAACACTTGGCTTATGACCAGTTAGCAATATCCTTGCTTATACTAGCCTCCAGGGGGTACCACCATGACCGTCAGATTACATTCCTGACTCTCAGAATAAATTAGAGAACTCAGCACTGAGGACCCAAGTTGAGAAGGAAGCTAGGAAATGGCCCGGATGGTATCCTCTCCCAGCTGGGGGAATGACTTATCCATGTTGACGTCTCCACTGGTCCTTCATATCATGAATATAACCCGACATTATGAACACAAAGAGGCAAAAATGAAGCTGTCCGTTAATGGCTGTGCCAAGCCAAGGAGCTCATGTGCGAGTAGTAATGGGATGGCTGGTCCTTGCTGCACTGCAAGCCGCTCAGGCAGGTGCGCTCAGGGCACACAGCGGGAAGGCAGCTAGTGTCTGACCGCACCAGCCTTCCTGGCCCGGCTTTCTTACGTCTTGGAGGAAGACTGGTTCAGAGTCTTTCCAGGGGCACGTAACAGCAACAAGGTGCAGACTATCTGGGAGAGCGTGCTTGGGCAGTCAGTGGTGTCCCCAGCACTTATGCAATTTCCCGTGGCCCCATCCTTCTCTTTGTGTCAGAAGAACTGACTTTTCTCACAACACACAGGACTCCTGTGTCTACTTAAATCCATTCTCCCTACGGGCTGGGCACTGGTAGACACTGGGGTCTAAAAACAAATACGACAGAATCCTCAGCCTGAGATGCTTACAGTGCCCAGGACCCACATAGTGTGAGTCTGCTGCCTGGACAGGGAGCAGTGTGTGCGTGCATGTGTGTGTGTGTGTGTGTGTGTGTGTGTGCGTGCATGTGCGTGTGTCTCCTTCCTCCATGCCAGCTTCCCGGCAGAGGATGGTTCAGCTTCACAGTATGGGAGTCCACTGAAAAAGGACAGTAAATAAAAGCACATGGTAACATTTTCATTATTAAAGATAAATGATGGAAAACCTGCCCTAGTGACCATTCTAATCTTCATTTTCCCTTTTCCACCAAATATCTTGAGACATCTGCACTGCTGCACCCCATGGCCTCAACAGCCATTCACAGTCCCTGGTTCCTGGGTTTCTGCTTCTGTCCCCTCCCATCTCCCTGAAACCTTTCTCATGGAGGCTACCAGTGACCTGCTGGTGGCCAACTCCAGGGGGCGGTTTTCAGTCCTCATCGTATGTGACACATCCATGGCCCCTGGTGGGATTCCCCTCTTCACCCTCTGACCCTCTGGGCTCTGTCATTGTCCAGTTCCTCCAGATCTTCTGGTGCTCCCCTCCTAGGGTCTGTCCTCGGCTCTTACCACTCACCATATACTTCTGGGGGGACCAACTGCCACTGCCACCACAAATGGCCCACACGGGAGTCTTTCAAACCCTTGTGGACTCTGGACTTGTTCTTCTGGCCACTGGCTTGCCATTTTTGCCTGGGTGTCCCACAGGCACCTCAGACTCCATCCATCCGACTCAACTCCATTTCTCCTACACTAGCAACTCCTCCTACACTTTCTGTGGCCAAACAGCCCAACAAGCCAGCCTGAAGCTCCTGCCAATGCCCGCAGTCCCGCTATATGACTCTTATCCTTCTTCACCCACACGGTTCCTGCTTTGGCTCAAGGACCCACCACGACAGGCTGTGGGGTCCCGGCGAGCCCTCCAGCCAGCAGCGGCTCCTCGCTGGTGTCCCTCCTCACCACAGCAGAGTGGTCTGTTTCATCCCAGGAAGACGTCCCGCTGGCCTCAGCGAGGACGCCGATCACGCTGGACTGTGAGAGCACCACTACACATCTATCTGTTGCATCCGTGTCCTGAGCTCTCCAAGGGCAGGAACCATGAATTCCTTGCAGGGTAGCCTCCAGTGGACAGGGTAAGTCTAGTCCAAGGCAGCTGCTTGGTAAGTGTTCAGTAACAGAGTGGAAGCGCTCTGCACAGAGAGCTGATCTGCAGTGACAACTGATTATGAACTCACCGTGGGCGGGGTCCCAGCTATCTCCTTAGAAATCTCTGGGTTCTTTGTGAGGTAAGAATGCTGTTGGAGGCAAGGGCATGACGACAGTGCTTCCAACAGCATAATCAGCTGAGGATGTCTGGGAATGCCAGAGAAATGGCTGATTTGAGTCTGTAGATCGCCTACGTGGGAGCAGGTTACGGACGACCCTCTCCTTTGAAGAGCAAAAGAGACATGGGTCCCGAGAAGAGAGAACAGGCTGAGTCCTCAGTGGGTGCTCAGGAGAGCTTCACCCCCACCCGCAGGCCACCAGCTCCTGAAGGGACAGGCGGGCAGGTGTCTGGACTGGGGTTCTCTGCAGGGACCTCATCGTGGTGGTCCACAAGCTTTTCCCCACAAAGAAGTCACACTGGATAAACTCGTTATGCTTTCCTCTTGGCCATTAGTTGCTTTCTGACTGTATATTGTATGTGTCATCTTTTTAACACTCCATTCCAGGGAACCAGGGAGAAGGCATCTTTGTGGAGTCAGTATTATCCTAGGTGTGAAATACAGGACACAGAGAGTTTCACCGCTTATCAAAGGCGAGACAGAAAGTCAGTGGCTTCTGAGGACCCCAGAGCCACCTTGCCACCCTGGTGGTGCCATGTGCTGACGTGGCCCGGACTGCAGGAAGGGGCGCCCACAGCAGGTCCACCTCTGTGTCCCAGACAGGTACGTGTCCTCAGTGACAGAGGACATGAGTGAATTCTGGAGGGATGCTCCAGAAATACAGGCAGAAAACATTGCTCCTTTGCCTGAACACTTAGCAATCTAATCCTTCTGCGAAATGTTTTCCGTACTTTTTAACAGAGGAGTGTGTGAAAGGAGAAAATTTTAAGGAGAAAATTGGCCTTTTGAATGCTCCCCCAAAAAGAACTGTTTCTTATATAAAAATGGCAATAATCATCCTGTTAGACAAGCCGCCTGGTAAAGGAGTTGGCATAAAATTAAGAACAATAATAACCTCAGGTTCTGTTGGATAGGTTACTTGCCGTTTGTGATTCACTTTAAATAAGAATGGGCTTTTCATACACAGGTGCCTATGAGTAGCCTCTGTCTTTCCATCCAGACGTTTTAAAAGCCACCCTCCTTGTAAAGCGATAGATGCACATTCTATAAATTACTTTATATTTTATATGATATACATCAAGTATAATTTTATATGTTGTATGTAAACTTATTCACATGCATCTTTATCAATAAGTTAAAAAAATCCTACCACATTAAAATGTTTATATGCTCACAAAACTTGCTTTTAGCCTCACCTGCCTCAATATTTTGCTGCCTTCCAAAGGAACCCTGGTTATCACTGGAAGATGTTACAATTCACACTCTATAGGCAACACATACCTACTGGGCTTCCCACCCACCACTCCCAACCGCCTCCTGACAGCAATGCACAAGGGTCCCCACGCTGGGCAGAGGCAGCACCGGCTCACTTGTGTGTGGACCAAGGCCTGTTCTCCTTTGGACCTCAGATGAAGTCATAAAGTCACCAATTCCTAAAAATGACCTTGCTACCAGGGTGACATCCAGATACAAAGACAGGAAGAGAAGGTGCTTAGGGAGCAAACAAAAAGGGATGGTAGCAGCTGATGAACTGCTTTTAACAATGGAATAAACTATTTTTCAGCATTTTGCATTTCTGGGATGGTTCCTATCAGAGTTATAGGGACCCATTCTGTTAAGTTAAAGCCTGAAATTATTCCCTCAAGAGCCTACTCTGTTCACCTGCCAAATGATTTTGTGCCTCTCTGTTATATAGCCTGAGGTTTTCCTGTTGGTGTTTGCCGCTCTGGGAGCAGCTTTTCTCAAAACCAGCTCCTTTCCTGAGTGGACAGCAGGAATGAGTTGCACCTGCAGATTCCCTACACTGATTTGTCAAGATTTCAGCCTCCTTGCAGGTTGAACACCTCCCTAATCTCTACAAATGTATGAGTGGCAGAAAGGAACTTTCTCAGAGCTCTGGGATGGCCAGTCACGGGATGCCTGGACCCAGGGAGCCAGTCAGTCCATCTCAGCGGTCAGGCTACATGGAAACACGTAATAAGCAGGAAACTCCACTTCAAGATCATTTCATTTTTTCTCTGACTTTGATAAGGAAACAGCGTGATACTCTCTAGAAGGGCTGCCAATGACACTTTCAATTGAGAATTTCCTTTGGTCCATTTTCCCACAATGAAGGTGGAAATGGTCTGTCACCCGGAGATAACTTACCCTTTCCAAAGACTTCAGGAGGTTTTGTCTCTCTTTGAGCTTCTGAATACTGATGACAATTTTGTGTCTTGCACCTTTGGTAACATTCTGTAATGAAGTAAAAGTTGAATTTAAGAACATATTTCTGAGTATCAGCTTAGAGATTCTTGGAAGCTATTTAGTATTTTACTGTCTTCTGGGTTCCCACATGTTTGCAGACTAGTAAATATCCATTTGTCTCTCTCTTCAACTCCATTGTCATCAACCTCTTCTAACTAAATATTTTAACTCTATCTGGCTACACGTTTGCCTGTGTCTTTTGGCTATGGCCTTCAGGAGAGAGAGAGACAAGGCGGGAACAGCCAATTATCCCACCTAGCATGAAATTTCTTCAGTCTTAAAAACTCATTTTTAACTCACACATGGATTCCTTGTGTCCAGGTTTCGTCATTTCAGTCCCTCCCAGTGTCTGTGAAGGTTCCAACCCCATTGCTTCCTCAAAGCTTTCCTATGTTTGCCCATCTCGAGAAGACATCAAGTCTAGTACCATTCTCACCTGGTGTCACACAACATAGGGTGGTTTTGTCGGTTCTCAGCCCCTCTTAGGTCTCCATAAGGAAAACCAGAATAGAGAAGAGTTTAAACCTGTAATTCAGGCATCACTTGAGGTACAGGCTTAGGATTCACAGTTAGGGTTATGGATTTTATCTTCTTAAAACTGTGTAGCAGTGGTGAGCCCAAGGATTTAGTTAAAGACTAGAGAAATTGCAAATTCCAACTAGAAGGTTCTTTCTCAAATCAGGTCTCTAATACAAACTTCCGGTGACTTCTTGCACACATTCCTAAAATTTCTCTTAAAGAAGGTAAAGATGGGAACACCAGAGATACCTCCTTTCCTCAAGCGACATCGGAACCCACTCTTCGAGATGAAGCACTGGGAGCCTGTTTCTGTTTGGCCTTGGCTTCGGGTTCAAGGGAATTAAATTACTCTGGCCTCTGGCTTTGCCCTCTGTGTCAATTCTTTCTTCTTTTTTTTTCCCCTCAAGTTGAACAACTGATGACTGAGATTTTTTTTTCTCAACTCTGACCCAAACATAAGAATGCTCTTAGAAGCAGTTCTCATCAATCCTGGGGATCTCCAGGAGCAATGGAGATCCAAACAGCGGTGGGAGAAGTGTTAGGAAGTTGAAAGGAGGGCCTTTCATTCTCTGAGATTGCGCAGTGACTTTGGGCT
Organism: Vicugna pacos; assembly: GCF_048564905.1. Classification (NCBI taxonomy): domain Eukaryota; kingdom Metazoa; phylum Chordata; class Mammalia; order Artiodactyla; family Camelidae; genus Vicugna; species Vicugna pacos. The sequence continues at coordinate 56,145,832 of NC_132992.1, read as the reverse complement.
TTGTCTTACATCTCAATACCGGTATTCAGCCAGGCCTGCAGAGGTTAACTGCGGGTGCTGAATATGCAAGGGGAAACCAGCCATCTGCTGGGAGGTCTGGGTCCAGACCAGCCGGTACCCCAAATGGTACCATCTCCTCTTCCTGCAGGGGAAATACTAATAGTCCTTCAGACCATTAATTCTCAGAACACCACTCAAAGGAAACTGAGGTCAATTTAAAACATGCAAATAGCATTTTAAACAAGGGAAACAAAGACATCGGTCAGATCTATTTACTCGAGCACAGCATGGAAGGAAACATGCTTAGTTTCAGGGGTTCTGTTGACTGGCCCGGACTCTGGCCTCCACAGAAGGAAGGAGGAATTTTGTCCTCTTAGGGCACACAGAAAGGAACTGACATCTGAGCCCTGGGGAAACCCATTCTTAATGCCTGTCCCGTGTTACTCAAGGTGGTAAGGTGGCAATATTTTGTATAACTCTGCCCATTTCAACTAAGATCAGTCTGAACATGTTTCTGGACAAGTGTTGGGGAAGATCTGAGATAGGACCTGGTGCTTCTGCTAACTACTAGAAGTTAGCTGGTTTGTAACCAGACTGGACTAAAGACAGCCAATCTGTCATCCCACAGACAAGCCCTGGCCTGGCTGAAGAAGGGAGGGGACAAGGAAAACAAACGCAGAGACACAGACTTTGAGGTCTCAGTCAGTGTTACTTCTTCTGATGACCTGATGCCTCCCTAGCAACCTTGAACTTGGAGAGTGAACGTACCCTTTGTGTAACACTCTGTCTCACTCTCATTTGCCCTGGGGTTACCTGCTCGTCTTCCAACTCCTACTAGACCCTGAAGGCCTCTGTCACCATGCTACACTGGCCAGCACCTGGCAGTCCTTGAACAAGGCGAGCTACCAGGTGGGTATAGGTATGGGTCCAAACAAAGTCTATTTTGAACTTGAATTTCAGGCTCTCCCTGGGGCACCTTCTCGGGAATGGTCAGGCGAGCACGCACCTGAGCCTCCAGCTGGCACTCAGTGAGGGCCATCATCTCCTCGTAGGTCATCTGGGAGAAAAGCGCGGCATACTTGTGCAGGCGGAGGCTCTTTAACCAGGCTGGAACATCTGTGGTGCAAGATGTGCGAGAGATGGGGAGAGAAGTTGAGAGGGAAAGGGGGGAGACGACAAGGGATGTGGGGAGAGAGGGAAAGAAGGTGGTGGTCAGAGGGAAAAAAAGAAAAAAATACCTTTATGTTACTACTTGTTCGACTTTGGCAGCAAATTATGGACTTCTAAGTCTTGGTCTAGTTCTGATATTCCCACTGTTGGGCTTCCTCACTCTACTGTACACCAGGGGATTGCTAACTTGGGGTCCATGGGCTTCAGAGCATACAGGAATCTTCTAAAATTACATCCCGATTTGTGAATATAAGGGTAGTTTTCTGCGCAGAGTGTCATCCATAGATTCCATAAGATTCTCAAAGGGGTTCATGATCCCAAAAATGGCAAGGAGTCACTGCTTTAGCCAGACTACTTCACTGTTGATTTGGAAAGAACTGACTTAGAATGTTAAACGACATGTGATGAGTCTTCATCCTAAAGATAATTTCTTTCTAGGTTTAATGCAGATATCCATATGCTGTTTCTGCCAATTCTGCAGTGATAGGAAAAACCTGGGCGGCAGTAGAACCCCATGGGTAGACTTGCTGTCATTCTTAGCTTGACTTTTGTTCTGCCTTCCTAGACCCCTGTGGGAATATGGGCATCCTGGACTCCAAAATCATCACTCATGTGTGTATGTGTGTCCGTACCCTGGCCATTGCTTCAAACTAAGGCATGCATCTGGATGCATGTGTCTTTGACCTTATTCTTGAATGTCAACCACCTATCAGGACCTGAAAGGTCCAAAGATGGGCTAAGCTATGGGACAATGGGAATTCCAAAGCACACCTCAAATGAGTCCCAAGTTTGGGATTCTAGAATTAGGAAAATTAAATAGTAACTGTACTGAAGATCCACAGGAGAATTACCACCTTGCTAAATACAACTAAAACAAAGCTCTTGACCATGCTCTTTTAAGTCAGAGTTTTGAGCTGTCAGAGGATCTTTGAGAAGTCTCTAGAATCATCTTCCCTCACCCCTGACTTATAGTACAGAGGGCAAAATTAAGTCATTAAATCTAGATCATAGGGCAAGTATGTAGTAAAATGGGGACTAGAACCAGGCTGCCAGGTTTCCAGATTTTTCCTGCATTGTATCAACTTTTTGTAGAATGAGGACCAAATAGCCCATCATCAATGGGAGGGCTGAATAAGAATAAGCAGTGACTGCAAAGTCATTAGAAATGCTGAAGCACTGGACAAATGTTACTCATGTTTTCTATGAATTATTATCTATTAGTAAACGTGTTGATTGCAAGAGACTGTCTATTGCTAAGTGCTTTATAAATCTGAGGCACTGACAGAGATCACAAACACTACAAAATAAGTGAGAAGCTTTCAATTTTTCAATGTTTAGAGTAGTTAACTGGGATTGTCTAAAGAGGCCTGGCTCACTCTGAAATCAGGCCCTGCCTCCTGGGTGAGTGGAACCTAGGTTTAGGGAACGTGGGTATGAGATGGTCATCTGAAACTCAAAGATACAGGAGGGGAGAGTGGGCCTGGTGAGGTTACTCCTTGATCTGCAGACATGTCAAGGCCAAAGAAGAAGAATTTCTGGAGAAACAGGATTGGATATCCAATGGCATTTTAAGAACAGACTCAGTCATCTCAGGCAAGATTCTGTACATGGAGACCCTTAATTCTACTGTGACAAGCAGAGAATCCCTCTGGGACTATCATTAACCACAAAGAGACAGGGCTTCCCCAGCCACATAGTACCAATCCCTTCCATCCTCCTCAACTCAAACTATGGTTAGATCAAGAGCCCAGGACATCCGCTTCCCTCCTGCGACATCCTGGAGCCACTTGGTCAGATTTTATTCTCCACCAGGTTTCTGTTGCTGTTGAAACAATGCTAATACTTCCACAGAGTGAGCAGCAAATAAATACTGTTCCAATTTTTAGGCCACCAGCATGTTTCTGCTTTGTCACCAGGTTTCACGTTTGCTTTTCACATCTTTGAAAATCCCAAGTAGCTGCTCAGACAACTCAGTGATCATGATTCAGAGAAGCATGGGTAACCCAATGCCATGCTTGGGCACAATCTGTCACAAAAGAGGATGGAGCAACCTCATTGGGCTAAATCTTCACTGGGTGCCCTACAGCTTAATCACACAAAATCCACTGATGATAAAACTGACAGAATCCTGAGCTACTAAATCACGTTGCTAACTGGGTGCTTTATAAGTCAAGGTGACAACATGGTGTTTTAAGAATGGGGCAGAGTGGGGTGCAAATCTTGGCTTGGCACATCTCAGTCCAATCAGTGCTCGTTCCTGTCTATGAAAGTATTTTTGACGACAAGAACTGCCCTGGTGAGAAGGATGGAAGAGCCTGCTTTGCTCATTTAGTCAAAATGCAGGTCACTGGGAATCGCTTTCCTAGAAAAGGCTCCTACACAACTTCAGAACATGGTGAGTGAGGCCTTCCTGAAGAGTTATTTCCAGATATGTTCCCGGGAAATGCAGGCTTTCCTTGGCCGTATGTCCCTTGGGCAGGCATGTTGACCCCAGTCCTGAAGCCAGCATCTCAGTGCCTAGCTCAGTGCCACGTGCCATCTCTCCCTGTAATGTAAACCGATGAACAAAGAAGCGGAAATCCCAGTTCTTAAGAACGTAGCCTACTAAACTTTCACCCCCTGTTGGTGGTAAGGCACTTTCCTTTGCCAAGGATTAAAACAAAACTCCACTAAGAGGGAAACAAACCAGACAACTGAGTCCCTGGACCAATTCACTTCTCCCAAGCCAGGAATTCCAATGACTTGGATGCTAGATTCTGTAAGACGATGGCCAGGGACAAATTCTAACTAGAAGCTCAGATAATTTCCCATGGTCCAGATGCTACATGGTTGGATGCAAAGCTGAGAACCAGCTGACATAACCTCAGACCTTCTTCTCTTATTCTTCAAAGCTGTGGCTATGGCTGGGAGACACAGACACACAGGGGTGTTTCTCAGAGCAGCGGATATGTGATTGAAAGCATGCATGCCTCCTGGCCTCCTGCCTCTGACTGGCACACAGCAGTTTAGCGTCATCTGGGCTGTTTCTGATGGACAAGCCGACGGAGGTCTCAGACTAGAAAGTCACTCTCTTATGCAGTGTGAGAAAGATAAAGATGTTTTTACTATATACTGGGGCTGATTTTCTTGCCAAGTGTAGGCATCCTAATAATTGCTCACTCAACATTTACTGAATGCCAGGCATGTCCCTGCCATCAAGGAACTTTTAATCTAGAAAGAATGGCTGACTCAAAAAAATGATAAAAGTTGCAGGGAAAGTGCTAAGTCTACTCAAAGTTCCAGGGGGTGGGGTGGGCCTTTTTGGTTTGCCTTAGGGAGTGAGAGACAGCTTCACAGTAGCATTAGTCCTGTCGTCACTGGGCAGACCACGAGGAGGAAGCCATCTCAGGAAGCAGGAACAGTGTATAAACAAAGCACAGAGCTGAGAGCATTCTGGACCAAGCAAGGACTTGGGTGAAAGCCAGAGAATAGCTTAGAAGCACGATGGGGCAATGAGGTGGGGGCGGGGTGACAGATTTGTAATGCTGAAACAAGGAGGGTTGAGCTCATCTTGGGTGATGAGGAATTGTTGAAGTCTGAGCAGCGGTGGCACAGTCTGATGAAGACGTGAGAAAGATGACAGCTGTCAACGTCAAGGCTGGACTGGAGGATGTGGGAGTGGAGGCTAGGAGATGAGTCCAAGCCCTTGGAGATGGCTTGGGAGGGAGTGGCAGAGAAGGAGAGCTGACATCCTCTTAACTGACAGCACTTGAAGCTCAAGGAAGAAAAGAGAGGAAGAGAAAGGAGCCCAAGAGAATCCCCTGATTCAAGTTTGGTGAAAAGATACAGAGGGGCAGCAGGTGTGGGGTGAGAAGAGAGAGATGGTGAACTCTACTTGAGGCAGGCTGAGTGTCCTCACCTTGGAGCCATCCAGGTGGAGAAATCAAGTGGTCAAGGTCTCTGAAGAGGGGTCTGAGTGGGAGAACCACTTGCTTTGTCAGTAGCACATGGCTGTTTAAGCTGCAGAAGTGGGTGAGCTCACTCAGGGAGAGAGCATGGACTGGGAAGAGGGGAGAGCCAAGGTGGACCCTCAGGAGCACCAGGCTTTTAGGGGAAGATGTGGGAAGAGAAGCCCTTGAAGGAAACTGAAGAGAGAAAGACCAAGGGTGGGCTGGAGGCTTCTGGGAGAAAGTAGCCCCATCCATGCACAGATGGTGGGTCCCCGTGCCACAGGGTCCTTCCTCATGAAGCTCCTCTGGGTCCTGCTGCAGTCCACAGTGGCTCATCTTCTTGTGGCCACTTTCCACTCTCACCCATCTTTTATATGCTCTATGTCTACCTGTTGATCTTTACCGATAGGATAAAGTTTCCAATCATGCTGGTTTCTATTTAATGGTTGGGGCATGGATAAGCCAGCCACAGAGAGGTTTTGTGGGGCAGACAACAGCTCACACAGAAGCTGGGCTCCAATTAGAACGTGGGTTGTTTTTCTCAAGTGCCTGCTGCTGGAATGGCTACCAATACCATGCAGGTCAACAGGCCATGCAGCACCTGCCCCACAAACAAGGAGGCCCTACAAGAGAGAAAGCTGGAAACAATAATGCAGAAGAGCCCATATATGGAAAGTGATGTAAAGGGCAGGGAGTCAGGCATGGAAGAGAGAACCTGGAGAGAGAACCATAAAACATGAACAGCCTCATTTTCCACAAGAAGCTTCACCTGTGGTGCTCCTGGTACCCGTGGATGGAAGAGCAGCTCCCATTCACCATGGAGAGCCATGCTGACTTCAGACAACTCTATCTCCAAGATATAATGGCCTCCCTGGTCTTTGAAGGAGAGAGGAGCCAACTTAGGAGGGAGCAGGGACTAACTCTTCAGTGTTGAAGTGAAAAGGAAAACATGCCTTTGGAAAATGAAGAACCGAAGTCTAGCAGCACTATCAAGATGACTGAAAGCTGTCTTTATTTTTGGCCAGAGTGGAATGAACAGCCCAATTCTGTTCCAGCCTCTGAGCAAAAGAAAGAAGGCGCCTTGGTCTCTGGTCCCGGTGGAGCTGAGGGCATGCTCCCGTGTCCATCCTGGGATGTGTCCATGGTGACCTCCAGGAGGGTTTCCACGCTTGTGGGGAGCATGTATGGGTCTCGGAAGGCACAGAGATGGCCGAGTTTGGGTAAAATACTCAGAAGGGTTCGATACAAACAGTGGGACTAAATGTCTCGCAGTTGCCAGCAGCTGCGACATTCGTAAGTGGTGTGCTACTCAGCCTGCTTTGCATCCTTCAACAGCGGCTAGGTTCCACATCGAAAGATGCCCTCCACATGCCTGCACGTGTCCTTAAAGCACTTCAGTGAAGACACATGGTTGGTAAGGAACAGCGGCTATAAGTTTCATGACCTTTACATTTTGGGGGAATCCTGGGGATTTGCTTTTCAAAGACATCAGGGCTCCTCAGTCTATAAGATGGAGCACAAGTTGAGCCCATTAGGACCTATCTACACAGGTCATAAGTTGGCATTTGGGAATAAAGCAAGTAAAGTGAATTTACTAAGTCCTGGCCTTTAAGTTAGATGAATTCAAGACAGCGTTTAGAAAGTCAGCATTCAGAAAATAGTAACTTGTTCCCATGACAGGCATGCTGAAAAGTGTCCCAGCCACCCATGAGGCTGTGTCACTCCCACTCTGTCACTCACACCCTTATGACCCTCAGAAATGCTGCATTCATAACCTTTCTTACAAAGGTTTCTGATGAGTTCCTCTGTCTTAAAAAAAAAAAAATCACTCTTCTCAATTCCCCCCCCCCCAATCTCATTCTAAGACAGGCAGAAGTTCAAGGTCTACATCTCAAAAACAACTCAAAACCCCAAACCCGCTATTTCAGGATAGGCAATATATTTCCTTTGCTACAGAGAAAAAACTGACATAAATTTCATCTAAGAAGGACTCCTTAGAAAAGAAAAACAGCCTATTTTCACAGTCACTGGTCCCCCTCTGCTCTTAATTGCTATGTTTCTATCAAGGTTACTGAACCCAAAGATTTCTTTTTTTACCTTTATCATGACAATTTACAAATGTAAGTTTCAATTACCCATATATTTTTGTACTATCATAATGCCACACCTGGTAAGTATACCCGCCAACATTTATCTGTAATGGTGAGGCTGAAGCTCTTATCAAGAGAAACAGAGCCCCCATCTCTACCCCTTTCACACCAACAACCGCAGCAAAAGTGTCACGGAGCTTCTCACTCTTAGGAGCCCAAATCTCCAAGGTCTTACCAGCCACGAGTCTAGTGAATCCCCCACATGAACTTATCATGGGCAGGCTGGATGCTTAAAGGGTGCAGGTGAGGAGAGGACCCAGGGCTCTTAGGGAGGCTGGGCCAGGGGACAGCATGGTGCACTGTGGTCCTGGCTGGCACACCTCCATTGGAATCTTCTAAAGGTTCCCACACTCAGCCTGCCCCACGCTGTCCCCTCCTCAGCCTGTTTCTTTTCCTATTTATTCTTTGCTATAGATGACACCATGGGCTACTAGATGTGCCAGGCAAAAACTTTGGCATTGTCCTAAATTCTTCCTACTCCATCACTGTCTACCTTCAATTAGGGCACATTCAATTGAGAGCACTCTCAAATCTATCTTATGAAACCCCCACGAACACACTCCTTCTTCTCCCTTGCTTGACTTGGTCCAACTTCATCTGCCTACTCAGTTACTGACGCACCCCCACCGTTTAGCTGGCTTCCAAATCCAGAGTCCCCTGTCCCTGCTCTGATTGATATGTCTCCCACATTTCTGCCTCAGGCCTGTTTCTAATGTGCAAATCTAAGCAGGTCATTCTGCTGCTAAATACCTTCAATGTCAGGATGAAAGCCCAAATCTTTTGCAAAGCCTACCATCCAGCTTTTCCCTCTCCAGACTTTGTTCCCACGTGCCCTTAACACTCTAGCCATAGGATGTAATTGGTCAAGCTGTCTCATCACCATGCTTTCACGCATACTGTTCCTTCCGCATAGAATGCCCTTCCCACACCTTGTATATTTGGCTAACCTGGAGTCATGCTCTGAGTTTGAGCTCCAGGCCTCGTCCCCTTCAGGAACTTTCCTTGACTTCCCTCCACTTTGAATTAGGGCCCTCCTTGGTACCGGCCTTGACCCAGGGGAAGTCTCCATCCAAGACAAGATGTTTTCACAGCTGTGCAGGTGCATCAGGGATCTGTTTGTTGCTCATGCAATAATGAGTCCCTTGATGCAGGAATCATCTCCTTCACCTCTGTCTCCCCAGTAACTAGGCCAAAGCCTCTCTCAGCAAGTGCTCAAGAAAGTCAACTGACTTGATGAGGACAAAAATGAAACCTGTCAATCAGTCTTTCTTCCCTTGTCTCTGCTCCCATGGTACACAGCCTCATCACTCATCAACAGCCTGGCCTTCCAAAAAGTCTTTAGGCGTGGGGTTCATACAAAATTTCTGAGGACATGATGATAATATGAGGGGCAATGTGCTTCTTAAACCAATGAAATTCTGTTCTCTATTTCCTTTTCCTTTTTGGGATGGATGGGAATGTTTTTTCCCCGCTCTTGGCCGCCGGAAGGCTTTGTATGAGCAAAGAGGGAAGAGAGACGTTCCACTCACACGATACCAAGGGAAAGAAGGATATAACTGAGTACCAACTTAGAATAGAGAATCCTTCCCCTGGGATAAGTCACCGTGAAGCTTTTGCAAAGAACAAGGACAACTGAATTTAGAAACCATAATCAGCATATTTAGTCCAAACATGTATAACCAGTAGCCACCACGGGGCATATTAAAGGGAAATGTCCATATCCCTGTTTAATGTTCCACATCTGTTCATTAATTTCTAGTTGAGTAGCTGGTCTCATTCCTCCCTTAGCCTGAGATACTAGTCTGAGATCCCTATCCCACAGGGACATCCACTCTGTGCTTCAGAGCTGACTTAAGCCTTCAGGATGGGTATTTACTATAAAAGGAAAAACAAAGCAGGCAGATGATGTTAATCCTCTGAGAGCAGGAGCTGGTCTACTTGGGAGAGAACTTAGTGACAATCCCTGGCAGGGAACGCTGACACCAAGACAAAAAGAGGGAGAGATCGATGTTTGTGAAAAATAAAAAGAGCAGGAATGCTGGGCCGTGAGCTTTATTTCACACTCTTGACCCATGAGGTCCATTCCTAAAGGACAATGTGTAGCCAAATCTGGCTTGTCTGTCTGGATGGAAAGGAAGGCTCGGATGAACACAGTGTCTCAGCAAGGTATGCACAGCTGCTAGCAAGAAGGATGGATTCACACTAAATTAAGCTTAATTATGGGAATTCTGTATTCTTTTCCCAAGGTGTGGGGTGAGGACTGACACACAGCTCCTGGAAATCTGGACCTCTCCCAAATTCTACTACAGATTCCCTCTTGTTCTCGTAAACTGGGCGTCTAAAAACTAGACAAATAGCAATTAGATGATGGCATCGTGAGGTGGACCAGAAAGTAGCTTTAAAAGGCTGAAGACTCCTGCCAAAAGGCCGGGTCACAGAAAGGAAGAGATGTGAATCCAAGAGGAAAAGCTGGCTCTCTTTAAAAGCACTTGATTTGATTTCAGATTTCAGTTCTCAGAAAAATATGAATTAACCTGGAAAGTTAAACTGGCGTCTGCTCTTGGACAGAGGAATCAGATGACATACTCAGGACAGGCTTGTTAAGAGCTGCCTCTCCTGGGCTCTCCTGGGAGGCCATCCTGGGCAGTGTTTGATGGCAGGAGTCCTCAGGGGTGGCTTCTAGTGAAGATGTCGCCAGGTAGGGTGGGGGAGGGGCACGCGTGCTGAACACACCCTGGCTGCTGACCCTCTGGGGTGCAGGACATTTCTGCTGCGGGACCTGTAGGCTGCACCGCAAATATACTTTTCCACATGTGAACCCTACATCATTTTATCATGTTTCTTCCTTCAAATTAGTTTTGCCATTTAATTTGCTAAGGACTTTATATTTTGAATCTCACAGCAATTCTTAGGGAGAAGGACAGCTCACTAGGTCAGCAGAAAGTGGATATACTTAGAAGAGGGTCCCCTGTTTAGTCCTGTCACTGTCACCACATAGCTTGTTTTCTGAACACACGTCTTGAGCCTCTAAAGAAAATCTTGGGTAGAAGGTCTTGTCTGCATCATTTTCTGACTGAGCAGCTGTGAGGAGACAGTTCTTATCAATTCTAAAGGAAGGGCTTCTAAAAGAAGGTGATACATGGACTATCCCTTGAACTTTGGAATATTTTGGCTTTTATTATAAAGCAGGGGTGGGACATTTATTCCATTTTCTCTCATTCATTTCTCTTTAAAAATGTGCTCTCGTTACTCATTTTTTACCTCGGGAGACCAGCATGCAGTGAGCACACTTTTACCTGCCTTTGGAGCATGCCTAAGGTAAAAAGAAGGCTTCAAAACAAAACACAAAGGAAAAAGAAAACAAAGAAAAGAAAGGAAAAGGAAAAAAGAAAGAAAAGATAATGAAGCTCCTGCAACCAGACAGCGGCCCCAGCCTCGGTCCCCTGGGCGAGGCCTGCACCCTGGAGAATGGCCTTCAGGCAGGGCCTTCCTGGCCCTTCAACACAAGGGCCGGGCCTCCTTCTCGCGGTCACCAATTAGAACCACACACACACTTTCTTGGAAACCATCCATCCAGACACTCCACTTTGCTAGGAAAGAAGCTAGTCCAGAGCAACGCTATCTGTAGCCCTCTAGGTCCCTCAGATACTCTGCTGCCCTGCTGCCCAACGCCCAGCCAGGCTTACCAGGAGCATGGCTGGGCCTCCTCCCATCACCTGGGGCTCAGCTGCCTGAGCCAGCACCATGTAGCATACACTCAACAGTGGGTTTTGGTAGGTCTCCAAAACTATGACACAGTCCCCTGACAACTGTGAAAGAGGAAGAAAGGAGGACACATCCCCTTTGTGCTAAAAGGAGCTATTGTTTTTGCTGCCTGTTAAACACCTTTAAAGACCCATTTGTATCACCAGAGGAAAACATGGAGACCCATCCTACGCGCACTGGGCACGCAGCATGCAATCCACCACCAACTGTAGTTGGGGGCGGAGGAGGGGTGGAGTGCAGGCCTGAGTAGCTGAGAGGGAGGAAGGTTCAAGAACTGCTCCAGGGAAGCAGCTTCATTTCACCTGGCTGACAGGCTCCATGTTTCAGCCCGGTGCTCACTTACAACCAGCAACTGGGCAGTCTTGGGCATCTGTCTGTGCTATGCTTCTGCCGTGGGAAGGGGATTTGGTACACAGCCTCCTATGTCAACACAGATCCTTTTCAAAGGAAAGATCAAAAACAGCACAACCTCAGGACGCTTCATGTCAGCAACGAGGGTGCTCTCAGAGCCTCCCCTCGGCATCGCAGTCCCAGGAGCACAACTCGTTCTTGCTTTTCCATCTAAAATTGTTATTAGTGTGTCTCTGATGAGCATCTTTCCCTAAGGCTTTCCCAGCCCTTGAACAACTGGCATCTAAAAATACAGAATTGCATGTATCCTCTCTGAACCCGTCATGGGGAATTTGGAAATCTCTATCTCCTGATGAGTATCTTTAGAAGGGGAGAGATTTACAGCGCAACGTAGGAATATTTATTTGTGCTGCACAAAAGGCCTTTATCACCTGTATGCAAATCTGTTATCATGCTTAAAGCACTGTCAGGGAGTCTCGGTGGTATTTTTTCGTGTCCCTTAAACAGATGCAGAGAAAAGGGTTTGCAGGTTTCTCAGGGTATCAAAGGGAAAGGGAGAGAGAAAGGAAGCACTACTACAATTCTACACTAAGAGAGACTTTTAAAAAGATCCTGTGGTTTGTTTTGCTAAATTATTGATGGTTCCCTGGCCAAAGCAGTGAGGTAGAAGGCTGGAGCAGCTCAGCGTTTTTGCCAACAGGGCAGGCCAAGGAGGGAAGTCCGCGCAAACAGTGCATGCTATCACTGTCAGCTGCCACTCATCTAATTGTCTGCAGGTCACTGCATTCGGAAAAGGAAAAAAAAAAAAAAAAAAAAGGAGGGCATTGACCTCTCTTGCTCTGGTTCCTGCTTCCCAGGTTTTGGCAAGAAGCCCTGGAAGGGGAATCCGAGCCTTTTCCGCCGTGGTCAACCCTGGAGCTTGGCAAGGGAGGAGTCAGACCCGTCAGCCCAGGGCAGGGCGGGTTCCTTCTTCCTCGCTGACTACCTCTCCTTTTACCCTTCTGACTCCAAATAAAGGGAGAGACTCTGTTCCCAGTGGTTTCTCGTTTAATCACTCACCTTTCATACCACTACCTTCTTCTTGGAATGTGTTACGAGCAGTGGTCTGATCTTCTAAGTGTTCACTCCCACCACTTCCTGAAGAGGCTACACTGCTTTGTGGAGACAGGGGGGCATGATCGGATGGGAGGCACTGGGGTCCTCTAGCTCGTAAGTCCTCATGAGACATCCATCCATGTCCTAGAGGCTGGTTTGGCACATTCATGGGTGGGGTAAGGGACACAGATCGTTTCAAAGGGCTGTGGTGTGCCTGGCCTGAGAGAACTGGAAAAAAAAATAAAATGAAATAGGTTATTCCCCCCCTTGAGCCTGGGCTGCAGAAGAACCCACAGTACCTCTTAACCCTGAGCAATGGTGCTAACTGACCACTCCAGCAGGGGGTGCGGCAGGCTGGACACAGGCCTGGCCAGGCCCTTCCCTTCGGGGTGGTTATAAAGGATGCTGTCTGTACCTCTGGGTGGGTTGAGTTTCTCCAAGGAGGCTACACCTCTAGTGCCCACATGTAGCCTCAGACTTTGTGAGTTGGGATCTGGTTTTAGTTCTAAGTCTAGAAACAGGATTCGTAGCTGCAGGGTCATAAATCAGATGAAGCTTGACAGCCTGGCAAAGTGGCCACCTGCCAAGAGTGAATCAAACATGTGCTGGACAATTTTTTTTTTGAAACACACAAAACCCATTACCCATGTCATTAGGGTGGACTTCTGGAAGGGGAGGCAGGCTGGTCATCCTTGAGGATCTTTGCTGGGCTGAGTTAGAAGTGGATTCATCCTTCCAACCAGGAATCAGGGGACTATCACCTATGCAGGGGCTGCAGGCTCAGCAGGGGCCCAGCGCTAACGCGGACCGCAGGGTGCGGGTCGGCAGCTGTGTGTGAAGGGCCGATTCTTCCCCTTGGCTGGCAGCTTAGTGCCAAACTTTATATTGAAAACACTTCCAGGTAACAAGGCTTTCATTCAGAAGCCGGAAGGGTGCTCTCGGTAAACTGGGAATGGTTTTTACCAGCATGTTCAGCCCTTCCGCACTGCGGGCAACATCTGCGCAGCCCCCATTTCTAATTTCTTTTCCAGAAAACTAGGAAAAAGCAACAAAACTCACATAACTTGCCAAATTAAATTGAGGTCATTCAAGGGAGGGATTTAACCAAAATCAACGCTGAGGGAGCCGACGTTACCCTTGGTTGGTTTTTCTGGGCGTGTCAAGTGACAACTTTACAAAATAAGTCTATTCATAACCTTCTCTCCGCACTGGCTCCTGACAGGTCCAGTTTATTTTGACTGCTGCAGGACTAACATGGAATTGGGCCACATGCATTTTTAAACATTTTTCAGGGAAGCCATTAAGTTGCATCTCAGGCTCCATCCCTTCCAATGAGGTGTTTGCTCTCCCAAGTTCGGACTAGCATGGCTCTGCTGGCATTAATCTTTCTGTGTTTTTCAGTCCGCAGACCTGACATCCCCACGTAAGAAGTTCTGCTTTTTATTAAACTGTGTTTCTGGTAGGGCAGCACCCACATAAGGCCTGAACAGCAGACTCCCTTGCCCCCACTTAAAAAGATAAAGACCAGAGCCCAAGATAAAAGACTCAGCCAAAAGGCTGAGTGTTTGCAAAAGGTGTGTTTGGGGCAATAGTGGTTTGGGTAGGCGGCTCAGGGTCAGCTAGTGTTAACCAGGCCCCGAGAGCATGGAACTCTCTGTTGTCCGTTTGGCTTCCTGTAGCCAGAAGGGCAGCCTTGTGTGTGAAAGAGGGACAATCAGACAGAAGGGCCAGAAACCTCCTCATTAACAAACAAACAAACAAAAAAAAAAAAAAAGAAAAGAAAAGGGAGCTGCCGAGTTAAGTATTTATAACCTGATAAATTTCTAATTTGGGTAGATTCTATCAAAGGCAAGGAATTATCATCTAACTGCAAAATATGCAAAGGGAACATTGTTCAAAAAAAATTTTTTTTGATCCTAACAGGCTGAAACAGCTTGCATTTCCACTAAATGGACAAATGAGGAAACAATTTTAAAAGGCTTCCTGGAAAATGCATTGCTACCTGGTTGGATCAGAAATAGCAAGAGAAAAAGAGAAAAAAAAAAAAGCAGAAAAAGAAAAAAAGAAAAAGAAAAAGGGAGCAGCAGCAAAAATGAAGAGAGAAGCCAATAGGAAGAAATGCCAGACATCCAGAAAATTCATTTCATGCCTGTCTAAGTATTTATATAACACTGGGCAGAACTGTTTAGGGCTGCCCCAGGTAGGGGACACTCCAGCTTAGACATCTTTGCTTTCTGGTACCTCTGTGACCATTTCAGAATACCTGGTGGATGCTCTGAATGGTGCCAGCCACGTGTGCCCAGAGTGGACATGGCGGGGGGGGGGGGGGGCTCTTCACAGCCAGGATCAGAGTGAGCCTGAAACCATAAAAACAGGCCTTGCCAAAGAGACACACGCAGCCCAGAGCTGGTGGCACCCTTAGCACCCCGCCTGGCTAGGGATGGTACCTGAATCTATAACCATCAGTGGTCACACTGCTCAGAGAGTCCTAGTCTTTGGATGTGGAGAACAGTACAACACATAGATAATAGTTGAATTCCATTATTAGATGAAGCCAATTTGCTTCTTTCCACCTAAAGTTTTCTTAAAATCCATGCTCCCTCCCTTTGATGGCATCCTTGGGGAGGCTGTCAGTGTCCAAGGAATCCACTAGATGTTTACCTAACTTAATGGGACTTACAGGGATTTATTCATAGAAACCTCCACCCGTTTCTTTATATATTCCTGAGCTTGACTGAAATCACATGGGATACGGCATGAACTTGATCTCTGCCTCTAATAAAAAATCAATTATACCTGAGGTACCAGGGCCTTTTCCCAGGGACTTTCTACCTAAGGCCCCACCCTATCTGGAGCATAGTTTCCCACAGCGGTACCAAACTCAGAAATGTCTCCTTAGGAGCAAATCTGCTGTAGTGACCAAGCAAAATGCCTCACACTAAGCTTCCGATTTGCAGAGAGGGCTGTGGGTTTAAAGCCAGGCTGGACGCCACACCTAAATCAAAGCCAAGTAGTGCTGAGCAAATGCCTCATTTCTCCAAAGGGAACTGAGGCCCAGGGGCAAGACAGGCTCACCTTCCTGTGGGAAGGAGACCGAAGCAGTTGACAGGGGACCTGCCAACAGCGCCACTTTGGGGTGAAGGCAAGTCTTCAGGTAGAGGCCATAGTGACCACAGAGCCAAATTTGGCATGACTTCGTGTGCTGGAGTACTTTGTTTGGCAGAAAGTGACAAAGGAAATAATAAACGCCACGGACAGACAGTGTGACAAAACAGGCCGCACAGTGGTGGCATGAACGAGGTGGCCAGGGCAGAGGACCGACAGCTGTCCCATCGCTCCGTTTCCTTTTCAACCAAAAGGACACATCTGTAGTGGCGTTAAGTAGAGGAAGAATGGACATGCAGGCACAAAGAAATAAATACATAAAATTCCTTTCCCTACGAATAGGGAGAGGGGAGCAGTGAGAGCAGACATCTGAGAGGCTTTTCCCACTGTGTGAGCTGCCCCAGAACTGCTCTAGCTAGAGGTGGACCTTTGAATGTTCTCCCCTGCTGACTCTTGTGGGGCTGACAACGGTGAATGCTCCATTCAGCTGCCCCGGAGTCAGATTCGAATGCTGCAGAATGACGTACACCTTGAAAATATCTCCCTACAGATCAGAACTTGGCAAGTTCCCACAGAGTTGAGGTCCTGAGTTTATACTGCATTTGTGACTTTGAAACATCGAGGATGGAGGGACAGCATGTTTCAGGGTGAATTCACTCTAAAAACTCCCTGGGGAGCAAAACTGTGACTCTTTTGCTCTTGAAAAAAACTGAAGCTAAAACTTAATGTGGTGTACAGTATAGAGTCAATATCACTTCTATTTTTAGGACTCTCTACAGGAAAGTTCAGGCATGTACACATGTATATGTATGTATGTATGCGTACATGTGACAATAGAACGCTATAACCTTTGGAACATTTATAAATTCCAGTGAACCAAAGATAAATAATAAATATTGAGTAAGTCTAGTTGAAATATATGAAAAGCAGCTAAAAATAATCTTGTTACAGCTGTGAAACAGTACAATACAGAGGGTCTTCTAATCTGGCAGTGAACTCTGTCACAGCATTTGGGGCCAGCCGGCTTTTCTGACCTCTACTAACCTTATGATTTCTTTTTCATCTCCAAGCATCTTTAATGAGACTCCTTTCAACACTTTTTTTAGGGGGAAATACGATACCTGGCACTGGGTTCTGTTCTTATATTTTCTTGAAAACCTGGAAATCAGATTGCTTTCCCCTTTTCTTTGACCAAACTTGACTTCATCTTGATTTTTAGTTATTGAAACGAGATTCAGGAAAAGACTTTAAAGGATAGACTCTTTTAAGAAAATTGGGTATAACTACTTTTCCTGCCGTTTAATATAACAAATAATAGGTTTTGTGTAAAGAGGAAGGTTTGGGATACTGGCCCCGCGATCTCCTTGGGTCCCTGTCAGGTTAAGTGTCATACCTCCCGTCAGAGAGCAGTGATCCTGTAAACGAACAGTCCAGACAACTGATGCTCAACTCTTACACTGAACCTTTATCCTAACAAACTTCAGTGGAGGTCTTTCGAAGACACACTGTGTACTTACTTCTCGTTCTCCTTATATTTATAAAATGAATGCAAATAATGCTTAAAAATGATTACTGTGAGCATAGATTAATAACATTTCAGAGCCAGAAGACCCTGAAAAGGCTATATAATTCAATAACTCCTATGTTGTGAGCTGTGGGCCCCTGGGTGGTGGGAGGACCCAAGAATCCCTATGTGCCCTGGGCCTGATCAGCAGATGAAATGCTGTGCTATAAACGGTTTTCATATGTATCTAGAGAATATTAAAATTATTATTCATTAGGTAAACTCATTTATATTTGCTGAAGTCATTGCTCTTGTCATTTTTTCCCCCCATCATCAGATTCCAAGTACAATCACTGTTTTATGGGGACTCCAGTTTTTTAATCTCTTGTCAATGAGAGAGATGATGGCTATTCTCTGTGGTGTCTGTTGAGTTGCACGGTGGCCTCGGGAACTCGTATGTTTAAAATTTTCTGCACGGCCTCCACAGTCACACTACCTCCTCAAAGCCAATCAGCCCCCACTTCTCATGCTACCACTGTGCGTTTCTACTAATTTCCAGGCTTAGCCTTTTGCTCTGGAGTCTAGGATCTAGACTGCTGGAGCTGACCTCCTTTTGAATAAGTGCATTAAGGGGGCCCGCACTCCTAAAGTCACCCTCTTTCATCAAACCCAATAACCTGTCTTCTCAACTCAGCGTTGGGCCCTGCAGCCTCACCAGGCCCTTCTGAATTCAGCCACAGAGACACGATTTGCAATTTCACCCTTCTTTCTTCCCAAGCCAGTCTCTCCATTTCTCATTCAAGAAGCTGTCCTTTTCATGGAAAACGGATGCTTCGTTAATTTTTCAAATTCTAAATGCCCATGTGATAGAACTCAGGGCGGTGGCTAGTACAACTAAACTTTACAAAATCGATTCATTTCAATTTAGAGATTTTTAAAAAGTAGAATGAGAAAACCAAACATCTGCATATTATTTTAAAATACTTAGAACTTCTTTCCTGAATTAAAAGGTCCTGTCCAACTCCCTACTGATGATATACATTGTGTGTGTCAAAAGGCCATGACAAAGCACAGGGAGCAGTCCACTCACGTGTTGCTGGTGGTGCTCTTTAACAATACTCCCTAGACCCTACTCTACTACTCAGAAGTATCGGTAGAACCTTGCTGATTTGAAAAGCTCATGCAACGTACAATTCTTATGTTTTGCTGCAGGAGGTGGTTGATTCTTGTCAAGTTTAAAGGAGGAAGAGCTCAAGCTGTTGTCAGCTATAAAATAGCTATAGCCTTTGTTTCAAAGTTATTGGAGAGAATGTTCTGTTCATTCCTTTAGTTTAGGCCTGCCTAACAGTCGTGTTTCAGTTCCATCCCAAGAATTTCTTCTGAGAACACTGATTTCAGAGCATCTAAGGAACTGCTACTAAAGGCTTTCTATTCACAATGAGTACTGCTCACTCCACTTGTATGCATAATTCTAAGCATTTGCTTAAAAAACAAAAAGCCAACATTTTAGCGAGGCTCAGTGGTGATATGACATTAGACCCTGGATTCCTCTTCTTTAGTTGGTTTTGTGGTGCCACGACCAGTAATCTGAGGCCCTGTGGTGGGAATCTTTGGGGAAGAAAAGATTAATAGTACTGTAAGAATACATAAAAAATCCAAAAAACAAAACCAGAGTATTTGATCAGTGACATCATGCAAAAAAAAGACAAAATAACACCAGTCACATTTATGGCCAAGAACAGATTTGTGTTGGGGGGGAAGGAGGGTATTAATTACTAAGGTTAAAATTAACATGCTCTGCCTCATTGCTTTAGGGAATAGATTAAAAGCAAATCTGGAAGGTTATATGCCTCAACTCTGCATGCTTGCTCTCTGCTTCTTGCCCAAAAGTTTGGAAAACCAGTGCTCACAACATCTGGACACCAGAAGATGATTCCCCCAAATAGCTTCAGACTCCACCTCATTCTGGGGGAAGAAGAAAGAGCACACTGCAAAACAAAGATGTGCTGGGTGGACCAGGTGTTCCCGACTAGCCCCAGGAGGAAGCCACACACCCTCTGAAGAGAAAGTATACATTCATCTACACAGCAAAACAAAACAAATGGAGACTCCAGAAGAAAACAAAGCTGCAAGGACATCCCAACAAGGCTGACAAACACACACTGCTAAACCTCTTTTTCCCCATTCAGTCTCATTTTCACACTGTATTGAAGGGAACGCATCCTGATGCAGGGAAAAGCACCTGGAGAGGCTCTTCCATGATGTGAGTCCTTGTCACTGGCGTCAGCCCTTATTACTCCACAGACGGCTCAGCCTTTGGGCAGAGCAAAGATGTAGGTTTCTGCCTTCACATTATCACTTAAACATTTGGGCTTTTAAGAAGTAAATGAAAATGTTTCTGGCAGACTTTTATTGCTGCATTAATCTTGGGTACATTTCATTTGTTCTCTTTTGTCAGTTTCTATAATGGCAAAACTGGGTGTCATCCAGTAGAAAAGTCTATTTTAGATAACTGCTGTTTGACTTTACATCATCATTATTTATAAAATAAGTTAGACAAGAAGCCAATATATGCATTTGATAGAAATCAGTAGAATCTTACAAGCTTAACTTCAACTCAAGCAGTCCTAAAAGGAAACAGCCCAAATCCTCCCATTCCACTCTATTGAAACCAGTACATCAACTATGGAAGTAACCTGACACCACTGAAGCAGATGGTTCAGCCAAGTTAAGGAGGGGTTACCCCAGCCATTTCTAAGGTTCCCGTATACCATGTAAACTTCTCCTTTTCTGCACTGTTTCTTTTCATATCTATAGTCATATCTCTGTGTACTTAACCCCCAGGTTTCTTAATCCTTAGGTTTGTTCATGGAATTTCTATCCTTGTGGAAAGTGAAGAGTTTAAACAGAGCTATAGTATTTGAATCATTTTGTTTATGACACCAAGTAATTAACTGAGTCAAGCAAGTGCCCAGGAGTGAATCGAAGTGGATATTTCCTTTTTCACTTTCCAATGTATCCATAAAAATGCTCCAGTCACTGTGTTTAAGGAGGAGAGATAGTGGAGAAACTCAGAAAGATAGATGTTTGGTGACAAAACTTCCCTCCTACCCCTTTCTTAAAAGATAACTCTCAAATTATAACTGCTATTACCTTAGCTCACATGTCTATCCAGGAAGTGCTTCGTAGGTTTACAAAAATGCACTGTCCATCCTGTGCTTAACACATTCAGGCTGCTGACAGTGAGAGTACCAGCCAAGCAATCCAAGTTTGGAACTGCGAATAACCAGGGGTTCATGATTCAGCAATCAAGCCCCCTTCAGAGCATCAGTCCCAAGGCCACAGTCAGGGTCACTGTTTAAATCATCACGGAATCAATCACTATCAGTGCTTGTCCAGAGAAGAAGGGGACAATCACTTAAAAGGGGCTTACAAAGGGAACCTCGTATTTTGGAACCTTGTCTACTCATTCTTGTCTTGAGTTGAACTATGGGCAAAGTCTTCACTGCTGCTGGAGCTTAAAAGCCTCCCAGGTAAGAGGGCAAGGTGGCTCTTAAATGCACTGATTAGGCTAGGATCAGCATCATTAGAAGATGCCTAAATCCTACTGCCCTCAGGCAGTACTAGCCAAATTTGCCACCATTTGCACTAGCCAAATGCAGGACCAGTGCCAGGATTTCAGAGTGTGAAACTCTGAACTTGGTCTTGATTAAGCAGCAATCATTTTTTTTTCTTTCTAGTTTTAGGAGAAGGGTTATAAATAATTAGAAATGTATTATGCAGTTCTAATTCTTAACTTAGCTCCTTGATAGAATGAGAACTGGAAATTCTCAGCATTTCGGCCAGCAGGGCAATTTACTGGTGAAGGAACTGGTTCTTGTTTTCATTAAAGCATTCAATCTAAATGTCAAGTGTAACAATACACATAAATGACCATTCAAAAAAACCACAATTTGAGCTTACACTGCTAATTAGATTATTTTTTGGAGGGGGGGTTAATTAAGAGAAATTGGATGGTTTAGGCTCTCCTGGTTTTTTAATTATATTTAATTGAATCACCATGTGATTCAAGACCAGCTACCGAGGCCTCACACATCCCAATTCCCACTGTCTCTTCACCTTCAGCCTCTTCTTGAATTCTAAACTGTCACAACCTGACCCTGGGAGTGCTGGAACACAGTGAGATTGGTACTGTGTTTGTAAAATTGATTTACTGTGGTCTGTAATTACACATAACGATTTGAATTTTTGACTTGGCACTGCATTTTTCATTTAAACCGTACCGTTCTTCTCTACCCCAGAGAAACAGCGTTTACGTAATTGCTCTCATCTCTTTGGGTATTATAAATCAGTCCTGCAATAAAAGACTTCCAGAGACACTGCAAGCACGAGGTTCCTGGCATAATTCAGCCCCCAGGACTGTTCTAGTTTAAGGACAGGAATTGAACAGCGTTCATTTCTTACTGGATATGAGGTGCAGAGGGCTGTCTGGAGACTTCAGATCCCGGCAGCAAAGAGAACAGGCTGGAGGGCGATCAGGAGGGCTGGGCTGACCCCAGACAGCCAGCCCAGATCCATGGGTGAGTTCCCTTTGGGTCCCCCTTCACCTGTCATACAAGCTGTCCAGTGTGTGTTTATTTCTCTATTATGTCTTATAAACCACTGATCCTCCGTATTCACAGGTTCTGTATTTGCGAATTCACCTATTTACTAAAAATTTATTGTAACCCAAAATCAATGCTCGCAGCATCTTCATCATCATTCACAGACATGCACAGCGTGGCAAAACATGAGTCCCGGGCTGGGGTGAACAGGCCTCGGTTGCTTGGCCTTCCTGTGTGAGCTCTCACACTGGAAACCAGTGTCCTTTTCAAGGTCTGTTTAGTGCCATGTTTTCCTAACGCTGGTGTTTTTCACTGGTGATTTTACTGTTTAAAATGACCCCCAAGCGTAGTGCTGAGATTCTGGCTACCGTTCCTCGGTGCAAGGGGCTGCACTGTGCCTTAGGGAGAAAACAGATACATTAGATAAGCTTCCTTCCGTGAGTTGGAGTGCTGTTGGTCCTGAATGCAAGTGTTAATGAATCAACACTATGTATTAAATAAGACAGCTTTAAACACACATGAAACAACATTATGTATTGATAGGTTGATGGTAATGGGATGAGGCTTGTGGGAACCTAACCTAGTGAATACCTAGCAGCAGTGGTTCAGCGTTTGCTAATTCAATGTCCCAGTGACCTTACAGAACATCATTACTGCAAATAATGAGAACTGACTATATCGACAGATACAGGTATAAAAAAATTCTTCGTTCCACCTCCCATTCTGGGACATTTTTTGTCTTATCTGTCACATTTTTGTCTTAGGCTAGTAGTTCTCAACCTTGGCTGCACATTCAACCCCCTCTGGGGCCTTTAAAAAAACCCCTGATGCCCCGGTCCCATCCCAAACCAAGTAATTGAAAATCCTTGTAGTGGAGTTGGAGTGGAGTGGAGTACTTTCTGATGCACCTGAGTGGTTTTCATAGCTAGCCAGGCTGAGAACCATCTTCCCTCAGTGTTCCCTCCAAACTCTGCCCACATCCTGGGCACCGCAAACCTCCCCAGGATGGCCACTGCTTCTTGCTGGTCTTAATAAGATTCCGCCAAAGAATGGGTATCTTGTTTACCTTTTAAATGGCTTGGTAAAGAAAGCACAAATCATTGCATCTCTCACTGATATTCTGTTTGCTTTGGGTTTACATGCAGACTTCTGCTCAGGATTTTATCACTCTTGCCCTACCTGCCAGTAGAATAAATGATATTTTGGTACCAGAGTTCCAACCTGAATGACACTTGGGCAGAAGTTTCTAAAGACTCCCTAGACTCCTGAGTAAGAGTGCCTGCCTCTTGCTGTGGCCATTTCATTCTTGCTAAGCAGGAAAAGAGGGTCAGGGGTCAGCTCCAGGCACTTTCTGAACATGAATCAGCTGCAGAACGCTCTGAGTACATTCTCTCTTAGTCTAGAAATTCGGCTCATGAGAGCATAACTGATTTACAAACAGTCAAAACCAAAAAGTGTTCCAGATCTATGGACCAGTGACATCAACATCATCTGGGAGCTTGTCAGAAGGGCTGGACTTTCAGGCCTCATCCCAGACCCAGAATTAGGATCTGTGTTTTAAGATCCCAGGAGATTTGCGTGCACATTCAAGGTTAAGGAGTACTGGCTACACACTCAACCCTGACTTGCTGGCTTGACACTTGTTCTGTTGACATTGGTTAAGCACCATCTACAGCAAAAGCAGCCTGCTTTTGTAAGAAGCATTGGGGATTTGGGTTGGAAGTCATATGGCCTTTCTGTGCCTCAGTTTCCCCCAGCAGTAGATAGCAAAGGCTCCATCATATAGGATTGTTGAAAAAAATTTATCATTTTTTGTACATGAAAGTGTTTTGCAAACTGTCAAGTCCTACAGAAATATTAGTTATTAGTTGTCAGAGTGAGAATACCTCAGTATAAACCAACACATAACTGAAAAAGCAACTCAGAGTACTAGTCAGTCTAATGATATTCATGGAGCATTTTCAGTGTATTATGTGCAGTATGAAAAATATCTTTGATTATCTGATAGTGTTTCACACATTTACAAGAGATGAATTTTCTACCACGGCCTGTCGTACCGAAAAGTGTATCTTTGTTGCTCTTTCAGAATTCTTTTCTACATTGACAAACTTTTCTCTGCCCCAATCAGAATTATCTTCCTTTGGTTCAGACTCAACTTGGTCTTTCCTTTACTCTCATTCATTTTAAGTGTTCATATGTCATTTCCATTCTGGAGGGTGAGAGCATGTAACCTTCTTTTCCATTAAATTTCAGTGCCCAGAACTCCTCCTGAGGCCTTCTCTTTGTCCTGACATTGGTGAGCCACACTGATTGCCTGAAGTCCTTATGGAAGAGCCTGAGTACTTCCACTATGTTTAGAAATTCAAGCTAAGAACCTATTAGGTAGGTAGGTGACACTGGGTTCTTCATATGCAAAACAAGGGGATTGGACTAGACGAATTCCCTCCTTCCTTCTTTCCTTCAACAGACATTTGCTGAGTCGCCGCCATGTGTCCTGCTCTAAAAGCTGAGGGCGCAGCATTGAAAAAGCCATTACAGCCCAGTGGCTGATCTCTCAGCCCCTCCCTGAGCCAATCATCTATGATGCTATTAGCATATTTATGCAGTGTCATTCTCATTTGGACAAGATATTTTCCTCACCTTGTTTGTTTCTCCAGATTTTCAAGAAGTCTGCTTTGTAATTCCAATAGAACAGCCCCCGAGGGTGTCTGGGTAAAGGAGCCTCCAGCCACTCACCGCAGACCAGATTCTGGAGAAGGGAAGGCACTAGCTTCTCTCATCCCTCCCTCTTCCTGGCTCATCACAATGCTCTCCTTCCGCCCACGCATTTTAGGCTTTCACAGGAGGGTGACTGAATGGATGAATGCTCCGTCTCCTTAGTCTGTTTCTTTCTTCCCAGCTCTGGGCTGGGATACTGTACTGCCCTCTCCCTAAATGCAACCCAGAAGAACATCCTTAGGACCAGCTTTCCTGGACCTTCATCACCGAAGAGGAGCCACACGAGAGTGAGCACAAGAGCGGTACCAGCTACCACTCGTCGAGGCCGACCGAATGTCACGTACTCGCCAAATATGTACACACGATGTTTCATTCGACCCTCACTTACTGCCTCACGAGGTGGGTTCTAGCATTACTCCTCCCCACCACATACGAACACAAAAACACTTACTTCACAAAGAGGAAGCTGAGGTGCAGAGGGTAAGGGACTTGGCAAAGATCTGACAGCCAGGAAGAGGTGAGAACCAGGGTTCAAAACCCAAGGTTCTCTGACCGGCAAGCCTCCCTCCTTCAGCCCAATTCTACACTGCTTTTCATGGCAAAAAGAACTCTGGCCCTGCCACTGAACACTCAATAAACCCAAATCCTGAGCAAGTCCATTGGCCCCTTATTCAGGGTCTCATAGCACTCATCTGGAAAATAGTTACAGCAATGGTGATAACTCTCTTCCCTCCCTTTCAGGGTTGCTGTGGGATCACATGCTGCCAGCATCATCTATCCATCCACCCATGCATCCATATATCCATCCATCCATCCATCCATCCACCCACACACCCAATACTTGCTGAGCATGTGCCCAGTGCTGGGTATGTGCTGGGTA
Source organism: Vicugna pacos (assembly GCF_048564905.1). Lineage (NCBI taxonomy): Eukaryota > Metazoa > Chordata > Mammalia > Artiodactyla > Camelidae > Vicugna > Vicugna pacos. The sequence continues at coordinate 56,120,561 of NC_132992.1, read as the reverse complement.
CTAGGAAGGATGATGAAGGCCCACTAAGAGATGAGTGCAAGATGCTTTTGAAGTCAGCTTTTCGCCTTCCCAGAAAAAGTTTAAGCCAACCTCCTCATTCACTCATCAAACACTTAGTGAGCATTTCTAAGCATAGGGCACTATGCTAGTCACTAGGGCTACAGATGCCAAAAAGAGAACAATAAAAGACAAGGCTGCACAGATGCAAACAGTATCTTTCATCATTTATTAAGCCATCACCTATCACCTTCCATCATTTATAGGCACACGGCAGCTAGGAGCCGTAAGGCAAGGTTGATATTCTAAGTAATACTTTACATGAAGGTGAAGAATTGCTGAAGGAAGTAAAAATTTTAGGTGATTTCAGTTTCAATTAATGTGCTACTGTATCTCAAGGACTAATGAGAGTTTTTGAGGAGGTGGTAATACACCAGATCCCTCTCTGAATCCTGGCTCTCGTTTTAGAATGACAGTATCAAGGGAAATACATGCAAGTCAGAAAATCTCTCCTCTCTGGCTTCTGTGGTAAATGTGCAGGCTGTTTCCTTGGCTGCAAGTTGGCTATCCCATGCAGCCATTTAAGATCCATGGCTCTGTGCGGCCTGAAGATTCCCTGTCATTGAATTAGAAATCACCGGCTCCGCTGCACAGGAAGCATCTCTTTTCCATTTGGGCTTCCCCCAAGTGGCTCACAAAGCTTACGGGTTTGGTCTTGCGTGGGTGTTCTGAGGGCAGAGTCAGGCGAGCCTCTGCATAAAAAAAAGCCAAACCAGGATCTTTTCATTTCAAATTAAATGCTGGAGGAGCAGTAGACTTAAGAGAAATAACCTAGTTTTTTTTTCCCCCTTCAAAGATGTAAAATAACCATGAATTCTCCCTAAACGGAAAGCTGTGCTTCAAGAAGGGTACCCCCAGAAATGAACACTGACTCACCAGGTGCCCGATGGGGTGGGCACAGAGTTTCTCAGTCCTGAGTCCAGCCCTCAGGAGGACTGGTAGAGGACAATGCCCACGTTTTCTTAAAACATAGATGTTGCTATTGTTTAGATACCAATGGAGTTGGTCCTGACGGAATTTTAAAGATGGTGCTACATTTCTTAGGCCCTTCCTCCAGGAATACTATTTTCAGAATACTGGAACTGCAGGGGCCCTGCAATGTGTTCTCTTCATTTATTTACTCTTCAATTATCTGAGAATTCCAGAACTTTAAAACAGGAAGGCACTTTAAGAATCTGATTTAGAAATCATCCAATCTACCTGCCTTGCCATGTTATCACTTAAGGAACCAGAGTCCAAAAGAGATACAGCAGTTGCCAAGGTCACTCAACAAAGCTGACACTGAAGGTGATACTAGAGCCCCTGTGTTTGTGGTCTTTATCATTCAGATTATACCAACGGTCATTAGTCTTCCTATCAATGTCACTGATAGAGGGATAGAATAATAAATCTGTGATTTAAAACAGATAATCCAGATAACACCAGAATAATACATTGCAGGACCTGAATGTTGAGGCCTGTGTACATCACAAACAATGTAAGCCAAACACAGCAGGATCAGGGGCCTCCAAAAATGACTGCATGCCATCAGGTTTTTCCAGACCCAGAGCTGTTGCGTCTTCACAGTGGGCTGGCATTTTTCCAGTTCTGGGCATTTTGTGCACCTGTCCTCCTCATACTGGCTGGCCACCACTGTTGAGCCTTCCGCCACCCAAGTCCTGCCATAGGACCCTCTTGTTTGTGCCTAACTGGTCAGAGAGATCGCCAGCACTGATGTGAAGTTAAGTATTGTTTGGAGATTGGACAAAGCAACATCTTTTTTCAGCCAAAATCTATGCCAGTGGAAGACTTGTTTCTCCATTATAGTTAATCTTATTCATCAGTTTGGGTTGTATTTATTTAATTCTGTGGGTTTTATTCTGACACTACATTTATACAGAGGCTTACAACTGGGATGTCTATATGTATATCTAGAAGTCATCAATTATAAACCTAATTATCTAATTAATTGACCAATTTGTCATTTGAAAAGACTGGGCATCTTCACAGGGATGACACTATGGTAAGACCTGGGCCCTAGAGATGGTTATTTACGGTTTATTGACACTTTATAATTCGTGCAGAATCTGTCCTTTTAGAGCCCAAAAAAGCTTCAGGGATCTTTTAATGGATCTTTTTGTTCTTCCCAGCCTAGAAACTGTCTTATCTGAGGGAAGGAAGGTGACAGGCTGAAGGTCACATTGGGAAGAAGAACTGGGCTCTAGGTCCACCTGGCAATGGGATCTTCAGGCAGTTGCTTCCCTTTCAAATACAGACCTTACTTTAACAGAAACAGGTGACATCCTATTAGTAATGAGAGTTATGGTAAGAAGATCACTATCAGGGCTTGAAGTCTGAGCTTGAAGAGGGAGTTCTGGGGGAGGTAAGATAATCCAGATACCTCTCATTAAAGATTTTAATTTAGGAGACAGACTTTTCCCCATTTAAAATTAATGGCCACGAGCAACATACAGTTTGACAGCAATATTTCACCTCAAAGACTGAAATAATTAGGGATAAGATAGTGATCATTTGTTGGGCTGTAAGCATTATACAAAAAGATCTATATTATGTCATTCATTCATATATACATTCATTCAACAAGTATTTATTTAACATCCATGGTATGCCAGGGAGGGTTCTGGACAGTAGGAATACTGTGGTGAACAAGGCCAGGTCCCTGGCCTTTTGGAATTTATATTCAAGTGGGGGAGATAGATAATAAACAAGTAAACAAGTTAAAATGGACTTTTAATTTATGTAGATGTTACTGTTCCTTCTGAAAACTCACTAACATGACAGCAATGGCATAAATGCACAAGGAAAAGGATGCAGAAGAGAAGACAGGAGATGACAATGGGTATCAGCAATTATTGAAGTTGACAAAATTTTGGAAGCTGGAAAATGGAAGAACATGGAGGTAACGGACTCAGTAGACCAAAGGAAGGTGATACCTGTGCCCACAGCAATTGTGAACATGATGGTTCATGCTGCAGAACCCCCAAGTTCAGGATTCGGAGACCAGGTATCTCTGAAGGCAGGGGAGCAGGGAGGGGCTGAAAATAGTAGGTTTGGCAGAAAATATGTCTAAGACACAGGGAGACCCTCAGATTCTTTCCCCGACCCCACAAAACCAGGCAACTACTGTATCATCTTAGCGTCTTTCTCCTAACAGCCCCTAGAACCCAGGCAGCCAGGCCTGTATCTTCCAGAAGGAGAAAAGGATTCCTCTAGGGGAAATGGGCTAGTTCATGAGTTAAGAATTACAGCTGTGAGTCCCACCAAAACAGCCTGGCCAGGCCCGACCAGATCTCCTGGTGGTGAAATTCATACACACAAGTTCTAGTGCCTTGCTCTTAAACGTAAGGCTCTTGCTTGAGAGACAGGGTCCAAAACAAACAGAAAAATTAACTCAAGGAAGCACAGACTACACTGGGAGCCAAAAGAGTCTCCAAACCCCAATTGTACCATCTTCAGAGATAACAGAAAAAAGATTTACACCCAAGAAACAAGAACAGAATGAGATAAAAAAAGGAACATTCAAAGAACAAGAAGTTTTGCATGAAAATACAATTGCAAAGATTAAAAATTATATAGTAAGTTTAGAAGATAAAGTTATAGAAATCATCCAGAAAGTAGAATGAAAAAACTGAATGTAGAGTAAAAAGACTGAAACTAGGAAAGGAAAAGTTAAGGAAATTAGAGGATCAAAAGAGAAGTGCTATTATCTGATTAAAATGAGAGAGGATTATTTTTAAAATTTGAGAAAATTTCCTAAAACTGAAGGAGCACAAGTTTTTAGATTAGAAGGGTTAGTGTAAAGTCTTTATCTCTAAAAAAATGATTGAACTTAGACCCAGTGAGGACTTTTGCAATCACTCATGGGTGGTGATTGTCACCCCCCTTTTTAATATGAGGAAATCAAGGCCAAGAGAAGTTAAGGCATCTCTCCAAAGTCACACAGCTTGTAATCAGTGGAACTGGGAATCAGTGGAATCAGTCAGATCCAGGTTGGTCTGACCCCAAAGCATGTCCTCTGAACCACAAGTTGATACTGCCTGAGACATTTCTGGACTCTGATTCTGCCATCAGCATAATCAGCAATCCTGCCATTAATCCATGCTACCAGCAAGTGTTCTTGAACTTGCCAGGGCATAGCAGAGCACAGAGTGATGAGAAATGGAGTCATTTGCCCCAACTCTCCCTTTAATCCTAAAAACTAGGCCCCTGAATGGCTAGATTTGTGAGGGATGCAAATTGGGGTAATTTGGAGAGTCAGACTCATCTTCGAACTATAGGAATTGAGGGAAAGCAAACTTCGCCAAGCACCAAAGGAAGACCCAACTCCACTTGCGAGGGCTCAGAGATAGGATTTCCAGTGGGATCCTTGTGATCGTCATGGGTTCATTTGAGGTAGAAATTTCATCAAAATTCTGATTGGTATTGGGAGTCTAGAGATTCTTTAGGATGAAGATCAATCTAGGTATCAAGCTGGCTTCTTCTAGACTTCTAACGGCTCAGCCAGAGCCCTGAATCTTTGCTAGTCTGGATCACTCCAAGGGGCTGAATCTAAGCTGATGGATCTAAAAGAGGAAGAGGCAGAGGAGAAAGGAGTTTCTCTGTACCGACTTCCCAGAGTCAGGATTCTTAAGAGAATGATCCCAGCAGATGTTTTATATCTTTCAGTCCATGACATTTAAGGTATCAGGGAGGTCTCATATGGCCAATATCTCCAGAAGTAAATCAATTACCCAATATGATGAAGTGGAGTTGAAAAAACCTGACCTACAGGTAAAAGCAATCTCTTGGCTCAAGGAATTTCAGCGGCCCTTTTGCTTGGATATACACCAGTTTGAGTCTGACCTCTGAATGTATAAAACTTGCTCCTAAGCCACTGCAGGGGCAGCCAAAAATACAAAACCTTCTTTGTTCTTGGCCACTTGGTGGCTAATTTTCCCGTGTGAAGACCCAAGAAATAAACATGAAATCTTTTACTTGTTCTGTCTTTTAAGAGAAAGCACTTATTTTTTGTGATGATCCTTCTAATAAGTTTGTTCACGCAGCTGCAGAAGGATGGAAGGCAGCTCCCGTGCAGACATGTGGACCTGAATGAGGAGATGGTCATGAGCGTGACCCCGGCATTGAGCTATCCTGGTTGAGCGCTTAAAGAGCTTTTCTCTGAGCCACTGCTTCTCCAGTACCCCCTAATTAGCCTGCTCTCTGAACTGCATACAGATGGAGTGGCAAAAGAATAACTCTGGAAGCAAATAAAAATTATGCAGCTGCCTCTAGCTGGAGATCACCAATAGAAAATTAGGGGAAGAACTGTGACCATACAAAGCTTTAAATTCTCTCACCAATCTCATAGGTTAAAAAGAAAGCCTTCATGCCACACATCTTCGCTTGCAAGACATCTGCTTTCTCTGAGTATTGACAAAACTCACTCCTGAATGGCAGTGAGCTATGTAACAAGGTTTACCTTGAATTCAGGATCTGCAGCTCAGATCCAGACTCAGGGACAGGCTGGCCTCAGTCACACCGTCAGTTGTAACCAAATTAGAGACACTTTTGGGAATCAAGGACTCTCAGACTTGGTAGTGGAGCACACAATCCTTTGCGATTCCAGGTGAATTTGGAGCAACATCACCAAAATTAAACAAACATACAGATGTGGTCATTTTTACCCACAGATGCCATGGCTGTACTTGTAGTGAGCTTTGACTTTTAGAGTAATACTTATATATAACATTTAGTCAGGATATTAGAATGATCCTGCTAAGCCTACCAGAGTTAATAACATCATAGGCACAAAACAATTTCTTGGATGATGGTGAACATGTGTGAATAATTCCCTTTCTCACAGCCTATCTCCCTGAGGTCTAACGACTACTCCAAAATTCTTCCAACTTCCTAAACATGCTGCAGTCCTGAGCATTCTCTCAGTGTACCCAGTAGACGCAGACCCAGGCAGTGTTCTAGCCAACCCCTCATGTCAGCATCTTTCCTCAGCAAGTTCCTCTTTCTAGCTCTTCCCAAAAAGTGTTTGGGAAGGCTGCCCTCTTTGCGTTTAGAAACACAGCTGGAGGTGGGAATTGGAACCACCACCATGCCATGCAACACCATGTAAATGACTTCTGAAAAACAGCAAACCCAAACCAAAAAAAGTCACCTCAAGGATTTCAATTTACCAATCAGAGAAGACTATCACACACATTGTTAAAAAAAAATTACCTGATGAAATCCTCTCAATATTTATTTTAAAATACTTTACAGATCATTAACTTTGAGAATCCCAAATCTTAACCTGATTTTAAGAGTTCCTGCCAATGAACATTAATTCAAAACCAAGACAGTTGATACCTCCAAATTATAGTTTTAGTCAGTGGGAAAATAATTTGATTTAAAAAAGGTCATTTCAGACAACCTTTAAAGAATAAACCCACTGTGTAAATGAGGTTTGTCTAAGGTATATGTTCTCTTCCATATGCTTCACCCAGATACTAACGGTAGATTAGGAGAGTATGCTAAGTTTCTTAATGCTTGCCACTGTCATCCCTTTTCTGTGAGAAGTTGAATTTCCAGGCTCTCTAAGAGAGTGTTGGGTGCTGTAGTCATCTGTTGATGCTACTCACAGATGCCTCTCGGGAAACTGGGTCTGAGGGATACACATCTAATTTTATTTTGACTTGGGTAGAGCATAAGTGGTTGTGTGTTTTAAATCCAAAGTGAGCAGTAGCTTTTGAGATAGAGCCCTAAAGCTGCTTCCCACCTTGGAAATGTTTGACTTAGTGGCACAGGTACAAGACTGGCATCATGCCAAACACTGATCGGATCTCTTCAAACAGCCTTCAAACAGTCCACATTTCTTCCAAAAGAATCACATCATCATGAGGCCACAATCACAGAGCAAGGGTGGCTTTCAGGTGGCCTGTGATCCGGGCACCAGGCAACTGAACCTGGTGAGCCTCCCATTTTCTTTCTTTCTTTCTTTAAGCTCAGAAAGAACAGAAAATCCGCATTTGGATTCTACTTGCCATGGAGTTTCATCATCACCAAGATCTCTGCCTATATTTTTTGCTAATTTTCTTTTCTTTCCATGTGACGCAGACCAAGGAACTCAAGATAGTACCCTTCATATTATTAAACTCCAATACGTTTCTAAATTATCAAGTCACTCTTTTTTTAGTATTATTACTCTGGGCTAAATTACCCTGTCTTTTCTTTTAGAATGCATGTCTTTTTATTTTCTCACTCTCTTCACTGACATCTTCATATCTTTTTCATTTTATAGGTATATTTTTTATTTTTAACAGGTAATACATGGCACTATCTACTCCCTTCAAATGGGAGAGTGGAAAGTAATCCTCCCCATTCCTATCTGCCAGACTTCCCAGTTCCACATTCTAGGTAACAGTTACTGGTGTTCACATTTTTTTAAAAATGAAGGAGACCAAAATCAGATGAGATTCTCACTGCATGTAGTTAATGCTGAATATAGCAGGAGGATCTCTTCCTGGCTTTGGCAGTGCCAGCTCTCTTAGACGAGGCCAGCACATTAGTTGGCATTTCACTCTCCTCCTCCCGCTCACCCCAATATAACAGCACTACATACTCAGCAGCAGCAGTGCCATGTGAGTCAGAGTTTCTCCTTTGGAAGCACAGACTGAAAGCACTATCAAGGGTCCTCAGGGGTCATGCAGCCTCATGCCATGATAAAGCAGTAGAGTTCCTGAGAGTGTAGGGTCTCACACAGAGTTGCAGGTGGAGTGACCTTCCTAACCACGGCTCTTTTCTTCCAGACACTCCGCATTCTTGGGACTGGCCACACTCCCCTAGCCTGTGTCTACACTCAGAGCCTCATTTGTCTCTATTAAATCTTATTCTGTCACTTAAGGATCATTTAAATAAATCTGAACAATATCCTTACACTTATTGCCAACTTAAAAAAATTATTCCTGTTAGCAATGGATCCCAAAGAAGCAACAACAAATTTTTACCTTACTCTTTACTCTTTTTTTTTTTTTCCCTTTTGGTCGATTTTAAGCTGTTTAGTAAGATACACCGCTGGAACAATCCTTAAGGGGACATAGGTAATTGTGGAAGGCCGGCTCTTCACAGAGCTGACTCAAAGCATCTGTATTTCAATTGAGCATATACTGGAGTAGCTGTGTCATGGAGCCGTCCTGGGAAGTCTATTTCAGCCTAGGTTATTGCAGAGCCTGGGCTGTTGGATGAACCACCCCTTACTTGTAACAACATTAACAGCCAGTGCAGAAGTAATAATGAGGGCTATTGTTGGTTGAGCCTCTCCTATTGGCTTTATACACATTTCTCATTTAACCGTCACAACCCTAAGAAGCTCTTTTAACTCATCTTCACTTAGCTAACTTGCTGGACCAGCCAGTACTCTCCATTCCCTTTCAACTACTTAGGGATGCCCATGGCTTATGGACCCTTCAAGGGCTGGAATTTACGTATGCTCCTCTGCTCCCATCAGCTGACTTGTGGGTGTACCTCGGGTCACTTGAATTCGTTTCCAAACCTATTCATGCCAGTTGTGCTTATTATTGTAAATCTGTCATTAAAAAATACGTAACAGAGATGATAACATATGAATTATACAAAAGCTAATTGCTCAAAAATTTTGTTACAAGCCTTAGAAAATATTCAGCGCTTTACTTAAAAAATCTACTGTGGAATTCAGTGTTAGTGAGAAAATTGTAAGCTAAATTATAAACAGAATAAAACCAGAATCTAGGGAAGATTCTTTGCTCGAATTGTTTTTGCAAATGTCTTCACATTCCTACTCTGTTTTAAAGAAATCACAGACAATAACGGATCAGGGCTGTGATTTATGGAGGAAAAACAAAGACCAGCCTCAGTCAGGAACGCTATCCTCAAAGAAAGGAACATCACACCATACAAAAGATGGCACAAGAATGTATGTACTTATGCTTTAAGTTAGTATGTTTAAGTTAAGCATAAAAGAGGCATATGCTTAAAACAACTATTACGCTTTAAACAACTATTGCAAATAACACATCAGCTACTCACCCTGACCAAGCCAATTACGAGGTCTTCCACTGAAATGTATTCTCATCTTATAGATGAGGAAAGGAGGTTTAGAGGTCAAGGAACTTGCCCATGGTCACACACCTAGGTATTGGTGGGGCTGGAATTTAAAACAAGTCTTTAAGACTTCAAAGTCACCTTCTTGACTTTGTTCAAGACTGCATCATCATTTACACCGCAAACCTGAGTATCTAAAATGCTACTTATAGCCTTATAATTCCCCTTGCACTGCAATGTCTTACTACAAAAATGAGACGGCTAAAGTATAAAATAATCTGTTATAAATTTCTTAGCTCCATACGGGATTTGTTGGGCTTTTCCAAAAGGATGCATCTTAACAATGTTGGCTATGAAACACATCTCTAAAGCAAACCCTGTGCTCTCATTGGCTCTACTGTCTAATTGTAGTCACGGAATTTGTCTATGGGAATGGTCCAGACTTTGGCAAAGAACAATTACCCCAGAGTTTGTTGGAAGTTTTAGCCTTTCTCCAATCCACAAAAATCCTTTATAGCATCTTCCAGACTCTGGAAGCCCCCTGCCCACCTCACTTTCCCATCTTCATACACCTTCTCTTATTTGATTTACATCTGAGATTTCCTAATACTGTATTTTGCCTAGTAGAACATTCAGGACTGGGGTGAAGGCGGGGGGGGGGTGGCAGGGATGATATTTATAGTGTTTAAGAGTTAGAAAATACACCCCAAATTAATAGTAATTGCTTCTACTAAAATTTACCCTCACCTATAACCATGAAATTCAAGGGTTTAATATGCTTAATATTAAAAAAAAGATAAGCTATATTCATGATAATCTCTCCTTGGTGTAATCTGAGTTTGTCCCCAGAAATCTTAAAGGTGAGAAAAAAAAACAAATAAGTAAACTCAAGATTAAAAGATTTTTTTTGTCCAATTGTTTGTGGAGCAGCACCTGTTAGACTATAACTCTAAATCTTGTGAAATAATAGAAATCTTAAGATTACAGGGCTCAAAAAAAGTCATAATGAAGCCATCCTGTTCACCCCCTCCCCCCTCCCCTCTTCCAGGATAGTCCAATTTAAGCTGTTTATTCCAGCCAGAAACAATCCTATTTTTGAAGTACGGTGGAGAATTAGAACCACTGCTGCCTTCCTCTGTAGCTCATCTAGTGTTTAATAACCCTCACTGTCATTAGAGTCTAAAAAAATCCTCCTGGACAGGGGCCGGATGGCACAGCCTCATGACCCAAGGCACGGGTACCACAGAGGTCTTCGACTTTTCCCAAGCAGCGGGATTTCTGATGCCTAATAAACTAGCAGGCTTCTTGCTTACTACAGTGGGTCTTTTTTTTTTTCCTTTCCTGATTGTTCTTCCCCAAGCCCCAGAAAACAAACACTAGACCCAGTGAGGAACAGCACAGTCCTGTAAAACCTCTGGACTCTTGGAAACGGAAGGAGGATCAGGCAGTGGCAATACTGGGTCCTCTGAGATATCACTGAGCCATCTTCACAATGTAGCATCAGGAAGGCCAGGGCCATACTTTAAAAAAAGTTTCCCCCAAAGGGGAAGGAAGTTGAAGCTAAAAATATATCATGCCAGCTGTTATAAATGCTTCTCAAAGGAAGCAAAGCAACTGGAGTTACCTCTTTGAAGAGCAAATGAGGGGTTAAGGAAATAATGGAATTTTTCGGTTATATACCAGCTTGGCTACATTTTGAGGAGGAAGAAATTTTCCACCAAAAAAGTAAGTCTGTTGGTAAAAGACAAAATAATTCCATGAAAATTTAAAAGGAACTCCAAATGATACCAGTGGCTCCCAAAGTTAGGATGGAGAACTGCAGCCAAGACAGAATCAGGGTCTCCAGGCTTTGTCCCTCTCTTCAGATTCCAGGAGGACCCTTGCAAAGACCTCCTCTTATCAGGCTTGTCCAAAGCTTTCTGGTCTCTCTCCTCCCCTTGAATGTCTGTGTTCTGATGTTTTTTTGCAAGCTGACTGGAATGAACTTGACGTGGCTGGTGGCCTTGTAAGAAAGTGTGAAGGGCAGAGGGGAAAGGAAAGACTTCCTGAGCCAAATAGTTATCTTTGAAAGAGCCAGCCCCGGCTGCCTGAGAAGCTGATAGCACTGGAGCAGCTGTCTTAGATTGCAGGTCTGGGGTTCCTAAAGGAGCCACTTTTCCTGAGATCCACGTCATCCCCGCTCCTCACCTGGACTGCTGAAGTAGTTTTGTTTCAGGTGTTGGCTTCCTGAGGCCCAGCAGACATCCTCTCCAAGAAGGGATGGACCCCAGGAAGGCTGAGAAACAAGGACCAAAGCCCAAGAAAGGCACAGGATGCCCCAGGAGTTTTTAACTTTTTACCTTTCAATTTTGAAAAAATTACAGATCTACAAGAAGTTGCTAAAATACTACATGGAGAGGTCTCATGTACACATCCCCTGGCATCCTCTAGGGTGACATTTGACACAACTGTAGTGCGTCATCAAAACCAGGAAACTGACATTATTAACACATGACAATTAACAAGACTACAGGCCTTACTCAGATCTCAGCAGTTACTGTACACACTCATTTTTTTGGTATGCATTTGTACATTTTATTCCCTGTATAAATTCATATTAACTGCCTCCACAATAAAGATCACAGTATGTTATTAAAAGTCTGTTAGTATTGAGACTAAGTTGGTAAAATAAGTCACAAAGGAAGAGTCACTATAAATGTCACCGTGAGGATTACGGCTGACCGCTAAATAATCACTATTATTACCAAATACTTCGTGGATTCCCAAGGACACTTTCTTGTTTATTTTGGAAATTCATTAATTTCATGAACATCTGCCCAGTGAGCCCAGGAATCTATTAAGTCCTGACTGTTCAGCAAGCGTTCCTGGCAGGGCGGGCAGACAGGCTTCAGCTCACATGCCATCTCTTGTTGAATTTTAGTGGCTGCCTCCAAGGGTGTGTTAAGGAGGACTTGGAGGCCACATCTGGGCTCAGCAGGAGACAGCCATTACCTAAGAGATGCTCCACCACTGGAGAGTAGGGACTGAACCCATGCCAGGAATTTGCCATTGCCAACATTTTTGTGGCTTTTGGAGCCACAGGGTGTTCTAGGTGCTGGGAAAGAGGGATAAAGAAGACAAAACCCCTGTCCCCAAGGAATTCATAATCAGGAAGGAGAGGCGAACATGTCAATCAAAAACTGGGGCACAGAATACTAAGTGTATGGGTCAATGCTAAGTGAGCACACTTGGGGCACAAGACTTAGATGGTCTGTGACATTGGTCACGTTAGCCTCTCTGTGCCTCGGTTTCCTAATCTGTCAAGTGGGGATAACAGCAATAGCCACATCATAGGGTTGTAAGAATTAAATGAGTTAATATCTATGTAAAGCATTTTGAGGAGTGCCCAGCGTGTAGTAAACACTATGCAGCTATCAGTGTTAATTTACTTTTCATGATCTATGGCACCAAAAAATTTATAATGTATTGTTTGTAATCATCAGAAAAGTCAACGAAGATTAATAAAAGAAATATTAAGCTTCCAAGCTGTACCATGAGACTGTCGAAGTGGGCAGTTTGAATGGAGTATTTGGGGATAGTTTTTGTAACCCCAAATTTGAGTTTTGAGTTCTTGCCTCATACTAGGCTGGCAAAGGTTAGCATGTTTATAAATTCAAATGTAAAGAATGTTAAGAAAAATAAAGTACTGCAATGATTTGAAAAGAAACAAGTCCCTTCCATTTGTAACTGCAGCAAATAGTTTTCTTCCAGGTCAAAGTCCATCAGTGAAAGGCAGAAAATGGTTAGAAAGTCAGTCTGGGGCAACGGAGGTGGCACTGACTTCCTCACAAGGGAATTCTGTGGGCTCTTAAAGAAAACTGAGACTTGTTCTTTTCCTGAATGGTTTACTTTTCCTATAGCAGACTTGAGACAGAAATCAAACTGAGAGATGCTAAGCCAGGTTCTGTGCACGTTATCTTTGGAATTGCTTGTGATGGCCGAAACAAAACTAAGACTTGTGTACGGTTTATGACAGCCAATCCCTTCGTCCTTTCTGGTCTCCCTTTCCAGCTCATGATGAAGAATCTGCACATTCTTGCTCTCAGTCATCAGACCCCTGAGTAGCCTTAAAAGGATAGGTACTGAAAACACGTTCTTCCCTCTCATCTGAAACACCTTGATGCTATTCCAAATGTTGCTTAATAGACATCTCAACTTCCCCAAACCATTCTTCTCTTATCTCATGGAAGAAAAGGCCCCATGCAAATATCCTATGAGATCTCACTTGATTTAACTTCTGTAATCAATAAAAGGTCCTCTTGCCTCTGTCTAAATGGATGAAAACAGGTTAATTCTTGTTAAGTTAAGGACATTGTTTTTGCCCCCTACTCTTAACCTCATCTTAATCCCTTCCTGCAAAAATCTGCTTGGGTTCCATCATCTATTTTTAATGCCTCCTACACATCATTTTCTCCATTGCAATGTTCCAGCACCTTCTCAAAGTCAATATACATCCAAAATCAAACTTGTAGCTAGCTTCTCTCCCTATTGTGTCTCCTATCTTTTTGGAATCAACTAACTCAACTTTCTTCACCCCTTAACTGCCTGCCATGTGTGAAGCGCTTCCCGTTGATCTGTAAGATCCCTCCTCCACAGACCCAACAGTCAATTCCTGGTCCTCATCTTATTGGACCCATTAGTAGCATTTTACTCAGTTCACTTTTTGCTCCTTGAAACCTTTTCTTCATTTGCCTTGCATCACACACACACACCACCCTCTTGAGTCTTCTCCGACTTTAATGGTTTCTCCTTGGCTCGCTGCCCCTCCTCTTTTTCCCAGCCTTCATGTTGAAGTGCCCAGGCCCAGTCCTTGGTTCTCTGGCTACATCTCTACCATGGTAATCTCACCTCATAGTATCATTGTTTTAAATACCATTCATGTGCTAATAACTCCCAAATATCTATCTCAAGTCAGCCTTCTCTCCCAAACCGCATGCTCATATACCTAAATTGCTTACGAGACATCTCTGAATGTCTAACAGACATGAAAACTCACCATTGATGACAATGAACTCCCAATCTTACCCCAAAACATATTCAATAAACAGAGACTTCCCCATCTCAACTGATGGCGGTGCCACACTTTCAGTTGTATAAGCAAAAATCCCTGCAGTCAATCTTGGATTCTTCTCCTCACACCTCTAATTTATTCTTTCAGGAAATCCTGTTGGCTGTACTTTCAAAATATATCTAGATTCTGATCACTTCTCCACCGTCTACTTCAGCCATCCTGGTCCAAGTCATTAATGTCTTGCCTGGGTTACTGCAATAGTCTCTTAACTGGTTTAAATGTTTTTGCCCTTGCCCCAGTACAATCTATTCTTAACATAGCAGCCAAAAGAATCCCTTTAAAATGTGACTCAGAGCACATCACTCATTTGCCAAAAATCCTCCAATGGCTTCCTGGTTTGCTGAAAGCAAAAGTCAAAGTCCTTGCAATGGCCTACAATGCCTGTAGGGTCTCTCCCTCCCCATCACCTCTGCAGCCTCTAGCACCGCTGCCTGCCTCACTCACTCCCTCTCAGCCAACAACCTTCTTTGCTTTTTCCCAAACAAGATGGTACTCTTCTATCTCGGAATCTGAAGACTTAAGTTCAAACCATTTTCTATTGCAGTGAAGTGGCCAAAAGTCACAGCATATTCAAGTGCCCCTAGAACACTCTGCATGGCCCAGGCTCAGGAAAGATGCTTTCATCAGGAGACCATCGGAAGATGAAATGAGGGCTCAGGGTCTGGGGGTCAGTGCCAGCACCTTGCTCCTCCCCGGCTGGCCCAGTCTGTCTCACTCACGCAGCAGACACATACTCAGTGCTTACTAGCACCGGTCCTGGCCAGGGCTGGGCATCTCTATACAGAACTCGCTTCCCCTCACCACAAGCCTGGCAGGTAGATCTCACAAGTGTTCCCATTTTACAAGTGAGGACCTTGCTCAGAAAAGTTACCTGGCCAAGTTGTAGTTAGCTAATTACAAGTCTGAGATTTGGAGCCAGGAGGCAGTGACACCAAAGTCCTTGTTCTGTCCATTTCATCAAGCTCCCTCCCAGGTGCTCAGGGGATGTTTGACAGAAGCACCAGTGAATGAATGACCTAAAGGACTGCAGTTCTGATACACACAGTTTAACCACTATCGATACTGTGGAGGGGTAAAGCAATGACGTTAAAATTTGTTAAAAAGAGGTTAGTGAAATACAAGTGTTGATATGACCTAAGTGTTCGAAACTTTCTAGAGGAGACAGCTGAGCTCTCATCTTCTTTACTGATGTTCTAAAAAAGGGCGCCAACCTCTTTCTTCTTCTCGAGATATATAATCTAGTTACCGTGTTAAATCTCCTAGTCATTTTCAGGTCACGTACTTCCCTGGGACTCAAAGGCCTAGGAGGCCACGACAATCATCTCATCATCCTCCCCTCTGGTGGGCTAGGCAGCCATAGTGAAATGCAGAAGTGCTCGTTGGCTACACTCTGACAACCATCTTAAATGTACTCATCTTAGCAAGACCTGACCAAATGTATAAATCAGTAGAGCTGGAAATGTGATGACCCAAGACTAATTGGAAGACAAATGACATAAACCTCAACCCCTTAAAATACAGAAAACCAAGCTCTGAGAGGGCAGGGAGCTAGGCGCTCGCAGCAATCCCAGCTATCAAAGAGTTTTCTAACAGTTGCTAGATTCTGTCACTGACCCAGGAAACTCGGGCCAAGGAGTTCTGCCACCCCAGCGTGCGTGTGTCTGCTTTAATGGTTCAAGCCATCACTCTCCATCACATAGAGGTTTGTGAAACCGCTCCCTGGATTACCAGTCTGTGAAAAAACACTGACTGTCACCAGAACCTCTTACACAATAAATTAATGCATGATAATCACCTAATTCCCAAATGTGCAAGGTATCAATATCTGAACGTAAAAATAGAAAAAAGAATTAAGAGTCTCTTGTGGCATTATCAATGCAGGACCTTACGTATTTCTTTGATTACTTCACTAAAGTTCTGTTTCAACTAATGTAGTTAAAATTCAACACCCTCACATATATGAGAAAGCCATTTAAAAAGGCCCATTAGCCAAAAGATCCACGAGATGGGGAGAGGCCAAGAAGCTGTCACTGCGGATTCTTCATTCTCCCATGCCTTTTAACTGGGGGGGTTCCTGCATGTTGACAGGCACATAAGGTCTAACCGTAAAAGCTTTTCCCCGAGAAAGGCATCTCGGTGCTGACGCTGTATTCAGGGACACATGCAAACCAGCATCTAGGAGTTCTGTTTAATGGCGGCCACTCTCCCACGTTGTCACTTTACAGAAGCACCAGTGGCACGTTTGACACTTTGCTCAGCCTAAGTCAGGAGCCACAGAGAGGACCCCTGGCCCTAGTCCCAGCTGTGGGCATTTTGCTTTAATGGTCCGAAGAGCAAGAGGCTGTCCTCGGCAATCCCCTCCCGCAAAGCCGTTCCTGCCCCATCTCTCCTAAGGGGTTAGGCTGAGCGAGAGAAGGCCACAGCATTCACATCAGGCCACAGCACAGAGCAGCATTCTCAGTTAGCAAACCTGCTCCCCGCAGTCAGGAGGAAAAGTGACCCTGACAACTGGGGATTAAAACGAGGAGATGCAAGGAAGGGAACATTCCAGGGTGAAATTAAAAAAAAAAAGAGAGAGAGAGAGAGAGAAAGAAAGAAAGAAAAAGGGGGAAAAAAGAAGTGGAAAGAAAAAACAGAACAGAAAATGCACAAAGCCCATGAGGCTGTCTGGTTAACCATGGGTTAGAATTAGGTTTAGAGAATCACACGGCAACTCAGTGTCTAGGCAAATCCAAAAACCCCAGGTGAAAGACAGTGAGTGAAAGGCATTTCTATTTGTGGAAAGAGGAAGTTTTCTTCTTTCACCACTTAATCTCTCTAATTTTCGTCTTCTTTTTTTTGTCTATTTGAACCCGAGTTTGGACCATCATTTGTTTTTACCAGCCCAGCATCTTTTCCATCTTTCCAGAGTCAAAAGAACAACAAAGATGGGGTCCAGAAAGCCCTTTCCCACAAACAATTCCAATCAGCCCTCCTCTCCCAGGGTTACGGGGTGCTTGGAGCAGACATTCCCAGTGGGACATGCCACACACAGCAAGCTGCCAAACCAGACTGCGCTAAAGGGCTTCGGGGGGACTTACTTGTACTTGTGCTGGTTCCAATCGTATTGATCGTGGTGGGCACGGATGAAGAGGAGTAGAGGGGCACATGGCCATTCTCACACCCCAGGCTTTTGTCCTGCCAGTTGGAGGCGCTGATGCAAATCCCAGAATCCCGAGAGTTCTGCCACCCATTGAGCTTGTCGTCGGAGTTCTGTCTTTGGTGATAGTAGTGTGTCTGCCCATAATCCACAGAGTCCGAGCGGCCTCGGCTCTGGCCGCCAAAGCTGGTTGATGTGCGGTCCTCCAAGTGGTTCAGCCACATGGCCAAAGCACTGCGGTCTTCCAGTGAAGTGGCCGGATGTATCAAAGCATAGGACAGCAGCTGCCTGCTCTCCTCGATGTGCTGGTTGTGTTCAATGGAGTGCGCCAGGATTTTGGGCAGCAGTTTCATATACTCTACTTTTGCGTCAAGGTTTCCTGGCTTCAGCAAAGGCAGGTGAGTTAACAGGAGGGAAATAACTTTATCCTTGGATTCCTGTTGCCATTGGTTAATGATTCCTGAAAAGGAAAATAGACAGGGCAAATAAGCATTTATACTGGCTCCAAGCACCACACTGGAAAGAGAATTCCTGGGGATTAGAGTCGCAATCTGGGTACCCTGGCTAAATTTTCTCAAAATAGCATCTGCATCAAGTTGGATAACTGACCTCAAGTTGTCAGGGGGAAGTGATTTCAGTGAAACTTATAGAACAGACACTCCCAGATGTCTGGGTCCTCAGTCTAATTCTCATGCAAGTCTCCAAAGAGGTGATGACTACTTTAGTACAAACAAATACAATTTACAGCCATTTTCTTTCTTAGGAAAGTCTAGGTATTCCCTAGAGACGGAGGAATAAGGAATCAGAAAATCTCCATGGAAAAGTGAGTGTGATCAAGAGTCCATGCAGTGGAGTCCTCGAAGGTAAGACTACTTTGCTTCCCTAGACATCTTTGGAAAAATGGTTAAAGCCCTGGCAAAGGTATTTATGTGAAGTTGGTAAAACTTCCTAGATGGAGAAATCTGTCTGGAAAGAAAGGATGGCCCTCATCTCAGTGAAGTAAGCCTGCACTTTCCTCATGAAAAGCTGACTCAGAAAATGACTGTGACCTCAAAGCTAGAACAAACAATGGACCTAAGACTTGGCTCCAGCGACACCTCGGATCACACATGCTAAGCAAGCTATTTTTATGTATAGAAGATCTGTTTGGTTATTTTTATTATGGTAAAATATACATAATGTAATATGTATCATTTTAATCATATTTCAGTGTGTGGTTCTGTGGCATTAAATACAGTCACATTGTTGTGCACCATCACCACCATTTATCTCCAGATCTTCTTCACCTTCTCAAACTGAAACTCTGTACCCATGAAACACTAACTCCCCATTCTCCCCTCCCCCAGCCTCTGGTGACCATCATTCTACTTCTGTCTCTAGACATTTGACTACTGTAGTTACTTCATGTAAGTGGAATCATACAGTCTTGTCTTTTGTGATTGGCTTATTTCACTTAGCATAATGTCTTCAAGATTCATCCATGAGAAGATTTGTTTTTAACACCCTCACAAAGATCCCTTCCTATTCGCCACTCCTCAAAACACAAACTTGTTGCCCTTGGGTGAATGTAGACTAACAACACACTTTGCCTTAATTGGCCTTTGAGAAGTAGCTTGTTCTGGGGACTTATCTATGGGACTTGGGACAACAGGAAAGAGCACTCCCTGCCAGAAAAGTCATTCCTGACACCAGTAGACCTCAAGCCTGGCCCACTGATGACTGTGTAAGGGCTAGGGGAGGGCATCCTTCTGGCTTTCACAAAGTATCTGCAGGGTTGAAAAGGCAATACTGGAATTTAGCAGAAGGGCTGCATAATTCTAGTGAGGCACAGACCTATCAGAACAAGCTCAAGTCACTGCTGACCATAAGCTACAAATGCATCACTCATGTACAATAAGGCCTCTCAAGACAAAGGCGTGTATTTGAAGAAAAGTATCAGGTGGAGAGGGTACAGTACGTAGTGAAAGAATGTGGGCTTCAGAGTCAGGCACACCTGGGCACTAATTCCAGCTCTGCCACCTAATTGACAGTGGAACCCTGGTAAGCGACTCAACCTCTCAACTCCTTCATCAGTCATGAGTGTTACCAACAGCACCTGCCCCTCCTTGAGGTATAGGATTAAATGAGGTAATGTATTAAGAGGACCAGTCAGGTACTTGATGGTGAACACGATTTCTTCTATTTGTCTCTGCATTAGTCAGGCCCATATTACAGCCATGTTGGGTGGTTTTGGATACCAAGTTTTAAAAGTAATAGAGACCAGACATGACCCAGGGAAGGTCATTAAAAATTACCAGAGTTGAAAAGAGGCAGAAAATCAGAAGGTGAAAAATAATGGGGCTACTGAACTTACAACTGAATGATATGAAGAGATAGTTGACTTTTCTTAAGTAGGGATTTCATAAGGAGATGGACAGTCAATTATGCAAAGTAGAAGTCTTCAAACTGAAGCACGAGAGAATAAGATTGGCTGTGGAGAAGAACCAAAGTGCCAGAATGATAAAGGATTCAGGGGGGTCACCAAGAAAGGCTCTACAACCTCTGTTCTGGGAGTCTGAAGAATAGAGATAAATGGTCCAGAGATGCACTGTCAGATAGAAATGTAATGTAAGCCACATATGGAATTTAGAATTTTCTATTATAAAAATAAAAGTTAAAAGGGGGTAAATTTAATTTTAATGATCTTCTAAATTTAATCCAATATATCAAAATATTATTTTAACTTGTAATCAATATAAAATTATTGGTGAAACATTTTACATTCTTTTCTTTGTAAAAGAAAAGTCTTCAAAATCTAGGGTGTACTTCATACTGTCCAACGCAAGGTACAGATTCAATACAACCCCTATCAAAGTACCAATGGCATTTTTCACAGAACTAGAACAAATAGTTAAAAATTTTGTATGGAGAGAAGTGGGTACAGATCAGTGGTGGAGCACACACTTAGCATGCAGGAGGTCCTGGGTTCAATCCCCAGTATCTCCATTAAAATTTTTTTTGTATGGAAACACAAAAGACCCTGAATAGCCAAAACAATCTTGGGAAAGAATGGAGCTGGAGGAATCATGCTCCCTGACCTCAGACTACACTACAAAGCTACAGTCACAAAAACAGATGTATAGCTCAATGGAACAGAGTAGAGAGCCCAGAAATAAACCTATGCACTTAAGTCAATTAATCTACGACAAAAGAGGCAAGAATATACACACTGGAGAAGAGAGTCTCTTCAATAAGTGGTGCTGGGAAAACTGGACAGCTACATGTAAAAGACTGAAATTAGAACACTCTCTAACACCATATACAAAAATAAACTCAAAATGGACTAATGACCTAAATGTAAGGCCAGAAACCATAAAACTCCTAAAAGAAAACATAGGCAGAATACTCTTTGAATAAATCACAGCAATATTTTTTTGGATCTGTCTCCTAAAGCAAAGGAAATAAAAGCAAAAATAAACAAATGGGACCTAATTAAACTTAAAAGCCTTTGCACAGCAAAGGAAACCATTGACAAAATGAAAAGACAATTTACTGACTAGGAGAAAATATTTGCAAGTGATATTACTTATAAGGGATCAATTTATAACATATATAAACAGCTCATATAATCAACATAAAAAACAAACAACTGGACTGAAAAATGAATAGACATTTTTCCAAAGAGGAAATGCATATGGCCAACAGGCACATGAAAAGATGCTCCACATGCAAATCAAAACCACAATGAGATATTACCTCACACCTGTCAGAAGGGCTACCATCAAAAGGAACACAAATAGAAAATTCTGGCAAGGATGTAGAGAAAAGGGAACCCTCATATACTGTTGGTGGGAATGTAAATTGGTGCAGCCACTGTGGAAAACAATATGGAGGTTTCTAAAAAAATTGAAAATGGAAATTCCATATGACCCAGCAATTCCACTCTTGGGTATATATCCAAAGCCCCCCACTAATTTGTAAAGATACATGCACCCTGATGTTCACAGCACATTATTTACAATTTCCAAGGTATGGAAGCAACCTAAGTGTCCATCAACAGATGAATACACACACACATAACTACTACTCAGCCATAAAAAAGAATGAAAGTTTGCCATTTGCAACAACATGGATGGACTTGGAGGGTATTATGCTAAGTGAAATAAGTCAGACAGAGAAAGACAAATACTGTATGATATATCACTTATATATCGAATCTAAAAAATACAACAAACAATTGAATATAACAAAAAAGAAGCAGACTCAGATATGGAGAACAAACTAGTGGTTACCAGTGGGGAAAGGAAAGGGCAGAGGGACAATACAGCGGTAGGAGATTAAGAGGTACAAATTACTATGCATAAAATAATCTCAAAAGATATATGGTACAACACAGGGAACATAGCCAATATTTCATACCTATAAATGGAGTATAACCTTTAAAAATTGTGAATCACTATATTGTATACTTGCAACTTACACAATACTATACATTAACTATACTTCAATAAAAAAAATTTTTTTTAAACCCAGGGTGTACTTTACCATTGACAGCACAGCTTGAACTAGCCACAGCTGAAATGCTCACAAGCTCTATGTGGCTGGTGGCTACTGAACCGTCTAACACAGGGCTACAGACATTCAGATGGGGAAGGCGGGTGGGAGGGCACAGATGACCTCAGCAGGTCCCTCCAAGCTCCCTGACTCTATATTTAGCTAATTGCCACCTGACACAAGACAACCCTTGTGCATTCCACTAGGAATACAGCCTTTCTTTTAAAGTGGCCCAGGAGAGGAAGAAAGCACCAATTCTAACTTCCTCATCAGTACATTTTCCGCAAACACCCAGCATGTTTTAATTCATAAGTATGCTCAGAATGAAGATGAAATCTATTCATGAAGCCCGAGGAACTAAAGAGGCGCTGGCAAGAACCTAAAGGGCCTGAGAGGAAGGCGAATCTATGTCTGACGCCAGCACGGATCCCATGGAACCAGTGTATATCCCGGAAAACATACACTTAAAAATAAAATTTGGGGACAACCTTTTATACAAATCCACAAGGCTGAGGAGCTCCCTCGCTTTTTACGAGGTTCCTTTCCTGTTCCTACCCTTTCTGCAAAAGGTCAGCCTAAAAGAAAAAAAAAATCAGGGACAAGAACAAAACGTAAATAGGACTCAGAGTGCAAACTAAACAAGTTCTATCTCCACGGAAGCACTCTCCACCAGGGATTGACCTGGGACCTGGGGGAGGAGCCAGCAAAGCCAAGAGGAAAGGAAAACCAGAGGCTGCTGGCCCCGGTCCCTTCCAGGCCTGAGATGGTCCTTTCTCTGTCCCCGGGACAGGGCTTGGAGGGTGTGCGGCTGTGGTGTGGCCAGGAAGACAGCTATGACTTTTGTTTACTGCCTGTGGGGTCATGCAAATAAGATGGCCTTCTGTGGGCTAACTAGACCTACTGGATCAAACTATTTCTGCTCCTGCTCCGGCTGCCATGCTGACAGTTAACAGCACTGAGTGTTTCTATATGCCGGGCACTCTTCTAAGCTCTGTGCCTGTAATTCTTCATTTAATCCTCACATGAAGCTTATGCGGTAGGTCCTCTTCCAAGCCTGACTTTATGGATGAGGACACAGAGGCACAAAGAGGTCAAGTAACTTGCCCCAGGTCCCCCTGGCTGGTGAGGTGGCGGAATAGGGGTATGCAAATTAGCATAAAGATACATGATGACTATCATTCCAGAAGAGCTTGGCTATGAGCTAAATACATTAACATCTGTATGTACGCAATATGTAATTTTATAATACATAAAAACATAATCATAGAATATAGTGTCTAATTACATATAAAATGTTTATATGAACATATATTTATAAGTATAATCATGCAGAAATATTAAGAGTACATGGGTCAGCAGAAGCGTTGGGTCAGCTACTGCAATATAGGAAAAAAAGAAGTTACAGAGGACAATGGCCTTTTGTGGTTTTAGAATACGAGCACAATGTCTTTGACAGTCCTCTCCAAAAGGTGGAGCCTAAACAACTCTCTAAGTTGCGTGCAGGCTGGAGCTGACGAGTCCCGTTTGTCAGAGCGTAGCAGCAGTGACAGTGTGTGGCTTCATGGACTGGTCACAACAGGCACTGCAGCTTGCACCGTGCTCTCCCTCGGGCCACTCGCTCTGGGGGAAGCCAGTGGCCATGTCGTGAGGACACTCAAGCAACCCAACAGGGAGGGAGGTCTTGAGAGTAAGGAACCCAGTCCTGCTGCCAACAGCAGCACCAACTCGGAAGCAGAATTCCCAGCTCCAGTAAAGCCTTCAGGTGACTGCACTCCAGAGAACATTTTGAGGGACTCAGTCATATTCCTGATGCACAGAAACTGTGTGATAATAACATGTTTATGGCTGTGTTGAGC
The DNA here is from genome assembly GCF_048564905.1 of Vicugna pacos. Taxonomy (NCBI): domain Eukaryota; kingdom Metazoa; phylum Chordata; class Mammalia; order Artiodactyla; family Camelidae; genus Vicugna; species Vicugna pacos. Next base: position 56,096,818 of record NC_132992.1, on the reverse strand, counting down.
TGCTACGTTTGGGGTAAAGATAATGGATGCACCTATTCAAGTGCCCCTGTAGGGAAAAGGAAGTTTTAGCCATTTGGCTTTGAGAGGTTCAGTCCTTCTAGCAAAGTCATACCCATTCTGACAGGGACTCGTGAAGCTAAGCTGTTGCCATTAAACATGCACCTCACCTAGCCTCCCTCGTCCTGACTATCCACTCACCAAACTACCTTTGGACTAGGATTTAGCTCTCCAGGCACCTTCAGGGAGAGAATGAATCAATCATACAGACAAGGCATTCCTAGGTTCTGTGATGATTTTTCAGGGCAACTTAATAAGTGGCTTCTGATTATGATTTGCCTTCCTGTGGAAGCCTGCCTGTGCTGATTACATGGACTCTGAGTACATCTGGTCCCCCTGGTGCCTTTGAGTGTGTGAGGTCCCTCCTTACAGCAAAGGAATAAGCCAACATTGTAGGGTCCACTTCCCTGCTTTCCAGTTAGTACTGAGTCACCCTCTCAGGGTGAGGGTCCCCAGGGCACTGACGACAGTGAGAATGTCCACCTTCAAACAGAAGCCAGGACCGACATGCAGGGACTTGGTACCTGAATGGCAGGTCCTGCCCAGCTGCCCACTGGCCTTCTTTGTGGCATCCACACCATCTACCAGAGACAAGGAGCCTTTACTGAGATGTGTAGTCAAAGAATTCTCCTTACTGGGGAAGATACAGGAATCCTCAAGATTTTCAATTAACTCTTCACTTCTATGAGGCAGTTTCTATTCTTAACCCCAATATCACTCTATTCAGTAGACAGTCTGGAAAACGGAAGTCCAAGAACAACAAGGCTCGATGATGTCAATCATCTCTATCACTTTCTCCGAATATTTTCTCTATTATTTCTCTGGATAAAGATCAGAGATAGAGTTTGCTGGATGTTTTATGTGGGTAAAAGCTAATGATTTACAATCTATCAACCAGTGATATAGAACTAGTAAAAAAATTCTTGAAAGAGCTACAGTTAAAGACCATGAGGATTATTAGGAAACTGTCCCAATGATTCTTGGAGTGACAAAGAATGGGTCTAAATACCAAGTCTGCTGTTACTACTACACAACGGTACGTCAGTGTTTAAGGGCTCCGGTTGTTAGTAAATTACCTTAAATTGCTATTTTATTATACCCTTGTTTTCAGTTTAATAACATTTACCATAAAAGGGTTTCTCACAAGTGTATTTAGGCAATTTACTCATGCGAGAAATGGCTGGAAATTAAATGCACACATACAAGAAGCCCTGGTTAAATAAATGTGCTAAAAGGCAGGAACACCAGTGGGTCTTAAATGGTCAATGGCTCCCTGGAAGAATTTGTATTACAAACTCAACCCTAGACACATCATGTAATAAAGGCTTCTAAATGCAATGCGTCTCTGCATGAATCAGGGTCGGACAGACAGTGGTAATACCACACACCATGCATTTGGTAGGGACGTGAGCTGAGAGGGCACCTAAAGAGTTAGGGGCGGGGGGAATGGCAAATACCAACAGGGCAAACGATGGGATTCTTGTGTTGGCACCTCCACTTGTCTATTGTCTTCCAACAGATCTATGTAGTAGACGCCACAGCCCATTATAAACTCTAGAGAGTTCTCTGAGAGGGCACGAGTGCTGGGCATTCATAGGCACCTGATTGTCCTCAAAGGGCAACAACCAGATACCCCTGGCCCCAACAGGCACCTACAATGACCCCTTACCACCCCCATACCCCACAATCTATTATCAACATAACAAGCAGAGTGATCTTTTTATACCAGAAGATAAGTTGTGTGATCCTCTCTGATCCAACATCCCAGTGGTTCCTCACCTCACTCTGAGTTAAGAGTCACAGAACGGAGTATGAGCCCCATCTTCTCTGCCTGGAATGCTTTTTCCTCAGACCCACATTTAGCCTCCCTCAGTTCTGTCTTGGTTCACATGTTACCTTCTTAGTGAGACCTTCTCTGCCTGCATTTTTAAACTGTCCACATCACCCCCTCTTGCCTGACACTCCCTTATCCACCCCCTCTGATTTATTGTTCTCCATAGAGTTATCATGCGACCTGCTGTGGACCACACTTAGCTTCTGTCTTTCTCTACTTGAACATAAGCTTCCTGAGGGTAGTGATGTTGTCTCCATGTTCCATTGTTTTATCATTTCCTTATTAATCACATTTTTTAGTGGCTATAAATTGTCCTCAAGCATTTTGTTTGATAGTGGTTTATTAGACTTTGGGATTTCTTACTCAAGATCTTAAGCATGTTCTAGAAATTTCCTTTAAACAAAGACTGATGGACTGGGTGACCTGCAAGCAAGAGTAGGTACCAACTGTCACCCTGAAACTGTTCATCCATCACCACTTTTGTGTTTGACTCTGTGGAATTCTGATTTACTTTTTACCTTTAATGTCAAATAAAAATAGGAACGTGTTAAAGAGGAAAATAAAATTATTAGTTCTATTTTCAAAAATTTTAAATGAATATACGTATATTCATGTATGACTGAAAAACTGTGCTGTATACTAGAAACTGACACAACACTGTAAACTGACTATAACTCAATAAAAAAAAAATTTTTTTTTAAACTACATCCCCTTCCTCAATATTCCATTTAGGATAGAAAATTTCCCCACATGCTAGAAAACAAGAGCATAATGGGTGCTTTTCCTGATTATAAGTGACACCAATTAAAGTAATCTTCATGATAAAGATTTGTTAGGCTGAGACAGCAGAATTAAATGCATTTAATATAACTCTTGCACAAACATCTGTTGAAGAAAGAGATGAAACTAATGCCCACAGGGTTGTGTGAAGACTATAGTATGTCCACATTTTTCTGGCCATAAGTGATTATGTCCTAATGAAACCTCACAGGAATGGGTCTCCTAAGAGTCATATAAATTAGAGATAAAGAAAATGTTACCTTACTCTTGACAAATGCAAGACAAATCCTTGCAAACCACATTCAGCTGGTGTTTTATACCCAAAACCCCTCCAAGGAAAGGCTATAAATGTTCCAAAAGCAGGAAGCTTTCCTACTCACTAATCTTCAGTGCCATTCTCACACTCCCAGACCACCACATACCACAAAATGACTCTCCCATCGTATTTCAAAAGAATGAATTCACAATCCTCACGAGGACCTCGCAGAGGAGAAAAACATGCTTTGCACCTCGATGCTTCAGTTCAGGCCTTGCTCCAGAAGCAGCACTGGAAACAGGAGCCTGAAAAGAGGCACACTGTGGTCCAGGGAGCCCAACTGCAGTCATATTCCTTCCTGGAGAACTTTAAGACCCAAATCCTTGGCATTGTCCAGATGGAGTCAACCAAGGAAGGTCTTGAGAGGAATATAAACAGGCCAAATCACAAAAGAATAGTCTGTGCTCAGTCCAACAGAACCAACTGAACAACCGCCACTGCACACAACAGGTTTATAAACCTCACAAGTCTGGGAAGGGCCAGAGTGAACAAGCCTCTCCTCTGACAACACGGAGCCTTACTATGTCTTCAAATGAGTCTGGACTATTAAGTCACTGCACTCTCTAAGATAATGAGGAAGCTGCTCGACCACTTGTAGACAAGATTTCCCATCCTGAGAGATGGGAACCCAAAGCGTGAGTGTGAACTTGAGAGCCTTGTGATGTGTGTAAATACTGTCACAAAGAATAGCACACACATAGTCCCAAAATATTCATGTTGGAAAAATTGATAGTGAAATGTACGTATTACTACTCAGTTAGGTAGGAAATCTGAAATATATGTACAATTTATTCAATGGAGAAGAAAATGGATAATTTTGTGAAGGGAGGATATTCAAATTCACGGTTGCAAATTAACTGTTAATATATTTGAAAAGCAGGGCCTAGTCAACCGCACAAGGACGGAGTTGGGGGACTAAACGTAGAACAGAGCCAGTCCTGCTCTCTCAACCTGATTACCCATAGCCCTGCAGAGGGAGTTAGAGGCACACCGCCCTTCCTGGATCTCTTGCGCTATCAGCCAACTCCAGGAATTTATGCAAAGGTAGGCAGAAAAGGCAGCTTATTTTCACCTCTTCCTTGTGCACCAAACTCATTTCAGGTTAGTAGGTCTGTTGAGGCAATCAGACAGAATGCGACTTCAGATTTTTGAGGAGGGGTGCTACTTTTTAATTTCTGAAGTCCTCTGGGGCAGTGGAGTAAGGAGAAAAGGAAGGCAGGGTGATGGTAAAGGATGAAATTCTCTAATTAGGAATGCAAATGGCTGAAGCCATCTCCCTCCTTCTGGGCATCCCACCGTGAAATTAAACAGACCCACAGGCCAGCGGCTGGACCAGAATCAGGAGGACTGACTGGACGAGGATGCCCTGCTTTGGGAGACTTAGTGGGAATGTTGAAGGGGGAGACAAGAGCTCAGAGTCCATACTGTCTGTGGACAAGGGCCTCTTGCTCATCCTTCCTGAGTCTCAAACATACCGTCTAGAATTCTAAACCAAAGGAAGACACAAAAATAGTGAGAGGATTTAGGCCACACTAGTCCAGAGCAGGGAGTGACAGCAACTGCCTACTTTGTTTTAGTCTAGCTTTACACCACCAACTTTGGAGGTGGATATATTTATTAATCCACTGGATATTTATCTTTGGTCCCTATCAATGTATATGGCCTGGTGCTAGGATCCCTCTTTTTCAATGGGGTGTGCAGGGTCAGAGAGAGCCATGGGAAAAGATTTCCACCCCATAGAAAGGCCTGCAATAAAAAGAATTTGGAAAGAATCAGACCAGAGGGGTAGAAAAATACTTTAAGAAGGTCTCCGTTTATAGAACCAATAGGCAACTCTGTATGGAGTAGAATCCATTGTTTAAAGTCACCCCAGAACCTCCAGCAGAACTCCAGCCAGCATCCAACACTGTATTTACTGAAAACACACAGAACTCAATCAGTTATGACTATACCAACGGAGACTCAACCTCTGGCTGTTTAAATCCTAAGAGGCTGTTATTTATCAGTAAATATTCTTTGCTGTAGGACTGTTTTGTGTACATCCAAACTCGCCCCCTCCAGCCCCCATCCTTACCTACAACATGAAGAGTCTACCTCCTTCCTTGACTCCTGTTGATCGACTCTGGCCCTCACTGCTTCTCTCTACCACACCGTCTAGCTCAATGACATACGATACTACTTCTCCTTTATTAGACCGTCAGCTCCTTGAGGGCAGGGACAGTGCCTCCTGCTTATGTGTCTCCTATTTGTTTGCCAAGGAGGGTGCTGAGCACACATACTTGCTGGACCAGACTGGACAAAAGATACCTGCACTTTTCTGTCACAGCTGATGACACAGATCTCTTCCTTCTCGGCTTCGTCTGTCTCTGGTCGTGGTGTTAAGTGTCCACAGCAGAATTCTGGACCAGGGCAGAATGGTGAAGGGACCCTGGGTCCTAGCAGAAGGGGAGGGTTGGTCTCTCTACAGGCGAATGCCTCCCAGCGTCGTCATATCAGCCCACTCCCGAGGCCCCCTCTGCTCTCTGCGAGCCCCTCCCCCTACTCCACCCCCAACACAGAGGTGGCAAAGCTGAGCCGCCTGGAGACTCAGACTCCAAGACGCAGGTTACAAGTACCTAAGGTAGGCTGGTTATCTAGGGGTTCCTTTCTGAGGTATTCACTTCCAAGAACTGTAGGAGTACCAGGTGCTCTAAGTAACTTGCAGGAAAGGAGAAGAAAGATAAGAAAGCATCGTGACTAGGAGCATAGACTCTAGCTGTACCGTTGGGTTTGAATCTCCAATTTCCACTTAGTTAGCTGTGTGACCTGGGCAACTCTGTACACTTGAGTTTTCTCATCTAGAAGATGAGACACCTTATAGGATTGTTGTGCCATTGGAATTATTTAATCTATATATATATAAGGCGTGGGGACCACTGTCTGGCCCACTGTGAATGCTCTGTAACTGTTACCAACAGTCCCCATTATCCGAGAGACTAAGATAATGCCCCCAGGGGACCCCCTCCTACAGGCTGGGAAAGGAAGAGGGGAGAGTAGGGGAGCCAAAAAGATCCAACACACTGGTTCTCCAAGTGGACCACACACCTGGGAACATGTGAGAAATGCAAATTCAGGATGCCTCCCTGGATCTACTGAATCAGAAACTCTGTGATTAAAAACGCCTTCAGGTGATTCGGATCCAGGCTTACATTTGAGAACCACTGGTTAAAGGAACCAAGGGAAAATCATGGCCTCTGTGATGAAGGTGGTTCCAATTTCCAGCTCTGGGATTGTTAGGAGGTCGAGGCTGGTGTGAAACCAGGTGGGAAAAATAATTTCTTACCAGGAGAAGGACTGAGAGAGGAATCAATTCAAAGGGCTGCAGGGACCTAGTTTTAAGGGGAAGTTGTTGGATTAAAAAAACAAACAAACAAAAAAACCCCAGCACGTAAGCAAGCAAAATGTCATAATATGTCTAGGACAGGGCTGACCTCTCAAGTTTCCCATTCATAGTCATCTAGGCACTTAAAAGGAGTGACAGAGCCTTCTGAAGCTAGACAAGGGAGCCACAATTTGGCCCATTTGGGTTTTAAGAGTGTTGTCAGAACAAGAAGTCTGACCAGGCCTGAGATGGCTCACAAATACAATGACGGTGAGAATTTCTGTTTTAAGGCATCATGACCAGTGACTCACATCCTTATAAACCACCCCTACATCTTGCCAGAGTTCTGTGTGGCTCCAAGGAGGAGGGTGGAGGGGGTCCACAGGAGACCCAGAGGAGCCTGGACCACAGAGCCAGAGCATTACCTCTAAACGGTTGCTCCGGAGAGCCGTTTGGTGAAGAAGTATCAACTCACAGGTCTGATGATGAACCACGAGACATGCAGCAACAGGAGCAAAATTCTCTTGGTTAGAGGACCATAATATTTTGCTGAGTTTGGGGGGAGGGCAGAGACGCTGTAAGGTTATATGGAGCTGAACACATTACAGTTGAACCAGATGTTAGGTGAAAAAGTTGTGAGTTGATGGAATTATCACATAAGGGATTGCTCCATCTCCTCCCTCTCCACGTGTCCTCCTCCTTTTCTCCCTGCCTCTGGTGTCCACCAGGCACAGATCAGCATTATTGAGTGTCCAGCTGGGTATTGTGATGTCAGAGGCATCACCCACAGTGGTTGAGGAAACTAGTAGCCCAGCCCTGTTTGGGGACACATGGCCTCGATTGGAGCTCTCGTGACACCATGTGACACCACTTTTGTTCCATCTACCTGAAAACATCTCACACCTCCTACATCTCCAGAAGCCCTCAGTGTACCCTCCCCAAACCAATATGGTGCTTCAGGGAAACCAAGGCACAGAGAAACTTGCTCAAGGTCAGGAAGCAATACCCTGGTACTGCCATGAACACTGCCAGAGCTTCCTGATCACTTGTCCACACCAGTCCAGGGGACCCGGCTGCCTTTTATAGAAAGTTTCCACACACCTTCTATTCCTAACCTCAATCACAAGCATCACCGGTCCACATGCTTCAGAAGCACCAGCAGACTCTGTGTCACAGCCTTAGTAACGTCCCCTTTTAGGACCATGAGCACCACTTGTTTGCACTGGACACTGAATTCTTGATACTCTTCTTGGACTGCTTTTTTGTTTTTATTTCCAACAGAGGTAACTAATCAGGGCTTTACAGATCAAGAAAGCCAACTATGGTTCACCAAGAAAAAGCAGCAGCTTACCATACGTGACTGTGCCCCAAGATGCCAAGAATGTCAAGAGTCTGCACTTTGGGGGTAGGAAGAATTCTTTGTTACTAATGGTCCAGGGTGAGTGCAGTACCTATCTTTTTTGTTTTTCTTTTGCAAGCTGACAGTAACATACTGAGAAAATGAAAGATAATCTAATAGAGATCACATATATGTATACGTACACATATATATGTATGTATTTAAAAATTTTTTTCTTATGGAAGTATAGTTGATTTACAATGTTAGTTTCAGGTATATAGCAAAGTGTTTCAGTTATACATATATATTATGTTTATGTATGTATTTTAGAAGTTTTCAGAATGTCTTGACCTTGAGATCTAAAATGGGTAGAGCCTTTGGGAAAAAAAGGAAGCAAGCCCCTCCGAATAAGACTTGCATGTGAAGCTGGAGAACAGATATGTAACCTTTAGCATATGGCTCGCTCCACCGTTCAGTGAACAGATTCCAGTCCCTAAATAAAGCCCCGGAAAGCACACATATTGGACGAACTAGCTCATTTATAAAAAACTGAGGGGCCAAGACAGGGAGTGCTCACTGGCCAATAAGATGACTTGGTTTCCCAACATGACAGAAATGCATTTCAACCATGTAGTAAATAAAATAAAACTTCATTGTCAAAGAACCCCAACTGTCCCCCATGTGATCTGCCTTTGAGGCCTCCTCATGTGACTGGCCTCCCAATTTAGAGCGTAACCAACTCCCAATGACCTGTAATAACACCATTCCCAAATTAGAGCTCTCAATTTGACTTGGCCTCAGTCCCTCCCTCAAAGCAAAATAAAGCATCCGTTTTCTTTTTTTCACATTCATAATACTCTCCTTTTCGAGTTGCCAACTCAAACCCTGCTCCAGTCAGATTGAGCCCTTCCTCTATTTTTTTTTCTGGTTAGCCAAAGAGCCTGATGGAAAAACACCAAGAGACAAAAACAAAAACAAAATCAGACAAAAATTCCAAGTAAGTGACATTCAGCTGGAAAAGCTATGATTCACATGCAAATAAAAATCTCCCTGAATTCACTGTTATATGACGCAAGCCCCTGGCTTCAACATAAAAAGGGCAGAATGAAATCACCCACAATTAAACTCACCCTGGAATACTGGAATTCTCTGGCTAGACTTCCCCAGTTAATGATAAGACCCCCCCCATAATGGAATGAAGCTAATTGTGTTGGATCCCAGGGTATCCCCAACTCAGCTGACATTCACAGCTGGGCATTCCCCAGTCCAGCATGGTCCACCTTCCCACAGCCCTGACCTGGGCTAGCCAGCCCACGTGGAGATGGGGCTCCAGCCTCTCAGTGGCAGCCCTCCTTTCCGGGCAGACACCGGGGATTGTGCTGAGAACCCTGGCCCTCGCCCCCACACCCCACCCCTAGATGCTAGTGTGCCAGAAAGCTTTCTTAGGAGCTCTGGGAAGTTCTCCCCAAGACTAAACGGAGCCTTTGTTTGAACTTCACAGCATCCTCAGCCTTTGATCTCAAGTCCAGGCCAGTGATAGTCCAGCAAGTCACCTCTCCTTACTGGTAGACAATTTACCATTTCACTTTCCCTTCTTCTCCAGGGGAAAGTTGGTCAGACACCACTTTCTTTTTCTCCAGATGGTTCCCTTATGATGCACACTCCATCTGCCCGAGAGTCACAGAATTCTGGAGACAGAAGGGCCCTCAGAGGTTCTCCAGCCCTTCCTTTACTAGTTGTGGCCTCTCATCACTGGATTCCTCCCTGCTGGTCACCTGGCCTGAGCCACTGCCTAGTCATGGGGAGTCCACTTCCACCATCAAAGACATCTGGGATTACTGAAGCCGCAGTCAGCCTCTCTGCAACTTCTTCCCATTCAGCAAAGGTGAGTTTTTCTGAAACTGCAAAGAATTAATCTACAGACACTTGTTCACCCATGATCAGAGCCGCATTATTCACAATAACCAAAAGCAACCCAAACGTCCATCAATAGTGAATGGCTAAACAAAATGTGGGAGTATACATACAACAGAATATCGTTCAGCCTTTAAAAGGAAGGAAATTCTGACACACACTGCAAAAGGGATAAATCTTGAAAACATTATGCTAAATGAAAGGAGCCTGATACGAAAGACAAATATTGTATGATTACACTTATATGAGGCACCCAGAATAGGCAAATTCATAGAGACAGTAGGCAGAATAGTGGTTACCAGGGGCTCAGGGGAGGAGGGGACATTATTGTTTAATGTGTAAAGAGTTTCTATTTGAGATGATGAAAAAGCTTTGGAAATGGAGAGTGGTGATGGTACTGCAACATTGTAAACATAATTAATGTAATAGAACTGCACACATAACAACTTTCAAAATGGCACATTTTATGTAATGTCTATTCTACTACAGTGAAAAAAATACAAAAAAATTAGATAAATTAACTTCCCCTTTCCCAAGATAGCCATGCCTCTAAATTTTCTTTTTCAGGCTAAAACCCCCCGTTCCTTCTAATAATCTTTAGATAATATGATTTCTAGACCCCACAGCTTCCTAGACACCTTCCTCTGGGCCCACTCAGTGTTTCTTTGGAAACCTGGTGCCCAGAAATGTACAGGAGACTGTGCTTGGCTACCAGCTCCCCCATGTCTCCCTCAGAGGCACCCAGCTCAGCTCCCAGTCAAAAGCCACATAGAATGGGCCCACTGACTGCCTGTTTTGGATGCCAGGGCAAAAAGGTCCAAGTTCAAAAGCCATGCCATATCCACCCCCCTACCCCCGTGGCTGCTTCCCCAAGCCCAGATCCATTTCCCAGACAGCTGTGGGCAGCTGAAGCTGAGAAGTGAAACCGGCAGAGGCAACTGGCTGGTGGGGTGTGGGGGGTGGGGTCGGGGGAAGCATCTCATCTAAGCACACTCGGGCCTTTCCACAGATTTCCCTCGATTCCCGTGGGTGTTTGGCAAACGGAAACGGAGCAGGCACGGGAGGCATCTCTCTCCAGGCACTCGGGGATGCCTCTTACCAGCCACCCACCAGCAGCCTGTAGCTGGCATCACGGGGCTCAGCCACCCAAGCTGGACTAGCCTTGCTGGGCGCCAAGCACTCGTCCCTCTCTGTCCATCTGGAAAAGGTTTGAAAGTTTGAAGCAGAAAAGGTCCCTTCTGCATTTTAAAGGATGTGGAAACTGAGTAGCCTGGGTGTTGGTCTGATTCCATGAGTGAGTAATCCATTTCCTGAAAGTAAACTGCTCACCCTTTGGAAGTGGACCAGGGATTTTGGGGTGCCATGTGAAGTGTCACTAACTGGGTAAATATTTACTGGCAGAAGCCACGGAACTTTTCTAGGAATGTCAGTTAATTTACTAAATGAATGACCCTTAAGGTGACAACCTAAAAAAAAGTTAACTTGTCTTTTAATGGGTGAGCATTTTATGCCTGGGATGGGGTATTAGGAGGGAGGGTGCTTCTCTGACTAGTTAGAATAACCACATATAAATTAAAACCAGGCCTGACTTTAGAATCTCTACCTTCTAACTTTTCTTGACTCCTGATTTTCTATTAAAATCTGAGCCGATGATTGGTTGACTTTGGAAAACTCTGTTCTCTATGCCAATAATTTGCCTGGAGTTTCAAATGACAGGATTTGAAAAATGCCTTCTCTGGGAGTCTACTGGCTTCGGGGATTCCATATATCTGCCACTTACTAAAAGACTGTGCCCTTCTGGATATACCTAGAGTCATGCCTCTCACTCTCCTGTGTGGAACAATTTAGACTCTCCTGTGTGGAACAATTTAGACTTCAATCAGGTGGCTTGAAAAAGCCTCTTGCACTGATGAATAAAAAGGTGATTTCTTTTTGGCTCAAATGATCACTTAAACAGTCTTTTCAAAAAGACTCCTGTGTCCCCTGCTTCATGAAACAGGCAATCTGCAGGAAGTAATCTAAATTTTCTGATTAAAACTATGCAGACAGATGAGTGTTTTTGGAGCTCCGCTGGGAAGAGGAAGAGTTTGTATGTGAGGCAGCCTCTGATGTAGGAATAAATCAGGCTGAGAAGTGATTCTCAGTGGAAGAATCATGGAAGTGATGAAGTTGACAGAGAAAGGTCATTCTGGATTCCCATCCTCATGCTCAGTCTCCCGCCAGCGCTCAGTCTCTCTCAGGACGAGCCCTTTTAGTAGAGTTTGGGAAACATATGTGACTGTGTTGAGCTCGGGCACCCCCTCCAAGCAGTTTTCCGAGACAGAAATGGAGGTTTCCCTGACTCTGCCCAAACGGAGTCGGGATATGTCCACTTGCGTCTGGTTTTAGGCCAACCGTACGGTATCCTAGAATCAGATGCCATCTACCTGCTGTTCCTTCCCTAACAGGGGTGCTCTGGGAAGGGGATGACTCTGTGACTCCAAGAGATGACAACCCTCCCTAGTGTGCTGGAGCCTGAGCCTGCAAAGGCCAGAGCCATCAGTACTCGCTTCTGTCCCTGGAGAACCAGGCAGGGTGCTCACTTGGGTATACAGCTTCCCCTGGGAAGGCCCATCTCTCACAGCACTGCACAGCGGCTGGCATGGAAGAAAACAATATGCTGGCTGCCAAGAACACAGGGTTGGTGGTCCACGTAGCCAGCAACGTTAAAAACAGTGTTTTCCTTGTTCATTCATTTCCTTCCTTTCCAATCTACGAGGGCCTATCTATGAGGTGGCATTGCTTAAACAGAAGTCACTGAATGCCTGAAAAACAGGGCTGGCCTATTCTGTTAGTAGAGTGGGAATTTGTTCTTAGTTGATTTCCTCTTATGCTTTCATTTGGCACATATAAATATTGTATTATCTTTGTATTTCTCTATTGTATTGTCTGTTTAATTTATCTTTTGAAGCATGAGGACATAGTCAGAGTGCAGATCCAGAGGAAGATGACTATGTGCTGAGAAACTCTATCATCAATACTTTTTGGAACAAAAGCAAATGCTTACAATATAAGTGATGATCAGTGAGCATTCATAACCACAGAATAACGAGGAGTTGGGAAATGTCAGAGAAATTCACAAGATGAGCCTTGAACGGGATGTGTGCTGGGAGGGGCACCTGTTGACAGTTAAGGATCCAGACACGGTATGTGTCCCTTGGTTACCCTTGGCACCTGCACTCAACAGCCTCTAGGAAACCACCTTATTCTATTTTCTCTGTGACTCTCTCCTGTACAGGTCTGGCCTGAGGAGATGGAGAGGTCACAGAGGAGAGCCACTGGAATGAAATAGGAGAGACAGGAGGCTGGCAGGGAACTAAGCCAGCCCCAGTTGCTTCTGCTGCTTGCTTTTCTTCTTTTTTAAAAAAAAATTTGGGTGTACTTTATTTATTTAATGGAAGTACTGGGGATTGAACCCAGGACCTCGTGCACATGCCAAGCACGTGCTCTACCACTGAGCTCTACCCTCCCTCTGTTTCTGCTGCCTTTTGAATCCCGGGAGTAAGTACAACATACAGATGATTCCCCCTATAAACGCATACCTCAAGATCCTTCCGTGCGTGCAGCAGACTGCCCACGACCTCGGACATTTACTATGGGGTGAGAACAGGGCTCCTGCTTTACCCAGGGACACCCCTGTAATGGAATCCCACCTCAGATGTGTCCATGATCTTCAGCCCTGCACTCGCTGTGAGGCAGTCTGAGGAACCAAGGGTCGGATCACGCCCGCTCTCCCCGAGACCTACACTGCTTCTGAAAGTGCAACGTCGCCTCACTCATAGATCTCTCTGTCATCTGAGCAGTGGTCTGTCACAACTCACTTTACCTGCTTGTGTTTTGGGAGATTTTCCCATTTCAGTGAAACAGAGAAACTGCTGAGCTGGCCTCCCTGAATACTTTTCACTTGGGGCCCCATCCAGAAGTGACTAAAAAGTTTTCCAAAATGAGCGGTGTCTCCCCACGTGTAATCCTGTATGCACACAGGATTACATCTATCTGCTCAGCCTCTGGTGTTGAACATCTTAACATCTATGGAATACTTTTTTTTTTAAGTTTGCCAACTCCCTTTCTAAATATCATTACACCTAATTTTCAAAACAAGCGTGACGGGGCAGGTGGTGAGGAAACAGGCTGGTGGAGGTGAAGTGACTGACGTGCCCCAGGTGCTCCACGCCTGCCCAAGCCCCGGGCCCTAGTCCGGCGTGGGTGCCCGCTGTCCTCTCGCTGGAAGGATGGTCTGCACGGCTTGGCCTCACCTGCCCACTGTCTTCTTACAGATGAAGCTAAACCTGGATGGCATTAGAAACTTAATAATAGTTTGAGAGCAAATCTTAGCAGTCTCCAAAGCAGTCGAGAATCAGATTCTGCAAGCAAATAAGACATCATTGCCTATTTCTTCTTCCTCTGGCTCTGCTGGCGGGTGTGAGTGAATTGAGTGTGCCGGGTGAGGGGAGTACAGCCTCCAGAACATACCATTATGATTATCTAACAATAACAACACTCTCACTGGCAGCGTCCACTGAAAAGATGAACAGCATGAGGTTTCTTTTACTCTACATGGCAACAAGCTTCTGAAGTTGAAAAAAAAAGTAAAAATATAAACTGCTTCATTAGGTCTCAGTGATGCTGGTTACTTTGAGTTTTCTTCCAACTTTAACAGTAGGAACCGAACAAGTTTCTGGATCTTGTCTCAACTAAGACGCTTTCCAATGTTCCAGAAAAGGATATTTAACAAATGGGGTTAAGTTAAGTAACTGAAGTTTAGTTAACCTTCTCTTAAACTAGCCCTAAAGAAAAGTACTCATACACCAAAAAGGCCTCTATATCCACATTACAACCCTAAACATGATCTTTGCTCACAGTCCAGAGACACACACCCTCCAAGTCTCTCACTCACAGACCTGAAAACTACACCATGTTGGCAAAAAGCAACTTCACAGCAGATGCATTACAAAGTGAGCAGTGATATATTCAGGCCCAATTTGCCATGCATTGTCTTATTAAGTTTTATTTTCTGATAAGTAATCTTTTTTTTCAAACAGAAAAGCTGGCAGTTGTATTAAGACCGTTGCATTTTCACTTACACATTTCTTTTTCTACAGCTCCATGAAGACTAGGAAAATATTTCTGTTATTATAAAGAACTACACAGTGACGTCAGATGTGCTTGTGAGATTTCCCACCAAACAACATGGGAATGAATGATGGCAAAGGACTGAGGAATAATACATACATAAGGGATGGAGCCCCAGTGGGACTGGGAACACACACACACACACTCCATCTTCTCCAGACGCGCACACACCTGCTCCACCAACTTGGCCTCCAAATCCTCCAGGTCATTATTCCAACTTGTCCTCTCTACCTCGGGTCCCAGACAAGATCCCCTCGTCAAATCTTGAAGATTATCCAACAGAAAGAAGTACTTTCCTTCTCACATTCTGAGAGATGGGTGGATCTGATAAGGACAAGCAGATGGAAGGGTTACCGTGGAGAAACTAGCAATAGAAAATGGTTTGGTTTGGAGCTGTCTCCCAACTGCAGACAGGAGCTCAGGGATATAGCCCTAGGTTCTAAGTCCGAGAATGGAATCTCTTGTGCCTTAATTTCCTCATAAGAAAAGCAAATAAATCCTTCTATCACCAGCCACTTCCAAAGAATGACATGGAGAACAGTGATTTGTGCATCTAAAAGCTCAGTACAAAGGGTAATGATAAGGCCTTCACTCTGAATGTCCTTGTCTAAAGATCTGTACTTCTATGGACTAAAGGCTTCACTCATGTGCAGGCCTCAGGGTGTCCTCTGAAATCCAGTCTGAAATCCTGCATCATCTGGAAAGGGAAGAAAATTTAAATGTTCTTGGTTGCAAATTGATATTTTTAGCACTCTTAGAAAAGATTAGACTGTTTTTCATGTAATTCATTTCTCATAATATTAGCACTTGTGTTTCAAGAGCACGTAGCAGGGAGCTATTGTTGGAGAAGACAAGATTAGAATAAAATGGCTGAGTTTTAAGATATATTGCTCATTCTTTTATTTTGCTGAAAATATCTTCTCAATATCTACTTTCCATTTAGCAGCTATCCCCCCCCCAATATATATATATATTCCTGGTCCAATGGACTGTAGACATACAAGAATCGCCAGAAAACAACTTTAAATGTTTGACCTTCAGTCCCAATCTCCAAAAATGACGGGAAACTGGCACGTTTGTGAGTTTCCGCAAATTTCTACCAGTCTGTCAGATACAAAATTCAAACCCGTGTCAAGAAAAACATAAGTGTTGGAATATCTGTCTTCCTTGTTTCCTCTGCTTCTTCCTGCTGCCTCCTTCTTGTCTCTTTTACTACTTTTAAATGTTACGTAGCACAAAGAAAGGGGAATAGCACTTGAAAAAGGTTTGGGGCAGGTTTGGGCAAGCATAATGCAAAATACAAGATTGGGATTATCCAGGGTTCCAATACTCCATGCTTTCCCAAGAGACTGATACACGTATACATATGTAAAAAAAGGTGTGTGTGTATATATATGTATATATACGCTGCATGCACACACACAAATTATAGGTAGGTAGAGAGAGAGAGCGAGATTGAATGAATGAATAAGATTTGGCTGCAGGTCATTAGAGACTATTTAAAAAGCATTCAGATACTAGTATAAACCCCAGGAGACTAATTCAGTAGACAAAAATGCCCTTTTAACCAAACAACTCAAACATAGGAGAGAATTTCCTCCTTTCACCAAAGCCAAATATTTTACTGCACTTTAAAAGACTAATTAAAACAATACTGTGGTATTCAGACACGCGTGGGTTATGGAGAGGAATCTTCACTTCATAAGCAGACGCCGAATCTACGGTGAGAGTCATGCAGGAGTCGCAGGGACTTGTTTCATTAATATTCACATATCCACTTGGGAAGGAACCGTAGCTTGGAACTATGATTTCCATTACAAAGCCCTGAAATGCCGGGAATGAGTCATGCCTTGCGCCTGGGCATTGCACTGATTTTCTCCATTAACCAGGCGCACAAACTGACAACTTCCAGGAGAAAAGCTGAATGAGTCAGTTTTAGAAATAAACCACATCGGAATACTATGCGTGGAGGAGGTCGGGTAATGGGAACTGAGTTTGGGTTTTTTTTTGGTTCTGGTTTGTTCTCTTTAAATAGAAGCATTCATATAATGTATTTCTCCGAAGATAGCCAAAAGCATAGATCCACCCAATTATAAGGATTCTAACACCATAACCCAATTGGTTGCCCAAACACTACATCATGTGGTAAAACTGCTAGGATCAATAATAGCTTTTCAAGGACAATTCCACAGCCCTTTAAAACACAGTGTATAACCTTTGGACTGCTTCCAAACATCTTCCCTTGTCCTTTTTCCTTTTTATTTATTTAAAAAAATTTATTGAAATAGAGTCAGTTTACAATATTGTGTCAATTTCTGGTGTATAGTGTAATGTTTCAGTCATACGTATACATACATATATTCATTTTCATATTTTCTCGTTATAGTTTACTATAAGGTATTGAATATAGTTCCTTGTGCTGTACAGTATAAACTTGTTAATCTATTTTATATATAGTACTTAGTATCTGCAAATCTTGAACTTCCAATTTATCCCTCCCCATCCCCTTTCCCCTCCTGATAACCATTAGTTTGTTTTCTATGTCTGTGAGTCTGACTTCCTTCTACAGGTGTCATCCACTAGCTGACTTTCACAGAGAAATGGGAAGTCGTTAGAAGGTAGCAAGTTAGATAACAAAGTGGACAGAACTCGGGCAGGGCATGAGCAGTGTTTCAGCAGGTACAAACGAACCTCTGGCTTCAGTGGGAAGCAAAGTGCATGATGCAAGGCTCTGGACCATGGGGACCTCTGTGCATCCTGGCTTGCTCCCCCTTGCCATTCTAGCTGTGGAGACTGCAGTCCAGATCTCCTCAGATCTCCTCTTTCTTGAGAAGAGCTTCCTATGTTTAAGAGATAAAGGCCGACCTGACTACCTGGCCACCTATTAAGACAATTTTTAGTTGAGCACATTTTGGGAAGCCCTGCAAGGTGGAAATACTGAAAGTACAAAAAGTAGCACTGGCTAACATCTTTTCAGAATTTCTAATCTTAAGTTTGAACCTGGACCATAATATAATTTGGAAACTGAGAGGAATCATGATAAATGGAGAAATCCATATACTCCAAAAGCGCTTGTAAAGCCAAACTGTGTAGTGATTCAGCCAGGGTGATTACAAGGAGCCAGCCTATCTCTTTTCTAATAAGGACCTGCTGTGGGCTCCTCCGTCCAGAATTATACTCAGTTGTTCTACATCTTTCCTAGGGCTGGCTTTTTCTTTTTTTGGATTTGGCCTCCAATGTTTAGGCACGAGTCAGTACACACAGATGAATAGATGAGCTGAGCTAATTTAAGGGAGCCCTTCCATGGAAGGATTCTTTTTTAGCCCTCTATATTTAGGTTAAGGCTCTGCCTGCACAAAACATTAACTGAAGGGCTGACTTTTCTAAATCGTGCAAGTGAGGAATCTCTTTTATGGGATCTTCTTCCTAACAGGCTACTTGCTTGTTCCCTGGGCTCTGATGTCCCCATAACCCCAGAGCCTTAAAACTGGCCAATTAAGGTGACCTCACTTATATTACAGGGTGGCTCTAACCTCGCATTCACAAATGCAGTGAGCACATGCTATGCTGGGGATCCAGGCTGGTAAATATTTCAACCAAACAAAACTTGATAAAACTTAATTTGATATGACAACTCGATTGAATTGCTACCAGAAGCCATCATTTTGATTAAATCACAGAGTTCCTAAGTCTTACATTTAGTAACCAACTCAAGACCTTGAACCTCTCCCCTGCTGGAAGGTGAATTCTTATGTTCTTACCCTGTTGCTTAATCAGACCTAATGAGTGGCTAAGGAATGAGTTTAAGGTTTAGCCCTCAAGCAAAAATTGCAGAAAGATCCCGTGACTTCCTGGGTATAAAATAAGCTGCTCTCCATGTTATGGGGTTCTCTGTCATTCTTTTAAAATCTCGCCAGTCCCACTGCTTTGGGTGTCATTTGAGGCATGGCTACATTGATGCTAAGGGATATACCACATTGTCACAATGACAATGTGTCAATGGATTTTCTTCTCATGTTTTTGACATTTCAAGACATCTGCAGAAAGGGAGACTCCATCTGTGTCCTCCTGCTGGCAGAGACTAAACACCTATGTGGTAGAAACCAAGCCAGGACCCGTTCAGTGTCAGAATGGGCCTTTGGAGAACAGAATCAATTATCCATTATCTTCTCTTTTGTTTCTCAAATTCTCGGGCATGCTGGAAAGGTCATTTTAAGCAAGCTGCCGTTGTGATTCTTACTTTTTAAGAGAATTTATATCCAAAAAGAAACTTAGAACAGCTGCAAAACTCTTGCCTTTCTCTCCCTGAAGATAGAATAAACTGACTTGGCAGCATCATTGCTGCCACTGAATATATTAACTTCTTAAAGGAGACAAACCTCTTGCCAGGTTCTCACCCATTCTGCAGGGACACAGGCTTCCTTTGCACAACCTCTTCTTCCCATTGAAAAGAATGAGAACGCCCTGCCTTAATGTTTTGGCATGTCTTTTCGGATGCAAGACGGACGTTAAAATAGATTTAGGCCCCAGCGGGGAGAAGTAAATGAATTTTTTTCACATCCCTCTCTCCCTTAATTGCATGTGGCGCGAGCGTGGCTTTTCAAGACTCAGAGACGAGACTGCACACTCAGATAGAAGCATGGGAGACTTCAGAAACCAGGGAAGAGTGGCCCCCAGAGTTAAGGTCTGAAAAAGAAACCAATCCAGATTCATGGGCTGAGGTTTGAAGTTGAAGAGTAATGGCTGTGACTGTTTACACAGACAGAAGACAGTTATTTAAGGGTGAAATCTGATCTACCTGTAGCTCAGCCAAAATGATGATCTGAGAAAAGTGTTATGCTATTTCTTCTCAGACTCAGCTGCTGAAGGGCCCGGCGGAGCGGCAGGCCTGCCGGGCTGGGGGCCGCTGCTTCCTCCCAAGGGCTGTAAAGCCACTCACCCTCCTCACCCAACCCCAGGGGCCCAGGGCCCCCCTGCAGAGCTTCCCCTCAATGATGCCTGGGCATCCTGACAGCAGGTGGGGATTCAGTGGACTTCCAGAATGTTCCTTCTAAGCGGGCTGAGAGGGTAAATGAAAACAGTCCAAACTTCAAGTGCTAAATGCAACAGGCAGCCTTTCAAGGGCTAAGAGCAACAGATCGCCTGCTTTGCTGACACCGTCACAAAACCCCTGGTCAAGAACAAGAAAGCGGTTATTTTTTCACTGATCCTGAGAGCTATTCCCTGTATTGCTTTCTAATTTTGGAAGCACCAAATAAGGACGATTTTTGGTTCAAGGTGGGGGCTGGAATGTTTATATGACCTCACTCTTTCTTACATAATGTATTAATCAGGCCCTTTAGGCCTGAGTTTGAAGGAGACAAATTCTCCCTCTGGACATGTGTCACTCGCCCTGAAGTTGATGTGACTTGGCTGTCAGACAGCTGGGGGCAAACTTCACTCTTCAGCAAGGATGTGATGGATAAGAAATGGTTTCCAAGATTGGAATATGATGCTCTGATAAACAGCCACAGGAGAAGTATGGAAAAAATGACTCTAAAGCCCACACCAGCAAACACGTCCCATCATTTCTGAGCCTACGCATCTACCTTTCTAGCTTGCAAGGGAACCTTTGCGCAAGGGCCTCAGGCACCCACTCTGGAAATCACCCAAGATCCCTTCAGGTGTGCCTCCACTGCAGACAGAATGCAGACTGGGCCAGAAGATCTCTCTTCCAACTGTTAATGCGGTGATATTTCACTCTCAGTCACTTCGTGGGAAGATGCATAGCGGGCTTCAGAGCCACAAATTACTTTATAGTTGCACTTTATCATTTCATTGTTCCCATGTTACAGACAGACTTCTTTGGTAATTGATCTTGATTTGGTGCACATAGAGATTTATTGTGTGCTACCTTGTTCCAAGAAGAATTTCACACGACTTACAAGTGGTCTTAGTAACTGCTCCTATGTCCCCATAACACTTGAAAAGCGATACAGTCAGCCCTCCTATCCGTGGGTCCTGCATCCTTGGGCTGAACCCATGGTTGCAGAACCCTGGACAGGAAGGCTAACTGCATTATCCTCTTGTAACTTAGATGAGTTCTTACAAATTGAACGTAGCCTTTACACAGCTAAAGTTGAAAGCAAATCAAATGTAAGGCATTCCAACCCTCCAATTTTTTACTTAAAAACAAATCCCAAGATGACGGGCATCCTCTCAGGGGCTCTGTGACTTTGTGCAGCCCTTTCTGAAGTCCTACTGGTCCAGCTATGAGTGCGCAGAGGAAGGGGCAGACAGCAACAGATCCCACGCCCTCACAAAGCACGACATCTACTGATGCCTGAAAGCAAAGTCTCCTGTGATGGGTTTTGATCATCCCCACCTCCCCGACACCCTAGCACAGAGAGTAAAGATGACTGCACACATCCCAGAGCTCAGATGAAATTAAAAAAAAAAAAAGAAAGAGAAACAGCCGACCGTGCCCTTAAGAAAAAAAAATCTGTAATCTGAAAGGGAAGCAGTAGACAGGGGTACCGCAGGACATTTCCTGCCTGTCACCCCATGCCTCCGCACCTCCCATCTCTTTGTCCTGAAGTTTGACTTCCTGCTGGGGCTCTGCTGCACATCTTCCCTGAGGTGTTGGTTCAGGCCTACGTGTTGAGCCCTGATAATCCAAGCTTCCACTTCATGCCCGCTGGCATTTGGTACACTGCCACGGTCACTGGTCTGAGATGTGGAGACCTACCCTCAGACAGGTTCAGATTCTGGCTTCACACACACTGAACTCTGGAAGACTGAGTTCATTTCACATTTCAGTCAAGTCCAAGATTCCTGCCACTCAAGATCCTCCACAGCTTGATCCCAAGCTGCCTTCCACTTCTCTTACCTTTCCCGACCCTATGCCCCAGGGCAGACCTTGGGCTCCTGCTATCCCTCCATGAGGGGGAGCATCGCCCACCTTCCCTTGAAGGCTAAATCCACCCCTGTCCTTGAGTAAATTCACTCAACAAACACAAACAGCATTCACTGTGTGCCAGGCGCTGTTCTGAGCACTTGATGTGTCTCACTGAATCCTTACAACAGCCCTGAGAGGGAGGTACTACCAGTATCCCCGATTGAAAGTCGAGGAAGCAGAGGCACCAAGATGTGACCCTGCCTTGGTGCTCACGGAGCCACGGCCAAGTAGCAAGGCCAAGGTTCAAAACTGGTGGTCCCGCCCCGGACTCCGTGTTTTTAAGACAATGCCAGGCTGCCTCTTTCATAAAACCTGCATGTCCCAACTCCAGCTAAAATTTCTCTCTCCTCCTAAACTTCTTAGCCCTTTAGGGGTCTCTCTCTTGTGGTCCTACCATTTTCTTCCTAACTTTTGAGATGTTTATGGGCATTCCCTCTTTCCTGGTAGCTGGTAAGCTCTGTGAGGACTGGATCCATGTTGTATTGGACGCTCGCCCCGCCCTCTCAGCCGTGAGCCTGCATGTGCTCCGTGCATGTCCGTCAGTGTTCATGGATGGGAGAAAGCTGACCAGGAAGGAAGGAGGAGCCCACTCAGCTTAGGGACGCCATGCCGGAGTGAGGAAACACCTCAGTCTGTTTTCATCCCTGTGTGGCTGTGATTTCTATGTTTACTCTGGTGGTTTTTGGAGCAATTTTGGCTGCTGCGGTAAGGAAGGCAGGTCGTTTGGAAGATTAAAGCTGTGTCCTGCGTGCTTGGGAGGCAGGAGCAGTCCGGTTGCCCTTTGTGCTTCCCGCATATGAGCCTCTCGGAGAGGCAGCGGTGAGGACAGTGACAAGAGCTGCAATAACCAGAACAGAAACCACTCTCAATTACCGCACACCCGCGCTGGGCGCCTTCCAGCCAGTGTCTGCAATCAGTTCAGTAACCCTGCAAGCTAGGCCTTATCACCCTGATTTTACAGATAGGAACTGAGATTCAGAAAGGCTAATTCATTTGGCCAAGGTCGCAAGTAAGACACAGCACAGAGGCGTGAACCCAGTTCTGCTCTCCTTGGGGTCGGTCTGGGTCCATCCCATCCACTGGAGCTAAGAAAAGCAAGTCACCTGGCCCACTCATCCTCTGCTCCCTGGACTCTCTCGGTGGTTCAGTCTTTTAGGCGAAAAGCTACCCTCACACATGCACAGTTCTTCCAGGAAACCAGATGAACAGTAACCTACTTCTACATTGCTCAGCGAGCCTTTAATTACTGGGAACAGACAGGATCACAGTCACCAGAATGCACCGTGACATCTACGGTGGAGGGGGCGATGGGGGTGGCGGGCAAGGGATGCAGCCAGATTTGTTTGGCATCAAAGAGGCAGAGAGAGAACTAAGCATCCTGTTTAGAAGCAAGAATAAACCCCCTTTCATTAATCTATAAAGTTGCCTGAGTTGGGCCACAACAAACACTCAAAGTCTTCAGAATATCGCCACAAAAACATGTTAGTGGTCTGGGCTGTAAACAGCTGTTTTTCTTCATACAGGAAGAGTGATGCTTTTCACTCCACAGGGGTGGGGGCAGAAGGGAATCCCTCAAAATGCAGCAGACACTTAAACATGATTCCGCGCTGATTCATCCAATCTGCGACAGTATTCCACTCACTTTGGGATTCTTGGCGCAAAGTGTTCTCTCAGTGCTGGCAAAATCATCTTTCCACGCTAAGTGATAGACCACTTCCTCTAACATGCTCTAAAGCTCACAACACGTTTAAGTTAGACTTAATTTTGCATATGAGAGAAAAGTGATGCCATCGCAAGCAGAAATCCTAATAGCCACTGGGGCTGAGTTAAAAACCAACCACATTAACAGTGGATTCAACGAAAGAGTCGCTTCTGAAGATAAAAAGCCCCCATTAAATAGTCTTCATCTGCTTGTTTCAGCCAGACTTGACATACTAGCTACTCATTTCCAGCCATGATGATTTCAAGTCTGCGACTTGCTCCTTTGAGGCAGCATTCCACGGAAAACACATGTTCCGGAGGGACCCTCTGAAGAGAGAGCCGCAACCTTCCCCTCTCGAAGGGACCCAGAGTTGAGAGCATGTGAATTCTTTAACAGTCCCTGGGCTAAGTCTCCTATAGTGAGTAGAATATAAGGAAGAAGACGTGGAGCTATATTTGGGGAATTTCACAGTAATCAACTTATAACAGGGAGCCAGGCAGGACCTAAAACTCAGCAGCCTGGCCACTGTTCTGGCATCTAAGTGGTGCTTCTTCTCAGTTTAAATTAAAAGAAGACAAAGCCTAGCAGCCTAATCTAAATTTCCTCTGCTCTGTCATCTTCGACGCTGATCTGAGGTTCCTACTTCTTTCTGTGTCCTTTCCTGGACTTGGAGCTTGATCTTCCAGGGTAACACAGTGGAGGGAAGAACCCAGATTCTCTGGGTTCAGGCTCGGCCTCTGTCCCTCACCAGGTCTGTGACCCTGGGCAAGTGACTTACCTGTCGCCTGTAAAATGGGACTGGTGATAACAGAACCAATTTCATAGGGATGTTCTAAGGAGTAAACTAGAAAGGGGATTCAATTAAAACAGAAGTGCCACGTTAAGTGTTAGCTATTGTTACATTGATTTGTTATTGTTCTTCCTTCCTGTCTTTTTTTGTTTGCTTTTTTTCAATGAATAGTTACTGATTATCCCCATGATACAAGACTCTACACTGGGTGCTAAATGAACTGCAAATAGAGGCAGGATATAGTCTCTGGCCTCCAAGGAAGGAAAGAAGGTAAAAAGCTATAGTAGAAAAGAAATTGCTGGTCTGGGATTTGGGGAAACTAGACTCTGGCCTTAACACTGTCGCTAACTTCTTTATGGCTTTCTTATCTGTGAACGGCAAGGTCCTTCTAGAGGTCTTGACAATTGAAAGTAATAGTACATAGTATGTATACGTATGATTGAAACATTATGCTGTACACCAGAAATTGACACAACATAACTGACTATACTTCAATTTAAAAAAGAAAGAAAGTAATAGTACATAGTACACAGCCAGGCCCTGCACACATTGTCATCTGAGAGATGATACAAGTACCACAAAAGCTCAGAAGGAAGAGAAATGGTTTCTGGTTGGGCCAGTTCCAGAAGGCAGCACTGGCTGAGAATCTGCTCAGCCCTCAAGGCTGGGTTGGAGATTGGGAGATGGGGTGGGTGCGGTCTCAAGCGGAGAGAGGCTAACGTGCAGAGGCTCAGGAGTACTTAGGAACTAGTAAACAGGGCGTTTTGGCTGTAGCTGAGAACCGGTTTGGGGAACACAGGAGGGAGGACAAGCAAGGTCAGCTTTCTGAGGGCTGGTGCACAACAAAACCATTGGCAGTTTTTGATGAGGAAATCATATCAGAACGGCGCGGTCTGGGGAGACACATCTGGTGGTGGCCTGCAGGAGGGAGTGGGTGGAGAGCGAACAGTTGGAGGACAACTGCCTCAGGAAGGCAGGGGATGTCTGCAGCTCGGGAGGGAGGGGCCCCACCACGGAGCAGCTGTCAGGTCTGGGGCGGGCGCTCCCTTAGCCTCTCCTATCCACAGTTCTCTCGTGTTAACAAAACGATATCAGCAAAGTGTGAGCACAGGGCCTGCATGTGGTAAGGACTCAGCAAACATTACCTAGAGAAGAAAGTGATGGATGTGAGAAAAGTTTTGAACAGAGAATCACTATTTTCCTGTAAGTCAGTTATTGGTGAAACAAATAGCAGGCGACAGTAAGAGGGGGGCCACTTAGAGACTTCCCCCAAGTCACCGGCACAGCGGGCTGGGAGAAGATGACCAAGGGAGCCGGTCATCCAGGAGAATGTCGGGAAGCAGAGGCACAGCCTGACCATCTCCCTGGCTCTTCACTCAGAATGACCCGTGGGAACGACACTGAGGTGGCTGCGTAGACCAGGGAGAGAGAAAGCCAAAGCCCTCCTGGACCTGGAGCCCTGACCTCCATGCATGGTCCCTGGGGAAGGGACGAGAGGCTCCACCCTCAGCTCTCAGCCCAGAGTCACCAATGCTGCAGATCACAGCTATGACTGCATCCCACAACAAGACAGTAAGCATTTTTGTTTCCATTTTCAAGGTGAGGAAATTGGGCTGAGGTCACTTGGTGAGCTGGTAACAGCTGAACCCAGAGCCCGGACTTTGTCTTGGACTTGAAAGCCAGTTCCCCTCCCAGCTGTCTCTCAGGCTGCTTCCTCCCCCAAGTCAGCCTTCACAAACAGGTCTAAAACCACAATGCAAAATACAAGAGCGTGAAATTGGAAATAAAATAGGTGCTTCTACATCTATTTAAATCCCATTTATTTTTAATAACTACTGAGGTTAGGCTTTGCATGAAAGGTGAAAAGCTGGTTTAAATCTTGATTTATCTCTTGGTTGACTAGTAAAATATTGTGGTTCTGCTCAAGTGAAGAAAAGGCCCATCGAAAATGTCACACTTATTTAGCCCTTCTTAAAGCTGAGTATACACCTCCTGGACACTTTCTTCCAGGGTCTTAAGCACCTGTGATTTGCCAGCTTTTAGTTTGCTGGTGTGTTCCATTCCTCCAACACGCGGGGGTACCTATGAGTCTGCAGGCCTATGGCACCCAAAGGGCTAATGCTCACACTGTCAGTTACACATAAATTCTCATCTTAAGTGGGAATCATTTGTCCTCTCAGTTAAGTGTCTCTGAAAATACATGCTATTTATAAACCAAAGGCATCTGGCTCCAAATGGGGGCTAATTACAATCACAATAAAAAATAGTAATGTAAATTGGTTAGCAGGAGAGTCTCCAGTATGAGCAAAAACAATTATGCCAATAAATCTACCTTATCAGGAAGTTAATGAGAATATCAGGCCGTAGATAAAGAGCCTCACATAGGCATTTTTAAATTAAATCCACAAAGTACCACTGGCCCTCTCTCCATTGACCTGGAGGGTTCCCTCTTGACCTCAGTGGTCCAGAACAACACTTCTGAGGTTTTTCCACAACCATCTGCTGCTTCTGATGCCTTACGACAGTTGGCTGGAGTAACTTCTGTCAGTCTTGCTTAGTCATGGATGCCTTGAGTCTCTCATCAGACTTAACTAAAGAACCAAAAGTCTCTCTGTTATTAGGTTTTACCTGAACAACAATGGAGGCAATTTGTGTCTTCAACTCACTCCCTGAGCTTTGGAGTTCACACCCTGCCCAGGTGTGTAGTTGTGTCTTCTTGTCACTGGGAAAGAAAATCCGCTATTACTCAAAGGAAGGAAAACAAGACTTCAGGTTCTGACATCTCCTTTCTTCCAAAGGCCTGAAATATCAGGTAAGCAGTTCTTCCAATCTGTTCAGAGCTTAGTCAGGACATTTTGGTTATTTCAGACCCAGAAAATCCTCAGAAACCAGGGTCCATTATGTAGGGTCATACAGATGGAGACGGATGAGGATCAAGGAGGAATTTATGAGGATCGAGGAAAGCCAACCAGTTTCACCTGAAGATCTCCGTGGCCATCCATCTTTTCTGCCATCTGCTCCAAACTTGGACCTATGCCCTGAGAGGCAAAAGACAATTCCATCCATC
This sequence comes from Vicugna pacos, assembly GCF_048564905.1. Lineage (NCBI taxonomy): Eukaryota > Metazoa > Chordata > Mammalia > Artiodactyla > Camelidae > Vicugna > Vicugna pacos. The sequence continues at coordinate 56,069,549 of NC_132992.1, read as the reverse complement.
TTAAAAGTCCATTCAGGTGAAATGCCATTAAGTTGCATTATTTTCCAGAACTACAGAGAGAAACATTTCTTTTCTAGTTGAGAAGGCAGCCATCAGTTGTTCCTCATTAACTTGAGAGAAGCATCTGGTTTGTGCTGGAGAATAAAATAATTCACAATCTACCAAAATTAAACCCGTAAGAGCTATTACTGAAATGCAGAATGGCCTCTTATTTGCTGGAGGTGGGTGGATTCATGCTTTCTCATGAAGTTCATGTTCTGGCATTCTTATCTTTGGGATCCACATTCCCTGGGTGAACAGGAACCCAATCCTCATACCTGTTTTATGATTTTAAGCATTCCACATTAGCACAAATGAAAGCACATTCATACAGCTTTTATTGTGAAAGACAATCACCACCTCATTGTAAAATATTCTTCTTCTTGAATAATTCTTCTCAGACACCTCTGTTAACATGTCCGGGATCCACAGGCATCCTCACGTTTTTCCTGCAGTTGTTTGTGTTCTAATACAGAGTCTAGACGCAGCACAGAAATGGAGGAAGTTCTTTCCACAATGTTTTTAGACCAAAGAGGATAGAAAATGAATGAAAACAAACACACTGGATTTTAGAACACTTCAAATCAGATTTCCTTCACTAAATCCTGACCTCACTTTATGCGAAATAGGTATATTCCTAAACCACCTAATGTAACTCATTTCAGTAAATCAAAGCTCATTATTTAAAGGAATTTCTCTCTCTCTCTCCCCTCTCCCTCTCTCTCTCTATTGGGTTCACATAAATAAACACAGATTTCAAACCTTTTTAAGCCAAAGATCGTATCTTTCCTGGAACAAGTGCTTTGAAATATATTGTTGTTCAACTCCAAATGGTTTCTCCCTTATTTATTTCGGAGTTCTTTGAACTGAACTACATTTGCTTAGGGAGAGAGAAGGAGAGAGAGGTAGAAAGGAGAAGAGAAGGTGGAAGAGAGGGGAGACAGGAAGGCAGGGGGAGGCGGGGAGAGAGAAAGTGCATCCACTCCAGAGGGCTTGCACAAATGGTTCTGCCCACAGTTTCCCTCAATTAGCATGTGTCCTTGGATGCACAAGATAAGGGAGATGTGTGTCTGCTTTCTCCTCAGCCAGGCTCAGCTCTCCTGTAAATCACATAGTATAAGCATCTTGACATGCTCAGTAGACATGTATATTTTACACAACATGCTGCCACTAAAAAAGAAACTATAATCCAACACATACAGTAGCTTGCATCGACACATACAGTATCTTGGATTGGGTTGACAGTTCATCTTAAAAAAAAAGACTGGTTAAAGCATGGAATTATAAATGATTCTCTCATTTTATATATATATATATATAAATTGACATTTATTCATTGATATTTAAATATATGAGTGTACACTCATTCACAAATTTGCTACAAGAGCAATGCCTGGTCTTTGACGATGGGCCCACTTTCTGGAATCCCCAGTTGTCTCTCCTGCACAAACCAGAAATCTGCTCTGATTTTTTCAGGTTCAGTTTCAAAGACAGCTGAAAAGCAATCTGACTGTGGAAGTTGCCTAGATTTTTATGACTGTCCCCCTAACCTTTTAGAGTTATCTTGTGTGAAATTTATTTGGCCACAACTTTTTTTTAAAGCAAATCCATTACTGACAAGTTTTTCCGAGACAACAGTGTAATTTTCATAGAAACATCTCTCCTTTCCACATTCGTGTATCATCTGTTTATGTAATATTAGTTACATGTCTTAAATGGAAGAGGTACAACTGGCATAAACAGGTTTGGCAGCAAACAACTCTCAACTGGATTCCAACTGAGCTGACCAGAGAAGTAGGAGGGCCCACGAGAGGGCAGCTGACCTCCCCAGCACAGCACAGACATCCACATGCTTGCCTGCCGGGGCAGAGAGCACAGTTTGACTGCTGGGTGGGGCCAATGAGCCCCTCTGCGCCTCCTCTGAGGCTCAGCCAAAGAAATAGCTAATGATCTAGTCCAGTGATGGAGGGGGAAGATGACCAGGTTGGACCAAGGGAGGAACAGTAGGTTGGTCTTTAACCTGATGCCTTTCTAAGTACGGTAATTCTGTCTGCCCAACTTTTATCTTACAGACTATTGGATAAACCTCCTCATGAGGTACAATACATAACACTGCCGTAAACAGAACAGAAAGAAAAAGTAGCCACGCTTTTGGCTAAACAGAAAAATGAAAACACAAAATACATATATAAGTATATATTATACAAATATGTATATACTTTTAAATATATAGTCTATTACATACAAAAGTATATATACTGTACATTTTATAGTATATATTTAATAGTATAAAATATCTAGTATATCACATATAAAAAAAATACGCTATATATTTTAAAGTATATAGTGTATATAAATACATAGTATATGTTATAAATATATATACTTATTTTAAAGTATATATCTACTTATTATGTATAATATATATTCTGCCTTTTAGTTATATAGGTATATATATAAGTGTATATACAGATGTATATGGCGTACACATGTGTGTGTATTTACTTATCTGATGATGCTTCATGAGATGTGGAGGTTCACAACATATGTTAAGATCCTTTGACTAAAATCTCTAATCCTTAAAATTCAGCTGGATTGAAAAATCAGCTTAGTTGCCTTGGTTCAGTACTTCAGACCTCAGTTCATCATTTTACTCATCATTGTTACTACACAGGGTTTGGATAAAAATATTTTGAATGAAAAGTATCTGAGGCTGAATCCAGTCTCAGTGTCAAGGAGTGAAAGCCCGTAACAGTCCATCCTGGCTAACGACACTTTGCAATGCTTGCAGTTGTGAGGAATGGGATATTTAAAGGGGCTTTATTTAGCTCCGGAGTTTTATTTATTTATGATTTATTGTTTACATCCTGCCCATTTCCACGAAGGATTTGAGGCAGCTTGGCTCTTCAGTTAAACCCATTCTCAATCAGTTCAGTCACTTCTTCGTCATCCTGCTACGTCCAACTTCAATGAGTCGTTTTCCCAGTGTGTTCAATTAACTCGGACCTGTGTGGTCAGGGCCTTCCACTGAGCAACAAAGGCAGTGCTTTTGCAGAGTCTGTGACCTTTGGTTTGCTGCCCAGTGCAGGGAGCCACCCTAGCAGCACAGGAAATCCTGGCAGAACTTCCCAGGGCATCCCCTTTGGTGTCCAAACCTCACTGGGTGGAGGCATGGGGTGTGGAGACCCACAGGGTTGGCAGCAGCTCCACATCCTGTGCTGAGGAAGCAGAAAAGTGGACTCAGGACCCTCCCTGATGAGAATATAGGGCATCAGTAAGTGTCCCATCCAGTAGGGGTCTCCACCAATATGCTCAATGATCACACGTCCTCCTGTGTGAAACAAGAAGATGGGTAAAGCCTTGACCTTGGCTCCTATGGATCTCCACCCAGTCAAGTCTTCGACTAAATGGAACAAAGCATCCATCGGCATCATTTCAACCTGTCATTGATCTCTCTGGGCTGAGGAGGCCACCTAACTTTACTATGCCTGGTTTTTCCATCTATCTCTTAGTGATGGAAACACAGGTCAGAGACATGCTTGATGAACCTCAGGGGAAGAGCTGCCATGTGTGGCTGCAGCACAAGCCCCTGAATGTCCTTGTGCCTGAGAGGTGCTCCTATCTGCTGCATGTGACCACCTCCTCGGGCTCCCAGCACCTGCTCTTGCCTCTTCCTCATGGGAATGGTGGCTGCCCATCTCAGTGCCTACCACTTTCCCAGGTGGTGGATAAGTGCTGCATTCAACCATATACTCCTGTTAGCTAGCCTGCATGCCTGGTGATTCTGCTCTCTGAGAGGACAGATAGATTCAGCACCCAGTACACAGCTGTCAACACAAGGGACTGTCCTCAGACAGAAGAGAGATGCCTTTGATCATGTAAAGATGTTTTTCCATGAGTGGGGACTGATGGGGAGTGTCCTCCACACCCTCCCATTAACCTCTTTGCAACCAAGAGCAGACATCAAGAAACAGCTGGCTGACTCTGGGTACAGTCTGTGGCCATGGAACAGTATGGAGCTAACTTGCACACACAAGGAATGAATCCATGATCCACACTAACAGTTTCACTAAGGACTGAGATCAACGCATAGCTACAAGATGCAAATGCTGGTCTTGACTAGGATGGGTGCTAGCTTCACCCATCTCCAGGCGGAGACTCTGGGCTAGATTCCCCAAGGGTCTACCTCAGTGCTCTGCTTTTATCTGCTAATTGGCACTCTGTTCTAACCACCTGGACAGACACAAATATGGCAGACACACCGGGGGAGGGCTTTGAATTCTTTAGAAATAAAAATGGCAACAAAGAAATCTATAGACACCATATTATGTACCTGAAGTATAGGTATGGACAAGAATTTTTATTGTATATAATTTTACTCTAATATGTCAGGGCAAAGAAATGTATATTACTGTCTTAGGTATAAAGATGTCCATAGACCAAAATATAAAATTTGAATCACACTTTTCTACTTACAAAGCACTTCCAAATGCTACCTTGTGCAGTATCATTATTACAACCTTCCTTGCTAGATGAGGAAACTGAGGCTTAGGAGAAAGCAAGTGATCTGCGACTAAAAGGACTGGAGGTGCATGCTTGGATCTCAAGTCTAATATAAGCCTCTCAAAGTTTCTGGTAAAAAACTGTGCATGAATTTCACTTAATAAGATGACTTAAAAAATGTGGTTCAGGGAGCTGCTGTTAAAAGACATCATGAGATTTTAAACTCAAAGGAAAAAAACACTCTTAAGTTAATGTTTTTATCCAGTCATTCCATCCAGAGCACACCGAGTGTCTAAGTTAGCCAAGCTGGAAAATGACTCGTGATGACTGGATTGTTCTCTACCACTGGCAACATCAGGGAACGTGGTCTGTCTCCATCCTGATGGGCAGGGCTGCTGCCATCCTCGGGGCTCCCACTCCCACAAACTGTCTAGGAACGCTCCTCAGCATTACCAAGAAATTTCTCCTGTCCGTGCAAACAGAAGATACTTGTGGCAAGGCTTGTGCTGGGGCAAACGTACCTAGAGAGAAATGGATAACCAAGTGACAACTGCCTGTGCTTCTGTCCTCGACCAAGTGTTTCCTGGAACAAGTTACCCAGCTTCTCAGAAGACTCTTGGTTTCCTCTATTAAGATATAGGGAAAATAAAAATAACATCTACTTCTCACGTTCCTAGGAGGACAAACAGAAATAAGGTGATTTGAGAACAACACAGCCACCCTACAAAGAAGAGCTTAGATACCAGTGACGTCTGGAAAATTAGCTTCACCCAGACCCAGGGACAAGGGGAGTGAGCTGACAGGCACCGTATGGTGGGCCTGGCTCACTTCTCAGCTTCTTCCCAGCCCCAAGGACATGCCCAGTGATGACACTGGCCACCTAAACTTTGTCCCAGTGAGTTCTGCTATTTAGCTCTGGGGGGTGGTCCCAAGTGTAGTCCCACAGCTCAGGTAGTTTCCAAGCTGAATTTCCAGAGTCCAGAGTCAGCCAGATCTCTAACAGCTGGGCTCCCTGACTTTCTGTTTGTTTGGTTTTCTGTGTCATGTTCTACCTTATGACCACCAGCCCCCGAGGTTTAGGGGGAGGTGGCTTACCATCTATCTTTGTTTCCCCACAGCACCACCAGGTAGAACATCCCCAGGAATGGTTTGCTGAAGAATGAGAACATGGATAGGGATTCATCAGTTGATTATTCATGGTCCAGATGAAGGAAGGGCTATAAAAGTGCCAAACACTCCCTACCCTAAAAAAACAAAAAACAAACAAACAAAAAACACACACAAAATATCTTAACCCTGATAAAAAGGATACCACCAGGGAAGATAGCAGGTCTCCTATGAACTGAATTCTCAGCCATGATGTGTCTCAAATGCATCACAGGCTGTGGAGATATCGGTCCCCTTGGCCCTCGAGCAGTCAGGGACGGCCCAGGGTAGCTAAGTGACCCAAGTGTGCTGAACAAATGTAGCATTTTCTCCATGTGCCCAGGTACATAAGGGACTGAGAGCCAGCCGCAGCCATTTGGAACCACAATCCTAAACATCTCTCTCTAGTACAGTGAGCCAGAGATAGAATGGATGCTAAGTTCCTAAGTTTCATGACTACTTCCTTGCCTGATTCCTCCCTTATGACATGAGGTCCTCACAAGTACCCTGTGAGCAAGGCATTCCTAGTTATAGATCTGCAAACTCAGCCTCAGAGAAGCCAAGCAAGTTGCCCAGGGCCATCTTTTTTCAAAGCACCAGATTGGCCCCAGTTCTGCTCACCTACTACACAGGGTGTAGGATGTGCCTAGCCACAGGGCACACCTAACTCCTCAGCCTGACTTCTCTTCTACCGAATGATAATAGTAACCTTGGAAGATGTGAGAGTGAGAATCAAAAGTGAAAAGTTAGGACACTCTACTGGGAAAAAAATTCCTTGGAGGAACACTGTGAAGACGGAATGACCCTCATTTGGAGACCGAGTGCACATCACAGTGAGGATGTCACAAATGGGGTGGAGAGCTCAGGCAGTGGCTGGGTGAGAAAGAGAGTCTTCTCATTGGGCAGTTGGCTGTGATAGGGACAGATGGCTACCCAGAGCAGGGTGTCACACAAGCTGCTGGAAGTGTAGCTCTGAGGCTCAGGATAGGGGCTGTCTAAAGGTGGGACTTAGCAGTCATTTGCCCATAGAAGAAGGCTGAAACTTTGAGGGTGGCTGAGGCTCGGCAGGAAAATGTAGCCCAGATCTGGACCGTGATGGGGTTGCTGAGCCTCTGGGAGAGGTCCGAGAGCTCTACAGCTCCAGGCTAAAACTTCTGACGAACTGGAAGGCCAGATGGTTACACCTTCCCTTTGGGGTCCTTTCACAGCTACTTCATGTGATTCAATTAAAGAATGTTCTTGACCTCAAGATCCTAGAATCTAAAGCTCAGCTGTGCTGTTAAGGGTATCTTCACCCCGCAGAGCCTTAGCCCCTGGGGTGAATGGGATCTCCCCACCACACAATCTTTAGACTATCCACATCCACAGAATTGCAGAGTACGACCCAGAGAGAACATGCTAACCCTCAAGGGATAGATGGAGAAGGGACTGGCTCTTCATTGGCTGATTTCAGCAGTCCTCATGTGGAGTGCCTTGACGTCAGCACTTACTCCACACGGCTGACCTGTCCTAGGGGTGCAGCTGGCCCCTAGGAAGGAGCGGGTGGTCACTGTATGTGACTGCACTGCTGCAGAGGACAGGCAGGTGCCCATGCCTTAGCAGAGAACCCAACACAACTTTGACAGCAATGTTGCAACACTCTCTACAGAAAACCTTGACTACAAAGCTAGAAATAGTACTTCCAGCTGAACTCAACTCTTCCCTTCTGAAAACTTAGCATCTGATTCTCAACTGTCAATAAACAAGCAGGACCAGCAGCCCAATTTCACTATTAATTCTAGCTGCCTTGAAAAATGAGAAAGGAATCAGAGAGGAAATCCGTGCTTAGAGAGATGGGAATGCAACAGAGCAGTGAAGAAAAGCCTTTATACAGATGAACTGAGAGTGTAACTTACAGAAGGCAAATTTTAGCTGCTTGTCAGTTTTAGTTTCTCATTACAATACAGGTAGCTGGTCGGTGGATTAATTTGCTTCAATGGCTAAAGTACCTGGAATATCTTATAGTAAAATATTTTAATGGCTAATATTAACTGTAATTTATCACTGTAAGTTTAGTGAGGAAATTGAAAAATGATCACACTACAGGTGTTAGACACATCTATAGATTAGATGGAATGCATGCATTCCCATAAAAGGCATCCTGAATACCAGTCAATTTGGCATTGGCTTCCACTGGAAAATAGTTGTGAAGTTTCTCCAGGGAATGGAGAAATGGAAAATAATCAGGTTATTTGTCACCTTGCCCCGTAGGCTTGGTAAAATATGAGAAAGAACATAAATAGCTAGTCATAGAAGCAGCTTTACTATTCTTTTTGCTACTTATTTTAAAGCACATCGAAGCAAGTGTCTCAACATCTCTCAGTACCTTGGCAGACAGGTTCAAGACCTAGGGGGTTTCTCTTCCCACCACCAAATAAGTCAAGTTCAAACTCAAGGAGGAAAGTCCAAGAAGAGGTGGCCTATGGAAGAGAGACCCAGGCAGGAGTCCACCACACCAAGACCTGGAGTCTCTCCAAAGGCACACCTTGGGGAGAAAAGCCTTTGACAGCTTCAGATCAAAGTAACTCTCCATATGCCAGCAGGGAATAGTCAACCAAAATGTAATCAGTGAAAAACAATCTAGACAGAGTGATACGATATGAAAATCTATTGAAATGGTGGAGGATAAAAACCGAAACCAAAGGTTATTGAAGAGCTGAATTCTACAGGAAGAAAAGTTAAAGCGTAAGAAACTAACCAGTTCTGCCCATCTGATTTGTATTTATTTTTCCACATCCACCACAACATTAGCTTCCTTGGAAATACAAATTTTAATAATAATAAATGTGTTGATCGCTTATTATATGCCAGACGCTCTTAAGCATTTTACATGTATCGACTTCTTTCCTCATCAAAACAAATCTATGAGGCCAATTCTGTTATTATCACCATTTTACTGATGACAACGTTAAAGCCCAGGGTGGTCAAATAAACTGTCCAATGTCACACATCTAGTATGGGGTAAAACTTGGATTTCCAACCAGACTTTCTGGCTACAGAGCCTTTGCACTTAACCACTATGCTTTATTGTCTCTCAGTGAAGAGGAATGTCCAAAGAAGAGAGAGGAAAAAATGGCTCTACCTAAATAAAGCCTGCTGGAATAGATTAAGTCAACCAGTTCCTATTGTTTTGAGTCTGTGTTCTCCAAGGAAAGTGGACACCATGATTGCCACCCCAGCATCCATCCCACCTCTCCCCGACTGCGGGGAGGATGTGGCATTTGGGCAGACCAATTCATTGATGTGGTCTCTGAAAAAGTGTGTCTTCCACATGCAAAATAATGAGCTGGCATCTTTGTTTATGGATTGGCCTCCTGTGAACTTGGGAGGTTTAAATCGTCCCAGACCATTCATTAGGTAACTGATCAAATCAAAAAAAAAAAAAAGGTAAAGAAGAGCAACCTTGAAGTCCAACCTGAAACAGTCATTCTAATGAACAGCCTAATTCACTTCTCCAAGAGAGAATAAAAATAAACACCATTTGCTGAACATTTCCTACTGTTGATGAGCTGCTTCATAGGCCATCTTCCTCATGCATCCTTCTGTGCTCTCCCTGGAGAGGGGGCAGAGTCTACCAGCCACAGAGTGAAGGCTGGTGGTTCTCAAGTGTCACCGATCAACACTGCAAAACTTATACTGGCCCGTGGCTTAAGAGAAAAATCTGGACGAGTTTTTCTGGAAGCTCGATGTGCATAGTACAGAGGACTCTGTTTTATTCTGACATTATATTCTTCCTACTTCTGGTGTTAAAATATTTTTTCTTTTATGAAAAGATTGTAATACTATATGACAATTTCACTATTACTGTTTTAATATCCTTGCTTCCCAGGATAAAAGCTAACAACACTATGTTGAGCCTCTTCAATTAAAAAAAAAAGTGTCATTAGATCATAAGATACCAAAGTGTAGGGTCACTGGCCCCAGGGGCTGACATCCTGGGTTTTGCCTGACCAAAACCACAGAAAATGTTTAGAAAACAAAGAGACAACCCGAGTGGCTGGAATGTCCCCTGTGCTGCCGATGTCTTCCTTGCTAAGCTCCTATCTGACCTCCAGTTACTCCCTTAGTCCCCAGTGGCTGCTACCAGTAGGAATTCCCTGTCCTTCCTGGCCAAGCTGACATGCTGGGCAGAGTTCAGGACACAGCTTTGAATGTGGTTTCCTGATTAGCAGAGAGACTCCAGCGAGGCAGGAAGGAGCTCAAGCTTGGATATTATATGTCAGAGTCATCTACCGGTTCTTAGGAATGAATACGTCAACAGAAATGACCTGGAGCAAAACAGCATTCCTGAGAAAATCCCCAACAACTCAGCGAGAGACGCTTATCACTGCACTGCACTTCATCTTTTGTGTCTTCTTTTGACAAGAAAGTGACACGTTTAAGACTCAGTTACTTGAAAATATCATTTAAACTGAACAATATTTGAGAAGGTTCATGATGATTGAGAGAAACGAGTGCTAACAGGAGCTAGACAAAAATATCTATACGACTTTCTGGCTAAGAAAGAGGGTGGTAAGAAGGGACTACCAAAACAGGGGTCAGGAAATGGGGTAGCTGACATGGTTCTGCCATTAAATTGTCTTGGAATCTTAGGAGAAATCATTCCCAGGTCTTCTACCTTCTCATCCGCAAATCATCAGCCATCTTGAACACTCTGAGTCCTAAAACAGAATCCCTGATTCTGGTCATCGTCTGGGGAAAAGAACAAAGTCCCTTCATGTGTCAAGAAGGACTGTGAGAAATATTACTGAAATACGAATATGTGTATGTATATGCATGACTGAAACATAACACTGTACACCAGAAATTGACACACTGTAACTGACTATACTTCAATAATTTATTTGAAAAGAAAAGAGAGATTATTAAAAGAAAACCTTGAAGGTAAAGTGGAAAGTTCCTCAGGTCTTGAGGCCCTGATGAGACCCTGATGAAAGATGAGCCCCAGGAACACCTCTGGGGGGTTCTCCCCGGAAGGAGCAAGCTTCCAGCCAGAGTGGAGAAAGGAAGAAGGGGGCTGTATTGTCAAAAGCAAGAAAGGGAAGGTAAGGAGGAGAGCAGGAAGAAAGCAGGAGGGAAAGAAGCATAGAGAAGGCAAAGGCCTAGAAGAAGTGGGATTCTGTGAGGCTCTCGGAGCGTGTGAGAGTGAGCACGAGTGGTCACCACTCTGTAAGGGGCTGCCAGCTCCTGGGGGAGGGGTGGAGCAGACAGAAGAGGAAGCTGAAAAGAGAGAATGGCAGAAGAGCAGAGCAAGAGCAAAGAAAGAAGGGGGGAAAGAGGGAATCAAGACCTCTGCCTCTCATTCTGAATAGAATTTCTTAACTTCACTACCACCATTCACCAAAAAAAAAAAAAAAAAAAAAAAAAGTCACCAGATGTGAGGCCCCATGGCATTCTGCCAAATTAAATAGAGAAAAGCCGCCCCCTTCAAGAGAACAAGATAGTATCGTTTTCTACAATGTAGTGAACACAGAGGCAGCTGAGCTATGCAGATATGGAAGGAAAAATTCCACGAAGGGTCCATATCCTGGGCTAAGCTCTCCAGAAATAGAACATTTTGATTACAAAATAAAAACTAGGTCAATAAGATAATGGACATGATTTAAAACGAAAATCACAGTATTTGTAATGGGCTAAAAATGGTATCAATATTATTGCAGAGAAGGAATATAATTAAGTGTATTTTTAAACAGCAGCGATCGGCCCCAGCCCTACAAATCCCAGCCCGGCCACCAGTATTCCTCCACCTCATCGCAGAGGAATGTGCTGGCACGCCACAAGTTGGTCTGAAGAATGCAGAGTTTCCTACTACTTCAGAAGATCCCAAATGACACTGGGGAGCCACATTCTTTCACTGGTAGATCACTGTGATTCATTTCTAAGGCGAAGAAATGGAAGAAAGGTTAGGAATCTGACCATTTCATTCCTTTACCATTTTCACTCTACGGCCAGGAAACGTGTCATGGAGGTCTGATGGCCACAGCTCTGTCTGGTCCACGGACACCGGGAAAATTCCAGACCATCATAGGTAGTGGTTAGAGATCCTAAGAGGTTTAGCACAGGCTTGGAATTAAGATGAAGGGCAGAAGTGCAGACTTCTGGTTTTCTTCCTACCATGTGTGGTGTGACCTTGTGGAGCAACTTTAACTCCTGAGTGTAATTTATTTTCTAAACCCTCACAGGGGAGAGAGAGGCAAAGAGGAGCAAGATGAATGAGCTGTAAGGAATTATGTTCAGATGGTGAAGACAATTGCTCACGCAAGCACACAGAAGTGCTCTGGCATTTCCTCAGATGTCTATATAGGAGCCAAAACCTAGGACTCTGCTGATGAGGAAATACCAATGTCTTCAGAGGTCAAATAAAATGAATATATTACCTACTGTATATAATAATAGATAAAAAACAATTTTTTTCTGTATAGCACAGGGAACTATATTCAATACCTTATAATAACCTTTAATGAAAAAGAATATGAAAACGAATATATGTATGTATATGTATGACTGAAACATGATGCTGTACACCAGAAACTGACACATTGTAACTGACTATACTTCAGTTAAAAAAAAATAGCTGAATGGGAGAAAATTTTTGCAAATGAAACTGACAAAGGCTTGATCTCCAGAATATATAAGCAGCTCATACAACTCAATAAGAAAAAAATAAACAACCCAATCCAAAAATGGGCAGAAGACCTAAACAAGCAATTCTCCAAGGAAGACATACAAATGATCAAAAGGCACATGAAAAAATGCTTAATATCACTAATTATCAGAGAAATGCAAATCAAAACTACAATGAGATATCACCTCACACCAGTCAGAATGGCCATCATTCAAAAATCCACAAATGACAAATGCTGGAGAGGCTGTGGAGAAAGGGGAACCCTCCTACACTGCTGGTGGGAATGCAGTTTGGTGCAGCCACTATGGAAAACAGTGTGGAGATTCCTCAAAAGACTAGGAATAGACTTACCGTATGACCCAGGAATCCCACTCCTGGGCTTGTATCCAGAAGGAACCTGCACCTTCAGGATGACACCTGCACCCCAATGTCCATAGCAGCACTATTTACAATAGCCAAAACATAGAAACAGCCTAAATGTCCATCAACAGGTGACTGGATAAAGAAGATGTGGTATATTTATACAATGGAATACTACTCAGCCATAAAAACCGACAACATAACGCCATTTGCAGCAACATGGATGCTCCTGGAGAATATCATTCTAAGTGAAGTAAGCCAGAAAAAGAAAGAAAAATACCATATGAAATCGCTCATATGTGGAATCTAAAAAACAAACAAACAAACAAACAAAAACAAAGCATAAATACAGGACAGAAAAAGACTCATAGACAGAGAATACAGACTTGTGGTTGCCAGTGGGGCGGAGGGTGGGAAGGGATAGACTGGGATTTCAAAATTGTAGAATAGATAAACAAGATTATACTGTATAGCACAGGGAAATATACACAAAATGTTATGGTATCTTACAGAGAAAAAAATGTGACAATGAGTGTGTATATGTCCATGTATGACTGAAAAATTGTGCTGAACACTGGAATTTGACACAACATTGTAAAATGATTATAAATCAATAAAAAATGTTAAAAAATAGGTGAATATATTTCCACTTTAGAATATGTATGTATACACACACATAGGTATAGTATTCCTTATTTAAGGAGATTGCATCAACATTTACATCAGGGAAATCTCAGAATAAGCTATCGGCACAAGTACATACACACATTTATCATCTAGAAGAGGTTATTTTCAAAATCTCTTTGTGGGTCATGCATATCTACTAGTCAGTTTTTTAAAAGAATTTACTCTTTATTATGCTTAAATTCCAACACACCAATCTAGTTGCAAGGCATTCATTTATCCTTAGAAAGCATGAGCTTACCTCCCATGAAGAAAAGCTGTTCAATGACAACTGAACTTGTCAAACAAAGGAGAAGTAGAGAAGTTAGTCATTTTATGTTACACCTCATGTAATGCTGAACTCCCTCAGTGCAATTAGGTGTGCTTGTAAAATTATCATTAAGTTAGTGCCCACTTCACCCACTCCTTCCTTGGAGCATTATGATAAAAGGTATTTCAGGAAGCAGCAGGCTGACAGATACGTAACCATGAGTCCTCTCTGTAAGTGACATAAGGCGCTCTAAACGCCTGGTGTTCTGAGTCAAGTGAAGTAAGTCACTGTGAGGACTTTTAAACCAAGGAATTCTAAACCAAGAGAAAGGCCAAAAAGTTAAGAATCATCTGAGCTCATCCTGTCACTCTGTCACTCTCTGTTCTTATTTATAGTTCCTCCCTATCACCAGGGCCTCTAAACCTTGAAATGAAACTAGTGAAGCAAAAGTGTGGTAAGGGTCACTGAAGACTAGGTAAAACTTCTGCAATATCCAGAAATTATGGAGCTTGGTTTTTCTGATGAAAATCATTCAGTCGATACTGGTTTTAACTCTGACTTTCCATGACTTCAGTTTGGAGATCCTGATGAGGATGAAAGAAAAGAACTAAAAGGCCAAGCAAGTGAAAACCACTGAAAGAATGCTCAGTGCAAGTATATGACAGGGGCACGCCTGTGTCCTGTGAGTCGGGTTGGGGGAAATGGATTATTTATAGGGGAAGGGAAGGAGGAAAACAAAATAAGCTCTTGACAAAGAGGATAAAAGCTTCTGCTAGGAAAAGGCAGTGGAGTCATTTGCACTCTCACGGGATGAACTTGGTCTCGAAGTGACTTGGGCATGTTTTGGTTGCTCAGCAGGAAGGAGCCAGCTGGGGGCTGGGGAAACTGGTTTTTTTGAAGGAACAGCTGCTTGAGCATGAGTGTCGGAAGGAAGTCCTCTTCCCCACTGCCAACCCACAAGACATAACTAATCCAGTCACAGGAGCTACTATAATGAGACAAAGGGGGACAAGACTGAGTGCCGATGAATCCCCCAAGAGCTTTGACAATGGGACCATTGGAACAAACGCAAGGAGGGGAAAAGCACTAGCCAGTTAACAGGGGGATCCTCATCTATAAGCAATACGTAAACCCTCTATTCCAAGTCTTTGATCTGATAAAAGTTGTGCGTCTGATTGATTTAATTCACTTTCATTCACTTGTGTTGATTTGTTGGACGAGGATCAGTGAACTATTAAAGAGGAGGTAAGTGGGGAGACAAGAGACCTCTCCCTGGAACAGTCATGCCCTTAGTAAGACTTCTCAGTAACCTCTCCCACTACCCTATTGGTACATTATAAGTCAGTAACCATAACCATAATAGAAAATCTTGTTCTTAACAGTAAACATTCCAATGGCTAAAAGTCTGAATAGACTAGGGACAAATACCGAATATATCAACACCGGCTATTTTAATGGGGAAAAATACGAAATATATCTTTGTGTAAATGGAAATCCTACATTATAAAAGCAGGCAAGATGATTATGTGCGACAAATACTTACAGGAAAATGAGAAAAAGTAGAAAAAAGTTCCCCCTTCTAAAATAAACTAATCTTTTTTCAGCATACAATTCTCCTAAATTCTGACATTTATGCTTGCTTGAAAAAACAATTTAAGTCAACACTTCCCACTCTGTTATTCCACCCTGAGGCATAAAAATTTGATTAAATAGCCTACAAATGCTTTCATGCACAAGGAGTAGGCAAAAACTGACTTGCACTGTGACAAGTCAAGCTGTAGCTCGACTTCTGCCCCATCGTTGTGCTGGCACCGGGCTAACCCTGAGTTCTGCATCTCCCTCTCTTTTTTTGAGAACAATACCAAAGCCTTGCCATGTGGGCTTCCTCCCAGTGATCACCACCAGACTATGCTAGTCTCTTCCGAAACACCTTTTCTGTTTCAACACCATGACCAGAATGGCATGCTCCCCTCCTGGGTCAAAGCCTCCATCCCAAAACAGGATCCTGTGACTTCCCATTTTCTAAAACCTCTGTCCCACTCTTGAGTCTCCTGTCAATCAGCTTCTCTTTCTCTTCTGACTTCTCCCTTCCACCAAAAACCCTAATAAGCCACAACTTATCGAATCATGAGACAACTCCAGGCTCACAGCTTCAATTGCCTGCTTGACAGCCCCACTAGGATGTCTCATAGACATCTCTAGCTTAATATGCACCAAACTGGATTCTTGATTTTGATTACAAACCCCAGTATTCCTTCAGTGTTATCCATCTCAATAAATGATACCACTCAATTGCTCAGGGCAAAAGCTTGGAATCGCCCTGGACTTCTATCTCTTACACCACACATTTCATCTGACAACAAATTCTGTTAATTCTGCCTTGAAAATACGTCTCCAGAGCCCACCCACTTGTCTCCACATCCAGCATTGTTATGCTGGTCCAAGCCATCAGCATCCCTCACCTGAAATACTGGAGTAAACCAACTGGGCTCACGGGTTTCACCTTTTCTCTTTCACTAAAGTCCATTCTCTGTTCCACATTCACAGTGGTCATCTACAAAGTCCAATAAAACTCATTCTCCTTCTCAAACTTTTCAAAATCTTCCCATCACACTTAGAATATAATCCAAAGTTTTATATGGACTGTATGGCTCCCAGTAGCCCCACAGCCTTACAAGGTTACCTCTCTAACTTCATTTCCTACCACACTTTGCCTCACTCATCCCACTCCAGTCATTGACTTTCATACTATTTTTTAAACACCGTACAATAATTCTGAATGTTATCTGTGTCCATGGATTCAACATTATCTCTATGCAAGTTAAATCTATTTAACCATCTACCAACCTGCTTCTCAGATTCAGCCTCAGGAAACACACTCTTCCTATAAGGTGTCTCGAGCTAGATGTCCCTATGCCAACAAAAATTAGACACTGCAAAAAGGAGCTGTTTTTCCATCACCAGGCTGGAAGCCTTGAAGTACCTGCCAACTTCCACTGTACTTCAGCCCACAATCAGTCAGCTGCCAAACCCTGCCACGTTTCCCACTACAGAAGTCCCAGTCTGCCCTTCACTCTTCCCTACTCTGTTCATTCTTGTCTCTGTCCTGCTCATCTCATGTGTGAAATCCCACACCTTCTCCAGTTGTCCCTTAGCTTCCTCATGTTGCTGTAACAAGTGTCCTTCCAGAGGGCTGACAAGGGCTTCTTTCTACACTCAAGTTCTGGCTCATGGATGTCAGCTTCCATTCCTGCCTCCTATTACTGAATCCTCCTATTGCCTTTTACTGCCCCTATGCTGTCCAGTATGATAGCCACTAGCCACACGTGGCTATTTAAATTTCAACTGATTAAAATGTAATACAACTAAAAGTTCAGTTTCTCAGCTGCCCAGGTCACATTTCAAGTGCTCAGTGGCCACATGTGGCTGGTGGGTACCCTGTTGAACAGCAAAGCTATTCAATTAATTGAATATTAATTCCATTAATATCTTTTTCAATGCTTGCTCAGCTGTTATGCCTTTACTATCTGCTCAACTAGGTTTATTATTTCAGACTGAATGATCTTGGGGGCAGGGCTAATACCTAATGATGCCAAACATAGAAAGCTCTTTAAAAAGTATGTTTTAATAAGGGTGAGAGTCTAGTGGGAAAGCACTTAGGCTTTGGAATTACCCTGTATCTGAGTTCCTGTTCTGCCACTTACTAGCTGGGGACCTTGTACAAGTTATTTAATGCCTCCTCGTTCTCAGTTTAAGCATCTATAAAACAGAGAAGATAATAACTGTCTTCTTCATAGGGCAGTTGTGATATCAAAGGAGATCATACCTGTAAATCTCTTAGCAATGGTTGATACATGATGACTATTCATTAATGTCAGCAGCTGATGATATCAATTATTTTAAATAGTTGTAAACAGAATAAACTTCAATATTTAAGGAGGTTCAAAGCAAGATGAAAAAGAAATCCTGAATGCAACTGCTCATCTCACAGAGTCAAATGAGTATCTTGAGATACAATGTGATGGCTATTACTTAAATATCAAACTGTGGAAAATATGTATCAGAGTAACATAAATTTGAACGTTTCCATTCTGCTTCTTGTATAAAAGCTGCATAGAAGTTCCAGGTCTTTGGAAAATTTACTTCAGGGATAGTGAAACCTTGCTTGGCAAGTTGAACAACTTTCCATTAGTTGAATGCAAGAAGGATGATTTCATTTTAAAAGTGAAATGTGGAAAGTAGTTAAATGGGCAAGATATAACTAATCTTACTAGTCTTTTTAAAAATCTGAAAAACAAAATAATAATCGAGAGAAGAAAGACTTATAATTCAAAGCACATGTGGATATTATTTTGCATTGATGCTTAAAGTTCCATCATCCCAGTGAACAAATAAAGGAGGTACACACATTCCACACATTTGGAGCATGAGATCTCTCTCCCTGTCTTCAGTAGCTGCCATTCAGAGGTGTACCTGGGCCCTCTACTTGGGGTAGCTCCAGCAGAAAAGCCTCCTCTTGGGCAGGCAGTATTAAAAGTATCTTCAACTGGCTCTCACCTGCATAAATGCATGATATGGATTCAGCCTCCCTCACTAAGACTTGACTCCCTGAAGTGAAAATTAATGGAGTCATTAATAATGCCAAGCAGAGCCCAGGAAGGGGGGACCCCTGTGGGTTTAAGGCACTGACAAGCTGGGTCATGTAGAGGAAGCTAACACTGGAACCATGCATTCTGTCTATCACACTGAATGGGGTCAAAATCATACAGCCCCAAATCATACGGTTCAATTTACTTGGCCTTTATAGGAAGAGTTACTGATTTACAATGAGACACAGAGTAACAATACAAAGAATGAGTATTGCAGCTAATTTGGAAAGCCCCTAACACTTCTTTAGTTTTGAATATACTGTGGAAAACAGAAGAATCACAGGATTATAGAACAAAATCCTACCAGCTATATGAAAAAATAAACAAAAAAGAAAGATACAGGAAATCTTCTCCAGAGGTTTTTCAAAACATAATACTTCTTCAACAATCGAAACTCATTTAGTGGGAAATGGAAAAGTATTCTGGGTTCTCAAAACTTGAATCATCGTGTGAAAGGTTTTTTTAAGCAAGAATGCCTTAAATGACTTTTGCTGTCATTTTTCAAAAGATCTAAAACAAAATGAAAGCTTATTTTAATACTTCGACGCTTCCATAATGTTGACAGTTATATTTTCACAATTCAAATATATTCTCCAGAAGAGCACCTTATTCATTTTTCAGTGGAAGGAAATAAAATTCAATATGCATAAATTTAAAGTCTTGTGTCTTTTGACAAACAGGTTTTGGTCAAAGTTTTTTTTTTTTTTTAACAAAGTGCATATAGTCACATACTGTTTTTGTGGGTAAGATAATTTAAAGAAACTAGGAGAGTCTTTCATAAATCCACATAAAAAATGTGTCGCATAGTTGTATATGTAGAACCAGTTTCCAGAAGGAGAAAACTTAACACTAGTTATGTCTGGGCCGTGGAACTCAAGGGTGGGAGGCAGAGAAATGAGACATACTTCTTCACTTTAAATCTTTGAGGCCTATTCAAATTTATTTTTGTATATATTTCGTATAATTCTTTTAACTGTACTAGTTAGAAATAAAATAAGTTAAGTTAAAAATAATAAATCCAACTTACTGGACCATTAACCTTTGGTATCCATTTCATTGGGAACATCACTTAGTAATACATAGGATTTTCAGCTACCTTTTCCTGCAATTTGAGTATGCAATCACCAGATGACAGAGATTCTCAACTGGTATGACTCAGTCAAGCTGCTATGAAGAAACTAAGGTCCAGAGAGGTTAAAGGATTTGCCCGTTGCATCAAACTTCCTGATACTGATTTGCAAATATTAACTACTATATATAAAATAGATTTAAAAAATAATTTTTTTGTATAGCACAGGAAACTATATTCAATATCTTGTAGTAATCTATAATGAAAAAGAATATGAAAATGAATATATGTATGTACATGTATGACTGAAACATTATTCTGTACACCAGAAATCGACACATTGTAACTGACTAAACTTCAATTTAAAAAAAAAAAGCTTCCTGATACTGAGGCAACGTTCACCCTCAGTTCTTGGGCTTCTTGGTTTGTACCCCTTTTTTATTATATCATATGGCCTGTCACAGGTTCTATAACACCACTCATGGGTTAATCTAAGGTCTGAATCATAACCATGAAGCTACTACAGCATTACAAAAACGTAACTCCTTTACAACTCAAGTTGAACACTGTAATTAAATAAACCCTGCAGTTAATGATGGTCTGTGCAGACAATCTGTACAGAGCCAGTGATGGGAGGGAGGGCTAAAATTTTCTGCCTGAATTTAATTCCTCCACTTACTGACTGTGCGACTAACTACATGGCACCTCTATGCCTTCTTTTTCTCATCTGTAGTATTGCAACTAAAAACAGTATCTACGTATTTAATAGAATTATGAGGATTAAATGAAATGAAGTCAAATACCTAGCCAAATGCCTGGTTACATAATAGGTGCTCAATAAGAGTTAGCGATTATCAATCCAAATTTAAACTCATAAACTAAGTATAATTTAGAACCTTCCACACTAATCTTGGCTGTTTTCGATCTATTACAACCGTAATATCCTCCCCCAGATTTGATTATAAGTGCTTATCTTTGAGAAGATCTGCATTTACCACACTTTAGTAACCTTAGAAAAGGCATACCTCCCTGTCTTATCCTCCCCAGCAGTGGGATAGAGAAGCCTGAATTTAATAAATATGTGTGAAAACACTTCGGAATGGCAAAGCTTCCTAGACAGAAAATAAATTTTGTTTATAGCCTACCTTGCATCGTGGCTGGTAGTCATGGTTTGCTCTAAAATCTCCAGATCACTCAAATAACCTCCGACTGTGTCCCTGCCTCGCTGTCAAAATGAGAGCTTGTCCTAGTGGGTCCCTCGTGGACCTGCCTTCCCAGTCCCGTGTGAAGCCCCTTCCCTGGGCCTGCCCACCCATTAGAGCCTCTCTTTTCTCCTTCCCATTGGTGGGGAGGCCTCTCTTCTCTAAGCCAAAAGTGGTGGTGGTGGGGAATCTGTGAATAATTTCTTTTCAATTCTGGAGAAGGTAGTTTTCCACTATTCCTTTCAGCAAAGAAGTCAGTCAAAGCCCTGTGACTTCCTGAACAAAAACATTCTTTGAAGACACAACAAAATAAGCAATAATTGACAATTTAAACATACCTGGAATACTTTGCCACACATACTTCTCCAAGTGTCTTACAACACCACAAAACTTCAAACAGCATACCAACCCCTGCCTACCGGCTTACATGGAAATTAAACTATCTGAGCCCACTGTCAAGGCATTTCGGGGAATATTTAAAAACGCTTTCTGGGTATGATAACAACCTATCGAGAGCTCAGGCTGTACATCTTCAAACCTAGGAGACTTCCAGCTCCAGGCTGGTACTGCCATTAAAGGGCACCCATTTGCCAAAGTCTGGTTTAGCAACAAAGCCAAAGGAGAGCTCTGGATTTTGAAACCAAACAATTGTGGGTGTGAGGCATGCACTTGCTGTGACCAACAACTGGGTTAAGAAGAAGGTTCACAGTCAATTCATTTGCATGGAGTTAGACCAACAATGAGCTCACTCAGTAGTTTCACAATTAGGGCAAATAATTCTGAAGAGTGTATTCCTTTTTTTCCCTTTCCTATAGTTCTTCCTTTTCAGAATCAGATCTGTTGCAGAGGAATAGAAGTAAAGTGAACAGAGCAGGGGATAGAGTTCTTTTTAAAAAAAAAATTAAGATATAATGGACATATTACATTTTATTCATTTCAGGTATACAACATATATGATTTTATATATGTATATAACACGAAATGGTCACCACAATAAGTTTAGTTAATATCTGTCACCACACATCATTACAGAATTTTTTCTTGTTCTGAGAAATTTTAAGATCCATTCTCTCAGCATCTTTCCAATACACAATACAGTATTGTGAACTATAGTCACCGCACTGTACGCTACATCCTCCTTAAGTGCCTAATAAACACTTATTTATCTTAAAACTGGGAGCGTGTAACTTTTGATCACCTTGACCCATTTAACCCACTTTTCCTACCCCCCACCTCTGGTAACCACAAATCTGATCTTGTTGTCTATGAGTTTGGTTGTTTTCTGTTTGTTTGTTTTTAGATTCTACTTGTACATGAGATCATATAGTATTTCTCTTTCTCTCACTTATGTTACTAAGCATAATGCCTGCAAAATCCATCCATGTTGTCACAAATGGCAGGATTTCCTTTTTCATGGCCGAATAACACTCCATTTAATGTACACATCTCCTTTAAGGGACAGAGTTCTTAGAGTAGGGGTCTAACTCCCCTCTTCTTGCCTGTTGTCTTAATGATTTTTACCAAATCACTCGCTAATTCAATGCTTTATTCTTACTAAACATATGCCTTCTTATCCAGATACTAGAGGAACTAATGATACAGTTGAATCAGTAAATCGTTTTGAGACCTCTGAAGAAAGGGAGTTATTTTCCTTTACAGTCCAGGGATTTCCAACCACACGTTGGATTCACTGCTGGGTTCTCCATCATTCAGAGGTTCTGGCAGGTCAGTGATGGTGTGTGATACATATCCCAATATTTATTCATGTTCACAGAACACCATGTTCAGAAATGCAGGGTTTGCAGGTTTGGTTAAAGCAGACTTGCCTCCCTCTTGATTCAGAATGCTTTTCTCTTCATCTGATATTCTGATCTTTCCTCCTCCTCTCCCTCTTTCCCCCACCCCCAACCAGGAAGCTGGGTCTCCACTCAACAGGATCTTTCATCCCTGTATTGCAGGAACTAACATAGCACCAGACACACAGCTGGTATTGAGTGAATGAATGAATGAACTTGGTGTCCACCGCTATCCAGGTAGTAGAGCAAAGATTTTCTTGGATTTGGGGCCAGGTCAGCACCAGGAAAATTCAAAAAGGATTCTTTTACAGACAGCCAATGCCAGACCAATTTGAAGGCAGCAGTGACATCAGGTTTGCAGAACCAGCTCTTGTTTTTATATCATCTCTACCCACCTCCGGTTCTCATAGTATAGCTGGTACCCCCCTTGTCGGATGCAGTCTCCTTGTATCACACTCCCCTAAGCCTCTTTTCCCAGCCTAAACTAAGCCTCATACATAGTGCCATGACCTTAGTCCTCTGCCCTCAGTGAGATGCCAGGAAAGAAACTTGGTAAGTACGTTTAAGCCATAGTACTGGGAGAAGACTAGATATATGCATTTTAGAAAGAGACTTAGAACTAATATCTACCTTCCAAGAACTTAAAATTTATTGACTTTTTAGTTAAAGCCTAGGTAGAAAATTAAATCTCATTGCTCCCTCCCACACACAAAAAATGGCTCCACATAAAAACTATACTGGACTTGGAGTCAGAAGATTTGGGTTTGCATCTTGGGGTCTGCCTTTTCTTGGCTGGTTATCATAAACACAACATGTGCTCTCTCTGATCTGAAATGTTATTGTACGTAAAATGGAGAGGGTAATGCCCCTATCTCAGTGCTGCTGTGTGGATTAAATGCAGTTTAGTTTATAATACTGTTCTGTTAAATCTGATGTAGTAAATGATGAGTGCAGTGAAACAGTACAGAAAAGAAGGAACAAGAAGACTAGTCCTTGAAAATCCAAAACAAAGATAGAAGGGGAAATCGGTACTGCATGAAACGAGCTTCAGCAGAGACTTGGGCTGTGATCTGCAGGGCCTAACACATAATTATGGTGTGAAAATTACAAGTGGTCCCTGCCTATCGACCCAGAGTTGTTGATGTTGGTGAAGGAAAAGGATGATGATGATGACGATGATGAGGATGACGATGCCTTTACTGAGGGAAGACCATGTACCTAGCACACTTCTGAGCACTTGATGTTTTATCTTGTTCACCCAGATAATAACTCTAAGAAGCCAGTCCTACAGTCATCCTCATTTTACAGATGAGAAAAGAAACAAAGGCCCAGAGAGTTTAATTCATCACATAGTGCAGTTCCCTCCCAGCACGTACGTCTCCTTTCAGGAGACTGCTGAATGAGAGGAGAAAGGCAACAGCACGTAAAAGCAGACTTTCCTTCAGCAGGACCGCAAGGGTGACGCTCAAGAGCAGGGATAGAATGAAGTTATAGACGCTGAGAAGAAACCTAGGAGAATCCTAGTGGGAAAGACCAAAAGGAAATTCTTTATAGTGGGAGACAAAATGTAGTCTGCCTGAAAGAGAAAGGCCCATTGGAAGCAAGGAGAACGTAACTGTTGGGAAATCAACAGAGATCAGACCATGGCATTTCCCCACAGCCTTGCCCGATGCAGCAGGCACACTAATCAGTGCTGTGCTCATTGTCGGAGGCACGACCTGCTGTTGTGACAATTGAGGGCTGGGGTGAGGGCACACTGATGAAGCTGCAGGACCCTGACAGCCTCGTGCCACCTCTGAGTATTCAGCACCATTCCCGTGAGCAACGAACAGAGGAAACAGCCAGAGCTTGCTGTCACCACCAGACTGCTAATGAAACCTGAAAGTCTGCAAACAAAACTGCCAGCCTCTTCACAAGTAAACGACCACCCGGAACGGTCTAAATTCCGATAAGGAGCTCCTTCCACTGGGAACAGTTTCCCTCGGTGGTGAGTCCCCCAAAATAGGCTTGTCTCAGAGACTGTCAACCAAAATGAGATCAAGAAATCCTGACAAAGTCTTTGCTGTTCTGTATTTTCCTCCTTCTCAATCAATAAATAATTGATTCTGTGTCAGCTGGGACCTCTTACATCCCAAACACAGATAAGAGATTTCAGGGACCAGATATAGATCTTTATGGTCATGAAACAAATTTACAAACCAGAGTAAAATGTGGGAATCCAAGGCACAGAAACTGCCGGGGACTGTTATGAGAAAGAGACACAGAGAGGCAGAGAGATAGAGAGGGAGGGAGAAAGGAAGACAGGGAGGGAGGAAAGAGAAAATATTTCTGAGGAACGGGCAGTTTGTCCTTTTAATTGGGGGAAGGAAATAGAAATCCCTCTCTGCCTTGAGTTGCTTGGGGTAACAGGTTTGCACATGGTGATCTGAAGGCACATAGAAAACAACCAAGGTTATTTTTTTATCAAACACAAATATTTTGCCTTCGTTAGCCAATTCATGCAGACTTTTGGGCCAAACAAACCCTATGAAAATAAACAGAACTGCAAGGATTTGGCACTTTTAAAAGGGAGTAGTTTGTAAACAGCAGAATGTTAGACCTCTTTACATCCTCATCAATGAGCCGGATGTATTAGAAACTGGCAGCGTGTGTGTGTGCGTGTGTGTGTGTGTGTGTGTGCGTGCGTGCACATGCTCTAACCCACACCGACTCAACATTCAAAATATCTAATCAAGGTAGGCAAGCCACAGGCACCACAAGCATCCTGAGGAAATGGAAGCAGCGTGATATGAGCTGGCCTGTCTGAAATCCCAAAGCAAAGTAAAAACAACCTAAAACCCACAGGGTGGAACATGGGGAAGCAGGCTCTGCAGAGATGTGATGTGCTGAGAGATTCTGAGAGTGAGAGGAGCTGGTCAGAGGGGAAGGAAGGGAACCACTGACCTGGCCACTTCCCACCCTGCGACAGGTCACCTGAGCTGCTGATGCTTCATCTGGCCCAGTGGGTAGTGGCTGTGAGGAGCGGCCCCCTCCTCCTCTGTCCCCTTACCCTCAACCCTCCATTGGCAGAGAGGGTGGGGCCAGATGCAGGCAAGATGTTTTAAGACCAGCAGGTAGACACACATGAGACGCAAAGATGCTGAGACAGTTCACCAAGGCTCAACCATCATGTTCTTTTCCTACATCTTCAAGACTGCCGGGTAGAGGAGATCAAAGCTACAACAATAATAATGTCGGCCATGTATCCCATGCCCCTACGCGTCAGGCACTGTGCTAAGAACGTCACGTAAAATATTTAATTCAATTTTCACAATGACTCTGTGATGCAGGTTATTTCCCCCACAACAGGGGCTTAGAGAGATTAAAGTCATTGCCGGGATCAATAAGCACCAAGTGGCACGGTCCACAGAGATGCTCAGCCACATCCCCTTCCTCTAGTGTGCCAACCATGCTCAGCCATTTAGAGAGGTAAATGGGATTCTGGGCCCTAAGGTTAATAAACCTAGCCTAGGTCAGATTTTCACAAATAATAAATGCCAAAAGGCAAAATCAACCTTGTCTAATTTAGGGAGGAGTATTTTTTTCAACAACATTATTTATGATAGAACCGGGGAGAGGGTATAGCTCAAGTGGTAGAGTGCGTGCTTAGCCTGCATGAGGTCCTGGGTTCAATCCCCAGTCCCTCCTCCAAAAGTAAATAAACCTAACTACCCACCCCTGCCAAAATAAAAAATGATTAAATAATGCAATAATAAATAAATAAAATATTTAAAAAATAGAATAGATGTGCCCTCTCTCCTAGAACATCAGTAGACACTGGATCCAGATAATAAAACTAACTTATCAATTTCCAGCGTGGCTAAAAATTATTATAG
Organism: Vicugna pacos; assembly: GCF_048564905.1. Taxonomy (NCBI): domain Eukaryota; kingdom Metazoa; phylum Chordata; class Mammalia; order Artiodactyla; family Camelidae; genus Vicugna; species Vicugna pacos. The sequence continues at coordinate 56,043,312 of NC_132992.1, read as the reverse complement.
TTTCCATGATAATAGAAATTAATTTCAAGATTCTATTACAACTCAAAGTATAATCTACCCTGAAACAATAAGTGACTGGCTTAAATCTCTTGGAGAAACCTCTCTTGTTGCCCAAAGAATAGGAACAGAAAACTGTTTTATTTACAGACAAATCTGCTTTTAAATTGGGAAGTTTAACCAACAGCCTCTTTGATCATATATGATTACTTCTCTTTCTCTTTCACATTTATTCCATTTAAGAAAGACGACCTTAAGACTAAAAGTTTATAACACCCATCACTAAATATTCACCTTCAGAATGCCAATATTTTAGAATTCTATTGCCTAGGTTCACGGTAAAATATTAATGTACACAGAAATTTGTGGAGCGTTAATAGAGCCATCTCAGCGTGACAAATGGGTCAAGTTCCACACACAACATTATGGGAAACATCAGGTTAGTGTGCTCAGACCAGCTGCCCCGTGTGGCAGCTCCCCGGTACAGCCACCTGTGAATCACGAGGGTTCACAGTTGCCCTAAGCCTGTGGCATCCACCAAGTGGCTTGCCTAAGCAAAGCCAAGACTTTTCTTCTGCTCCTGGAGAGTGAAAACTCCATATGTTGTGCCATAATCTCCTTGTAGCAAAAATAGCCTTGGGGATTTAAATCCCTTCCAGGAAGGAAGGATGTACGGATGGTGACCATTTGGCCAAAAGCTATCGAGGCTGGGGTTTGTGCAATAACTGAGCTGCTTTTTTACCCAAGACCCTCCTTAAACATAATCACAATGTGTTAGCAGAGAGGCTGTTGAGTCTGGGCATTGTTTATTGGTATATGAGGAATTCTTAATAAAAATTTCAAGAATTCAAGAGCTCCTCAGTGGCACATGAAACAAAAGGGAAAGAAATTTCATCTGCTAGAGATCTTAAAAGGCCATTTAGAATCAATTTAACACAATCAGTGTCAAAAGGGTTGAGAAGTCATCACCGTGTCACTGACAAAGCTACCTTCCGTTCCTGCTAATTTCTCTTCTTGAGAAACCAGAACTGATGGTAGAAGATGCTTCCCCTTTCTTTTGAGGATGCTGTTGACAGCTCTGCATCTGCTGGGCCTCTTTTTCACTCTCCTCTGGGCTGACACATGGTGCTGATTGCTAGATCTCTTCTCACCTGACCTATAAGCAGCTTTGGACACAGAACATCATTCTCTCCTTGATGATACTTCTTCATTTGGCTCCTAGGGCTCCATGCTCTCCTGGCTTTCCACCAACCTTGCCGATGGCTCCTGTTCATCCTCCCTGGCTTCTTGATGCTGAAATAACTCAGTTCTTAGTCTCTGTCTCTCTTCCCTCATCCCCATGGTGACCTCATGCAGTCTCATGCCCTAGAGATGGTATTTAAGGCAAACAACTTCCAAATTTATATCTCTACCCTCGACCACTCCCTTGAATTCTAGACTTGTGTATCCAACTGCTTATTCAACACTGGACTTGGAGCTTTAATAAACATCTCAAATGCAACATGTTCCAAACTGAAAGCATCTTACACATATTAAGTTGTTTATTCACAACCACCACATAAGGATGGTGAAACTACTCTCATTTTATAAAGAACAGAGAAGCACACAGAGGTGAGATGATTGCCCAGGGTCATATCTCTAGTGAGTGACAGACTCAAGAAGCCACCATCATCCTTGAGTCTTCCCTCCCCCTGTCTTCCTCTCCTCTGTCCCTACCCCTACACCTCAGTCCTTTGTGCCCAACCGATTAGCAAAGCTTCTAGGCTCCGCCACCTCCATCTCCACCCCAGGCACTCAAGCGTCACGCTCTCTCTCTCATGGGCCACTGCAGTAGTTCCTAGTTAATCTCCCTGCTTCCCTGCACTTGCCCCCAACTGTTTACTTTCTAACCCACAACAAGAGTGATCTTATAAAACCGAACTTTAGACCCTCTACTGGCTTTCCCTGCACTTAGAACACACTCCTGAGTAGAGTCGGTACAAACCCTGCCTTCCTGTCCAACTCACTGCCTTGCACCCTCCTCTTCACCTGCCAGCCTTCAGCCACAGTGGTGTGCTTTCATGCTCTTAAACACATCAGGGCCACTTCTGCCTTGTAGCTTAGTCCCAGCTGTTGTGACCCCATTTTCCATGGCTGGCTCTGTCTTATCATCTAGGACTCAATCTCAGTGTCACATCCATGGAGCGACCTTCCTTGACCACTTAATCTAAAGTAACCCCTGCCTCTATGCCACTCTAGTTAGGACTGTGGACTGGTACAAGCTCTTCAGACAGCCAGTTGGCAAGATCCATCAAAGCCTAAAGGCACGTACGTAGCCATCTGACCCAACAATTCTACTTCTAAGAATTCATTCTAAATATAAACTTGTACAAGTGTGAAATGATATATGTTGCAGGATTATGTATTACTCTGCTGCTTCTAATAGCAAAACACTGGCAACAACCTAAACGTGCATCCTTAAGAGCTCCTTGAATAAATTATCATACAGAGTAAAAGATAAAGTGCATTAGGTGCCTAACAACATCCTTATGAGTTAAGTACTATTATAAGCCCTATTACAAGAGAAGAAAGTCAAGGAATAAAGAGCTTAGGTAACAACCTCAAATGCAAAGCTAGTAAGTGGTAAAGTGGGGATTCAGACCTCAGGTTGTTACTCTCTGTATTATCACGGTTCCCAACATACAGCTGATGTGAGCTCACCACTGGAAATAAAGTGCATCAGCAATATCATATAACTCTAGGCCAATTTTATACTGATTTGCACCAAAAGTCACCTCACCCAAAGTGAAAGCACTTAATTGTTTATTCTTATGATGTTTGTCACCAAAAAACTAATAATTGGGGAGCACAATCAATTGCCAACTTTGAGAAAAAGCCATCAAAAGGAATGAGGCATTATATACATACTAATAAGCACTGATCTCCAAGACATGCTGTTACATGAAAAAAGTATAGAACAAGGGGGAGAGTTTAATCTCTTGGAATTTTATTCTAGTTAAAGAATGCAAATATATATGTTTGCATATATCAATACAAAGACATAAGAAACAGTGGAAAAATATGTAAGAAACAGTGGCTACTCTGGAAAGAGAAACTAAGGACGGGGTGGCAGAAGACTTACATTTCACCACACACTCTTTGGTGCCTTTTGATTTTTGTTGTGTATGTATAAACAGATGCAGACTGCCTATTCAAGAAACTAAAAAATTAAAAACAAATAGATTGTTGGGTTGATATTTTTCCAAAAGAAAAAAAATGAGTACACCCAAGTCAAACTTTATCATTTCACCTGCTGTATTTTCTTCACGTAGCTACTATTAAATGGTTTATTTACAATGTGTGTATATCTTATGACCCCATTAGAGTCATTATCTAAAATTATTTGGTTTTTCTTTGTGGTGGGGTTGGGGGGCAGTGCATATTTATTATACTAGGTATATAAGCTCACTAGAATACAAGCACCATGAGGGCAGAGACTGTGTGTGCATAGTTCACTGTCACAGTGAATGTTCAGCATATACTCTATGTATGAGTAACTGAGTGAATGCCAGGAGTGTAAGCTCGAATAATCAGAGTCAAAACAGTAAGAACCTTCTTTACCAAATATGCACAAAGTTTTAATGACTTTAGTCAACAAGTAAGTTTCTTTTTTTTTTTTTTAATTCTTATTTATTTATTTATTTTATTTGGGGAGAGGAAGTAATTAGGTTTATTTATTTATTTCTCAGTGGAGGCACTGGGGATTGAACTCAAGACCTTGTGCATGCTAAGCACAGTGCTCTACCACTGAGCTATACCCTTCCCCAACAAGTAAGCTTCTTAACAGAAGTCAAGATCTTCAAAAAAAATCTATTATTATTTTTTTTGATAATCTACTACTATTAACACCAATCCTCAAAGTAAAGATTCTAAATAAGCAGTACGCACAATGGTAAGTCCTATGTCTCAAGAGTTTTCACCTGGGCTCACATAGGGTGAGAAAATGCTGATAAATAAACAAGTGGTGAGGCTATGAAAGAAAAACAGCTCAAACCTTAAAAAAAACAGAAACAATTTAGAAAAGCTTTATGGGCATCTACAAAACTTCAGTCATTATTTAAATAATTTGGGGTTATAAAAATTACTGTTGACTCAGGAAGGGAAACGCTCCCTCTTCGAGACTGCACAGTGCTAAGGAGAGCATCTGCTCTTAGAAACAATCTTCCAGAGCCCTTCAGAGATGCCTTGTCTGGTCGTATCTCTAGATGCAAAGGAATGAGCTCAGTAGCAGATCCAAACCACAAAACCTATGGGAAAATGATGATCCTGAGAATGCTCTTCATTTTCAAACTAATTAGCAAGGCAGAAGCGGAGAGCATCACTCATTAGTGCTGTGTAATGCTTAACTGTTTGTGTCAACTTAACCAGACAATCGGGTGCCCAAATATTTGGTCAAACACTTTTCTGGGTGTTTCTGGATGAGATTAACATTTAAATCAGTAGACAGAGTAAAGCAGATTGTCCTCCCCAGTGTGGGTGGGCCTCATGCCATCCACTGAAGGCCCGACTAGAACATAAGGCTGACCCTCCCCTAAGGAAGGGAGAGTTCCTCCTACCTGACTGCTTTCAAGCCGGGACATCAGCTTTTTCCTGCCCCTGGACTCAAACAGCAACATTGGCTCTTCTGGTTCTCAGGCCTTCGGACTTGGTCTGGAACTAAACCATTGGTTCCCTCGGATCTCAAGCTTGTCGACTCACTTTGCAGATTCTGGGACTTATCAACTTCATAACTGTGTGGACCAATTCCTTATAATAAGTAATATACATATATATATGTATATGTGTGTGTATATATATATATATTCTGTTTCTCTGGAGAACCTTGACTAATATGTGCTGATTCCTCTGTTAGGAAACTTGCCCAAGTGACATACTCCTTGGTATGTACCTGGTACCACCCATTACTAGAAGACCAAGATGGGAATACAAGGTCTCCCACCCCCAACCTCATTCATGAGAAGGCATGAATGCATTCTCAGCTGATTGATAGAGACTCAACAGTTTAAAAGCTGAAGACTTATACACATATATCCAATATATCCAATAGGGGACTGGTATCCCTAAATATATAGAGAATGACTACAACTCAATAACAAAAAAAAAAAACAACCCAATTACAAAAAATGAGCAAAGGACTTAACAGACATTTCTCCAAAGAGGACACGCAAAGGGCTAATAAGCACATGAAAATATGCTCAACGTCACTAATCATTAGGGAAATGCAAATCAAAACTACAATGAGATATTATCTCATATCCATTAAGACAGCTACTATTGAAAAAACAAGTGCTGGCAGAGATGTGGAGATTTTGGAATCCTTGTAGACTGCTGATGGGAATGTAAAATGATGCAGCTGCTATGGAAAACAGTATGGCAAGCCCTCAAAAAATTAAAAATAGAATTACCATATGATCTAGCAATTCCACTTCTGGGTATATACCCAAAAGAGCTGAAAGAAGGATCTCAGAGAGATATTTGTACACCCATGTTCACAGCAGCGTTATTCACAATAGCCAAAGGGAAGCCAAAAGGTGGAAACAACCCAAGTGTCCACTGACAGATGAATGGATAAACACAATGTGGAATATACATGCAATGGAATATCAGTCAGCCTTAAAAGGAAGGAAGTTCTGACACAGGCTACAACATGGATGAACCTTGATGACATGTTAAGTGAAATAAGCCAGTCACAAAAAGACAAATACTGTAATAAGAAAAAAGATTCGACTTACATGAGGTACCTTGGAATAGTCAGATTCATAGAGACAGAAAGTGGAGTGGTGGTTGCCCAGGGTCAGGGCGGTCAGAGGAATGGGGAGTTTTTGTTTAATAAATACAGAGTTTCACTTTTATAAGATGAAAAGGGCACTGTAGATGGCCGGTGGTGATGACTGCACAACAATGTGAATGTACTTACTACCACCGAACTGTACGCTTAAATGGTTAAAATGGTAAATTTTATGCTACGTGTATTTTACAATTAAAAAAAAAAGCCAAAGACTTAGAGATCTCCAAGATACACACGTAAGCTTTAGAAAGAAAAAGTTGCTGCAAAATGCATATAATACAGGCCCATTATGTAAAAACAAACGTAAATATACATGCCTAGAAAGGAGACAGGTTGTCATTAGCAGTTATCAATAAGATGCGAAGGAGGAGGCAAAGCAGAATGGGAATGTCTGGGGATCACTCTGCGTGCCTCTGTATTGACTGAACCCGGTACAATGAGAACATATTTGTATCAGCTTCCTAGGGCGGCAGTAACAACCTGAGCTGCTTAAATCACAGAAATTTATTCTCTCCCAGCTCTAGAGGCTAGAAGTTTGAAATTGATGTGTCAGCAAGACCACACTCCCTCTGAGACTCTGGTAGAGGCCTTCCCTGCTTCCTTTCAGTTTCTGGGGGAGGCTGCCAGTCTGTCCTCCGTGGTCCTCGGCTTGCAGCTGCATCCCTGCCTCTGTCATCACACAGCATTCTCCCTGTGCATCTCTCCTCATTTGGCATTTCCCTTCTGATAAGGACACCAGGCCTAATGAGTTAGGGCCCACTTTAATGACCTCATTGTAACTTGATTATATCAGTAAAGACCCTGTTTTCAAACAAGGTCACATTCACAGCCACTGGAGGTTAGGACTTCAGTGTTTTTGAGGGGACACAATCCAACCCGTGACAATATTCTTGTTAAAAAAACACAAAAAACAAACAAAAACAAATCTACAGTTAAGCTTCCTTGAATACTCTACTTAAGAGCCCTCAAGAGGATAGGTGAAGATGCTAAAAGTCTGGATTCAGGAGTCACACTGCAAAGTCTCGAATCCCATGCCGCCATTTACAAACTCCGTAACTTTGGGGCAGTTCCTTAACTTCTTGCCTCAGTTTCCTTATCTTTAAAATAACAGCACCAGGATTGGGGGGGTGCATAGCTCAAGTGGTAGAGCACATGCTTAGCATGTGTGTGGCCCTGGGGTTCAATTCCCAGTACCTCCATTAAAAATTAAATCTAATTACCCCCCTCCACCAAATAGTAGTAGTAGTAGTAATAATAATAATAAAAAATAAAAAATAACAGCACCTAGCTCAGGTTGTAAGGAGAATTAAACGAAGTCCAAAGTGCTTAGGCATCCTAAGGGCTCAATCAGCGTGAGCAATTGTTATGGTTATCACCAGTTACAGGATCTCTAAGACTCCCCTAGAAAGCAGTCCTGGGCACCGCCAAGTGCCTTTATTTTTGCAGCTCCTACTCAATGCCTTTCTCCACCATTCCTTGCCCAAGAGTCTCATGCTTGACTTTCAGAGCTCCAGCAATTTCATTCAATATGGGGTTACACCACTGCACTAAAGAGTCCTCCTTCATGCAGTTACCCAACTCTCAACCTGGGTGTGATCCCATCTGCTGTGTGGCAGTTGAGCTCTCTATGGATGACAGGGTCTCTGAGCAGTGCCACGTAAGCCACTAGGGCAGAACGCCCATCATGTTCTGCACAGCCAGGACACAGAGTGGTCCTCGGCCCCAAACCTCCCACTTTCTGTGATCAGTGCCCTAAATCTGGATTTTGATCTTGGCCTCACTTGCTGCTAAATCTGTATCCAGTTAATCTTACAGGGTTGTGGGGGAGGAGTCATGTTGCTATGGCAACCCAACAACTCTGGGCTGGAGGAGAGAAGAAATGGAATCTCAGGACGGAGACCACCCCAGGATTCAGAAACTCCCATTTCTGCCTTTGTTTCACAGAAATGAATCTTGATATGCTAAAATAAACAGACCTCCCTTCTCCTTTTTTTACAAGTTTCCAGCCATTGACAAAAATAAAAGCCTGCTCATACAAGTATTCTATTCACATGTCATTTCATAACAGGATAGAAACTAAAACTCACACTTCATTCAGCAAGTCAGGAAGTCAGCTGATTTCCTTTAAACCTTTCTCTGCATGAAACGAGCAATTGTCCAGACTGGATTTTATACATAATATTACTTTTTGACCTGCAGTTTACAAATAAACTAACAGAAGGACACAAACAGAACCTCAGCTCTCTCATCTCCCAGTGGTTTAGAGGAGCTGGAGGAGGGCAGAGAAAGATGAAAGAAGCTGCCTTGGAAGCCTCAGACCTCATCTTCCAGTGACTTCCCTGCCGCCCACACTGCCCACACCATAACAGAACCGCTCACACACAGCAGAGCTGACGCGCCAGATTTTCATGTCTTTGTTTTCCTGCCTGCATTCTGGTGGAGCTTCCAAGGAATAGTAAATGATTGAAAAGGTAAGCCACAGTCACGCAAACATGTGAGCACAATCCAGGGGTTGTGTACCAGATGTGCAGGCACTAAGTAATCTAAAATCAACCAAAGAAAGTTCTGGTAGGCTAGCCAGGGCTAGTGGGCAGCAAGTGTAACTGACAGGCTTTGTCTTTGAAAACCACTCTGGGCTAAACTGAGAACTGACATCTTAGGCAGCAGTTAAAATTTTCCATAAAAGAAAAAGTCAGAAGCACCCTTCGACCTGATTCTCTTTACTTTCCATCCTTTTTTGCCTCTTTTCCCCAAGACTGTTTTTCTGAGCTTGAGTGAGGACAGAGTCAGTACTGGTGTAGAATTTGTTAACTCAGGGGTCTGGGAGCAGGGAGGTAAGATGGTGATAAGTTAGTTTGGTTACGATTATGTAATTTTTCTGAATTTTTAAAGGGAATGGCAATTGCTGAGAATAACACAGTAAGATTATACGAGTAAACAGATCAGAAAAGTAGGATGTGACTGTGGAGATGGAGTCACAGATTCAAGTCCTTAACTTGGCCCTGCCACTTAACCAGCCACATAATCAACTCCCTGAACCTTGATTATTTTAGCTATGAAATGGGTATTAAAAAACTTGCTTTGACCTCAGTTATTCAAATTGAAGATCAAATGAAGTCACGTACATGAAACCCTCTTATAAACTATTAAGTACTGCTCAGTGACTGTACTGTTATTGCTACTAGAATCGAGATTTGTTGGATGTCAGGGATGGACGATCTCCTTCTTTGTACATCCTTCAGCCTCCATAGCAGTTCCTTATACCTGGTAGGAACAAAAATGCAACTGAAAACAAAAATGTGCTAACCAAATCCACATACAGATTTTCAGACCAATTTCCCCCAAACAGATTTAAAGGTAAGCTGTTCTACTTAGAAAATCAAAGCAGTCGGCCAGCACCAAGCAATCAACGTGCATCTACAAGGTCTGGAACACCCGCAGGCAAAGCAGTTCTTCTTCCTGAATGGCACCTCCATAATGAGATCACTCACTGTTGTGCAAGAGATAAAAAGTTTTAGTTCATAAAATTCTAGTTGGTAGCCTGCCATGTCAATTAGCTTCTTATTCTATGGTCATGGCATAACACTAAATTAGAACTAATTGCCCTCTCAATTGACAATTTGGAGGCCATTAAAATATAGATTAGCTCGAAAGAAATACAGCAACCTGTGGGAAGTGAAATTCTGATGGAAAGGAGATAAACTCTAACATCTAACATTCAGTGTGTTAATGACCCTGTATAAGGTATTAAAAGAGGATGTTAATTAAAGTAGAGCTACTACCTTTCCTGACCTCCTGGAACTTGGGTCTAAAAGGACAACATAACTCAGACACACACACCTAGCAGTAGGGCTGCTATCCAGTACGACAATACTAAACCTTGGTCAGGTGCGGAACTGACTTTGCTTAGCATGCTTCAGAAACAATTAGAAGGTTTTCAGCAGAAGTCAGATATCAGATTGAAACGGGATCACTTAGAGATGCAATGTACGAAGGGATGAAGTGAAATAGGGAAGAAAATAGGGAAAGGAAGGCAAGGGAGACCCTTAGTCATGAGCTGAACAGTCCCAATGAACAAAACTATGCAGGGAAATTCAGAGAATTTATTTTCTTTGATTATTTTATTACAAAGTTCTCTTCTTGAGGTACTTCTCAAGTACTTTACATTTCAAACTGGCCACTTCTTAAGTATGGTGTCCTTTCTCCAAGAATGCTTGCAAATATGGCAACAGATTTTTAAAGAGGTGCAAACGGATTTAACGTCTCATTGTGTAAACATCACCTGGTGATCAGAAGAGTGACAGTTTGTCAATAAACAAGTCCCACCTGGGTTCACACACAAATCAAAACGGCTTTTCCAGGTTCTGGAAGGAAATGTATTCTTGCTGTTTTCACTGCTGAACTTTGGGGCAGCTAATTACAGAATGGCAATGTTTACATTACTGTCCCTACGACCTCACACCTGGTATAAGGAAGACTAATGACAGTGTCGGAGGCAGAGATGTGGGAGTAACTGCTCAGCACGTCAGAGCGCCCGCACTCTGGCTGTATGCAACAGCAGGAAAGCCCATTACTCCAATTGCTGAAATTATGTCTCACTGGAGTCAAGTTTACAGAAATATTTATAGAATTAGCAAAACACTATCATTGGCAGTTTCTTTGGGTTGCCTAATCTCCTGAAAGCTTTTTTTCCCCCCGGGGGATAGAGGGCTGGGAAGGAGGAATAAGGGAAACCATCCACCCAAAATTGCTAAGTGTTAAAAAAGAAAAGATTGGGCTTTTTGCAGCAGTACTGGACTGTTCAGAAAAAGCATGGCAATCCAAACCCATGTCATTATTCATCCTAAACAACAAACAGACTGACCATTACTGTCAACTCCAGATATGAGTTCCAAAGACTTTGATTAGCCATTAGAATCCTTACAACATCTGGAACGAACTCTGAAAAGCTGTATTTATTTTTCTGATACTTTAAAAAAAAAAAAGACTGCATATCTTTCTGTATCCTTCAAGTTTCAATAATTTATGTTCCCCCCTCACCAAAAAAAAATCTCTTTTCCCAGTTTGTCCTATATGTTACAAAGTAATTGGGGTGCTCATCGACTGAACTTAGTAACTAAGAATAATTGTACAGTCATATGAATAAAACTATTTGCTTTCTTGGCAGTTCTGTCAGTTCTCAGCCTATTAAAAGTCAAAAGTGACTCAGAAGGAAAACAGCACTTACTTTCTAGGTCTCAACTGTAGGCTTTTTACCAAACTTTGGTGAACACATCATTTGTGCTCAGTTAAATTGGTTGTTTCTGAAATTTCCTGCTAGCATTGAAATAGATGTCAAAGCAGGTGGTCTCCAAAAGGTCTTAGATCAGTAGTGCCTGAGATCCCTGGCTCAGTGAGGGTTTGTGTAATAAGACTCAGTGGAAGGGATTCCAGAAGACAAGTATGGAGTCATTCAGTGATGGCTGATGTCTTTTTCTTTCACACACTGCACACTGATGTGTAAATTACCACATGATCAGAGAAGACGTGACAGAAGATAAATAGGAGTGGATGAAATCAAGCCAGGTCCATTAGACTGCCTCTTCACACTAAGTACTTATGAAAACAGAAATATCCTTCCCATACTTTCCCTGGTTGTTAAGTTAGAGGAGAAGGGCCCTGGGCAGCCATAGTCCATTTCTTTCCAACATTTCAGGGAGAGTGGAAAGAATGAGAACATTCCAGGTCAAGGGATTCTAAAGCAGCTGATGCAGTAATAACTGGGACACCCATGTTGTTATCTCCCACTGTGTTCACTACATTTCTACATTGATACCTGCCCTTAACTCAAATTTAACAAGTCTAAATCAAGCTCATTTCTGTTCCCCTCCACCACCAACAGATCCCTGTCTTGAGTTCTCTACTTCCACCAATGGAATTATCCATCATTTTCCCAGTATCCAAGGATTAATAAATACTTTGAAATCACCTTTTACACATTTCCTCCTTTCTCACCCATGCCCAAGCTATTTCTTAACAGAGTTGACATCATAGTTATCAGTTATATCAACAGATTTGGGCCCCCTACCCATGCTCTAATAGTCACTGATATGGATTCAACTTAGCTGTGAATGTAAACGCTCTCCCATCTGCTCAGGGTCTTTAAAAAATGGAAATGGGCTTTATGATTCCAAAAAGAACTTGAAAAGGACACATGACTACACTGAAGTCCTGCTGAGAAGCTGGAAACAGGAGAAAATGGCCCTCTGAGAGGTAAAACATAGGAGTGATAGCTGGGACAGGTGTGTAGGCCAGCAAAGACACTTAATGGAACTAAAGAGTAACCAGGCCATCAGAACCTCAAAAGAAAAGAAGCTGGCCAGCCATGGGGTCAGAGAGCAAGGAAGGTCACTGGGGAAGCAATGGAAGAAGCCACGCAAGGCCAGTGAGTCCAGGGAGGTGGGAGAAGAGCACTGAATAGAACCAGTCTATGCCCTCACAAGGCTGTCAGTCTAGTGGGGAGACAGAAAACCACCAGAACTAGAACGAAATCCCTTCCCCTGCTCTGATCCCTACTCACCAAGCAACCTTCTGCTATGACTTGCCTTTTCATCAAGGTCTGCTTGCAAGAAGAAAAAGCACTGCCCTGTGGCAGTCATACTTCTCACTGTAAATTCTCATGGCTTGTTTTCACACCTTACTCTATGAGTTTGGATACTGAGTCTACCCCTGGAAATGGATCTATTCCAGGTATATTGACAAATCAGACCAAGGGCTGGACCCAGGAGGGTGGATCCATGGCAGTGTCTTGGCATATCTTCCACTTAACTTTGCAGAGTTCTGAATATACAGTAAAGTCCCGTGACTCCCAATGACCCTAACTGGACTCAACAAATTCTGCCTTTAGAGAAATGACCTCAGCAATAGAGATGGTTTTGTTTTCAAAACAACAAAATCTCTTCTAGACAGTATCCAATGGGTTCCAGCAGTTTCTGGATCAATTCATTATTCAGCAACAGAACTAAACCACTTCCATTTTCAGGTGACATTGAGACCCAGCAGCCTTGGAGGGCTGTAAAAAGTGCTTCTCAGACTGGATTGAACATATCTGGAATGCGGGCTCTGATTCAGCAGTGCTGGGTGGGGCGGCTGAGACTCTGATCTGTAACAAGCTCGCAGGTGATGCAGACACTGCCCATCCATGAAACCTGCTTTGAGAAAAAAATCCCAATACATGGGCTGCACAACAGACCAATGAAATCAGAGTCTCAGGGATGGAGACCAGGAATCAGTAGCGCTTAAAGCCCCAGGATGATCCCACAGGCAGCCAAGGCTGAGACCCACTGGCCTAGATGCTGATCCCAGGCCAGGAGCCTTCCCTCAGCCTGAATCCTTAACACTCAAGAGCAAATCAACAAAGCCCTGTCTCCAGAGGCCTGAGCTACTTCCATTTTTTGAAGTTCCTCAGTGTCAAGGCAGAATTACCCAAATGGTGGCATATTGTAAGTGTTTACATTCATCAAGCCAGTGCCTTTACACAAAGTACAACTTTACGTATAAATTCATTTGACGATAACATCACAAGTGTGCATCTGAGGCCCGGCATAATCCTACATCCTGCCTCCCTGGATGGAAATTAAACAGAATCTCCACTAGCTGCCTGGTTATTTGAGAAAATTTTCCTCTGAGAACTAGATAACAAGAATGCGAAATGGAAGAGAGACATTATAGCTACTGTTTTCTCAGTAAGACATCAAAATTGATGTAACAAGAAGAGCACACCCTAAATGATTAATTTCTATTTTAAAAAATCAATATAATATTAATATAAATATGCTTCCCCCCCTCATTAACAAGCTGTGTCCTAGCATCACTACCACAAACCACTGCCATTAAGGAAAATCAGTTTTCTAAGTCAAAGTCACAAAGATTGTGCTCGGGTAGCACATTTTTATACATGAACAATCAATAAAATACTTCTCTTCCTCCAGAGAAAAATTTTCATGAAAGAAATATTCATTATTCTATTTCTAAATTTCATATATTATGAGTAACATGGAAGAACTAAATGAATAAAAATCATGCTTAAGAGATTAACTGCCTCTCTCGCCCCAAAACTGCTCTCACTGCTTCACTGGCATATCAGAAATGTCTAGCTGTACTTGGACACTCAAAATCAGAAGATTTCCCTTTTTTCTCTTAGACAATGCACTAGAAAGCATCAATGTCCTGTACATTTTAGGGAATAGATTTGCTTTTTGTTTTTGTTTGGTTTGGTTTTTTGGGGGATAGAGGAAACTAGAAAGAGAATATCTGATCATGAATCTAGGAATGCTTATGGACCTCAAAAAGGAGATGTGAAAATAAACACAAATCGAGCAGACCTCAGGAATCTTTAACCCTGAGAGTCTTGCTTCGTGATAGCTTCCTTGGGCTCTCTGTGTTGGTGGGAGCTAGCAAGGGGAGGCTATTCTGTGACTGTGCTGTTTGAGTTCAAGAGATGCTATTTTAAAAATTCAAACAGGAAATCTGGGAGTTGAAATGCGCCAAACCTTCCCCTAGAGGTCATGCCTTCAAAACAGCTCTCAGATGTCAGCTCTTCCATTCTCCTTTCGTCACCTGACCTGACAGGACACTTCAGTTACACGTAAGGCGAAAGAAATGGAACAATGATTCTACCCTCCAGGTTCCCTCCATAATTTTAAAATTGTGCCCAAGTTTGCTCAAAAAACCTCGGAGCTTTAGCCTATATTTCTTAAGACTTCTTTCCCATCTGGTTTAATTGCAGTTTTTAAAAAAATGAGCTCAGATCTAAAAACAGTCAAAATCACTCCACCTTATATCAAGACAAGCTGTTTCTGAACTGGGAAGGTAAGGCCAACGCCATATAAATCTGCACCATTTATCATCAGTTCCTTCACTTGGGATCCTCTAGGTAGACCACAGCCACCATAGTGGAAGAAGTGCCACTACTATTCTGTTCACCTGGCATTTTAGGCAAGGCTGTTAGTCCCAATTTGGGGATCAGATTGACCTCGTTTTGATGGTGATGATGATGATGATGATGGTGGCTAAGACTTACCCAGTGCCTATTTTTGTTTCAGGCATTGCACTCAGCAGTTTCCATTTGCTAATTATTTTAATACTCAGAACAACCCTATGGGATGGGCACTGATATTAGGTCCCTTTGCAGATGAGTTTGGGTTCGACAGCTGGTAACTGTGGCACCTCAGGTAAGTTAGTTAAATTCTCAAACCCTTCATTTCAATATCTGAAAAGTGAGGATTACAATAATGGCAACCTCACGAGATGATGTGTGTAAGGCTCTTCATGTAGAGTATACATGGTACCCACCAAAGAGTACCCATCAGGATTGGTTGGATGCCCGGAGCAAGAGGTACTCAGCACAGTGTCATTCAGCTGAGGCTGAATTAGGGGGATGCTGGCAGTGGTAAGTGTGACTAAATTTAAGGTCACCTAGATGATAGACATTCTCCTGAGATCAATGAAAACATCTCTCAAGTCCAAAGAAGACCAATATTTTAAAAAGTTAATTGACTTGCCTGCCCTTTTTTTGTCTTCCAGCTAAAACAAAACAGGTTATCCCTAGCCACAAGCATAATCTGCTTCCTGATTTCTTAGCATGTTCTATATTAAATTTGTTCTAGTCGTTTCTCCAAGTATATGTTACGTAGGGAAAGAACACCTGTTATGTTAAATGCACTGAGTACTAAGATGTGTCTTACAGACATAAACAGAAAAAAAAATGTAAATGAGAAGGCAGGAGCTCAAGATTATCCCTCCCGCCTTCAAGGAATAAAAGAATTTTAAATATCATTTAGAATACAGTGGGAAGAAAGTTGTTATCATTTTTCAAAGTCTTGATAACAACTACATCTGAATACCAGAAACTGATCTTGGCTAATTAACACTTTGACTTGAAATAATTACCTATTAATTATATCAATAAGTGAATTATCATTCTTAGCAATTTTACCATTTATAATCCATGCTATTTTCAATCACTGTTAACAGATTTGATGGCAGTTATACTCCCATTGGAAATGATTCCACAAATCTACTCTCAAAAGATACTTAAAGTGACATATTGATCCACCAAGGGACTCTTTCTTATCTTTTTATATGAAAATTATATATTTTTTCAGCATTTTAAAACAAACATGACTTTTTTTTATAGGATCTACTATATAGTTAGTTTTAGGGAAAAGTACATTGCTTTATAGAGATCCAATAAGTAGTGAAGTAAAACATTTTTCTTTCCTGCCCAAGACACCTATAAGCAATTTTCCAAAGGACAAGTGTTAGCTTTAAAAAAAAGAGGGCGGGGGTGGTGGTGGTAGAGAAAGCATCTTAGTGATTGGTCAACTTCTCTGAGTACCAGGCAAGATTAGCAGCCCTGAGGAAACAGACCTTAGTAATGTGGCTCTCTCCAAACTGGAGATGTACCCCTAAAAGGATCTATTAAATTAAATTAACATTTTAAAATATATTTGAAACATATTTATCCATTCTAACATAGGCTTAAAATCTCTTGATCATTTTCAAGTTTGATGGGAGGTAAGTTTGATAAATGCTTGGGTGGAGGTAATTTGGCTCCTCAATCTGTGATTTCTCAATGTCAAAGCCTTATTTGATATTTCCTTTGGAACTGATTCTTGGTAGACACTATTTAAAATCTCAAAACTGCAAATTTACTATCTCTTGGTTTTGAAGCAGTAGTACATTAGTAAATGTTTTAACAACTTATTCTCCAGCGGGAGGCGGGGAGAGGGAGGATTTGTAGCATGTGCCAATTTCCTTGGTGTAAAGACTACCAGCATGGTTGATTTCAGACTACCTGGGTGATGTCATTGAAAGAGCAGTTGGGAACAGCTGTCCCCAGTCAGCTTGTGGGAGCTGATGTGAGCTCACCACTGGAAATAAAGTGCATCAGCAATATCATATAACTCTAGGCCAATTTTATACTGATTTGCACCAAAAGTCACCTCACCCAAAGTGAAAGCACTTAATTGTTTATTCTTATGATGTTTGTCACCAAAAAACTAATAATTGGGGAGCACAATCAATTGCCAACTTTGAGAAAAAGCAGGGTAATAAATGGAATAGCTCCTTAAAGAACAAATCCTCTCATACTAATCTCCTCCAATAACTCCTGGCCAGGCCTACAAATTCATCTGTCTTGATGTCAAGAAGGCTTTGGGTCTTTCCCACACCATGTAGTCACCAATAAACTTGTGAAAACACAGTTTACATCGTGCCCAACTAAAATCAGGTACCGAAATTCCAAGAAATGTATGAGTTAAGCATAGTTATGAGTTGCAGGGAAGAGAATGATTTTGGGTACACTTATCGAATGGTGATCCTGGTCCAGTTTAAAGTTACCATCATTATAGCACAGGGAACTATGCTCAATACCTTGTAATGGTCTATAATGAAAAAGAATATGAAAAGGAATATACATGTATGTATAAATGAATCACTATGCTGTACACCAGAAATTAACACAACATTGTAAACTGACTCTACTTAAAAAAAAGTAATTAATTAATTAAAGTTACCACGATTACTGCCTGACGATTAATTCTATAGATGTGCAAGTCGTGGTAGCTAGAACTCTGATGGAAAAAGGAGTAGGATGACTCCTTAAAATTAACCATGAAATCTAATGACTCATCAGAATGACTGCATGCAGCATGGGATACCAGATACTTGCTCATTTTCTCAACTTCAAAGAAGACTGAAATGTGAAGCCACTAGGGAATTGGAGAAACCTAAATTCTCTTCCTACACCATTTTTCTCTGGATTGTGAGGCTCTTCCTCACATAATTTTAACAAACCAAGCCTGAGCTCTTGTCTCTGAGTGAAGAAAATGGTTTACTGCTTTCAATGAAATTACTGACATAGTAATTCATGTTTGCATGGTCTTACAATACATTGATCATTTATATATTTTAATGTACAGGTGTATTTATTTTTTTGTTGAACGATATCCCATTGAGTTTGGGAAGCCACAATCTTTTCATATGCAATTGAGAAAGAAATAACTATGGAAAGGAATATCCCATGGAATATATCATCTCAAGAAAATGAATGACCTTTTCCTCTTCCCTCCTTTGTTCTCACAGAATTGCAAAGAATGGTACCATGTCTAAACACCTCCACTTTATTAAATATATAATTTCAGTACTTTTAAAAACCTTTGGTTTGTAAATACATATTTTGCTACTCATCAGGGTTTTGAATCACTTGTTTGACATTTAAATAAAACAAGGATAAATTTTACTCCAAGGTAAACTAACTGGAAACAAATTCCAGCTCTGGCTTCAGCTTTCACTAGCTCACATTCAAAATTTTCCTTTCACAGTTAAAAGGCATTATTCCTTTATTGCTATCTTGTTAAATAAAATTTCACATTTGTTTTGAAAATTCAGAATTCTTGAAGTGTGCATTGTTACTTCAGAAAAAATAAACAACTACAAGGCTGGTGACAAGACAGCCATTAAAAGACAGAATTCGTCAAAATAAAATAATTCTATCAATTTAGCAATAATAAATCAACAATAGTAAGTCTAATTCTACAAAAGCTTTTAACCAAAGGAATTCACAGTAGTCAAGTTTCCATATTATTAAATGGGGAAATGAGCCAATGAGAGATTATGCTGACATATCTGGTTATCTAAGGACAGAGCAATTTGTTTTGGATGAGTTGAGCTATCACCTCGCCAGGAGCTTGGGACCTCAACCAGGAGGGAGCCTTCCCACACTCAGATCCTATGCTCTAAAGAGTATTGACACAACCACGAAGACATACGCAGCTTCATACAATGACACAGAGCCCGATCTGCAAAATAGGCTTCTAATGTAATCAGGAAAGCAAGTAAGAGTGATGACATATTAGTATGTGATCTTTTGGGGAGATGTACCTGTTCATGAAAGTCTTAAGTTCAAAAGAGTCAAAAACAAAAACTAGGTACTGCCACATAATTCAATAGCATTATGGAAAAGTTATTTCCCTCAGAATATAAGAAAGTGTGGAGTAACTCTGAGTAATTTTAAAGAAAATAATAAAGACAGATATAAAATCTGCATGAGCACAGGGAGCAAGGCAATTTATAGTCTTTCCTATGGGAAGGTTTTATATTTTCATTCTCTCTACAGGATACTCTCAACAGGGGTAGCTATTTAATGGTAGTTATCTTCCCTAGAAAGTGTGTGGTTTATATAGAGTCACGTGAGATATACCATAAATTGTATAGCCACTTATAAATACAAGTAAATTTTATTCAAAAGAGGATGGAGTATAGTGAAATTTTATTTTCACACAGGAAATTTCTGATAAGAGAAAGTTTTTCTCCACTCACTACTATTGTATAATTAAATCTGTCTTCTGTGGGGGCAGGAGAGGCTCCTGTAATTACTTTAAAATAACGTTTTATATAATATTATGTAATAATCTAATGTAATAAAATAATGGAATAAAGCTTTTTAAAACAGTATACTTTTAAAACTGTCACTTTCAGATAAAATATTCTTACTAGTAATACCATATTGTGATTTCAAGTAAGTCACAAAATAAAAACAATAAATATTAAAATAGAGGAAAGACAGTACCTAATGACAGAATGTTTTGTATTCTAAAAACTCACTTATATACAGGTTGTATGGAACTTGGAACACTTTCTTTCAAGAAATAATGCTGTAAGAGATTATCAGGGGCCTAGGTCAATCCACAAATATCTACTTAACCCAGGATGTTCCTGAAATGTAGTACTTACAGTATCCAGCCACGAAGAACCACAAGTAACAGTTTTTCTGTATAAAATAATTCAGAGTTCCAACCTGAAGAGTCAAATACATCTCCTATACTCTGAACTGGTGTTTCTCAAGGGCCAAGACACTGGTTCGTGTTTTGTATTGTTAGAAAAAAGAACAGAATTAAGTATCATCACTTACTAATCACATAATCTCAGGTATTTCCTTAACAGCAAAATGGAAGTAATGACACCTGTCCTAGTTACCTTGGAGGTTTGCTGTCAGCTTTCAATAGCTAGAGTACCCAAAAATGACATTATAAAGCCACCTCCCTCCTCTCCAGGCAGGTTAACATTCGATGGATGACCAGAAACAGGGCAGGTTTGGTGTCTTGTCCAAGGTTGCAAGACGAACTCGTGAGAAGCAGCCAGGGCCATTGGTTTCTGGTCCATCTCCCTCTGCACTAAATGCGGCATCGCATATGCTCTTCTGGTAGTTAATCTTTATCGAATACACATTGGGCAGAGTATCAAAGAAAGGTGACAGTAATAATGGTACGTTTTTAGATGACTGAACCTAACTCGGGAGAACCATGTCCCAACCCTGGCCTCCCCTCTGACTCTAGGACTTTCCTAGACAATCACAGAGCCATTTCCCATTTCACAAGCTCTCTCTCCTTAAATTCTCCCTTAAATTGGGAGAAATAATGTGTCTTCTCCAGTCTTCCTCTTAGGAGGCTGTTCTCCAGCTTTTAACGGGTAAATAACTGAAAATCAATGAAATTTTGTTGTAAAGCTCTGTGTCCCTTAGGCAAAGAGGGCAAAAACTGCTTGCTTTTATTAAAGTATTATTGGCAACTTGAAACATTTTATGAAAGGAGAATAAATAGTAACTAAATGTTTCCCACGTGGTTATACAAGGCTTATATGAGGTTTTATAGCTATGGGGATTCAATTGGTGTGCTAAGGGGGAAGAACGAAGAGGGAAATGTACTTACGGCGGCACAGAAGACAAGAGAGACCCAGACCAAGTGCCTTTTAAAAGTCACTTCTGTTATCAATATCTGATTTTAGGGTCTACATTTATCTCATTACACAACCAAATTTTTGCATTATCGATAAAATGCTTATTTCAAAGCTGTGGTTCTCAAACTTTTTAGTTTTAGGATCCATTTCCACTCTTAAAAATTACTGCAACAGGAGAGTAATAGCTCAGTGGTAGAGCTTAGCATGCCCAAGGTCCTGGGTTCAATTCCCAGTACCTCCACTAAAAAAAAAAAAAAAAATTTGAGGATCCCAAAGAACTTTAGTTTATGTGATTGTATTTATCCAGATTATCTACATTACAAATTAAAATGAAGAAAGTTTTAAAATATTGTAAAATAACTACATATTTTATATGTTAAAATAATAATATACTTTTCTGAATAATGACTGATTTCCAGAAAAAAGAAACCTTAGTGAGAAGAGCCACAGTTTTTACATTTTTGCAAATCTCTTTGATGTCTGTCTTAACTAAAGTCAGTTAGATTTTCATATCTTCTTTTGCATTCAGTCTGTTGTGATGTGTTCTTTCAGTTAAAGCATATGAAGAAAATTTAGCCTCATAGAAATGTAGCTAGAAAAGGAAGGAGTATTTTAATAGCCTTTTTAGATAACTGTGATATTCTTCTTTGATAAACATTAAAACCTAACAACTGGTCGTTCTTTAAAGGTTACCTGCAACATGGAATCTGAATTTTTACTGATGAACTTGTACTCTGAACAGTCATGAGATAATGAGAACAAAAAAGGCAACGCTTTAGTATTATTGTGAAAGTGCATTTGACCTTGCAGATCCTCTGAAAGGAACTTAGGGACCTTTGGGTTCCCAAGACCACACTTTGAGGACCTTTGCTTTAAAGATACAAATTGTCTTATAATGTACAATTGGTAGAGTGAGGGTGATACCAGGTGAAACTTAAGGAACAAGGAGTGGAAGAAAGATCAAGTGCAAACAAGTCATCTCATGGTCCATCTTCATGTGGCCGTGGGAACTGGAAGGCAGGAACCCAGCTGGAACCCAGCAATGGTAGTTGTACCATAGTTGTCCAAACATCTCAGGGTCTCAGACTGGATGACATTTTCAACAATATGTGAGAACCCTTGGGCACATTGTAAAGACATTTTTATTGCATCATGACTGTTCACAACCAGCCACAGCCCTTTAACCATGGCAATGCCTGCTACCTGCTTCATTTCATCCCAGCCTGCTTCCACCTCCCTCTGATCTCTGTCCAGCTTCTGACCCAAATCTTCTGCACGTGTATGCATCTGTTCTTGTTGTTAGAATCAGCAAGTGTGTTTGTTTCCTTGGCTTTTTCTCTACAGGAGGGTTGTGGCGCTTTCTGCTACTCACTGCCTCAGGCAGCCCCCTACTCCACCCTCCACACTGGTTTTAGCCCCTCACACTCAAGTCCTGACACCAGGTAGACAAGGGTGGGTGCAGTTCCCTGGAATGTGCCTTTCGAGAAAACTGATGTTTTTCAGTCTTCTTGTACAAATTTATCTTTTTGCCTGTTTCTTAGCATAGCATGACAGAGAACATGGAAGTAAGTCATTTTCATGCTATTAGCACATTTAGGAAACAGGCTTCCACAGTAATTAATCTAATGAAGATGACCCTAGACTGAAGAAACATCAATTAGAGTCGCCTGAAGAGGCATTAGGGGAAATGAAGACATTCACATTCAAAGAAAGATAAGATTTTTAAATAAGAGGTAAAATTAATAACAGCTCAAACTCTATGGAGCAGGAAAGAGCTTCTAATGACTCAAAGAAGACTGGGAGACATGAAAATTAGTCCATCATATGCAAGTGAATATAAAAATGATGGTATTCTATCATGAAAACATGGACATGAAGGGATAGGCTAAAAGAAATGGGAAAATTAGAAGAAACTGGCTAGCTATATGCAACCTAGTGGAAAGACTTTTCTTTGAAAAACATTTTTTCCAGGTAAATGTTCAGTTGTTACTTTCCAAACGTAAATAACTAACTTTTAAAGTAATAATTCAAATTCTGTGCTGTTCGGAGATGCAGTTTGGAAACCAACAGAAACCTTACCCTAGTGGTGTAAGGACCCCACCACTCCCTATCCAGCTGACCTCAGCAAGCAGTCTGCATATCTGTGGTCGATCAAGGGAAGGCCCGTCTGAGGGCTTCTGTCCAGACTGTCTACAGATCCGTCTGTGCTAATTATTAGCAATAACAACAGCTATTGCTGGTTTATTTACCACCAAGCTCAGTATGTTACCAGAATCTGGTATGTCAGGTTCTCTTTTTAACCTGAGAGGAGATCGGGGGCCAAAAATGGAGGGGAAAAGCCTAGCGTAAGGAAGACGTTCTTCAAATGCCTTTGCTATGCTGAGTGCTATGTAAAGGTTTGATCAAGAGGTTTTCTGGGACCTGGGGCTACCCAAGGAATCTCTGCCCACTCTGGGAGGCAACTGGTGCCCTGAGCACTGCTCACTCACCAAGCAGAATGGAGAGCTCTGTGAAACCTTGAGGGCCACTTGCAGGGCAGAGAAGGAATCTGCTCCTGACTGTTGATTCTGTTACTGTTAATAAATGGGGCTTTAGGAATAAAAAGGGAAGTGAGCTATGACATTATTAACATTAATTCTTCCTCATTACTTCTTCTTTGAATTTTTTAGTTTTTTTTTTCCCTTTAAGACCCATATGCCCAGCCAAGATTCAAAGGCTTCCTTTCGGCCACCAAAGTCCTCTATTTCTACGCCACTATTACATATAGCCTTGAGTAATCACAATTAATATGATTTCTAACTCACAAATTAAATGGGCTATAAATTCTAGTCATCATCATGCTGGTTTTAACCATTATTATCAGGTGAAACCTTAGGAAAACTTTAAGCCTATCATAGGCCCTGTCAGCTTCTCATTTTAATTCTAAAGACATGGGCATAGCTGCTATTTAGAGAGAAAAAGAGAGAATCAAAACTTCCTCTTTTCCCATCTGGCTACAAGTGCTTTTCAGAGTTTACTTTTTCCACACTCATCCATAAAAAATGCACTAGAGCTGAGCTATCATAATATTGTGTCAGAGTCAAACTATTGTATCATGGACTATCAGCTATTTCACAGGAGGACTGAACTGTCTGACTTTAAAAAGAAAAATCAGAATCGACTTTTACAGTCATAAGACTTTGTCAACAGTGACCAGGTGTTACGTGCAGCTTGGTTCAAAAAAATGGAAAGCTTCAAAAATTAACTTGATCACAGAAAACATTTAGCTCTAAGGACTATTCAGCTGTAGGGGCACAGAACCAAAGATCAGCGAAGTGTGCTAAAAAAAAAAATAAATACTTTTCAGACCCCGAATGGAGAGAATACTAAGAGCCAGTGTCAGCCTCTGCAGTGCCAGGCCGAGCTAGCTGGTAAGTTCTCTGGTAAAGAAAACGCTTTTCTGGGATGATTATAATGGGCGCTCTGTGAGCTCTGGAGCCTGGACTTGCTTTTCTATAGATGACTTTGTTCCTTCTTTACATTGTAAAGTTCAGTTTATATTTTTGTAGAAATACATTCTCATCATTTCAAATGAAGATGCGGATTCAGCCACATTTCAGTTTCATTCTCGTTTGAAGAAATGAGCCCTGGCTTGTTTGGAAGAGAAAATGTGACAAAAACTGGTTTCCTTACGAAACTTGTATTAAATATTCAGAACTGAATGAAGGTAAACTCGTTCTAGAAGGGATGGGTCTTATTTATAGTTAAAAGCAAAAACCAGGTTGTGGAAAGATGGAAAGACAGGAGGAATTCACGAAGTAGTTGAAAGTTAGGAACACAGCACACATAGTTGAATCACCTGAGATACTCCAACCTAAAATCAGCAGTGCCAACAAAAGAGGTCTTTAAAAGTCATAATGGGCTCCCATTTTTCAGAGAGTATATAAATTCATCAATCACAGAGAGATGGTGATTTTACTTTTATTTCAAAGACTAAACAATGCAAGATCCTCAAGGCAAGTTTAAACACTCCAACAAGATATTCTGAATGATTGTGCTAGTTTTGCTGTCAGTCTGACTCTGATGGACTTAACTAACTTCACTTTTTTAGATAGTCAAGAAGGGTCCACTCAGAATATTCATATGGCACAGAAAAGAAGTGCAGTGTGGCCAAGAGGAACCTGTGATGATTTATTAGTCAATTACAGCTATTTCTTTCAAACCTTTGTCCTACTAAATTCACCTTCCTCTCTGATGCATAAATTAGCCCTCCATAAAAGCATCTGGATGCCAGAAAGCACATTATTCTCCAGAGGTGAACCATCAGAAGCAGACAGAGCTTACCTTTGGTGAATGTATTGGAACTGTATTTGTTTCCTGTTGGCTGCTGTAACAAATCACCATCAATTTAGTGGCTCTAAAAAAACCATATGTTTACTATCTTATAGTTCTGGAGGTCAGAAGTCCAAAAACAGGAATAACTGGGATAAAATAAAGGAATTGGCAGGGCTATGTTCTTTCTGGAGATTCTAGGGGAGAATATGTTTCCTTGCCTTTTCCAGCTTCCAAAGATTGCCCACATTCCTTCATGCATGGTCCCCTTCCATCCTCAAAGTCAGCAACGGCTGATCAAGCCTTTCTCCCATCACATCTCTCTGGCGTTTCTCACTTCCACTTAAGGACCCTTGTGATTACATGGAGCCCACTTGGATAATCCAAAATAATCTTCCAGTTTTAAGGTAAACTGACTAAGAACCTTAATTCCATCTGCATGTCTGCCATGTAACAATATTTTCACAGGTTCTTGGGATTAGGGTGTAGACATCTTTGAGAGGCCATTATTCTGCCTACAACAGATACCAAGAATAAATCAAACATTTACCTTCAACAATTTTTCAACAAAAGCATTCTGACTCTTGAAAAATATCTTTTACTTATTCTTATTTGGTGACTTTAACATCATCTCCAAAGGTCTGGATTCACACCTCTCTTCTGCTGCCAACTATCCAGCCAGACTTACTCCATATCCTTGGGTACAGGCACCTCACCTTTAAACAAGCAGTAATAATAGATCTTGCCTCTCCTGCTGTCCCTTCTCTTACTTCTAAATCTATGACCCTATGGCTAACAATTCTTTCCGTGTTTTCACCTAATACAATCGTAGCCTTCATCTCCCACTAAAAAACGAAGTTAGGTTGCTCTGAATGTGGATTCCTTCCTCCAGCCAGCTTAAATGCAAATTCCACAGCTCAAAGAATTTGGCAAGACATTCGTTCATTCACTCAATAAATATTAACTCAACGCCTGCCACGTACCAGGCACAGCAAGTTCAGTATTGAACAAAAGAGATATACCTCCTGCCCTACTGGGCTTAGCTTTGCATTTTCCAATATTTCCTGGAAGGACATAGAGGAAAGCTATTTTCTACTACTTATGCTCCACTTCTTTTCAATACATAGCTGAGACCATATGATAAAAACACGTGTGCAATGTGAGTCTTTAAAATTAGGCAGGGTGCCAAAAAAATTAATAGTTATCTTCACAGGTGAGGATCTGGATTGAGACACCGGGACCTAAAGCAGATTTTCTAAGTTTTGTTGAGACACCTCAGTGTCCTAAGTGCCTTCTGATACATTATCTCCTTTGACCCACACTATGACTTGGTCAGATATGGAAAGTGTTATAATCTCCCCCAATTTGCTGGTGAGAAGTGCAAGTCCAGAAAGCTTTAGTAACTTGACTGAAGTCACAGAGTAAATGGCGAAGTCCAGGACTCAGATTCAGGTCTTAATTCAAGTGATCTGCTCTCTCCACGTCTGTCATTTTGATGCTATTAATGGAGACTCCTTCTTGCCTGGTTTCCAGGAGGCCATGCTGCTTCTCCTGACTCCGTGACCCCTCTTTCTTCCTATGTACAGACATTGACCAATCCTTCATTCTCTTCTTAGAGCTTAAACCAGCCCCTCTTTTAAATGGAAACCATATCTACCTCCCTTGACTGCACATCCTCGTGAGGAATGTCCTTCTAACATGGAGCTCTCTGAGCTCCACCCCCAGCTCTCTCTGTCTGCCCATCAGAATGTCCACTGGGATGACATAACCTAAGCTCTCTGCTCCATTCCTTGACCTTAGCTGTAGCCCCTATTTCCATCACGGGCCCCACTTTCCACCTGATAACCTTGACATCACTACACTCCTGTCTCTCCTTGTATCTTGCTCCCTCAAGGCCTCATGTTCCTGTGACTCCAGTGGTAACCCAGCTCAGGTAAGAGTCACTGCCCTGAACCCTGTGGAATCTCCATTGGCCAGGCTACACCCTGACCCCGCACCCTACCAGGAAAGAAGGAATATATAGCACAGAGAGGGATTTCCCCCTAAAATAGACTCTGGTCCTCTCTCTTCTTGGGTAGTACCAAAGACGCTAACAAGTACATGAAGATGTAACGACCACCCTGCCACCTTCTACAGCATTTCCATAGTGAGAAAAAACCCCAACTCACAGATTCTCTTCAGCCACCAAACTGAAGGACTAGAATTGGGGTAGGGGGCATATCAAAACATGGTGCCAGGTATCACACAGCTGGCTGAATTAAGAACATTCTGAGTCACTAAATCGCTCCAGACTTTGAAAACTAAACCTTTAAAACAGACATCATGAAAAGACGTCTCACAGAAAACCTCCAAGAAATGTGCTGAACGAATGCTGACTGTCCAGTGGTGATCTGCAGAACACGGAGACCAAACAGGGCCCATGCCCTTCATCTTTCCGAGGTTACCGTGCCTGCCTCAGAGAAGCAGCCTCACGCCAGCCTGACCGTGCAGGGGACACACTCCCTGCCAGGGCTCAGCTCTGCCTCCCACAAAGGGACGCGTCACAAGCAGGCACATGCCACAGATTAAGCAGCACCAAGCAACATTTCGCAAACAGCTTGTAAACATTAATGTCATATGAATCTGTGATGGGCATCGGGATCGCAAGGTGCTGTCCAGTCTTGAACTCCCACTATCGGAAACTCTGCGTGAGCCTGCCTGAGGCAGGAAGCAGCGTTGCAAAGGCATGTGTGAACATACACACGCACACACACACATACATACCCCACAACTAAGGCATATAGAGGTCTGAGCTCTTTCCCTTACAGTAGAAAGGACATGTATCATTTCCTAAAAGATGGGGCTGATCCTTAAACTTATTTTTACCATTTCCTCAACCTTCTAGTATTAGAACAGTCCTACAGTAAAAATGCGTACCTAGTAAATATCTCTTGAAATGAGTTCATTATTGTTTTATTCCAAGTTAAGCTCTAGTCTTTCTCTACCAGAGAGTCAGAGGAATGAGGATAACTTACTTTTCACTATTTAATATGGAGGTTTTAAAAATATAGATTCCTTTAAAGGTCTACATGTAAAGTCGGTTATGGTGGGAAGTGATTATTCTAAAAAACAGATTTTTTAAGTTATATATGTGCATACTTAATGATCCAAACTAGCTTAAGAAAATAGTTTACTCACAAAGATGTTTATGACACTGTGCCTTAAAGAGACATATTCTATATAAAAGGCATTGTGGAAATTCACCATTCTTGCATCAACTATTACTAAAAAGGGAGAAATCATCAACTTGCAATATTAAAAACTGGAACAGCCAAGCAAAGAGCAAAAGGCTGATCATACCTTAAACAACTGTGGTCAAAAGGGCATGCTAAGGGAATGGAGCGTTCAAATAATATCACAGTGTATGCGACACGGGGCCTGTGGGAAATCTTTGTACCATCCCCTCAATAGTCCTGTGAACCTTAAAATATTCTTTAAAAACTGTCTTCATAAAAAAAATTAAAATAAATTTTTAAGAAGTAAAGTAAAAAAAATTCTTCAAAAAAAATAATGGAAGTGGTAAAGGTCTCTCTTTTTAAAAAATGCCTTCTATGTACCAAATGTGCCAAATTATAAAAGTATCCTAAGTGTCCCTGGGAAGGACTGATTCACATACACCAGTCCTTGAATAGTCTAACCATTACTTACATAGAGTAGTAATAACCAGGACTCATTTGCTTAATCGTACAGCTGGCTATAGGCCAATTGTCCATACAACCATTGAAAAAAATCAGTTTCACAGGCTAATGGGTCTGATGGGAGACAGAGCTATGGACTCCAGACAGAGCTGGGCTCCACCAGCTTTGTACACATGAGCACTGGTTAGTTCCTGCTAGCTTGAAGCAACATGTGGCTATTGCTAAATCACCAGAGAGCTCATTTATGTCCAGAGTTCAAAACGCATACTCATACAACGGAATCATACATATTCTAGTGTTCTCAGGTTTAATTATCTTTGGGCTAATGAAAAGTAAGACATAAATGAAACAATGACAATTTAAAGTAGTAATAGCACTGCAAGCAGTTTTATTTACTTTTAAATGCATCACTAGATTTCTCTACCAACTCTGCCTTAGCAATCAGGAACCACCAAGGCCCTGACAGAGATGCTCCAAGTTAAAGGAAAGCCCAAGAGTTGTAGGCACTGTACAATAAGATGGGCCTGCCTGGCCTCTCCCTCCCACAGCTCCGGTGATGCTCATGCTTGTCACATGGCCCTGCCCACCCTCTCATCTGGGATCATGACATTAAGGTGGGCACTCGATTAAGGGAAACTATAAGTAGCCAGGGACTTACACCAGTGTTCCTCAAACTCGAATGGGCAAACGAATCACCAAGGGGTCTTGTTAAAATGCATATTCAGATGGGGAGGGTTGTGATCTGTCGGGATCTGACATCCAGGCTGCTAGTCCTCAGTCTGCACTTGAAGTAACAGGCTCAGCACTTGGACTGACAAACATGATGACCTGAGAGAGAAGTCCAGAAAGTAGCTATCTTGAGTGTCCAAATCATCTCAATTCTAGCTCCTCTGAGGCTGGAAAGGTTCTTGTTCATGGGGGTCTGATGTCACTCCCATGAGAACGTATTTGTATGCCTACAATAACTCCCCATTTCCTCAAGCCTGCTCATATTGGTTTCTGTTTCATGTAACCAGAAGAGACTTGACTAGAACAGACACAAAGGGAAGTATCTTCATTCCTGAAAGTCACTGTCGGTGCCATTCTGGTTTAAGAGGGGGAGGGGGCCATCCTCTAGCAGTAGGCAAACACATTATTCTAGATTTAAAATAATGCAGCAGTTCATGGACGTACTTCCCCTTTGAATCACAATTTTCCATTTAATCCCAACGGAATGGTCCAGACCTGAAAAGATGTCCCAAGTAAAGGGGTTGCTGATTCCATGGTTACCTAAGTTACGACTACCCACTCCCACGTGCCCTCTTCTAACCACAAGCCTCCCTGGGCCCAGCTGAGACTTAGCGAGAGAAGAAGAGAGGAAGTCCTGGTACCACCTGGAACCCAGAATCCTGCTGTCTCTGCCTTGCTTTCCTCTTTGTTTTCATATTGTTTTCCTTGATACTCTCTTCATCATTATGGCAGATGCCTTTGGAGTTTTCTCTTTTTTCCCAGTGACCTAGAACCATCATCTTATCCGAAAGTCTTTGAGTCACTCTAACCAGACTGTGGCCTTACAACCCCAGGCCCCCACATTAGTTCTTAATGGAAAGTGACATAAGAGTGTCTGAATTTTTCCTCCAAGTCATCAGCCTTGGTTTCTGCTTAAAACAGCAACTCTATACTCAGACATGAAACTCAACTAAAAATGTTTTATAAATTCTAACACTAAAGCCTCCAGGGGAGCCCTGGGCCAGGAAGTCCACTATTTAACCTCAACAAAATCCACCAGCCAATTACTGTAACCCTTATACTGTACCTAAGACAAGTGATGGCTCTTTGATGTACATGGAAATAAAAATATTTGTACAGTAGGTTTTGTAACTTTATACTTCAAATTTTAAGCTATAAAAATGTTGTCCAGCTTCAGCTGAGGATCGTATTCCTTTTTTGCTCGGATTCCTGTTTTCATTCCCATCCAAATTTGAATGAATCAAAAAGGATAAAGAAGGAGTTCCGAGGGAAGCAGGAGGCTAACACCAAAGACAAATCAATAATGTGACTGTGACAATAATACAAGCCATAACATTTTATTTATAATCTAAACTCTACCTACTTCCTTGAAGGATTTAAAATGGCTTAAAATAAACACATGTACAGGATAATCGAAATAAAGAAAAGAAGAGCTAATCCACATGGAAGAAAGGGGAGATAACCACCAGGAAATAGAGATGAGAGTTATTGTAACGAAGCACTAATTTTGGCTCTCAGTTTAGGAAACCAAAGCTAAAAAGGAAACATGATAGGTTAGGAATTCTCAATTTCATAAATGTAGAAGCAGATGGATTTGTCAGCAGGGATGGTCCATTTTCCATGGCTGAGCTCAAAGAGAAATTTACAGCACAACCCCTCCATAAAATAAGCCAAGAAATAAGGAAGGGCGACTTCAGCTCAAGCTCGGTGGCCGTTTCCTCCTTCGACTGTTGGTAGAAACCAAAGCCCGCGTACTGCAATGCAGCTAACTTGTCTCTGTGCACAGCTGAGCGAATGTGGTCTCAGCAAGCTGCTCTCTGGCGTGAACATGTTAAAATGGAGGCTCTTGGAGAACCTAGAGTAACCGATGACTAACTTGCCCTGAAAACTGTCTTCCTCTAGGAAGGA
Source organism: Vicugna pacos (assembly GCF_048564905.1). Taxonomy (NCBI): domain Eukaryota; kingdom Metazoa; phylum Chordata; class Mammalia; order Artiodactyla; family Camelidae; genus Vicugna; species Vicugna pacos. The sequence goes on along the minus strand of NC_132992.1, from coordinate 56,012,085 downwards.
TTAAGGTTACTGATGAGCATTTCAAGTGCAGTGTGTGGGTACCACTGGCTGATGTTCTGTCAGGAAAACAAAGGACCCTGCCTCGAAATCCTACCAGGAAAGGGGCACTCCAATAGCTCCTACAGACAAGACCCATACTATTTTTCAGTAGCAGGCTTTAAATAAGCTTTCCATGGCAAACCAGTTACTCGAGAGATACCAGTCCAAAGTTCTGGACCACAGAGAGAAGTCCTGTTGGTCTAGGAAGTTAAGGACAGGGGTTTTCTGGTGGCTAACTCAGTCACAAAAACCACAGCACAGTTCCAGCAGAATAACAAATTCTGAGAGAAATCACATCCTGTTGACAGTTCACCAGATTTCAAGCAGCTGGGGCAATGGAAGTACTGGATGAACTTAATAAAGATATATTAGGAACAAATAGAAAAACAAAACCCGTAACAACAACAACAAAATCCTGAAAAATGTCTTCCAAAGATCCTGATTGCAAGAGTGGGCCACTTAATGCTACATTATTATTTCATAAGTAGCTGCCTCCCCAGACTGCCTGGGTCTATGACAGTGATGTGTACAGAGGACAGGCCTGGCTTTCCTTTGGTCTGGCAGAAATCGGCCACCTCACTCGATTAAAAACAGAATAAGGACATTTAGCTATAATTTAACAAGAAGAAAGGCTAGGACATGGCTTTGCTTCCTGGATTTTAAAATTGAAATTTGACCTGCCAAAAGGTTGTTATTACTCACTCCAGTCTGGCATTAGGAAACGATGTGGTACAAGGTTTGGAGTAGAATTAAAAGTAGGATTAATGACCTGGGAGTATGGAGAAATACATGTCTCTTCTAAGACCCAAGACTACAAGTCCATCAATTCTCCTGAAATTTTTATCTCGAATGGAGAAACCACAGTGTTTTAAGAAGAAAAGAGGCACAGAGTTCTTAAAGGGATGTCCACCCAAAGAATTAATCTGTAATTTGAGGACTAATCAGAAGGAATTTTACCTGAAATACTATTTAGGAATGGTATTTCTACTGTTAGTATATTTGTATATTGCTTTGTAGTTTACAGAGTACCCTACATTTTCACCTAGGGTATTATCTCATTTAATTCTGATGATAAGACTGTGAGTCAATTATGGTATTTTTTTCCCCACTGAATAGATGTGGAGATTAAGCCAAGCCAAGTAACCTGTCTAAGATCATACAGGCAAATACCTGGTCCAGAATTAGAACTCAATTCTTTTAACACTAAATCCTTTATCATGGAAATTAGAGCCTATTTCACTTGATACAATCCAGGTAGCATAGGTTTTTAAAAATCTTCTCCCAGTGCAGGGAAAAATTTTTTTTCATACAAAATTTGTGGGCTCTAATTATTCTACCTATAGTTTAAAAAAGATAACTTAAGGTTCTGGGATTACTTATAATGATGGCACTAGTAGATAAAAAATGTAGTGTGTTTCTATCATAAATATTTAAGAGGTTGACTTTATGGTAGGTTATATATGTCCATATTTAAGTCCTTGCTTCTTTGAATAGTGACTATTCTCCAAATATATAGGGCAATGTGACAATAGAAATTAAAGGTCTTAAAAACAGTTATACTATTTGGGAATGCCTGTCAAAAATGTAAATGTGCATTACCCCAGCAATTCCTCCTCTAGAAATTTATGCTAAAGAAATCAGGATAAGTGCACAAAAATGTGAAAAACAGGATGTTCCTGACAGTGTTGTTTATCTTAAGAAACTACAGGTTATTTATTTTCTTCTCTGCTTTGTCTTGACTTACTTATCTTCTGCCGTGAGCTTGTGTTTCTTTTAAAATCAGAAGAATAAGCAATTTTTATAAAGAAAGAGAGAGAGAAAAAAATAACTTTTGACACAGTAAACCTGTTTTTCCTAAGGAAAAGATTAGGATCAGTGTTTAAAGATATGTGCACTAAAAAGGTACAGCACAGTATTTTATAATAGTGAAAACTGGGACAAAACTAAATTTTTTCCATCATAGTAATATTTAACACTCATGATATCCTCATAAAACTGGCCATTACTTAGCTATTAAAGATGTTGATGCTTGCTTTTATTACTGAATTCAGAAAGCCAATTATAAAATAGGATGTTCACAGTATTACATCATTGTGTACATGCATGCAACTATACATATATATATTTGCAGAGGAAAAAGCTTTAGAAGGTTGTGGCTATATTGGGATTAGCCTGGGTGGGCAGGGTAACATAATGGTTATGTTAGGCAAGGACTCCAGAACCAAACTGCCTGAGTTTGAATCAGGATGTGCCATCCTCTGTGTATAACCTTAAGCATTTTAACCTTACTTGTGCTTCACTTTTCTCATCTGTAATAAGAAAAACAATCATGACTGCCTCCTGGGGCCATTATAAGGAATAAAGAGGTAAAGAACTTATTTAGCTGAGTGCCTTGCACACAGTGAGGCTCAGACACATGCTGTCATCATCATCATCATCATCATCATCATCATCCTTGATGCCAGGGTCATCCGTGGTTGCTTTTTTAGTTTATCTGTATCTTCCAAATTTTCTACCATTTATGTGGGTTTTACATGGATTACTTCTGTAATGTTCAAAAATAATTGCTTGCGAGGATTTGAACAGATATTTGTACACCTCTGTTTAGAGCAGCATTATTCACAACAGCCAAAGGGTGGAAACAACCTAAATGTCCATCAACAAGTGGGCAGATAAACAAACTGTGGTATATCCAAACAATGGAATGTTATTCACCCTTAAGAAAAAGAAAAAAAGGAACTCCTGATATATGCAAACCTCTTGAAAACATTGAACTAAATAAAATAAGGCAGACACAAAAGAACAAATTTTGTATGATTCTACTTATATGAGGTACCTAGAGTAGCCAAATTCATAGATACAGAAAGAAGGATGCTGGTGTCCAGGGATTAGCGGAAGGAGGGACTGGGGAGTTAGCATTTAATGCAGACAGAGTTTCCATTTGGGAAAGATGATGAGCTCTGGAGATGGCGGGTGGTGATGGTTGTACAACAATGTGAATGTCCTTAATTCCACAGAACTATACACTTAAAAATGGTTAAAATGATGTATTTTGTGTTATGTATATTTTACCACAATTAAAAAAAAATAACACAATCAGACCACCTTTAGGGTTAAGGACAGGGAAACTAAGTCTATTCATTTGGGCCCCACTACATACCCAGCTCCAGGAAAGGGACAAAGTAGCAGTTTGGAGAAAAGAATGGACCAAAGAGCAAAAAGGCTCCTCTCCCTATCTGCCCTCTTGTTCAAAGTCCCCCGTGCCCCACCTAGCCTTTCTCTCTTCCTGGCATGCCCTTGCACTGAGATAAGGAATAAGCTGGGAACGTGTTTCATTCAACAATCCCTGTTTTACAGAAAAGAATTAAAAGTTGATACGTAAATTAGAGACTGACCTAAAAATGAATGAAACTGAACTTCATTTCATCCTTCTCCCAGTTAGCCTAACAAACACTCAGGCTGTGTCCCTAGGGACAAGATCAGCCTCCCTGACTCTTTATTTCCTTAGTAGAGAAGTGTGTCTTCCAAGACAGAGCTCACTCTCTAGATTAAGTGTGACTCATCTGTCCTTCGTTCTCTAACTTACTTTGTGGAAGCCAGGGTCACCAACTCGAACACAGGGACCAGGCAGAAGCAATGTGGGTTTAAGACCACACTAGGAAGTGCTGAGGATTGAGGCAAAGAGTCCCTACCTGTTGAAAGGGGCAGCTCCTACTAAGCTCAGCAGATTGCTTCCATATAGGAAAGCATGTTCACTGCTCCCAAATTTTCCACTTGTCAAAAGAAATATGAAACTCAGGTTTTGATGTGAATCTCTCCAAATATAATATAGATTTTTCAAAAAGAAATATTCTGACCCAAACAAAACACTTCTGTGTAGGGCTCCCTTTCATGACATCTGATTCAGAGGTTAGTCTGCAAGCAATAAAACCCTAACAAATGACGCACCCCAGTTAACCCTTCAAATGAACAGAAGAATGCTATGAACAGGGAAGGTTTACTTTTCATAACTTGAAGATTTTCCTTCCTGGCTGGATGTTCTCCCTTTGCCCCTCCAGACCCACTTCCCCTCTTCTGACCTCGCTCTGTGCCCCAGGAGGCTACCCTCCTCAGACTACATCTCTTGGCTCCCTGGTCACTGGGGTTCATTTGGGTCATCCAGTGAAATGGCCAGCAGGAGACCAAAGGGAGGGAAGAGAGAAAAGTTGGGGTATTTACCCCCCTGGTTCCTGCTCTGCTGGGCTGCTTTGGCAGTGACTGCAGTCTTCCTCTGAAAGGCCACAGCTCCTTTCAAGAGGTTCCTGGAAGCTGAACCTCTTACTGATTCCAAGAGATTCTCCCTTTCTTCATCTCCCCAGGACTAAGGAGTGGTCATGGCTTTCTGTTGTTACTCTGGGATGATTTGCTGAATCTTGTTGATTTCCCTGACCCCTGCCTAGCTCTCTGTTAGTAGTCCCTCTGTTTCCTCCATTACCCTTTCAAGGGAGTCAGCTTCTTTCCTGCCAGGACCTGATTGGCACATCTTCCCACATCACATACCACAATGTACTTACGATATTAAACAGACAAGATCAAGATCCCTCCCTTCCAGACCTGAAGGTCTAATTTCATAGAGGAAAGAGATCCACAAAGTGAGGCTACCTTGACTCTATTTTCCAAGTTGAAAAGATATTATTTTTTGAACTGTATGTGAACTCTAATTTCTAAATCACAGTCCTGAATTACTAAAATCTTTAGATTAGCAGTCCCGCTCTGGAACAGGTAACATAGAAGGCAAAAATCAGTATCTTCCCACTAAAAATAAAATTTGGAAACCATATATGCTCCATAAGGCAAAGATCTTTTGCTTATATTTTCCTAAAATGCCCATAGAAGACAGTTAACAATTTTTAAGTACTTTTGAACAAGATGTGTCATTAAGATATGTTACACTGAAGCTTTTCTCCCATGTAACCCCATTAAATACTTCAAGGTGCAGTGCTGAATCCAATTATCTAAATATCCAAGTATCATACACTAAAAGCCTGCATTAAAAGGGCCACGACTCCTCTACTCTTCTCAAAACTGTTCCCAGACTCCTTGCATCACAGTTAGGAATGCAAAGATTTTAGTCAACATTACTAGATTTTTCAGTTCACTTTTCAAGAACTTTTTAGTCAGATATTCAACAACTATTTATTGATGTATATGTATTTAGCACCAACTATGCATCCACTCTGACTCTGAGGCTGTGATGATATGAGGACTCCGACCTCAAGAGACTCGGTCTCTGTGTTCTTGTGTGCTTGTAAGACAATGAAATCATGCTTTAGTAGAGATGGTATTCAAATGTGAGAACATCACTGAGGGATCTGCTCAGTCAGTCCACAGAGCTGGAAAGGCTGGACATCAGAAGTGACCTTTGTGTTGGGACAAGAAGGGTGAGGGAGATGTTGTCAGGTGGAAGAGAGGAAAATATGCAGATGGATGGGAAAGCGTGTGTAAATACCAAAGAGTAACATGGCGAGTTTTACCAGTTTCTATCTCTAATACCGAGTATAGCTCATGGCACAGAGTAAGCTTTTTTTTAAATGAATGAACAAAGTGGGGTTTCACATGCAAAAATTCTACTGTCTTCATTAGTTAAACACCTGTTAGAGTAGCGATGTAATTAATCATTCATGGTTGGCCCTAAACTGGAAATAGACCTTGTGAAATACATCATTTAGTGTTCCCAAAATTAAAAGAAAGAAGTCCTAATGTTGGCAGTGCACATTCCTGTCACTTAAATTGCAATGCAAAAATTAAGCTCCAACAAATTGCTAATATGTTGGTGTGGCTGAGACTAGTTTAATATTTCAAGTTCATTCATGATTTAGTCATCTTGTCATAGTGACTATTTTAATGTGTTCCCAAGGGAAAAAGTGTAACCACCAATTAAATCTGATTCAACAATAAAAATCTAACCTCTGAATAACAATATTGGGCTCTGACTCCTTCCTTTTCTTAAGCTTTCCCTTCTAACACATTCTACCTTGTTATTTGTTCTTAGTATCTTACCTCTAACCTGGAGAAACTGTATGTGGTCTCTATACTTCAAAGATCTGGGCAGTTACTGATTACCTAAGTAACAAGAGCATTTTAAAAGGTAACAGTTTTGTTCTGCACGTTATGCAGGTAATATATGCTAACCTGGGCATGAAGAAACCAAGATGAGCACATGCAGCACCGCTGACAGCGCTCCTCTGCCGGGGAGGGGTCTGCATTGTGGGAGACTTGCTTTCTATGTCATACATCTCTATTACAAAAATCTGAAAATCTACTTTTTTTTTTACAGCAACCATATTTTACTTTGTAATGAAAGAAATAGATATTTTCTTAGAGTAGGTAGGCATATGAGTCATCTTCTGGTATATAATCTGGTCTAGAAATTTTCGCAGAGACTGCAGAAGAAATCCCATCAGAACTGGGGCAACAGTAAGGCTTCCTTCATTTTCACAGGGAACCAGTAATCCCACCACACATCCAGCTCTCCCCCACTTGTTCATCCTTCCAAGGCTCACAATGGGCCAGATCTAAGAAAACAGTCTCTCCCCACCGCCTGAGAAAGTACCTCCTTAAAGAGAAGCTGCATGTGGGTCCTCGCCATTTAAAGATGCTGAGTTTTTTTTAATACCAAATATACTTGTTAAAATATAAATTTAAGTCAGCTGGAGAAAACACTTGTGCATATGGGTTCAAATGCACCTTAGTTTAGATAGATGGTCACAATTCAGCCTATAAGAGAACATTTTTCAATCAAAATGAAGCAATATTAAGCATTTGTAAAATAAATTTCCATTGGGCAGAGACTAATTTATCAGATACTGTTTCTCCTGAAACCATTTTCTCTTTCCTTCTTGTGATTGCCCCTTACGAATACCTAGAAAGTAATACTCTCACATTGTCAGGTTCAGGGGGTCTATAAAAAATGAATAGAGAAACATAACTTGTTGCTGTAATTCATTTGAGACTTGCTCTGGCTAATACAAGAAATATTTGATGGATGGAGAAAAGAAAAATGACAATGAAACCAGCCAGAGATATGAAATACAATAAAAATCCCAGAATACAAAACTAATAATAATCAGAGTTACTTAATCATGAAGAAATTAATTAGGTTCACCAGGAAGCAAGAATAATAATTATGACAAGAAGAACAAGAACATAAGCATCTATAATTATAGAAAACTAGAAATCATCCAAATTTACAATAGCAGAGAAATGGTTAAATAAATTACGTATCATCCAAACAATGGAACGGAATGCAGTCGTTACAAACCACATAGTCAGAATGACAGAATCCTAGTAATTACTGAAGCTGAATGTTGGGTATCTAGGAGTTTACTGCATTATTCTATTTTTATATGTCTAAAATTTTCCATAAAACATGTTTATATTTAGTGATGAAGGAAAATGCTTGTGATATCACATTCAGTGAAAAGGGCAGGGGGGAAGCCCAATGCACACCATATAAAGTACATGATTCTAATTTTGTTCAAAACAGATGTACAAAGCGAAGACAGTCTAGAAGGAAACGCCCTAAAATGATAGATTGTGAGAGGCTCTGAGTGGCAGATTAGGGATGATGATGATTTTCTTCTTTTGCTTTTCCATAAATGTCTTAACAATGAACATGTTTACTTTTGTAATTAGCAAAATGTCAGACAGGAAAGAATTCATATTTGGGAAAGAAGAAGACAAGAGAGGGCAGCCCTTGAGTAAGAGCTGGCGATTCATCAAGCATTCCTAGACTCTGCACAGGATAAAAAGACTAAATCAAGTTGACCATCTGAAGCCTGCAAGCTATTCGAGGAGATAACTTAAACATAAAAAGATACCACTGGGCTGCAGACAAGTGTTGAATGAGGAGTGCTTACAAGTGCCACAAGAGCTTAAAAAAAAAATTTAAAGTCACAGAGCTGTGGTGATTGAGGAATGATGACTTCACGAGGCTGCCCAGGGAACTGGGCTCTGATGGGTGGGTGGGGATTGTAGAGGGGGAGATGGAAGGAACCTGGAGGAGGAGGGGTAGTTTGAGGCACAGGTGGAAGGAGAGAAAATGTGGGACACAGAGCAAATCACTTTGGTTGAAACAGGGTGTATGTAGAAGAGGAGTAGGAAATACAACTTCCGTCAGGTTAGAGTGAAGGTTTTCAACCTCATCAGACTCCATACTCCCTTTACAATCTTGTAATGAAAGTCACTGGCTATATAACCAAATCCACACGTGATTCTAATAAATCAATGTCATGATCTAGCTGCAATATAAAGGAGAAATAAAAGGAAAATTACTTATAATGGTATAATATACATCGCAACATGAATATTTTCAGACACAAGATCTCCAGAAGACAATCCCTGTGAATGCAACAGCCACGCACACAGACTGACAACTGGTTACAAACCACAAATAATGGTGCCAGCGTGGGAGGGGACTCTTGGTAAAGTCCAGAAGAAGACAAAATACAGATCTCCATGCATTTAAGTTGTGTAAAAAATGTCTTTTGCTTATAGAGTTGTTTGTAGGCCCTGAAAATTATCAGAGTAGGGTTTTTCACTTCCCTGTTGCCTGGTGGACATTGGAAAGTCAAGTGGGAAGCGGGGCAATGCTCCGAGGTGGGCAACTGCCCCAGGGACTGCAGGACTTGTAGCCTCCTTGATCCCGCCCATTCAATGCCAGTAGCAAACCACCCCTTTACATTGTGAAAACCAACAACATCTCACAGGTTTCTAAAGTTTCTGAAGTCTCACAGAAGTCTCACTAGGATAGAATCAGCATTTCCTCTCAGGGCACCACGGCATTCTGGGCAGGACAACGTCTCTCTGTCACGAATGACCATCTCCTGTCTCATGTCTTGCAGGACACTGGGCATCCCTAACTCGGGTGCTAAAATCTAGTCATGGTGATAACCAAAGAACAGCCCTCAGCCATCCTCTTTGGGCCCTATCTCTGTGCCTTTGAGAGACACTGGCCAAGATCTTGGAAGGTATGAATGGCAAGCTACAGAGGTAACTGGGGGAAGAGAAGGTCTGAGATAAGAAACTAATTTTTAAGGCTTGAAAATCTTTCTATGATGCAGCCCTCAAAGAATCATGTGATTATTAAAGCCAAAAGTCAAAACTATAATAAAAGCACCCTTGAACATTTATTAATGTTTGACTTTCTCTCAAACCCTAAGCCTTTGGCTACTTCTGAAAGGAGCTCGCTGCTGGAAAGCATGTTACCCAGGGGTCTGGGAAATACAAACTCAAGAGCTGACCACATTTGGGTTTTCATGTTACTCAAGTGGGAGGGTCAACTTGGAGTGAGGCATGAAAAGCATGTAGCGCCACACCTTAGGCAGACTCAATACAGCCAACACAGTGGCCCCAACACAGCTGGGAGAGGCAAGGACACTCAGAGAAAAGAAAAGAGAAGAGAAGACTGCCTAATCAGTGTCTTCCTACATTTTATAACCCTAGCCTTTTTAAGATAGACATTTCTAAGATCTGTCTCCTTACCCAGCTTTATTTTTCTTCACAGTACTTATCACCACTTCCAGTGCCAGTACATCACAGGCATGCAAATATTCAGTGAATTAATTTTTCAACAAATATTTATTGTGTGCCTGCTACATTCTGTGTTCTGTTTCTGATGCCGGGCAGGTTGGGGGCAGCAGTCAACAAAACTGACAACACCCTTCTTTCATGGACTTTACATTCTAGTGGGGGGTTTGGATGATACACAGATACATAATGTAATATGTCATAAGGTGATGAATACTCTGAATAAAAGAAACCAGGGAAAAGGATTTAGAAAAGCTGGTCAGGAAGGCTTCTCTGAGAAGGTGACATGTGAACAGAGACCTGAAGGACATGAAGAAATGAGCCATGCAGACATCTGGGGCAAGAGGGAGTTCTTGCCTTATTTTGAAAATTAAAGTAAAGCTATCATAATTAAAACAAATCAAAGCAATGGACTTTGCTTTTAAATTAAGGAAAGGAGTATGTTTTGTACAGAACTGGATCTCAACTTCTAACACCATACATGTTCCTTCCTACAAAAAATATAGTTTGAACAGGCACAAAATAAAGTTAGTGAGTGAATGAATGACACAAATCACCTTATTACCTTCGGGAAAGACATGTGTACTCCCCCACATTGAAAATCACTGGCTCTAACTGATGTTAATATCACTTGTCTTCTAAAATAATTTTGTATACAGTTGAGTCTTGCTATTTACACTGGTAACACAAACTTGATGCAGAATGGACCAGAAAAATATCAACATGGAAAATCTAACCAAAGTATCCATACTACATATGGCTACAAAATTCCAACACACTGGAGAAAGAAGCATGAGGCTTTTTGACCAAGTAGGTGTCTATGAATCAGAAGACCATCAGCTCTCATAGGCTGATAGTAGTCATTGTTTCCAGCCCCATGTCTAAGCATTCCTGATAGATGAGCATGTAAATTACTCCATCTTTAGAAAATTTCACACACAATGAATCATTTATCTATTTCAACTCTTGTCCTACCTCTAATGTGTCTTGATATAAAACAGACCAAACTCCAAAATGAGAAATTCCTAGGATGAAAGTACCCGTTCAAGCTTTTTGATAAACTGTTCAAACAATGCAAATTCAGACAGGTCTTGATTCTTGATATATAAGTTGTATACATTTTCATAAACTGTATACATTTTAATAAAGTCTTCTGAGGGGATTAAACTAAAACTGAGCAGTTAGCTCTTCCTTCTGGAAAACTAAATGATACCACACAGCGGCAGAAAATAAGCTTCTGACAGAAATATCACTTGCTCTCTCAAAAATCCTTTTCCTACCAATAGACTGACTGAATCAAAATTTAAAACTTCCAGACATCAAATCACATTATACAAAAATGGGAAGGAAAAAAAATACGTGATAAAGAGTGATCATAAATTAGTAAGTAAAAACAAATGCCCTAAAGGAAAAACAGATAGAAGAAAGGATAAAAACTACAACTGGACCATAAATATAGGGAAAAAAAGTACCATCAAAGAAATAAATATAACTGAAAATAAGGACCTACCAAACAGGTTATTTTTGTTTGTTTTTAATGATATCCATTGTAGAAAAGAGTGTGTAAGAATTAAACACTTAAATATTCACAGGAACATTCATTTGCCCAAACGTTCAGAAGGACAGTGTGGTTAACATACTATAGACAAAATTTTTAGAATGTGTCACCCAAAACTTGCACTTCCAGGCATGGAACCCAAAGTAATAACCATGCTTTAAAGGCTGTTTATCACAGCATTGTAAAAAACTGGATATAACCTAACTGAGCAAGTATAGGCTTTGGTTTAATAAATTATGGCACAGCCATACCATGATATGCTACACAGTCATTAAAAATAGTATTGTGAAAAAAATGAATGGTGATGCATTAAAATATGAATGACAAATTAAGATTAAAAGGCAGTTTAAATATATTTCTTTGCAGAACAACATAAAAACACATATCTATCACCACAATGTTCATATGGTCCTAATTTCGTGTATGTGTGTAAAAAAAAATTTGTGTATTGATGGTAGGAAAGAAGACTCTTAAATATATTCAATAAAATGAGAAATAAGATTACAGGGGTTATTTATGTGATACTCTCTCTTTTTCAATTTTTCTCCCATAGAGATGTAATTCTTCTAATAAGAATGTTTTCTTTTTAAAAACTCTTCTACCCTGTTTGCTAGGACCTGCTTTGCACAATGTGATCAATCTTTTCAGACACAGGAGAAAGTATGCTTAATAGAATAGACTTCTCAGAAATAGCTTTTGTGTCAAAATCCATTTCACCATTTAATGCTTCCAATTCTTTGTATTATAATCTTATCTAGCGTAAACTTAGATTGGAACATTTATTTTCATCATAAAACATGTTAACAATTGTGTTGCCAAGCAATTGGGTAAAGGGCAGTAATGGAAAGAGCTTCTATTTCAAGTAAGTAAATCATGTTAAAAGTTACATAATAACCCAAATATAATTATCCAGTTCATTCCATTGGACAAACTTACCATGAGTGCCTACTATGTGCTAAGCACTGCATTGATGATTAATTTGACAAAGCCCTCTTCTGAGATGAAAGAACATTTAAATCTGAAGGGTTCATCTGAACACTTGCCCCTAAAACTAAAGCCCAGTAGAACAACAGCTCCTCTGGTAAAAATGCCTCTGCTTAGTAAAGACGACCTTGGATGTCTTGTCCCTCAGCTGCTGTGTCTCATCTGTAAAGCTCTCCTGCTCCTGCCCATACAAGACACCCCACCCTAAACCGAAACCTCAACACTGATGCGCAGTTTGCCAAAAATGAAGTCAGTCTAGCCCATAATCACAATTCCAATGAGAAAATAATGCAATGCTTTCTTTGAATCACATTTCAGGGAAAGCAGGCCAACTGAAGCCACCTGTTACTTACATAGACCCCTCTTTTAGCAGCTCAGCAAGAAAATACTATAAATATTCATTCTTTATGAAATTGCTCAAAGGTCACTTTTAAAGGGAAGGTTATCAATGGGACAGCTGGCAATAGACTAGCTATGTTTAAAGACTCTACACCTGCAGTTTAAAAGGCACTGGTAACAGAGATCATTGAAATGTACTATTACTACATTGGTGGAGAAAATCAATGGAAAATATTATGATGTGTATAATTCCTAGGAGCATTTTACTTGATAATTTAACCGTGAACACCAAAATCATTTAAATTCTATAAAATACTATTTGCCTGAAGAGTATGCACATTTTTTCAAAAGGTTCACAGAATAATTCCAGTGTTACAAATAACCTCTTTAACCTGCTGTAACAACAGCCTAGATTTTCAACAGCTGTCAAAATAGATTCCAGTATCCATTCTACTCAAGTGTGTTAGAAGAAGATCTTAAACCTGTCAGGAGTGTCAGGACGTGGGTAACTTAGTATAAAATGTAACCCAGCTGACTCCGCCAACTACAGAGAAATGGAGAAAGCTTGCATCAGCTCAAAGGGAAAAGATCAATCAAAATCAAAGGGAGCAGGGCAAGAAGGAGATCAAGTCCAAGAACAGGTGAAGTCCCAGCTCCGTGCTCAGCCATGCGGGGTGTTGCCTACCAGAACGCTTCAGAACACGATTCTGAAAAGCCATGTCTCTATCTCTGTATAACTGAATCACTATGCTGCACACCAGAAGTTAACACAATATTGTAAACTGAATATACTTCAATTTAAAAAAAATTCTTTTAAGGCAAACAAAACAAGCCAAAAAAAGCCATGTGATTTATCCCCAGTGGCAGGGGAACACCTCCTGCGTGCCTCTCACCCTGTCGCTACCAGGGGTGCCCTGGTTCAGAATGCGGTTGCCAGAATCAGCAAATACAAATACAGGACCCTCAGTTAACTCTGAACTGCAGATACACCAAACAGTTATTTTTGGTGTAAGTGATAGAAGTATGCCCCATTATTCATGGTGTATCTGCAATTCAAAGTTAACTAGGCATCCAGTATTTTATCTGGCAACCTCCACAAGGGTGATAAAACACAGGCCCTTCCCTCTTGGAGCCAGCGTTTCAGCACAGGATACCAAAAGCTAAAAAGGTCAACATTTTGATCTTTTTATTTTCAAAAATGTGTTCTCATATACATTTCATCAAGATTCACCAATTCTTCATCTTTGTTACCTTACATATAACCATTTGAGGGTAAGTTGCAGACATCATGTCCCTTCCCTCCTGAAGACTTCAGCATGCACCTTCTAACAATAGGACATTTTCCAATGTGACCAAGGCATAATGATCATACTAAGGAGATTTTAAATTGATACAACATTATTCCCTATCATGGATGTAGGTGTCCCAATACTGTCCTTTACAACATAGTTTTTCCCATTCCAGAACCCCATGTTGCATTCTGTTGTCATTTCTCTGGGGCTTCCTTTACTCTGGAACTGTTCCTCAGCTAATATGGTAATTGCAATCCAGAGTGCTAAGTGCCGAGCTGGTAACGTGCAGCGGGATGGGGGCGTTGGGAGGACCAGGGATGGCGAGGCACCTCCTTATTTGTCTTCACACACACACACACACACACACCCCTGCTCTGTCCAAGGACTGAGCGGCTGATAAACACCACTTGCCATTTTAATTCAACAGAACTCCAGCATTTCCTATTTTAACTCTTGGGTTCTTTCTCTCTAAATGAGAAGGGGGAAGAGTCAAAGGAAACCAGCAGCAGCAGCAATTCTTGTCCACATTTTTCCTACTGAAAACACTGCCAACTAAACATATATGCACTGCACTTATTTCCATGTAACCCATCAGCACCTTTATATCAGAATCACACACGAGGTCCAGTTTTGATCTTACAGCTCACAGTTTCAATATTTTAACTGTGCTCAGATCATCTGCAAATACCACAATAATCTGGAAAATTTGCTAACACAGCTCATTCTGCCACTAAAAGAAAAATGTGAGAATAGGGAAGTTTTGTTTAAAATAAACAAACAAGAACAATGACAAGAAACCGTTCTCCTTTTCCAACTAGTGCTTGTTAAATGAAAGGTAAAGGTGAAAAGAATATTAAAGAATAAAGGGCAGAGCATAATTATTCTCTTGTTTAGCTGAGGTATACAAAAATACTCAAAGATTTCCCACTGCATGGTATTAAGTTGGATACTAACTTTCATGAAAAAGTTACCTCTTTAATAAGAAAGCTTAAACAATCACAAATGTTTAAAGAATCCAGACCTGTCATTTAATGTGGAGAATCCCTATGACACAGTGTCAACAGCTCCATGAACACTCAAACCAGAGTATCTGCAGGTACAGATACAGTGGTCACCACACAGCATTTTATGTAACTTTACCCAAAAGAAATTCTTTAGCACTGACATCTGAAGTCCTTCATACTGGAAGAGGGCACACTCAATGATCTAATCAATCAAAGGATGAAAGTGGACACAAACTGAGGTTTGACCAGTTACAGTCAGGCCAGCCTATGGGGACTCTGGGCCAACAGCTACAAGTCCCAGGTGAATCACCAGATCCAGGCCTTGGTCCAGGCCCAGAGGTGGCTGATGTTCATCAGGAGACTTGTGTGTTTATTTCAGCTCTTGCTAACAAGCAAAAGCCCTGAAAAAGAATGCACAGTTATCTCTTCCTGAACCTTTTATTAAATACCCACATTCCTGAAATTTTTATCCCATTGTTTCAGTTGGTCATTTGAGAATAATGTCACCCTGCATTTATATAACATGACGCACCTTACAAAGTACTTTCCACATATATAATCCCACTTCATCCTGGTAATAGCCCTGTGACGTTCATAGGGCTAACTCCATTTCACAGATGAGAAAACTGAGGCTCAAAAAGTTTAAATCATTTCTGAGTAATGATACCAAGAGCCTAAACCATGTCTTCCGTAATGGACTGAAAAGTAACAGCATCTAAATCTCTCATCTGGCCTTTATCACATACTTCTTGTTAACAGCACTAGGGTTCTCATCTTGTCTTGTTTTATTATTCAATCTTCATGCAGTTGGGTTTCTCTCCCAACTAAGATGTAAGCCTCATGTGCACAAGGGGTATGAGTTACATTTCTTTGTATTCATTCATCCATTCTTTCAACAAAAATGTACCGAGACCACCTAAGTCCAGGCACAACATTAGGTGCTGGAGGACAAAAGTGACTAAGACACAGGCTAGTCTGGAAGGAGAACAATGGCAGTGCCTTGTGACCAGGGCCTGCAGGGTGCCAGCGAGCCCTGAGGGGCCAGGGGACATGCTCAGGAGGAGTCTCAGCTCGTCCACTGCACCTCCACGCAAATGAATGCTTCACCAACCAGTGAATGAGATCCCTCCCACAGGCAGTGGGGCAGTCACGAACGACACCCAGTTCTCCTGGGATCTAGGGTAACTCCAGAGTGGCTGAGTCAGCTCCCGCATAAACCAAGAGGACATTACTGGAACTGTGATTAAAACATGCCAAAATAAAGCCAAACCTTCCTACACTCTCTCTGCCATTTCAAAATACGAGTGCTAATCATCCTCCAATGAAAACAAATCTGTGCTTTATTGTGAGTGAAGAAGCAAAAAAGAAGGGGGTCTGGAAACAACTTCAAAGAACAAGATCAGCCTGATGAACGCTGTCTCTGACAACCAGGTAAACAGAACATCTCCCACGCCCAGCACAGTCATTCAGTGTGGTGACCCTAGTGGCCGAGTCAGCCGTGGGAAGCTGTGGGAGACCAAGGTCTAGGTCATAGATGGCCGGGAAGCAACTGGGTGTAACCAGCCCTTCCCCTGCTAGCAGGTAGCCTTAGTTGACCTCAGTCTTCTCAAATCTTCAACAGAGGGGCTGGAGTAGATAAAGTCTCTTCCACCTCCTTAACTTAATGCTACTAGAAAATGAAGTAAGGAGAATTCACCCTCCGACCAACTGTAACATGTTTTCCTAAACTAATCTTTAGAAGTTTTCCACCATTTACAAACAATGGGAGAGGTTGTTTTAATTTACAGCCCTCACGTTGGTGCTTCGCCCAATTCCAGATCCTAAGGAGATCCTGACCCAGCTCATCGATTGCTAGTGTGTCAAAGTCAAAGATGCCATGAGCTATTAGATAACACACTCCTCATTCTTTCCTCTCCGTGGTTTGCCAACCTGTTTCCTTCCCCAGGTCCTGCCCGTTCATGCAGAGTCTTCCTAATAATAGAAAGGGAAATGTTTGGATCAATGCCTCTCACTTAATTTTTTTTAAATGCCAATGGAAAAAAGAAGCCAAGCCATATCAAGCTATGTAGGAGTAAAATACGATAAATAAGAGGGACATTTAAATGGACAAGCTGAAAAGAATTCTTCCAAGATCGAATTTATTAAATGTTATCAAAACTACCATTAGATATCCTTAAGTGGTTTTCTTTTAAACACCTACATTTTTATTTACCCAAGAACTGGAAGAGATCTGCAGCATTCACACAGTGGCAAGGATTCGACACGGGCTTTTAATATCAGAAATGCCTCGCTGACCTCAGTACATTTCTAAACCCTCTCAACTCACCTTTCCTCATCTGTAAAACAGACACAATATCTACTTTCTATTATACACAGAGTATTATACTACTTTGTATTATACACATAGTATTATGCTACCTTGTAATATATATGTATATATACACAAAATATGTAATTCAGAAACCATTTACTAAGCACTTACTGTGCACTAGACTCTAGATAATAATAAGCACATTATCTAATTATTGCAATGTGTTGCACTGAATTTTCACAACCATTAGTTCTGCTTCTTTGCATCATTCATCTATTCGATAACTGCAGATAGCAATTGTGCATATGTGTGTATGTGTGTATCTGCACAGTGACTGACACACAGAAAACGCTAAAAAAAAAACAAAAACAAAAAAGGAGGCGGGGCGAGGAAGAGGGGAAAAAGAAAGAAAAGATATCTATTCCCATACAAAGACTATTTTATGGTCACTTTTAGAACTATACAAAAAAAAAAAAAGAACTATACAGAGAGAACAAAAGAGACTTGGAGACATAGACTGCAATTATGATTCACCTCTGCTAACAAATGACTGACATACTCAGAGTTTATCACTGCTACTGTGTGACCCCAAAGAAACAAGATTCCATTCAGTTCACTACAACTTTTCTGAAATGCGGTGGCCCTACTCTTCTTCATGACCCAGGCTTACCTCACTGCCTACTTCAAAAAAGAACAGAAAATCACCCTATTTTGTATTTCCTAAACAAAGTGCCACAAATATGTAGCCCAAAGAGGCTAAGAAGTACAGGAGGAATACACTGGAAATGATTTAAAGAAGGCTTTTAAGACCACCCTTATTCATTCACTCATTCATTTTCTCCTCTTGTCTCTCTGCTCTGCTCTGGACGGTTCTGGATAAGTTTTCTTATCTTTATTCCTGATTCACAGAAATCACAGAATCTTAAGGTTAGAAGGGACTTCGGAGGTCACTAAGAGGTCCCAACTTCTTTTCTAAAGAAACACACCATCCTCCTCCCTCCAGTCACACCCTGACTTATCCATCTCCTTCAGAGTATGTGTCCAGAACTGCACCTCAGACTCCAGGGACAGTCTGACCTACAGAGAAGACCTGTTCTGAATATAAAATTATTATATATCGCATTATATACACAACATATCATTAAAAGTTTAGTGGCTTTGGGGCCAACCACACTGTGACATTATTCATACTAAGCTCTAAGTCTACTAAAAGCCAGAAGTCTTCTCCATGCATGCTGCTGCTAAGTCATGCTTCTTCCAACTGAGGTCTAGTGGATGCAAATGTAGAGGCTACACTTTCAGTGGTTAAATAGCAATCATAATATATTCAAATATTTTAGATCACAATTCTGTCATCAAGTCCTCAGCTATCCCTCTCGGTTCATCCACAGATTTGATAACTACACCTTCTCAACCCAGTTTACACCTCAGTCCTTGCCATGGCTACCAGCTTCAGACAGGTATAACCTGACAGCATCCTACCTCCCTTATACCACTTCTCTCTAGCCTTCCACCTTGGGGCTTCTCTGACACCACAGTGTGCAACACGGTGGACAGGGTCAGCACTCGTGCATGTGGAAACCCCAAAATACAGAGACTTAGCACCCTGGGGCAACCATTGACCAAGGGGAGAGGAGAGCCTGCTGATAATACCCACCTCATCTGTCCCTTCTGAGACAGAGTCTGTGTGGCTCCTGGAGGGTCCCCATGGGACTGAGCCCTAGTGCCCATGACAGTGACCAGCTTAATTACACAGGCTTGTGCTGGCTTCCCCCACCCCACCCTGTTTCTCTCCTCCCCGGCCCCTATTCCTTTTCCCCAGGATCACTGCCCAAAAATAAACTACTTGCACACCAGCCCTTGCCTTGGGCTCTGCTTTCTTGGAGACCCTAGGCTAAGTCACAGTCAAGAGGAATACTGATGTAGAACACGTGAGCCCCGAGGCACAGCACCAAAGCTCTCCCTTAAGGCTGACGGCAGCCGGTCAGTCACTGAAGTCACTCTAAGGCCACACAACTAGACTCTCACCCAGCCCCCACATCTCCTATTTATTCATCAGAAAATAAGGCGCTCTGTCAAAGGCTGTGCTGAAACTTAGATATGGGACGCCTACCAGGATTCCTGTAATCTGCCCAGAATACAGAATTCTCTCCATAAATGCTATCTCCCTTCCTTCCCCAATCCCTCATCAAAAGGGAAATGACACCACTTCTCCATGACCCAGTCTTCCCATTCTTAGGAAAACCAGGCTGCTTCCTATTTAGTCGTCCAAACACAAGTCAAGTTTCGGATACTCTTCTGGTTATCTTGCATAGGATCAGTGTTAATCTCACACAACCTTACAAGGTACAGAATTTACTTTCTCCCTGCTTCTTCCCTTCACAAACAGAGACAACATTATTTATGGAGGTGTCTGATGATTCACCTATTATTCCTGTACAACTCCAGAAATTCAGAAGTGGTTTCACATTGCCATTCAAGTCACATATTTAAATCACATATTTGGTGCACATACTCACACAGATAGAAATGTACACAGCGAAAGTCCGTATTCTATATGTATTTATGCTGCACACACAAGCACTTGAATTCCACTGGCAGATCAGGATAAGCTGCTTCAGAAATTTCAATGATTGCACTTTATGGGAGTACGCTGGGGAAGTAGGAAGGGATCTCTCCCATCCGGTCTCCGGAATTAACATCCCTGCTCTTTCCAGCTCAACTTTACAGTCCATAGCATCAGTGAAAAAAAAAAAAAAGAATCTTTTCCGGAGCCTCATTTTCCATGGGACACTGATCATTAGAATGCCTGGAAATTCCAGCGGGGGGCACAGTCAAAAAGCTCGGGAAATGCCACGACAGAGCCCAGCTCTGCCTTCCTCAATCCCAGACTCCATTCAGGCTGTCTCTGAGCCTGGGGAAATCACAGAGATTTCAAGCTGCTCTCCTTGGAAAGTGAGTGTCGGGGGTGGAGATGGGGTTTGGTGGGGTTGGCAGGGGGGTACTTCCTAAAACCTTTCATGTAAGTTTTCATTTGCAAACAAAAATCTTATGATACTAACGCATAAACTTGAAAGCCAACCCACCAATTACCTCTAAATTACCTTCCACCTCTAATAGTCTATGATTTTCTACTCAAAGTGTGGTCCACAGACCTGCCGCAGCAGCATCACCTGGGAGTTTATTAGAAATGCAGGCGCTCAGGGCCCCCTCCGCCGCAGACCTCCTCAGTAAGAATTTCCAGTTTAATAAGAGCCCCAAGTGATCTGTATGCGCATTAAACTTTGAAAACTGGTTTAAGATACTTTTATCTTCTCCTGTAAGTGTTTAAGATGTTTCATTTTAACACTAGTTCTAACCAAAGTAATATACAAAAGTATTCTACCAAAAGGAGCCAAGAGAACTATTACTAACTCTCACAATTTTATGGGTAATTTTAGGGATAAAAATTCGGGTTGAGCTGATGTATGTTTAAGTATGTTAGAAATCAGAGGAGTGTTTGGATTGCTCCTTCTTCCATTCCTGATGGACAACAGGCACCATGCTCCCTCTCTCTAATGTACTCACACTCATCCTTCAAAGGCCCTGCAAGCCTGCGCCTTACATGGCCCATGCATGGAGTGACCCCATATGTGTGGTTTCCTTCATACAATGCTCATTAAAAGTATTAAAAAGGCAAGACCCTCATGAGCCCTGAAACACTTGTTTCAAATGACACACTCAAGTTTACTTTTCCCATTCATTCCTTCTTGGATGACCCATCCCATTCTGTTCTCTCCCCTCCACTCAACTCCAGTTTTGTTCTCTCATTGGAACCACAGCATTTAGCCAATCTTTATAGGCTAATTATTATACATACAGATCTTCCTCAGCTTATGATGGGGTTGCCTCCAGATAAACCCATAATAAGTTGAAAATGCATTTAATACACCTAACCTACCAAACATCATAGCTTAGTCTTGCCCACCTTAAACATACTCAGAACACTTCCATTAGCTTACAGTTGGGCAAAATGATCCAACACAAAGCCTATCTTATAACAGTGTTGAACACCTCATGCAGTGTACTGAATCCTGCACTGAAAGTGGAAAACAGAATGCAAGGGTGCAGAATGGTTGTAAGAGTGTCGGTTGTCTACCCTTGTGAGCATGTGGCTGACTGCCCAGCATCACAAGAGGATTGTGGGGCAGATATCTATCTAGCCTGGGAGAAGATCAAAATTCAAAATTTGAAGAACGGTTTCTACTAAATGCATGTCGCTTTGGGAATTATAAAGTCTAGATATCATCTAATTCAAACCCCTATAAGTCAGGGATCATCTGTGTATATGATGCTTCACCTCCACAACTTGAGTGTAAGCTCCTTGAGAGGTCTCATCACGTCTACCTTACCGCTGGACACAGCTCCCAGCTCGCGGCTGCAGGACTTGGTAAATTAACATGTACTGAGGAACCGGTCCCACAGTTTCTTACCAGATACTCAGTCTTCTGCAGATGCCATTTAATGGTATTACCTATTGTGTAAAAGAAACCATTGAGTTGTGTGATTGACTTTTTCCCCCTGGTAAGCCAAGACAAGGAAAACTGTACTGAAATGATGATATACAGAGTGGCAACAAAACCCTAGAACTAAGCTAGAGTCCCAAGGAGCACAATGCTCTTGCACAAAAGCAGCAGGTTCCTCCACACTCCAAGCTGGCTCTTGGGGTGCAGGCTTCAGAGCAAGACCCAAGCCTTGACTAGCTAACCTTGAGAGAAAGCTTGGCTCAGCTTCTGAAAGTTCTGTTTTCCTTGGGAGATTCCTGCCTCAGGCAGCTTCCACAGAAACAAAAAATAGCTCAGAGGAGACGTCTGATTCTGCATCTCCATCTATGTGAACTGGATGAACTCAGTATGGCCTTGGAAGGAATGATTTAGAAAAGAGGAAAATGAAGGATCAAGTTAAAAACTCAAAGCAGTAACTCTATTTTTAAAAGAAAAAAAGGCTTTTATGAGCACCACACCTTTCCTAGCAAATGAGTTGTATAAAGCACTTCCCTTGTGGATAAAAACCTCCAAATTTCTCCCCAGGTCAAGGAGGAGGGGTATTCCCTCTTCTCTGGTGTTGACAATTCTCATTAGAATTACGCTTCTGCAGGACATACTGGGGAGTTTTTAGCCCTTCCAACCCTCATTTTACCCTCCTTTGTTTATTTAAACATAAACAAGCCAATTTGACTGCTGTTAAGTTTGTCTGCCTTCTCCTTGCTTTAGTGGGACCTGTTTATAACACAAACTCAGTTGCTGAAGCCTTTGAGCATCCAAGCTAAACAACCAAATCCAACTTATTTGCAACAAAGATCGCAAATGTGTACGACCTGCTCGCTGTCACCCCAGGCCAAACCAAAGAAAATTACAAACCCTAAGTGAAAAGTGTTTCAGACATAAAGTCCCTGTATATTTCAATCCACAAAATGATTTTTTCTTTTCACATTCACCAACTGAAGGGAAAAAGTGGTGACAAATAATTTGGAAAAACCAGGTCAGCACCACATTTTTTTAGGACCCAAAATGACAGAGAATAGAACAACACAGCTTAAATACAGGAGGCAAAGCACAGTTGGCTTTTATCTTTCCAGGGTTCCAGTCATCTTCAGTCTCTTCTTGATAATCCTTGAAATTAAAAGATGCCCTATCATTTAAGAAAACATTATTTATATAAATTCCATACTAATTAGAGGCAAATTTAAACCTGGGGGACAGAAAAGGTCCTCAATGGACTGTTAACAAGTAGCTTCCAGACAATAACAAAGTTTTGTTTGCTCCATTCTACCCATGAGAAAATTATGGCTCAGAAATTAATTGACTAGCCCCATCTGACTGATTTCAAAATCCACACTCTAAGAATCCTCCAGACATATCCCCTCCCATGGGTATAAATAAATGGCCACCTGGATAATACCTTCTTTTCCTCTCTATCTCAAGCCCTCCTTCTCCCCAATATAGCAATGCTGAAAGCAACAAAGCTGCCTTAGCCTGATGACGCCACCATGTGGCCAACATGGAAAACTGTCTGAACCAAATTGCCTCACCTCTCCCATTTTTGCCTCTCAGACAATCATGCACATATGAAAAAGCTTTCTCAAAGGTGTACACACACACACACACACACACACACACACACACACACATACACCCCTCTTTCATCATTCATCTCCTCTTCTCTCCCCTCCTCTTGCTCAGCACACTGCTGCCTAAAAATCTTCTTGGCTTCTCTATCATCTCTGCAGAATTGAGTCAAATTCCTTAGCTGGTAAAGTCCTGCAAACACATGGCTTCTGTTTTAACTTCTGCCTCTTAGAGCCCAGCATTCTACACCCTTCCAGCCACTCTAAACTCACTATTTCTTGTACACAACCAGGCCCTTTCATAAGACAACATTTTTATAAATGCTATCCCTTCTGCTTGGAAAACACCTTCATGCCTGCTCTCCACAATCCTTTTTAAATATTGAACCAAATTCTATTCACCATTCAAAACTCAACTCAAACATATCTCTTCAGTAGAGTCTTCCCTGACTCCCCCAGGCAATTAGCTGTAGGTTCACGAAGCTCCCAGAACCTCTCCCCTCCACGTTTTTTATTTCTGTATCTGTGCATCTGCACTTGCGATACTGACTAATCATTTACTCAACATGGGTATCTATGCACCAGGCACTGGAATACAGTAAGTTACTTCTGATTCCCACTGCATAACACAGGGCCAGGAAAGTAGTAGGCAGTTAGTAAATGTTTTTGAATGAAAAACTGAAAGAAAACTACAAACAAGATCTCATCCAATGTCATCAGGAAAGCTTATACCCTTCAGCTTTTCTTTTACTCAATCTGTGATCTAAAAAATCAACTCAGGGTGTGGCATACTTATACTATGGAAACCAAAAACCATAAAAATCACAGAACCAACATCTTCACCCTCTAATGAGTGCAAATACACCCACAAGTCCTTTTCAATCTTCACAATTAGTTTAGTCTCCAACACTACCGTTTCAGACAACCCTTCCTCTTGTACTTCATTATAAATAGAGTAACAATCTCTTTGCCATTTATTGATTACAAACATATCCAATTTTCCCACAAAAATGCTCTGTTTTGTGAGTTAATAAGTTTGTGGATTTATTTGTGAATCTCCATTTATTACACTATTTCCACTGGAAAATATATATGAAGTTCAAATGACAAAAGTCTTAAACTACTGCCATGCAACCTATTTTCCAATGGGTTCTATTTTTAGGTATCAAATGACATTTTAGCCCCAGAAATAGTCATCTCCAAACTGAGACTGGCCAGAAATCTTAATGGTCACTTGGGCTGGTGGCTGGAGGACATGCATCTGAGGTTATGAGGGTTCTGGAAATAAGCCTCTACTTTAGAGAGCTGATCATCATCAATACCCACTGACCAAATCTGGAGTGACACACATCCACACACAACACACACACACACACACAAATCCATAAGTACTAACTCAACCATGTTCTCATGGTCTCAGATGATCATGAACCTAAGACAAAGGATGAAGCAGTGAACCACTAGAATCTCAATAAACGCTAAATTTAAGAGAACGAAAGTTAGTATCAAAATACATCCCACAGACATCAAATAAACTATGTTTAATGTGAAAGCTTATCTCGCTACTTAAAGTCAGCCCTGGAGAAAACAGAGCCAAGTTCACGCTATCACTAATGATTTGTTGTTGTTGTTGTTGTTGTTGTTGTTGTTGTTGTTATACTGAGATCAAGCTCCAGATAGGAATTTTGTTCCCATTCACCAAGTTTTAAAACCTCTCGTCATCAGAAGAAATGTGTATGTTTGTTTAATTGATGATTACAAAATAAAGTAAGTGATATATGATGAACCTGGTATAGGAAACCTCAGCCAGTCAATGAATAAGTCATTCTACACAGCCTAGATTTCTGAATGGGTAAGAGCTTTACATACCAAAACAGTTTTAGAGGTTAATTTTCTTGAATGTTAATATTTCCAACATTCATGCAATATTTCCCTCTCTTCTCAAAGAGTGTATTTTAAAATGTATCTTTTTTGACAGTTCACTCTCATTAATGAAAGATAGCAATTACTGATTTATGTTATTACAAAGTAATACTTGAGGGGCCAATTGAGTGTTCCTACCCTAATATTCCCAAACCTTCAGGGCTTTTGCTCCCAATTCTTATGTTTAGAGTTATGATTTTTCTGTCTCTTTCCTAGTTGTCAAGCTGTCAAGGGTCACTTTTCACTGCTGGTTACAACCACCCCTCATCCCATTCCAAATGTGGTACCCCATACATGCTATGGACTATTTTTTAAGTTAAAAAAAAGTAAGGATTGTTATCTAACAGAAGAGTAACTGTGTTCTAAAAGGGGGTCTGAGGTATTCTCCCAGCCTTTACATCATCTATTCTGGTTGCTGAGTGGGCATTTTTTGCCCCATTCTTGGTTCTTGGCTAGATTCCAGATACACTAGGGAGCTAAGCTCCAGACTCGGGCATTCTACGACAAATCTTGATGCTCTTTATGATCCCATTATGCAGAAGTAAATCAAACTATCACATGCCCTCACTAATGAATTTCTCTACTGGCCACACAACAAAACAACTACAAAGTTTCCAAGGAAGCAAAATGTCCAGGTTGAAAGATTGAACCAGAGATGGTTAAATGGTCTCTATCTTACATAATGGTTATGGTTTCATATATCCACAGCATTTAGCATCATGAACAGGTAGGCATCTTACTCAAATAAGTATGGTTAAAAATTTTTTTTGAGGCAAAAAACTACCAAGTGATTTTAAAAACTCACAGAAGTCCAATTTTTTCCCTTGGGTTATTAAGTTATAAGATTTTTAAGCAAAGCAATTTCTTTTTAATTCCATATATCTAATTGCTTCACCTACTAAACTGACTGCTGCTATACTGGGGAAAGTCTTCTTTACTCAAAGGGGAAAAAATGTTGCTCTAATAGTTGAGTAACCTAAAGATTAATTATCATTATTTTAAACAGTCCCTACAAGCACTGAGGTCAAGCATTCAACAGAAACTAATGTACTTAATTTTTTTGCATTCTATAAAACATAAAAGTTTAGATAACCTTGTTCATCAAACTTGAGATACCAAAACCAAGAAACCATCAAACCTGAGAAACCAAAACCAAGCACGTGATAAGAATGGAAGTAAAGAGAATCTATCATCAGTTATCCTAGTTACATTTCTACACTCTTAGGAAGGAGGCTGGCCTTTCAGCTATTTAGAAACATAGAACTGAAGGGGAAGGGGGTCCTGCTGCTGCCACCCTTGAGAGTAGGGGGTGGGCTACTGGGCTCAGGCTGAATCCCCGTGGGGCCTGTGGGATATCCTCAGGACGGCCCCCCATACTTGGTAGCACAAGAGCATCTGGGTGCAGTCCTATCTGGTCAGGAAAAGAACTGCGAGGATTTCCAGTGGTCACTTCCAGCCTATGATTCTATATATGGAAACATCCCATCCTGGTGTTTCCAGCATCATGAGCACCACATCAGGGAGGAGGAGTGAGGAGCAGGCCAGCCCTCCTCCTGCCGCCCGGCAGGCACACTCACTTTAGCGTCTCCCAGGCCCTGCTGCCCTGGACTGGACCTTGTCATCAAATGGCAGCCCAGACCTCTGCTGAGTCTTGCAGGCGGGCGGCCCTAACATGGAACAGCTGGAAGAGGACCTTGCATTCTTTTCTCTGCGTAAACACTGGGGGCTCTGTTCACCCTCTGGCTGCAGCATGAACTGAAGAATTTCCCCTATCCAAAATTACAACCAACAGACCTTTTCCCCACCCCCCATCCTCACCCCCCACCCCCACCCCGGGATATAATTTCAGTCTGTCACCACCCGTGCTAGCAAATAGCAAACTGTCGAACCCTTCGAGTGTATTCACTTTCTACACTAGTTGAGGTGTTGGTAGATACTAGCAGGGTAATAGGAAACGATTCTGTTATGTTCAGTAAAGTTTCCTAACAAAAGCATTTAAGGACCCTGATTGCTGCCCGCTCCCTACGAGACCCTTTCTGTAAGATCCATATCAATACGAATAACGTCGTGACAGTTAAGTACAACCACGTAGTATATGAACGAATCGCAAATATCGTGTTAATAGTCTGTAGCGTCACCTACATATTATTCTGAAGACGGAGCTCTAAAACTGGAATATCAGTGGGGAAAAAAAGGAGTAACAATATTGGATTTTCATGTATTCCTCACACAGCCTAATCAAAGCTCGGCTTGTGAAGGGCAGTCCTTGGCTCCTCATGTGTTGCTGAAATCCGGAGAGCCACGTTGCCCAGAAGAAGAAAAAAGAAAAAAAGCCCAGAAAATCCAGACTCTACGTGACCTGACTTACTTATTTCCCAGGAAACTGCATGAGAGAAAAATCAATCATTCATGCTACCGTAGCTACCACACGGAATGGACTGACGGAGTTGACAGTGGGCAAACCCGAAGCGGCCAGCGGAGGTAAATGGGAGGCAGGGCCTGGGGAGGGGGCGGGTTGGGAGGAGATGCCAGGGGTCGGGGGGCCGCGCGGTTGGGTCTTAGCGGACTAGCGGTCGGGGGCGGGGCCCAGGCCCGAGGCTGGGAAGCAGGGGCGGGGGTCGGGGGTGGAGAGGACCGGACAGCAGGACTGCGGGCGGCCGCGCACTTACCCGGACTGTTGGCCTCGCCTTCGAGGACGTGCAGCTCGGCGCAGTCGGCCAGAGAGTGCTCCAGGCAGAGCTGGAGGAAGCGGGCCTGGGTCTGGCTCACGCGCTTGAGCAGCGACAGCAGCGCAACAGTCTGTTCGCACTCGTTCCAGCCCTTAAACCAGCCCGCCAGCACCCCGACCTGGTCGCGAAACATCATGGTTAGGGGGCGGCTCTCGGTCTACAAAGCCCCCTCGGCGCCCCAGCCCGCCCCGCCCGCCCCAAAGTTTGGCGGAGCCGCAGACCCGCGGCCGCCTAAGATGCGTTCCCGTTCCAAGGTGGCTCTGGTGCCCGGACGCTGCAGGTACTGCTTCGGCTCCTGCCGCTCTCGTCTGGTTTCAGTTACGTTCCGGTGGTTCTGGCTGATTTCCCCAGAGATGATGACAGACAGTAGCACGGAAATGTTTCTTTTTTTAAAAAAAAATAACGATTAAAAAAAATTTCCCCACAAGGCACACAAACTGAATGAAGAATGCTCTCTTTTCCCCCCTTCTCGTAGCTTCGGGATGGTGATTTCCGGCTCCCCAAGGGTCTCTTCCCTGCTGGGTGGCAGCTCGGACCCTTCACACCCGCATTCCCGAGCGTCGATCACCACTGGAAGGAGAGAAAGGGCTGCAGTGAGACCTCGGCCAGCGAGGGAGCGCGCCCAGGAAACGAGTGCATCAGAGGGGATGAAGGGGGGCGCCCTGCGTAGGTTTGGTTCCCCCAAATTCCCGCTGCCCCTCTACACCCGTATGCGGGCGATGAGGTATTCCCGTTCTGGGAATACCAAGAAGCCTCCTTCTCAGGTGCAAGAGGAGACCCCACGGCTTCCTGTTGCTGCCGCTGCGAATGGATAGTGCTCCCCACACACCCAACCCGGGGTGGCCCCCGGGGGCTGTGCCTGCGAACGCCCGCAACAGCAACAGATCTTCCTCGCGCAGAAAACTTGCAATGCGGCTGCGAAGGGGCGCGGGGGTGGGGGTGGGGGCTAATGCAAAGCAGAGGCGGAGGCAGCAGCAGCCCGAGTTCCTTCCTCCTCCTCCTCCTCCTCCCCCTCCTCCGACACCTCCTCCTCCTCTCGGAGAAGCAGCCGAACGGCTGCAGCTCCATCTACAGCAACAGCCAGCATCTCCACCGCCAGGCGCCCCTCTGGATTTAGGCCGTGAGCAGCCGCGGCAGCAGCTCGAGACAAAAATAAACTCTCCCCACCCAAAGCTCCGCGCCCAACGGGCGGAGGCGCAGCCGGAGCCGCGGCTCCCCCGCGCCGCACCGCTCCAGCCCACCCGGGAGGTCTCCGAGGACCTGTTTAGCCCTGAGCGATCAGATGTGTGCGTCCGTGTGCGTCTGTGTGTATGTGAGTGTGTACGCATGTGTGCTGTAGGCATCCTGCCCCCGCTGCCGCCGCCTACGGGCGGGTCTGTCCGGCCCAGCGCTTAGCCCGCGCGTCCCAGGCCGAAGGCGGCACGGCCACGGGCGCACGCCGAGCGCAGAAACAGCCAGATCCCGCAGCATTGCTTTCCCCGGCCGGTAGGGCGGCTCCGCGGGGACTGCGGCTCCGCGTCGCCGGCACACGCCCCCGAACGACCGCAAAGAAGAAAGTTCGGTTTCGGGGGCTCCCCGACTCCTAACCCTGTCTGAGTGGCCGCTAGCGGCGGAGGAGAGAGCCCAGCGGCTCAGCCCTCGAGGGGTGGCTTGCTCCTAGCATTCGGTTTCCCGGCTCCCAGAACTTCTCCAGCGGAGGGGGGAAGTCCCCAGGGAAGGGGACCCAATGACCCGCGGGTCCCCTGCCGAGGGCGAAAGGGAGAGGGCGCTCACCTCGGCGCGGCTCATACCGGCAGCTCCGGGCCCCAAGCGCGGGTCCGGGACAGCGGCGGCTCTCAACGAGGTTGGGGGCGCCCTGAGCGCGGGCCGCGGGCCATGCCGTCGGGGCGGGCGGCGCTGAGAGTGTGCGGCGCTGCGGGTCCCGGCAGCCGCCGCTCCTGCTGCCTCCACTGTCGGCTCGCTGAGGACTGAGCCGCCCGAGCCGGAGCTCCCCACATGCTACTGATTAACATACACCATTACATCATGGGCTTGGCAGGGAGCGCCCAAGCGGGGGGAGAGGAACCCGGGCGGCGGCGGCGGCACGCGGGGGGAGTCGGGGGAGGATCCCCGGGCCCAGCCGGCGGCGGGGCGAGGGGGGGCGAATTCCTAAGTGGGGACCAGAAAAGGGGAGGGAAGCCGAGAGGGAGGAGCCGGATGGCGCAGAGGGGTCGGGTTGGAGGAACGGCGGGGCAGAGAAAGAAGTTTGGGGAAGGGGAGGGGTCTAAGTGAATTCCTCCCTTCTACCGCTAGCGCGTTCTGGAGGGGCCGGGACGCTGGAGCCGCTGGAGCGCCGGCCGAAGGGGGACCCGGAGGGCGCTTGAGCGGGGGCGGTGCTGCCACCGGCTGCTTGTCCTTGGGAATGTGGTTCGCCGAGTCAAGTGACCCCTCTGCCCTAGTGGGGCCGGGGGTGGCAGAGCGGCTTGGCCCGCTGGCGGCGAAGACCCGGGGTCACGGGCGCTGGGGGCGTGAACGGGTTCCCGCGGTCGCGAACTCGAGGGGCGGAGGAGGCCGAGGGGCGGTACGCTGCGCGAGGTGTGCCTGGGCGTCGGGCTCCGTGAGGCCGGTGTCGAAAGAGCGCGAGAAACGCTCGGGCCACTCACCCTCGCCCGGGTCGGGCCTTGGATGCCCTTTGCCCCTGTGGGCGGCCTCACAACCGGCCCCGCACCCCTCTCCGGCCTCGCTCTCCCCTGAGGAAGCCGCCTGATTTCCGAGGCCAGTCGGGGAGCTACGCCTGGCGCGCGGGCTGCGGCTGCGACTGCGACTGCGGGCACGGAGCGGAGACGAGTGCCGCCCTGAGCGCAGAGAAGCGGCCGAAGCCACCTGTGAGCGCGTCTGAGTCGCCGGGCTGGGCAGCTTTTACCTGGCCCTGCAGAGTGCGCGAGGCCGAGGCCAGGCAGGGGCTTCACAGGTCCTCGCCGCGCGGAAGAGGATAGGAGGGGCCGCGGGGTGGGGGTGCGCTGAGGCCAAGCATCACAGGGAAGGCTGGGAAACTGCCCTTCTCTGGTCTCGAAAGTAGAGGATTGGTTAAGAATACCCTGAAACCTATAAACTCGCTGTGCCTTCTAGTATTAAGTGAATATTCACAGATAGACTTGATGACTAAACCCGGGCTATCTCCGTGTTTTCAGTGAGAACACTGAGCCCCGGAACACTCTCTAGCAACCTAAGGCTTTGTTTATGAAAGAGTACTTCTGAGAAATAAGTGAAACTCGTGCTTCAGACACAGCCTTCTCTACTGTTGCTAATACAGTATTTTTGAAGATGAAGTATCTGAGATATTTCACTGATTAACACTTCCTTTTTAACCCTAGCAAATGTCCCTGGGATTTCTATCATTTCTTCCTTCCTTCCTGAAACTTAAGTTTCTGCACCGTTTAGTTTCTGTCTAACATATGACAGCACCTAACCATCTGTTGGGGTATTGAAAGGTCTCGTGGAGCTGCAAAAATTTAGGTGTTGCTATTAAAATAGGGTATATGAATAATTTTCTTAAGCTCATTATTAACCAGCCAGGAAAGGTATATGCATAATTTAGTGACTATTTTGCCCTAAAAACAAGAATTCTAGAGTCAATGTTTTAATTTCATTTTGTTTTATTATTACAGAAGCAGAAAAGCTTAACGTATTTTCCCTAAGATGTTACTATCAATTAGCTAGTCCTTAGTAATACTTTCTATCAGGAAATGGGGAGGAGGTTTAGTACATGGTATATCTCAGTATATACCTTGCTATCAACTACAGCCAAAACAGAAGTTCCCCACCTGGGGCTTTTGGAAGCCTCCAAGAGTGATTTTTTAAGCGAAAAAAAACCCCCATCAGTTTAGTTAACTTATCTATTTGTAGTTTACTAAACGAATAGTAAACTAAAAAACAAAAACAAATCGAGGCAAATCTTCAGGAATTCTACTTAAACTGAAGAATGAAAATACTGCCACCTACTGGGAAAGTATATTGCTTACAGCAGCCTTTGACCTAGGAAAAGATCTAATTAGCTTATTTTTTAAGAAATACAAAGAGAAGCATGACATGAATTGCAAGCCCGCCTCGTTTTTGTGGGTTCACAATAATTGTGATTTCTCTTGCCTCTGGGCCTTTTCCCTGACAGTAAAGGAAGTGGAGATAAAACCCAGTGATGTTCTTTATTCCTCACAGAGTGAATTCAGGACTGAAGGAAGGAAGGTAATACTATCAGCTAAATATATGTTTTTGCCTTAAATGTGGACTTTTCCTGTGTGAACCTACCAGTTTTCCAGGAGAAATGAGAAGTGGCTAGCAAGTACTAAATATCCACATCACTTGGAAAAGGAGTTTTAGTGCAAATTCTAACTTCCAAAGAAAGGATGATTAGACAGTAATCTGGGAGGAATGGGATTCAGGTGAGTGAGAAGCATGAAGGCAGGGAAGCCATTTCTTGGTTGATGGAGACAAGCCCAGGTGGTTCTCTGTACCCTGGACTCAGGAAAGGTGCAGAACCGCTCATGAGCATGCAGGCAAGATTGGGCTATTCCAGCCAAGATATAGAGAAGGAATGACTATGAAAAGTGCCCAGGAGGGAGGAAATTTGAAGACTGACTGAAAGTGAGCCAAGCTGGCATCTGCATCAGATAGAACTCTAGCTCTGTAATATTTGTCACTAGGATATAGTATGCTTTCTGAAGAGTAGGCATAGCTACAGTGGAGTAGTTTCTGTTTAAGAATATTAGTTTAAAATAATTGTAATGCTTCCATTCGTAAGCTTGTTAGGAGGTCTGAAAATAACTGGCACAGTACTTGGCCTGTAGTAGGTACATGATTTATATTAGTTTTCCTTCTTTGTATGCACAAATTAGAGTATGTTAATTCAGCTAATTTACATTTTGGGTCTGCCTCCCAGAAAAACATGCTTTATTCATCCTTCAAAGACATGTCCTCTCAAAAGCCATGTAATAAGGCCTACGATGGGATTGCCAGGGCTTGAATCGGGATTTGAGGGGATGAAGAGAGATGTGGAGGAAGAAACTGCAGAACGGGTGACAGATGGAATGTGGGAAGGCTAAATCAGGAGTCAGGTCTGCTAAGATAGCAACAGTGAAAGGCAAGCTGGGTGAGGCCCGAGAGCCACGGCTTAGGGAGACTAAACTTGAGTTCAGATCTCATTAGAAGAAGTTCAGAAATATCTCAGTGTTGGCAGGGGCACACGTCCGGATAGAAAGCCGGTGTTCTCTTTGCCTGGGGCAGAGTAGTAATGGCCACACCAATTTCCTGTATCCCTAGCATGTTTCTATACCAGTGGGATCCTGGCTGCTGGCTGGCCCAGGGTAAACCTGGCCAGGCAGAGTTGGTGTGGGGGGGGAGGGGGACTCAGGTAAAATAGTGGGACTCATGAGGAATCAGCTTTCACTTTTCACTGTAGTTCTTACCACTCTCGGGATCGTTCTCAATTTTTTTTTTCAGTGCTTCAATTTAGAGAATACTTTCACGGGAAAAAAAAAAGGATTTAAACCTAGTTTTAGGTAAATAGAATGCCTCTACCCAAAGGCTATGACAGGTGTGATTATTTATTCTTCAGGAGTCAAACACGAATAAGAATTGGAGGGACATTTTGCATCCATGAAAAAGGGGGGATTTTTTTTATTGTGACAAAAGATACATAACATAAAGGTTACCCTTTTAACCATTCTTGAATATAAAATACAATTGCATTAAGTACATGCACATTGTTTGTATAACCATCACCGATTATCTGTTTCCAGACCTTTTTCACTATCCCAAACTGAAATTCTATACATGTTAATAAATCCCCATTCCTCCCTCGCCTCAGTCTCTGTTAACCACTATTCTACTTTCTGTTTCTATGAATTTGCCTATTCTAGGTACATCATATAAGTGGGCTTATACAATATTGTCCTTTTGTGTCTGGCTTCTTTCACTTAGCATATTTTCAAGGTTTCTCCATTTTGTGGCATGTGTCGAAATTCTATTCCTTTTAAAAACGATTAGTATTGCATGAAGAAAGCTTTTGAGACAGCTTTCTCTAGAATGGAGCTAGATAAGAAGGATGAACTCTGGTTTATAGAACATTTAGTCAGGTACACTGTCTTTTTGACTCAATCTGAAGAGTATAATCCAAACCAATTAATAGGTACTTAAATAAAATGTAAATACAAGCAATTGAACCACAATTTCAAGTGGGTCCACACTTCTTAAAAATAAACAAGTATGTGAAGTATTAATTACAGGGTTTTTTTTTTTTTTTACAGTAAAACATCTTATAAGGTGTCATAGGTACATTTTCAAATAAATAGTCAGAATGTTAAATGTAAGCATTGCAAAACTACTCCTGTTTACAGGATTTTATAGCTCAGGATTACAAAAGTGGGAGCTTAAACCTTTTAGAGGGATAACTTGCCCCAGATTGGCATGAAAGTAAAAATTACTCATTCTTATTCTGATCTCTGTTGTTGATTCAAGAACTGCCAGTATCTTTTCTAACTGAAAGTGCAATTGAAATGTGGCCACAGTTTTAAATAGCTGAAACTTTTAACTGTACAAATCTAAAGTCATATTTCTATCATCTAAACAAAGATCAGACTCGCCTTCTCTATTATTCTCTAAAGCAACCTCTGTATGATGAGAACATCCCGAGACTGCTGGCACCAACAACTTTCTTCTAGCCAGGTACTGCTGTTACACAGGATACGTTAAATATTGATTAATCCCACATTTTCCACATCCTTGGAACGTTCCCAGTCAGAAAATGAATGAGAAACTGCCTGGCTACACATTTAAGTTTCATTGCAAGATTTCTCAGAGCCTTCATTATGCTCATGCTCATTGTGCTTCTTCTGGAAAGTACAGTATGTGGCAGGTCCTACACTTAACTGAGCCCAGACACATTCTTCACAGGTCTTGTCGTTTGGTGTTGCCTGAGATATGTTTGGGGAAATGCTGAGTCTGATCATGGGTTCAAGAAAAGCAATAAAAATGATGAAAGAATTGTAAAATTGTACCTACAGTTCAATGTTGAAAAAACACAGCTCAGTGTGTTTTTCAGACAATGTAGAAAGGTGACTTGTGATTAAGAGCACAAGCTTCAGGCAAAACACAGCAAAGCAGAACTGGATTCAAATCCAAGCTCTGCCACCTAATAGGTGTGTAATATGGGTTATTTAACCTCAGTTGGTCTCAGTTTTCTGCCTACCTTGGTAAACTGAGCCAGGTATCTAGAAAGTAATATCTAATTTTATCAATTAGAGTAGCCAGGAGAAAGAAAACACCAATTCTTTTGTCAGAGGTCATGAGTATAAAGCATTGTTAACTGAAAAGTTGAAAAAAACGTGACGGTGTCTCACAGGTAGTAACTGCAGGAAGTTACTACCATCCGCAGGGCTGGGGAAACCAAGTAAAGAGATTGGAATTATAAAAATTTAGAAGTTTGGAGGAGGGGCCCCTCAGAGCTGAAACACTCATACCTCTGAGAAGGGGCGCTGCTAAACAGGGGCTGGAATCCTAAGTTGGGGGGTGAGAAAGCAGGTTCGACAAACGCTGGGAGAACTGTGATCTGGATTCAACTGCTACTCCTGGAACCAACCACCATTGCCAAGGTAAAGAAGTGAGGCTGGGGGATGCTCACAGGAACAGGAAGCCCACAGGAACAAGCAGGAAGGAGCAAATCCCTTCTTCCTCTTATCTTCCAGCCTCCCTCTGTTGCTCCAATTTGCAAAGCCTCATAGGGAGCCCGCTGCAAAGCATAAAGTGTGGTTTGCAGAGTCCTAGCCCGGTATCACAAATGGTGGGTTTGCAGCCAAGAGGTGATAGCTTAATTGTTGGCACAAATACAATGTGCTCAGAGAATCAGAAGAATACCACAGCTATTCCTCCTCCCCTAACCTGACTAGTTGACTCCGTCAAGTGCCTGGTGTGGATTTGCAGCATTTCTCTAGGACATAGGTATGATAAAGACAGTTTAGAGTAAATAAAAACAGAAAACCCCCAAAACAAGGTAGGCTTAACATCACAACTCAAATTTCAAATGTCCAAAACTGAACCCCTGGTTCTGCCCCTTTGGTTCTCCCCAAGTACATTCCCCCTCAGTCTTTTAAAAGTGAAACTCTTTTAAAAGAACGAGGTTACCTCCCTGCTTTGACGCTCCAATGTCTTCTCACTGCCTAAGACTCCCCTGACTCCTGCCCATGGCAACAAGGCCTGCCCTCTCTCCCACCTCATCCACTTTGCTCCTCCTCATTTATTCACCTCCAGTCACTCAAGCCTTTTCTCTCTTCCTCTGACACCTGAGCTCTTTCTCGCTTTTTGCTTTTTGTCCCTTGTATCCAACATGCTGTGCCCATCCTCTTGACAAGGCTTGTTTCCTCTTAACTCCACTTTGTATGTTGCTCCTTTCAAAGCACTTCCAATACCGATATTTCTAAAATGCATATCTGATTATATTGCTCTGTTTAAAATTACTGCAGCAATTCTTTAATACCTTTAAGATTTGATCATATGACTTTTATACTTTGTCACACTGATACATTTGCATGTGTTGAACCATCCTTGCATCCCTGGAATAAATTCCATTTGATCATGGTGTATGATTCTTTTAATGTATTGTTGAATTTGGTTTCCTAATATTCTGCTGAGGATTTCCACTTGCAAAAGAATGAGGTTGAACTCCCTTCCTAACACCATATACAAAATTCAGCTCGAAATTGATTATAGACCTAAATGATAAAACCCTTAGAAGAAAACATAGGAGTAAATCTTTGTGACCTTGAGCTAGGCGAAGCATTCTTAGATATGACAACAAAAGTACAGTAACAAAAGAAAAAATAGGTAAGTTGGATTGAAAAATATTAAAAATGTTTATGCTTCAAAGGGCACCATAAAGAAAGCCCACAGAATGGGAGCAAATATTTGTAAATCATATACCTGATAAAGGACTTGTTCCTAGAATATAAACTCTTACAAGTCAGTAACAAAAAGTCAACTTAGTTTTAAAATGGGTAAAAGATCTGAATGGAGATTACTCAAAAGACTAAAAATAGACTTACCATATGATCCAGGAATCCCACTCCTGGGCATATATCCAGAGGGAACATTAATTTAAAAAGATACTTGCACCCCAATGTTTATAGCAGCATTATTTACAATAGCCAAGACATGGAAACAACCTAAATGTCCATCGACAGACGACTGGATAAAGTTGTGGTATATTTATACAATGGAATACTACTCAGCCATAAAAAAGAATAAAATAATGCCATTTGCAGCAACATGGATGGACCTGGAAAATGTCATTCTAAGTGAAGTAAGCCAGAAAGAGAAAGAAAAATACAATATGATACCACTTATATGTGGAATCTAAAAAAAAAAAAAGACAAACGATCTTATTTACAAAACAGAAATAGACTCACAGACATAGAAAACAAACTTATGGTTACCAAGGGGGGGAGGAGTGGGAAAGGATAAATCAGGAGTTCGAGATTTGCAGATACTAACTAATATATATATATAATAGATAAACAACAAATTTATACTGTAGAGCACAGTGTAACTATATTCAATATCTTGTAATAACTTATGGTGAAGAAGAATATGAAAACAAATACATGCATGTTGTTATATGACTGAAGTATTGTGCCGTACTCCAGAAATTGACACATTGTAAGCTGACTATATGTCAATAAAAATATATTTTAAAAATAAATAAAATAAAATGGGTGAAAGATCTGAACAGATATACAAATGGCTAATAAGCACATAAAAAGATGCTCAACATAATTAGCCATTAGGGAAGTGCAAATTAAAACCATAACTACACTGTAGAATGGTAGTTGCCAGGGGTTGGGGTTGGGGGAAATAGCTGTTGTTTAATAGCTATAGAGTTTCAGTTTTGCAAGGTGAAAAATTTCTAGAGAGCTATTGGGCAACAATGTGTTTGATATACTTAACATGACTGAACTGTACATTTTTAAATGGTTAGGATGGTACATTTTAGAGACTTTGAAATGGAAACCTCACTTCCAGTCTTCACATTCCCTACTCACCCATCCCAGCTTTGATTTTCTCCATAGCATTTAACCTCCATCTGATATACTGTATCATTTACTAATTTGTCTCTCTCTCTCTACTAGAATATAAGCTCCATCAAGGCAAGGGTTTTTGCCTGTTTTATTCACTGCTATATTCTCATGCCCACCAATGTAATGTCTTGGGCACTCAGTAATTATTTAATTACTGAATCAATAATGAAATGAGTTCAGGGAGCAAACAGAGATGAGGTCAAGAACACAAGTAGTGTTGGCCTCAAAAGTAGATATAATCTACCTCCTCTTTTGGGGAAGAGAGAAAATTATGTCTACTGACTTTGAACATCTGAACAAAGTAGTAACAGTAATACCTGTCACACACAGAGCTTGCTACCTGCTATGACCAGGTCTAAGCACTGCACACGTATTAACTGGTATAAAGCTTTCAACAGCCTAGAGATAGGTTCTATTATCACTATTTTTATAGATGAGGAAACTGATTAGAGTGAGGTTAAGTAACCTGTCCAAAGGAAAAGTGGCAGAGCTGGGGTAAAAACCAAGATACATGACTTTGGCGTCTATCATCTTAACATACCTTTTGAAGCTTCTTTGCTGAAAGTGGTAACAGCAATGATGGGTGACAGAACTTGAGAAGAGTGAAAGAGAAATAGCTATTGGGAGTTCGGTAGAGGGTCCATTAGGAAATCAGTAAAAAGATTGTTGAGCAGCAGTGAAAACCTAGAAACAACTAAACAACAAGGCTTCATGGTAGACTCCATTAATTGGTTCAGCAGTAAAGAAATATAGTTGAGTAAAGCCAAACTTTTGGGTTGCTAGGGCAGGTAGAGTGGAGAGGTCAAGAAAGCAAGCTAAGATGATAACACATTTGAAATAGTTGAGGGGGAATCCAGGAGCAAGTTAATGAATGATCAGAATAGACTCAGGGACTGAGGACTTAAGAGGTCACGGTGTTAAGAAAGAAAAGATTCAGGAGAATTATAACATACAGAAATGTGGAAAGAGAGGGGAATTCAGTGTTCAAAATCTAGGTAATGGAGTTAGGGAATTATCCAGTGGAACAGGGCCCGTCTGAAGCAGGACTGAATAGAGGAGGCTGAAATCACTTCCACCTACCATTCCTAAACCCCAGATTATCTGTACTGATGCTTCAAATTTCCAAACCCAGACAAAACTCTTCATTCCACAATTAACGGAAAGGCTTTAACAATAGGCACAGTGGGAGATAATTCAATGACTTGCGTTGAATCTTTAAGTAACCATTTTTAAGTTCCTCCCCTAGAGCTAGTTTATACATTAAGAACCCTCATAGGTACCAAGTTGGGAAGAAAGGGTCACTGAAAGAGGTGGCTAGTCACCTATCAAATCTGCTTAATGTAGCCCTGGTTCAGATTTTTGCAATGTACCAACTACTCTATATAAATCAGATGTTTTATTTATCTAATGATCCATTCAAATAAATGCTTTTATAGATGTTCTCACAAGATGTCCATTATTCACTGCTATTGGCAAATTCTGACATAGGCCTCTAAGAGTCAGGGTACTTATTTTTACTTGATTACTTACCAAATTCCTCCTACTTACTACTAGCAGGGGCAGGAAAAACAATTACTTTAGTTGCAGGAAAGGGAGCTAAGGGCAAATCATCTTTAAGAGTTATGAAAAATGATGGGTGAATGGATAAAACAAAATGTGGTATATACATACAATGGAATATTATTCAGCTTTAAAAAGGAAGTAAATTCTGATTCATGCTGCAATATAGAAGAAACTTAAAAATACTATACTCTGTGAAATAAGCCAGATACAGAAGGATAAATATTGCATATGAAGTACCTGGAATAGTCATTCATAGAGACAGAAAATATAATGGTAGTTGCCCAGGGGTTGAAGGGAGGGGTGATGGGGAGTTACTATTTGATGGATATAGTTTCAGTTTGGGATAATGGAAAAATTCTGAAGATGGAGGCTGGTAGTGGTTATACAACAGTGTGAAAGTACTTTATGCCACTGAATATCTAAGAATTGTTAAAATGGGGGGAGGGTATAGCTCAAGTGGTAGAGTGCATACTTAGCACACATGAAGTCCTGGGTTCAATCCCCAGTACCTCCTCTAAAAAATAAATATGTAAACCTAATTACCTCCCCACCCCAGAAAAATTTTTTAATGGTTAAAATGGTAAATTTTATGTTTTGTATATTTTTACTACAATAAAAAAGTTATGAAAAATGGAATAAGATTGTAGGTGGGATCTACGACAGAAGAAAAAGCAACCATGTGTCTAGGACAGTTTAGGTATAAACAGAACTGTAAGAGGAAGCAGGATGGATCAGACAAGGGAAATGATCCCCGAGTATTCCCCTAATTTACCCACAAAGTGAATTTCCTAGACTAACTGCTCCACGGCTAGCCAACAGCTGCAGGGACTGTAGCTTTTGACTACCCTGCTTCCAGGGCCAGGGTTAGAACAGGGCCTTAGGAGTTTCTGACATGGGGATGTGCTCTATGAAGCTGTCAATGCTTCTTTTAGGCACGAGTACTTTGAGGTCAGGAGCCTTTTCTGATTCTTTGTAGCCCAGACTCCCAAAAGGTACCTGGCCCCTAGAAGGTATTTATTACATAGCTGTTGAACATAGAAGAAATTTGATTCAGTTTCTAAAATGGAGAATAGGAAATGTCTTTTTGAGAGTGCTATATTTGATGGGAATGAAATGATATTATGTAAAAACACTAATACAAAGATAAGGCATTGTTCTTAACACAAACAGGACAAAAAAGGCTTGGAAATCTCCCTGCATGTCACAGTTTATTTGCTGTGATATAATTTCTTGGTGAGTCGAAGGTAATTTCCACTGAAGAAACAGGAAGTTCTGATTTACCTTTTTCTTCTTAGTCATCTTGGGAAAAACAGGGAATGGGGCTTTTTTTGACTATCAGGTTCCTCAACTCTTAAAGAGGATGTAACAAGGAATGAACAAAGTGATTTACTATTTGGAAGGATATGGGGTTTATTTGGAATAAAAAACACACTAGAAAAAAACAGTTCTTTGTTTCCTATGGTGATTTTTCTGGCTCTAAAACCCCTCCAGTTTTGTATGAATTCATTGTACAGGAGGAAATCTAAGGTAAGGCATTGCAAGTGTCACAGATCTTCCCTGGTAGGTCACATTCTACTAATCTAATCATATTTGACAATAAATTTAATTATCCAAGAAATTTTATTATCCATTTTTTATATATCTGCTTCCTATAAATGAGTATCATTTTAATCTATGACACACTGAGAACAGTTAAGAATTATATCTTGCATATATGATTTAAGAAGCTATATTTAAAAATTAACATAAATAATTATGTTTATGTGACTATGATTATCAGGAAAATTAGAAGCCAAACAGATGGATATTTATAGAAACTGATATTTCAGGAAAGGATTTAATATTATAACCCCTTTCTAACTCTTTTGTAAACCAGGGAACATAAAATTACTGTAAGAAGAATTCAGTTTTTACCCAATTGCACTTCAGATTATGTCAAAGGAAAAACATTCAGAAATCTTAAGACTTTTACTTCCTCAAATTTTAGGTGGATTGCTTTTCAGAATTCTTCTAATTGACATTACATGAAATCCTCTAGCTGATAAAACGCCAAATATTCACATTCTTCTCAAGAGATGAATGAATTTTTATGCATTAACACAGAACAGGATTCCAGTATTTGCCATACTGAACAGCAAGGAATAAATTAATTTTCACCATCCATGTACCACACAAGTACGAAGTTAGAAGAGAATTTTCACTGATGGTTAACACCGTAGATTCCATGTTATGATTAATTCCAAAAACATAAATTTTTGCATCTTCAGTGGAAAGTATACTTTTCAGTCATGACAATATCCTCAGAGACTTTTCAATTTGTCTTTGTCTTGCTCTTTTTGACTACAAAGTGCAAAAGATTCCTGAACAAATTGCCTGCACATTGGGCACTGCTGAAAATACTTAATACAGCCATCACATAGGCACGTGTGTCTACACGGCAAGAGCACCCAGTTCACGGTCCCGTTCTGGCAAACAACACAGTCCTTGCTATTTTCCTCCGGCGGCTCCATTTCAGTTTCAGATAGTCCAGCCTTTTCCAGCAAACTCCGGTCTGTGTTTTTTTGCTCTGGAGAGGAACTGCTGGAGGGAGTGGAATTATTATTTGCAGACATGAAAAGTTGCTGAAAATCAAAGAAACAAATGTAAAGATAATTACAATGACAATTACTCTCCAAATCCAAGGATCATAAGAGCTGCTAAAAATGTATGAGCCAGAAAATCCAACAGCAAATAATAGCTAACTTCTATGATAACTAACTGAGAAGTATTACTATCTCTTTATAAATAGTCATACTTTAAAATTCTGCAAACAAAAAAGACAGAGATAAGACTACAGGATACAACTTACCTTAAGATCATGAAATTGACCTTGAGCCAGGAGTAAATATTGATATAATATTCTGCAGGAGAGTTTATAAGTCTTATCAGGAATATGAATTACTGACACCATGGAAATCTAAAATAAAAATTGAACACCAGTCAGAATGTAACCTCCTTATATTATTTCTCATATATGTGAAAAACGCTTTTCAAATAAAAATAAGAGGTTGATAAATTAGAAAACTTATAAAAATTTCCTTAGATTACAGTCACTAAAGAGGAATCAGTTACATATTTTTGCCAGTTATTTTATTTATACTCAAATTTACAAATTTAATGTGATCTAAACAAAAATAGCAATGAATTTTTTACACAGCTACATGAGTTGACTATAAAATTTTCATATGAAAAAATTACACATAAGAATAGCTAGGGAAAAACTGGAAAGAAAGTATGAGGAGGACTAAGCCCAGTCAGGTATTAAAACATACTACAATGTCTCCCAAGTTAAACCAGTGTGGTACTGGCACATGAATAGACAGATGGATGGAACGGAATAAGCAGTCCAGAAACAGACCCAACTACATATACAAATATGACAAAGGTGGCATCTCAAATCACTAGACAAAGAGAGTCTTTTTAATAATAAAAAGTACTGGGGCAACTGGGATAGCTGTTTGGAAAAACAGAAAATCAGATGCATTCCTCATACCATACGTAAGAATGAACTCCAAGAGCATAAGAGAGCTAACTGTGAAAAATATAACTATACAAATATTAGAAAACATGTGAATTTCTCTTTGGTTTACTGTAGAAAAAGACTTTCTAACTATGACTCAAACCCAGAGGCAGATACATTTGACAAATCTAACTTTAGGTTTTTGAACATAAAAATTGTAAATTTGCATGATAAAAACACTATAAGCAAAGTCAAAAGGTATATGACAAACTGGACTATATTCACAATGTATATCAGAGACCAGGTATTAATATCCCTAATTTATGAAGAACTTTTAAAAATTGAAGAAAAAGTGAACAGGAATTCTATAGAAAAATGGGCCAAAGACATGAACAGACAATTCGCAAAAAGATATAAACATGGTCCTTAGCCATATTAAAAGATGTTCAGTTTCACTCACAATATGATAAATGCAAATTAAAACTTCGGTGAGATATTTCTTGCTCATCAGATTAACAAAAATTTAAAAGTGTGTCAATACACTCTATGGAGAAGTAGTCACTTTCATATCTTACTGGTGGAAATATGTAAAAAAATAAAATAAAGTAAAAGATACAACTCCAAAGTACAACTCCAATGGAGGGGAATTTGGCAGTATGTGATGAAAAGATATGTATTTATTTACCTTTCAACCTCACAGCCTCAACAATACTAAAATACATATGCACAGGTTATTCAGTGCAGGATTATTTACTGCAGAATACTGGAAACTACCTAAATGTCCAAGCACAAGAGACTGGCTGAATAATTAGTACAAATATACCCTTACATACAATGGATGTTAGGCAGCTGGAAAAAAAGAGTAAGGAATATCTCTAAGAAGTGATCTGGAGTGATTTCCAGGAAATATTACGAAGTGAAAAAAGCAGGAACATGTATAGTATACATAGTGTGCTACCTTTTGTGTAAGAGAAAAGGGAAATTAGAAGAAATAGATACCTGTATTTTCTTTTCATTACAATAAGAAACATAGGAAGGATGTACCAGAAAGCAGCTATGAAGATTAGGGTGTGTGAAAATGGGGGAAGTGATGGGAGCAACATCTGATTCCACCTCTTTATAGTTTTCTGACTTTTGGGAGAACTAATCTGAGTAATTTATGGACAAAGTTTTTGACTATAAATCCTCAGTTTTGCGCAGAAAGTAGGGAGAGGGCAGTTTGAGCACCAAGTAATTAAATTCAGTAATGAATGATAAACCACTGAGGGGAAAAAGAATTAATGAGGCCATGAGGATAACAAATAGATAAATAAAGAAATAAATGGGAGGTCTCTTGCTTGTAATAGGATGCCAAGGGCCAACTGGAGGGCTGGAGTTGGAAAATACTCATTTTTGCAATTCTCATGGTAAAGGTAAAAACTGGTAAGAATCATCAATGGATATTAAATCCAAGAGGAAATTTTGAAAAAGAGAAGGCTATTTGTTTGGTCTTAAAGTGCCTCCCCACAGACTTATTATTTGCAAAGGAGGGAAAAAAGGAAACAGTGGAGAAATTAAATAACACCTTGACTGAGAGAGCAAAATTAACATCACCAATGAGGGAGA
The DNA here is from genome assembly GCF_048564905.1 of Vicugna pacos. Classification (NCBI taxonomy): domain Eukaryota; kingdom Metazoa; phylum Chordata; class Mammalia; order Artiodactyla; family Camelidae; genus Vicugna; species Vicugna pacos. The sequence continues at coordinate 55,967,463 of NC_132992.1, read as the reverse complement.
AGAATTCGCGAGCTTCTACCAGTGATGCCCTGAAAAGCACACATCATCACTTGTGCAGTACACTGGCTGAACATGCTCAACTCAATCTAATTGTGACAAAACATCAGACAAAATGAGGAATGTTCTACCTTGCAAAAACGGTGTGTGCACGTGACCGTATCTCAAAAATGCTAATGTCATAAAAGACAAAAAAAGACTATGGAAATGTTTCAGATTAAAGGAGGTTAAAGATACGTGACGAGTACATTATCTGACTCTAGACTAGAATCTGTACTGGAAGGGAAAACACGTTGTAAAGAATACTATTAGGCCAACTGACATATTGGAATATAGGTAATAGATTGGATAAGACATTATACCAACGTTAGATTTATCAAATGGATAATACATTGTAGTTATATAAGAGAAGATCCCTATTAGTAGGAAATACACACTGAAGTACTTAGGAATAAAGAATCATTGTGTATACAACTTATTCTCAATTCATTAAAAATATATATACCCATACATACACAAGTATATACATGGGCAAATAATGAAAATGATGCAAAAGTTAACAATTAACAATAGGAGATCTGGGTAAAGGGTGTATGGGTGTTCTTTTACTTTTTTATCTTTGCAAGTTTTTGAAATTATGTCCAAATAAAAATTTTTAAAAAAACCAACCCTACTATGTTCATAAAATTACAATATTCTTCACAGCTTCATAAGGATTTATTAATTTGGCAATGACTTCAGAGCCTTTTCATACTAAATCAAAATGACAGGATTGATAGAAGATAGTAATGTTATCATCTGTTACTAACAATCCTGCCATTTGATTTAACATTAAAAGCCTCTGAAGCTACTATTATGCTAGTCTTAAATACATATGTAGTCATAGATACACAATTGATATGAAAAAGATGTTTAAAACATATTATTAAGTGAACGGTCACAAAATAGTATGTATAATTTGATCCCATTGTTGTTTTAAAATTACAAACACAAAGGTCTAGAAAAATACACACAAATATCCGCAGTGGTTATCTTTGAATGAAAGAAAACAGGTGATTTTACTTTTTCCCTTTTGACTTATCTAGATTTTCTAATCTATTTCCTGCCACAAACATGTACTATTTGAGTACTACAGAAAAAATAACATACTAATAAAATATAGTAAAAATGAAAAACATTTAAAGTCACGATCTTGCAATGACAATCCCTGCTTTCTTTTATCTACCTAGAGTAACAAACTGGCTCCTAACTACATGATCTGAATGTAATTTATTACTGTTACAATAGGAATGGGAGAGTTTAAATTTTTTTTTAATTTAGAATCTCTGACCCAGATAAAATATTGAAAAACCAAATGCCCAGTTCACTTTTGAAATTAAGAAAAGAGAACATTAATACAAAATATGCTTTAGTTCTGATACTCAGCCAAGTCTGAGAGATATGAGACGGAGAAGCAAGGATTAACAGGGAAAAATGGAGAGAGCTTCCTGATAAGAACAGAAGACACAGAGAAGGACCCAGGCAGGGAGATGGATACGAAGGAAGAGAGAAAAGGGCTGCTAACCCTGGATAGCCAGGCTGCCCTGCGGGAACACGCCTCCCACAACCGCAGCTGGACCAGTGGTCCTCATTCCAGCTGGATCACAGTCTGAGAGCAAATCTTTCCCAGTTTATAATGTCACTGAACTGTACGCTGAAAAGTGGTTTAAAAGGTCAATTTTATGTTGTATATTATTTTACCACACACACACACTCCTTTAGAGTGGGGAGGAAAGTTAGAAAGTGTTTAGATTGCGGGAGAAAAGTTAGAAAACAAAGAGCCTGAGAACTTCAGGTAGACACAGAGCACCAGCAGCGAGCGGCAAAGGAAGCACAGGGGAAGCTGGGAGGAAGGTGACAGGTCTGACCCTTTCTATTTCAAATGGAAGGAAAGAAGCAGGGAGCTGAGAAGAGATGGGGCACACGGTGGTGAGAGGCGGGTTCCCTTTCCCAGGTAGGCAGAGTAAAGGACAGAAAGGCAGGAAATACAGCCTGGAAATACGCAATACTAGCTCAACAGGTCTTACTCATTCATCTTCAGCTGAAAAGAGTGGGAGGGAGGCAGCCGGAGGAGCCCTCCTGGAGACTGCTCAGGAGCTCTGCTGTCAAGTTCTATGAGGCTCACTAACATTGCTTGGTATGACTTTTTTTCCACTTAATCAATTTACTGAGCACCTATTATGTTCCAGGCACTGTGTGAGGTTCTGGAAATACACTGCTGTTACTATGACTTTTATTGAAAAAAAACAAACTGACTTCAGCTCAGTGGAACTTCAATTTGATAAAATTAAAACACTCCCAAAACAACAGAGGCATAACTGCGTGTGAGCAGGGTCTAGTTCTCTCAGTTAGGGTCTGCATCTTCCAAAGCTCAATGCATGCTTGTTTCAGGGAGATACTCCTGTTAGAAACTAAGGATACTGGCACAGAACTATACAGGCTCAGAATCAAGCCCTAGTTCCATCTCTCGTTTCCTGAATGGCTGGGATTTTTCTTCAGTCTCCTTCAGTGTTTATAAGGATACTCGCCCTAGCACACAAGGTTGTTAGAAGGTGTAAGTTAACACTTTGTTTATTATATAGTGTCATAAAAAAATGTTACCATATCTTTATTAATGAACATATCTATATCATGCACTTCAGAGAAGAAGTAAGTTGTGTCTCAGAGCATTCTTACCATGAAAGGATTTCACCAACAGTTTATTTCATACATAAGCTTCTACCATACTTACAGGAATGCCAGGGCTCAGATGCTTTTAGATCTCTAAGATGCTTTTATCTTCCTAGTAGGGATAAAGCACCAGACTAAAATAATTAGCACATAATGAGGAAAAGAGATTACAATCATTACTGAAAATATAGGGACCAAACACATAGAAGATGTAGGTGCAGCAGGGGATGTGATGGAAACAAGATGGCTGCAAGCAAGCAAAGAAAAGAGTGGACACTGTCTTGACTTCAAGCACATCAGATCATGACAATTCTGATTTACTCAGCGCTAAAAATATTAGGAATAAACATGCTCCCAACAGACTTTTTCTGTGTGGCAAACATGACAGAATACAAAATGATGAAATTCATGTAATTCAACCACATCTTTTATTTTCTAAATAAAATCATATTCTCGCAACCCACATGGAAAAAAACAAGTCATACTCTGAAAGAGTGTTACACATATAAAACTCATACAAGTGTGCTTCCCCTGTATTCATTTTTCAAGAAAAATGTATCCAGGCCAAAAGTGTATCCTCAGAAATCAAAACAAAACCTTTTTCTGTTTCACCAGGTAATGAAGATCCATCCTCCAAATCACTTAAAATCACATAATGCTCCAGAATTTTAAAGTTACTTACAATATCATAAATTTCTCGATCATCCTCATCAGCTAGGGTCAACAGTGCTACCATTGGATAGCGAGATCTGGGCACCGTACCAAAGTCTTCAATCTTAGTATCTCTCGGTAACTGGCAATATATTTCTTCTTTGCTGTCCTTTTTAATACTTTTTGAAGATGTAAAGGTAAATTGTCCATATAACCAAAAATACAATATACCAAAGGGGATAAATAATAACTTAGAAAACACTATTTTATCCATAAAAAGTTGAATGTCTAAAATTTTCATGTGTTAATGGGTATAACAGATAAAAGGATACAAATACTGCTCTTGATAGAGATATTCACTATACAGAGCATCTTCCAATGCTTGGGGAGTGCTTATTCGGAAGCAATAAAAGTGCTTCTGCAGAGCTTCATATAATTTTTGAACACTGCACCCCCAGTAGCATGTAAGGAGGCTATCTTCAAGGCAATCTGTTGTCAAAGTTATGCCAGCTGTAGAGAACAAATGAGACAAAGAGAAGAAAATTACCTAATGTAATTTCTAATACAATTATACATAGTGAGCAGCAAAAGCTTCCTTTTGGATGCTGGCCAGGCTGATGGCAGTTAAAGGAACTCATTAAAGGGTATGTGCCTATAAATGAAGGAAATGGTCTCAAACACAAAAAATATAAAAACTTCAATGTCTACACAATTTGAAGCGCTATCAGTAAACTAATTTACAACATTTTACATTTATGCTTGGAAATTGTAAATATGATTTTTTTGGATGACTTCAAGACTTTTCCCACATAGATTTCAAAAACTGAAATATAGCTCACAATTGATAACCTACCACTCTAATAGTGTATATAATCCTAACTACAAGAAGCAATAGAGCCATCTCCAAAAGTGGATACATACAACCCATCGGGGCCACAAGATGATCAGTGGAGTGGGAAATATATTAAAAAGAAATTTAGCCTTAAATTTGGGAGTTTGAGATTCGCAAATGTTAGCTACTATATATAAAAACAGATTTCATCATAATAAAAGATACCACAATTTAAGTAAACCTGATTAAGTGGATATATATATTAAAAGCAGACACACAAATTATCTTATACAGTTTTACGTATTTACTTAACACTTACATAGGATTTACTATGTGCCACCTACATGCTTTTTTCCCTTGCTCATGGTAGTTGTAGCAATATCAAGTTCAAGGGCAGCAACATCCAGCATCTCATACTACTGGCAGTACAAGCTGCAACATGTAGTGCTCAGTGGCCGTGGAGTACTCACTAGACCAAAAAGGCATGGTTTCAGTCATTGCTTCTGGCTGAACTGACTTGGTCTCCGATTCTGGCTCCCCACAGCTACTGGCAATTCTGTAAGCTACTCAGCGTCCTTTTATTGGAGTCATTTCTGTTGTTTGCTAATAGGAATTTTGATTGATACATTACATATTTTTAAAAACGTGATCAAAATTCTGTGTTGGAAAAAGACACACAAACACAAGCAGATGCTCTATAGGACATCAGAAACTGAGTTTTCAGTTTTCTTCTCTGTATTTAGTAGAATGTACACAAACTCTCAGATTCTGAGTATGTGCAGTAGCAGCAACCTAGAGCAATTCCTAATCCCAGTTAAGCAAAAATCTTAATGGGCAGGAACTTCACAGAGGTAATTAGAACAGAATTTGACTTCAAATTTTTATATGATTCCAAACATCAGGTATTAATTCAAGAATGGAACATTCGTTTAGCTGTTTTTTTTTCAATTACTTGTCAAATAGCTGAAGAAAAACCCTCCATTAAAACAAATTTTATAATATATATATATATTAAAATCACACATACTTTATGTAACTAAGGAACTACAAAACATGAGGCAAGAAAAAAAAAGTTGGATGTAGACAGGAAAAGGAAAAATAGAAATGGCATATAAAAAAGTAGAAAGAGAAAAAAAAGAAACCCAGATAATGATTTCTTAATATTATTATATTACTGGCAAAAAATGTGAAAAAAGTGAAAAGATGTATATACATAGCACTAGTTATGTCAAAATGCAGGAACCCACTCAAATGTCCATCAATATGGGATTAAATGAATGAAATATGGAATACTCCATAGTGAAGTACTACAACTCTTAAAAAAGAAATGAGCCGTATCAAAGTATCTATATAAAGTACTGTGGAACAATCTTCAGAATATATTGTTAAATGAAGAAAGTAAGGTATTTACAGTATGCTACTGTTTCTCTCACAGGAGAGGATATCCATATATATGTGTTTATTTATACTTAAAAAGAACAATGAAAGGATAAGCCTTAAAAAAAAAACCCTCAACTTCTAGAACATAGAAAACTACCCAGTATGTTTCTTCTTAAAAAGCATCAGAGTTCCAGAGATTCAGAGCTGCATACAAGACTTGCATACTTGTGTACTTGACTGCAATGGGGAGAGTGTCAGAGTCTACTGACAAATGGATATTAATCATACTTTACCATGTATCTCTGAAATTAATATTATAAGTTAACAAAAAGAACTACAGAACTATGAAATTCTATTCTCTATAGTCTTTCATAAATTTTTCCATTACATACGCTGACAAGAGAATGTCCTGATTTACACTCACTGGTGATAGTTCAAATACCACTATTGCAAAACTGTTCTCCCTTTAGTTTTTCCCACTTCCTTGGCAGAGGGAGTTCTCATTCTTACAGTTTCTTGGTCTTCTAAATTCAGTGCACACACAGTGGCATCTCAGATCAATAGTTTTAACAGAATTGGGACACAGCCATAAACCAGAAAATTCAGAATCTAAATTAAGTGAAGCAGCATGGACGTGATTTCTTTCAGCCTGCCCTTACCTGCCTCACTGTGACAGCCAAGTAAAGCACAGTGCAAGAGAGAGAGTTGCAAAAAATTGAAAAAAAAAGGAAAAAAAAGGGCTATAGTTAAATGACTTGATCCACTAAAAAAGGAGAAACAATGAGGCAGAAAAGCCACAAACCCTGAAGAAGAATCCCTGAGAGAGAAGAACAATGGACAAGGAGGTCGTGCATGAGGATAACAAAACCAGAGTCTTGGGAGACAAAATTTTTAGGTTGTGGGTATAGTGGTCCACAAATTTCTCCCCAAATGCCATGTGTGTCATCTTGCCAAAACACGAGGCAGCTGTTTGCAAAAGGACAGCAGAATTCCTGAACTGAATTAATTCAACTCAACTAATATATCCTGAGCACTTCTTTTAATGTCATTAAAGCTTCTACATTAGGGACATGGAAACATCATAAATCCAAGTACAGAATCATTAAATAACAACAAAGCAATCCCAACAACTCACCCCTAGTAAAGAGAACTAAACAACTAAGATTAAAACTGATTCTCTGCTTTATTTTCAAGTAAGTCAGGTCTCCAGATGCTCCCCCTTCCTCCTCTATGCGCTGGGCATCTTAAGTACAGCAGTGAAAAAAGACCTGGATTTTTAAACTATCTATCTACACATCAGATGAAATAACCTTTTACAATGGCACAATTATTGCTCAGAATATTATCTCAGTGTCCTGGTTAGACATCTTTAACGACATCCACCATTTCACAGTTTAAACAAATGAACTTTATTCTGCCAAGCACAATTCCCAACAAAACCTTTCCCTTATTCCCCCATAGAAGACAAGGAGTGATATGCATGGGTATTTTAAAAACTAAAATACTTCAATAAGCATACTACAAGTCTGCACACAAAATTTTCTTCATATACTTCAGTAACGCTGCTGCTGGTAGCACCTAGTGTGCTGGGCATAGCAGAGAGGTCTCCCTCTCACTGGATATCTTTCATTTGCTTCCAACATTTACAGGGCAGGTTCTATTTGAGATTATTTCTGCATGGAAGGCAGATTAACGGAGTTCCTTACACATCCTGCCTCACAAGTGTGTTAGTTCTTGCTCAGTTCTGTATCAGTTCTTCTTTTTCAGTGTTTCCAGGCTTCTGGACACTGTGCTGCAGGAAGGACAGCATTATGTTTGTAGATTTTTTTTTTTTTTTGGCAATCTTGCTCAGAAACCAGAAGTGACATTATAGCAGGTTTAAGTGCATGTCCATGGAGGTTAGAGGTCACCAAACCACTACTGTTCGGCACATTTTAATCAGGCATGTTTTCTAAACAAATTTAGTTTCTCTGTCCTACCTTGAAGTTTGATTTTCCTAAGTGAAAAATATCAGAATGAACCCCTTATCCACCACTGAGGGGGAAAAAAGGTCCTTAGTTCCCTTTAATTTACTGGGTAATAGTATAGTAGTTACAGCTAAGGAAGAAAAATAAGAAATTTGTACTTTTTCATCATAAATCAAGCTTTACTTAAGGTTGATAACCTCTACTGACTATGTACACTGATTGCTGGCAACTGATTCTGGAAGTCAGAGGCAGGAAGATGACCAGGCAAGAATGGCCACAGGGACCAAGGGACAGGGTGTCAAGAAGGAAGGCCTGGCCAACTCTGTTCAATACTGCAGAGAGAACATTAACTCAGGACCCTCAGGACAGAAAAGTGTCCACTGGATTTTATAACTGCGGGGATTGGAGGTGGGGGCGGCAGTTGTAATCAGTGACCTTGGAGAAAGCCATCTCAGTACAGGGATACTGGCAAAAATCAGACAGCACTGATCTGAGGAGTGAAAGGGAACAGGTTGAGAGAAGAAGGCAAGCACAAACTACTTTTCAGAAGCCTGGCCGAGAAGGGAAGAAGAGACAGGACAGCGGCTAAAATAAGATGAAAAGCGGCAGAACTTTTGGGATGTTTGTTTCTAAGGTACCAGAAATGTGAGCAAGTGTAAAAACTGATAGAGTCTCAGCCCAGAGATCTTTATAGAGCTACAGGACTGTATGGAGAACTGCCTACTCTACATTTCTGTTTAACTGTCACAAAGCATTTCTAAGTTCAGAAGTTCAAAACTGAATTCAGTACTTTTCTTTTGAAAACTGCTATTCCTCCAGGACTCCTTATCTCAGTAATATGATCTGTTGGGGAGGACCCACACAAAGAACTTGAGTCTTCCTTAACTCTTCTTTCTTACCTGTCCCACCCTGTGGTTTATCCACAACAAACTACTTACTGTTTCTCTAATGTATTATTCTTTCTATCTTGGTACTTTGTTCATGCTTCTCCTTCTATTTGAATTTCTCCCAATCCCACAAAATAAACACCTACTTATCTCTCTCTCTATCTCTCTCTCCCTCTCTCTCTCTCTCTCTCTCTCTGTCTCTCTCTCATACACACACACACACACACACACACACACACAAAGGGGGAGGAAGGAGGAGAAAAGAAAAATAAGAGAGAGACAGACAGCACATTCTTCTTTATGAAGCTGTTCTTGCATATGTCTCCCCATCTTGGCAAACTTAATTCTTTCTTTATTTTACTTCTCTTTCCTAGATAATCTTGCAGACAATTTATTTTCCCAAGTAGAGAAACAGACAACTAACATCTATCATTCCCACTTACCAACATAATATTTTATACCAAAACGCCACAATTTCAGATGAAAAGATGGTTGTTCCTCAGAAGGGTAGCACCTTACATTACCTATTCTTACACTACATCCTTACATTTCTCACTGCACTGAAGACCAGTGAAAATGACACGGTGTCCTAAGAGAATTCTCATATTAATACCTGTGATACTTTATTCTTCTCATACAAACGCCTCTGTTCACTAGATGATAAGTTTCTTAGGAGCAAGGTTTGTGAATTATTAGTCTTTGTATCTGTGTAATGTAGTACAACTCCTGGAACAAAATAGGTGTTCAATAAATGTCTGTTAAGTCTGAGGAAGGGAAAGCAATAGAGAAAGAAAATTAAAGGGCTAAACAAGGGGCACAGAAAGTGAGAAAAATCTTCAGAAAATAGCCACCAACTTGTAATTGAAGCTGAAGACGGATTGGTGATCTCTAAGCCAAAAGGATTCTTGACTTGTCTCATTTGCTTTTTGAAAACTCTTGTGTTGAACTGGGTCTCTTCTGAATTTCTCAGAATTACCGGAACATCCCAACCAAACCTGAAGAAAGGTAAAAGCAAAATAAGATGTAATTTTAACAAATATTGAAACTTTATGTTATATATAAAGTATGTTGTGCTTTATTAGCTATTCCTTTTAACATAAGTATCAGAAAAAGGGATTCAGTTACTCAAAAATTTACATTATATTGCACAATTAATCCAGAATTAAGAGGTTAGAGATCCCATAGAATTGCAATATGTTGGTCAGCTGGCTGAATCAACATAATCTCGAAAACAAAGAGTTCTTTGTTAATTATTGTTGATTAAAAAGGAGTTTCATGATTAGAGATAAAATGTACCTAAAATAATGGCAAAAATATGATAGAATTATTGAATTTTTAAAATGATATGAAAAACAAATACATATTTAATATGCAGACTGCTTGACATTATTTATGGATCAAGAGAGCTTTTAAACACCAAATATAGCCCTTCATTTACATACTACGTTCTCTACTTTTAAATTTCATGTAAAAATGTGATAATGCATACTGAACAGACTTCGAGGGAAAACAGAAGGGTCTAAACTCAATTCCTTATAAAAGCAGAAAGCAGCTACGTTTACTGAATTTAAGTAAAACAACTTAAAATGAAAACACATTAGTTAAACTGAGGGACTTTAGGTTGAGATAGCACAGTTTGGTTCAAACTTTAATGCACTCTTTTCTCTCCAAACACTTAACAATGACAGATTGAAAAAATTTTTATTTAGAGAAATGAAAGGGATCCCACTGAAATGAGTAAACAAACAGTGGTGTGTTTAAACAAGCCGAGAGTGCTGCTATTCTGCAATAAAAAAGGAATAAGTTATTACTACAACCACATGGAGAAGTTTCAAAGACAACATACTGTGCAAAAGATGCCTTATATAAAAGAGTACACACTATATGATTCCATAATAAGAAAGTCTAGAGCAGGCAAAACTAATTTATGGTAGAAATAAAAAACAGAACAGTGGTTACTAGGGGTATAGGAGTGTGGACTGGCTGGGAAAGGACACAAGCAAACCTTCTCTGGTGATGGTAATGTTCTCTATCGACTGGCGTTTGAATTGTATGGAAGATAGGTTTGAAAACATAAGACTTGTACATTTCACTGTATATAAACATCATTTTAAAAGAAAAAAAACTACAAACAAAAACAAATATTCCACTCTAGCTAATAATATGCAATGCTTTAGTACTTATAAAGAGTATAACTCACTTTGAAGTGATCAAGAAATTAAGGTGGCCTGATGGGTGGAGAGAGGGATGGACAGATATATAATAAAGACATTATAGCAAAAGGCTGATTGTAGAACCTAAGTCATGGTTATATGAGCATTCACTGTATACCTCAAGTTTTCTGTATATTTGAAAATTTTAATAATAAAATGTTGAAAAAAGAGACATAGCTGGGTTCAAAGACAAATCTTTATGAATCTGAAAAGGAAAAGAAATATAAATTATGAGTAAGGCTGATACAACGGTTTGATGGGTTCTGAGTCTGACAGCAGGCAGCCTGTGGCAATGAAGCCTTCACACAGTAAGAAGGCCTCACAGGTTGCCCACTCAAGACAAGGGCCAAAGCCAGGTTCACAACTTGAATCCAGGAGTTGGTTTAGGCCAATGTCAATATGGGACAGAATTGTGGTTATAAGACCTAGTCCTTGATGTGGGGGTCTGGGAATCTGGGTGGAGGCTATTATAAAATGATTAAACAGCAAGGGTGAGGACAAGGCAGGAGTGGGTGACTTCTGCTAAAATTTAGGTTGCAAACTAAAATTTCAAAACACATGAATAAATCTAAGGCCAAGAAAAAGCTAATAAAAATTAACAAATGGAATGAAATTTCACTCTAGATGATTTTAATTTTATAGAATAGTTGGATAAGGCTGTTTTGTTCCCGCTTTAAAAAGCTGAAAAGCAAGACTTTAACAGATTAAAGTGCTTCCAAGTAAGTTAACTGAATCCCAAAACAAAGCTTAGTATTTACATGAATACAAAAACTCCAGCACTTAATAAGGTAAAATTCACAATGTTTAGCATATAATAAAAAATCGTCAGGCATGCAAAGAAGCAGGAAAATGTGATCCACAATAAGCAGAGAAACTAATTAATAGTAATAAACCCCAGAAATAATACAGATACTAGAATTAGTAGACAAGGATATCAAAATCATTGCCATAACTATACTCCATATTTCAAGAAAGTAAGTAAAGATCGAGTATATTATGTAGAGACATGGAAGATATAGAAAAAGACCCAAATCCCTATCTGAAGATGAAAAATACAATGTTTTGGATGAAAAATACACTGGATGGGATTAGAAGCACATTAGACATTACAGAACAAAAGATTAGTAAATTTGAAGACACAGCAACAGAAACTATCCAATATGAAACAAAGATAAAAAAAGCTGAACAAAAAAACGAAACATCAGTGAGCTGAGGGACAACTTGAAGCAGTCTAACATACTGAAGTCTACAGAGGAGGAGACGAGACAATACAAGAAAATTACTGACAAGTATTACTCAGGAACATAAATGCAAAAATTCTTAAAAAAATTTTAGCAAATTAAATCCAACATTATACAAAAAGGTTAATATGTCGAGACCTAGTTAGGTTTATCTCAGGAATGCACATTTGGCTTAACATTACATTTAAACTGTAATGTAATTCAGGGGGGTGGGTATAGCTCAGTGGCAAAGCACATGCTTAGCATGCAAAGGTCCTGGGATCAATCCCAGTACCTCCATTTATAAATAAATAAATAAATGTAATTCACTATATTAAAAAAGAAAAATCATATAATCTTCCCAATACATGCAGAAAAAGTGCATACTAAAATCCAATGTCTTGTATTAATAGAAACCATTAGCAAAGCAGGGAATTGGGAATTTGAAACTTGCACCTCTTGGAGAGTGATGGAAATGTTAGCTGTCTTGATTGTGGTAGTGGTTTCATTGGTGTATGCATCTATCAAAATTCATCAAAGTGTACATCTGAAACATATGTAGTTTATTGTACAGGAACCATACCACAATAAAGGTGTTTAAAAAAAACTAGGAATGTGAAAAAAGAACTTACTCAACCTGACAAATGGCAGCAATAAAAAAAAAGTAAGCTAAGATCATACTTAATTAAAAACTGCTTTCCTCCGAAAGTCAGGAGCAAGACATTTAAGAGCCATGTGTCCTGAAGCACTCACTCAACCTCTATATAACTGTTTCCCACCTGTAGATGTTTCTAGCAGGGCTTGGCACTCTGTAAGTGCTGGCAATGGTAATGTAGATGATGGAGTTAGGGGTGGACAGAGAGAAAATACAAATTCAGTAACTTCTCCTCTTTGATCCTCAGAATCAGGGACCTCACAGCTTTTGCCTCCACTGCTCACGGTTGCCCCAGTACATTTTAAAGGTTAAGTCAGGCATATGGAGTTGTACGACACAAAGTAAAACCTTCCTATGACAGCCATAACACCTTCCCTTTCCTTCCTTCTTTCCTTCACCGCTTGGAGTGAAAAAAAAAAAGCAAGAAAAACACGACTTTATACATACTACTCATTACATCCCCTTATACCCACAGTACCAGTAGTAAAAGCTAGAACTCAGGTCTCATGGTCTTCATTTCTCATGTAGGTTCAAGCACTATATTTCAGGTACTTTATAATGTTGTACCTAAAAATTTCAATTAAAGAATCCTTTAAGGTGTAGGAGCCAGAAACCCCAAAAAGGCAGGGCTTTGAGAAGATATCTGGAAGCAGCCCATTGTGAGTGTAAAATTCCTTTGTAATATTCTTTATATACTCCATGATGTATCTGGTTTTAATATAAAAATGCTATTTGTCCAAATCTTTACATAAAGTCAATGCTGTAGAAGGATATACCATATCTGCTCTATATACACCTCAGAATAGGACAAAGAATTCGACAAGTAACGTGCCGCTCCTCTTTTAGCATCCTTATTCAAGGCTGCCTGGCCCAGCATCACATCAACAGTTAGGAAAGCAGATTCTTATCATTAAAAGAAATTCCTTTTTCTAGATTTTTAATTTCTCTGCCTAGTGCTTAATCTTGGGTCTACAGTTTTTAATATCCTAAGGTCCTTGATTTGACTTACATACATCTCTTAAAACTAGTGTTAGGAAGTTAGGAATCTTGCTCAATTTGTTGGCCTTTTATCTTATATAACCTTCTTACTGTGAAGGATAACATACTTTTTTTTTAAAGTACACAAAATACTTTTCTGAATAACAAACTAATTGTTATTCAGGTTAAGAACCAAAACAATACCCTCAGGAAGTTTCCTTGTGTCACCTCCCATGTACTACCCTTTCCTTCTCTATCTTGACTTCAATGACTATAATTTAGTATTTGTGTTTTTGAATTTTTCTATAAGTGGAAGCATGCTGTGTATACTTTTATTTCCTATTTTATAACATTATGTTGAGGATCCATTCTTTTTAAAAAAAAACAGCTTTATTGCTTACAGCTCATTTAAAGTGTACAGTTCATTGGTTTTTAGTATATTTGCAGAGTTGTGCAAGCATCACCATAATCTAATTTTAGGACATTTCATCATCCCCCAAAGAAACCCTGTGCCCATTAGCAGTCATTCTCTATTCCCTCCCTCTCTCTCCTCCCCATGTACCAAAAAAGTGGAGAAGGTGAAGATGCATTCTTGTGTCTATTCATAGCGCATTTTTGTGGCTGTAGACTATTCTACTATATAAACATGCCATAATCTGCTTATTCATTCCACTCTAAATGTTGTCCTTACGTCTTGGCCATTATGAATAATGCTATATGAACATTTTCATACAAGGATCTCAGTGCACATACACATACATGCATTTCTGTTATGAATGGAATTTCTCGGCCATAAGGTCTGCGCTTCTTCAACTTTGGTAGATAATGTTAACAATTGTTTTATGTAGTTACATTCCACTGGCAATGAATGAGGGCTCCCCTTGCTCCATATCCTTGTCAAAACGTGATTAGCCATCCTGGTAGGTAGGTGGTAGCATTTTACTATGGTTTTAATTTCTGTTTCCTTGAACACTAATGAGGTTGAGCACTTTTTATGATTATTGCTACTTGGATATCCTCTTTTGTGAAAGCCTTTTCAAATCTTTTCCCTGTTTTTCTACTGGTCTGTCTTTATTTTCCTTATTTAGAGAAATTCTTTATATGTTCTGAATGAGCCCTTTATTGGATAAATCTTCAGCGCTTTTACAGTCTGCCTTTTTATGTTCATAATGGTATCTTTTGATTAACAGAGCCCTTAATTTTAACACAAAAGTTATTAATGTTTTCCTTTAGGGTTTAGGTTCTTGCTCTTTGGCTTTTCATGACTGCCTTATGTGAACGGTGTCCCAACACTAATATACTTCTGCATTACAATCTCAGACAGATCTGTGTTCCTGTCCTTTTAGAGAAGTTAGCTGAGCATGCCTAGAGCAACCAGTGCTTAGTCAAGGCTCTGGGTCCTTATCTGACTCTGCCAGCCCGGTTCCGATACCCTCATGCTTTGAGGGGAACATAGAGGGTGAGAGGGATAGAACTCACTGTGTAATAAAGTGACATCATAACCTGACCACACCTCTTGTCCTAAACATTATGCCTAAAGTAGTTAAAGATCATATAAGCTGACTCACTCATGTTGAGCTTTCAGCCGAGAATAATCCTAAACCCTTTCATCCACCTGCCTCATCGTGAACTTGCTCTTTTTGCATAAAAATCCACAACTTTCACAGTTTAAATTTATTTCATGTGGACCAATATTTCTATCTTTAACGTATTACTCAAAAGCCAATATGCAGAAGTCATCTGGAATGAAGTCAAACAATGGAGACTGGCTATTTAGCAATCCATAACTGGCGCTGAGAAATAGGTCAGCGACCCAGTGATGTTTCTCTGGCCACCATCCTTATATCTGACCTTTTCCACATTTTTAATCAAAAACTTGGATTAAGACATTAATGTCCTGTGTATCAGATCTCGGCTGATATGACATTAAAAGAAATAGTAAAGTAGAAATTGACCAATTTTCTTCTCAATCAAATTTCATTTTTATCTCTTCCCAAAGTCACTTCGGCAACTTGTTAGTAATGGAATACCAAATAAATAAATGTTTCTCAACACTCATTACTTCCTCTTTTATATAAACTTAGCCCCCCTTTTATCTATTAAGAGAATTTTCCATTCTCTTTACTATTACAATTTTATATGTAATCCTCTTGGAATTTTCTATAATTCTGGCTTTTCCCATTTCTAAAGTGTTCGTTGCATGTGTTCATAAGGCTTAAACTTCTAGCACAGCAGGAACCTGGGGACTTCCAACTCTGTCCACACTTCTTCACATTGCCTGTACAATGTCTTACCCTGCACACACTTCCTAAGCTTCCTGTCAGCAGCTGAATCAGAGAACTGACCTCCTTTCCTTGTTAGAGTCTCATGGAGTCCCTGATGAATAAAGGTTACTTTGAGGCTAAAGTTTCAAGCTAAACAGTAAACAATTTTTATCACCTCTTCAGCCCTGAGTTCTAAAGCCAATTTGAAAACACACAGGCAGTTACTAATCTAGGGGTGGGGGGGGGGCTTCTCTTCTGTATAATCTCCCAAAGTTGGCCTCACTTGGCTAGTTGAACACTGAGACTGGATCAGGATATAAAAAACATTTATGGGAAATCCTTGGTAGGGGAGGAGGGTTGTTTCTGAGGAAACTGCTGTGCTAACAGTATGACTTTGAGTAAGTGACTCCATCTCTAAAATTCCATGCCTTTAATTGTAAAAAGAGGGGTTAGAATATGTTATCTTAAGGCCCTATTAAGGCTTGAAATGCCACTTCTAACCGTTTTGTGTTTTCTTTTAGATTGTTCCAAGAAATTTCTTGCCAATAGAAGTGTCATTTATTTTGTCCCCTAAGACAATACAAACTAAAGTTATATTCTTTTCCTAGGAAGGAATCTGTACCTCATCACCAACCTCATCACACATACACACAACCTACAGCATTCGACAAGTGAGATGAGAAATAGTCAAGGTCAGTGTATTAGGCAGGGTTGGCAGGAGCGAGAAACCAAATCAGTTATTTAGACATAAAGAATTTAATATAAAGAACTGCTAACCAAGTACTGGAGGACTGAAAAGGGAAGAAGGGGACACGGAGATATCTGAACAAGAAGCAGTTATCCCTCTAAGACTATGAAAACAAAGAAAGATTGGGGATTATTACAATTTAGAAGCTTGGAGAAGGAATCCCCCAGAGCTGGACCCCATCTTTTGCAGTAGGAGTGCTGGCCAGCTGGTGCTGATATTTCTGAAGGAGTGCAATAAGCTAGTTCCAGGTATGAGAAAAAAATCATAAACTAAAACTGCTGCTACTCAGGCCAACTGTCACTGCCAGGATCATGACCAGTGCTGCAGGACTGTAGACTAGGAAAAGGAAGCAAACTGTAAGAGGATGTCCCTTCTTCCTCCTCAGGCATTCCAGATTCTTTCCAGCACCTCCTCTGGCAGAGCCTAATAGGAAGCAAACTAGCACAAGAGAATATGTTTGCAAAGTTCTGGCCCCAGTTTTGAAAGCAGAGCACAGAGAGCATGTCTGCAGCCGAGAGACAACAGCCTTGGAGAAAAATCTGGAGGACGATTTACAGTATCCTCGTGGCAGTGCCGAGGATACAGAGACCTTCCTCAAGAGGACCTGACCTTCCCATCAATCAGGGGAACCCCATCTATGGACTGACTTAGATTTGGAAACTGGGTGAAAGGTCATAACTCTCCATTGTGACAAGTCAGGTTTCTGGCTCCAGACATGGAGTTTTTCCTTCTACGTAGTTCATGTAGCATTGAGTAGGCCACCTACCTATTTTATTCCCAAGGCTATGTAACCTATTAGCCAGTGTCAAAGATCCTTGTGGGCCAAAACATTCTCTACTTTGTCCTTCACTGCCCATTATGGGACATATGTCCACCCTGACTCTTTTGGTTATGTGTTGCCACCAGACCTCAGATCAGAAAGTCCACCATAATGGCAGCATCTCACACCATCATCGACGACCTACAGGGGACACATTAGGGATTTTCAAGGACACAAGTCTCCTTTAGTAGAGCCTTCATAAAGTGTGTCTTCTGCGTCCTGTTGAAGGATGCAGAAAGGGAACAGGTGGGCAGGCTGCACATAATAAATCCAATCTAATATTCTTATCTTCCTAAGCCTTCAGATTCCTTCGTTATGCCAGGAAAGTTCTAGCATTTCAACCTTATTAAATATAGGGCACCTCTGACTCCAAGTTTCAGTAAACCAAGTATGAGTTAACACTTTAGATTCAGAATTGTTTGAGAATACACCCAGATCAAAAAATGCAGTCTGATCTATTGTTACATCCTATCCTCCTTGGCCTAACCTACTTACACTCCATTCTCACAAATAATACCCAAATTCATGATGATACAAATTAGCAAACTTTTGTAATTCTTTTAGAGGGCTAAGCTATTTCTAACTAGGTCAGGTTTTTGTCCCTGTCCTGTGGAGCATGAAGAGATCTGGGCCTCGTGGCAAAAAGCGATAGCAGTAGGTCTTGAGTGTAGACAGCCTTTGCAAAGCAACTGCCCTAGAGGAGGTTATTACATGATCTCCAAGCAAGGGAAGGCTAGTTTTCTCTGACATAGAAAACAGGCTGCTTCCAACAACAAGGGAGGGTCAGAGTGACTGGGGTTTCAAAATTCTCAGCTCTGTCCAAGTTTATTTAGATGTTGCCATTCCAAATCTCAGGGCTCCACTTCTTTCCAATCATGTCTTAAATGAGACACCAACATGGCTGTGAAATTCTAATACCAGTATAATTAAAACTGTGTTCAATTTTTAGCTTTGTGGTTACATGAAGTGAAGTAATTTAGAACCATAAAGACTCCCTGATTCTCTAAGACTTGATCCGAGAGTTTAAAGACCTGAGTTCATCATTTTCATTCTGGAAGTGCTCCAGTCGTCTCCCAAGCAACCATCCTGCCCATCCCTCAGTCCCTGTAGTCTCATTACCGCCATGATGGTCATATACTTTAGCCTCTTGGTCCCCCTAGGCACTTACTTCAGAAATCATTTAATCACAATCAAATAAAGGTTGTAATTTGATTAATTATAATACCAACACGTGCCATGGATTACTAGAATCTTATTTCCCATTGGCAAGGAGCTGAGGAAAGGACCAAACCCAAATCCCATCTTTGAAGGTTCCCCCCCTGGGATCCCATTCTCAATAACAATTCTTTAATCAATATATTTAGCAGTCCAGTTAGGAGCTCAAAACCACACTGGTTATTTTAACAGATAATTTAATATAAATAAGTTAACCAGATGTTGAAGAACTGAAAAGGCGAAAAAGGGGACACTGAGTATCAAAGAAGTGGAAACAGTAGGAAGCAACTATCTCTCCTAGGACAAGGGATAGAGGAAAGAGGATTACTACAGCTTAGACATTTGGAGGAAAGACTCCTATGCAGCTGGGACTCAGATCTGCAAAATGGGCATTGAAATCTTTGAAGGGGTACAATGAGGCTGGTTCTAAGAGAGTGGAAAACTACAAACTGGGACCAACTGCTAATGCCAGAGTGAGGCACTGCTGCTGTGGTGAGACAAATGAGGAAAAGCAGCTAACAGCAAGCAGCAAGTCCTTTTGCCCTCCTCTAGCCTTCTACTCCCCCTTCCCCTACTGGCAAAGCCTCGCAGAGGCAGTGAGCTGGTGAAGAAGAAAGATGGCAGAGTATATAAGGGTGGCATGAAGCCGAGAGATGATAACTTAATAATCTGTAGTCAGGAGAAGTGGAGAGTAGCTGCAGAGTCAGGGTCCCCGATTCTTTGAAACTGTTACAGGGTATATGTGGCATTTTGGTCTCCTTTCTGCACAGTGCCTGGCAAATAGCAAGAGCTTAATGAACGTGAGCTGTTAGAGCTCACAGAAACCATCATCACATAGTTAAGCAGAGATACAATACTTCCAACTGCATGATTCTCTGCTATTGCTATTGGGATTCCAACAAGCAGGTGGTCCTGTTCTTTCTCCACTCCCACACAGTGCAAGTGGACAAGAACAGTGGAGAGAAGCAACAGAAAGAAACCCAGAGTAGTACTGAGGTAAGAACCATGGCAGAGAAGACAGATAACTGACAGGGATTATATTTGGGGAGGTTTAAAAAAAATGACAAGAGTGAAAAGCATAGTGGATCAACGGGCTTACCTTTTGTCTGGGGTACTATTAGAAAGTTGCTCTTATGAGATCTAGATGGTTTTCACTGTTTCTGTGCAATGAATTTGTGGTCTTGGCTTAGGTTAGCTAATAAACACGAGCGAAAAGGTTATCTACATGGGCAAAGCTAACCCAGGTGGAGAGAACGGTTGGGGTTAGGCTCAAGATGACTGGTTAGGCCCAAATCAGGATGGAAGTGACCGGCACTTACATGCTTCTGTGGCCTCAGACGTGCTTAGTTCAGATTTCCAAAAGTTCTACAATTACCTGGGCTTCCACCCTTGTGAAAGCCATACTTAAATGGAGTGGTTAGGTAATCATTAAGTTTTCAAACCAAGTCTTAAATTTGGCAGAGCCAGGATTTGAACCTAGGTCTGTCTGATTCCCAAGCCTGTCTCTTAACCTCTACCAATATGAGGTTCCTGACTACCCTTCACCCACAGATGCCACCCTCAGTATCAGTATGGTCTTCGCTCATTTTCCTCTCCCCAATACTAAAGGCAGAGAGTTAAGATGTCTAATTAGTTGAATTAGGCCAATTGAAAATTAATTTTTAAATAATTAGGCCTATTGAAAATTAAAATTTAAGGACATACTGCAATTATCAAACTACTTGTTCTCCTTAATGGAGGAAAATTACATTTCCTGGAGAAAATAACACTAACATTATAGTCAATAAAAATCCTGTGTTGAGACAGCTTTTCTCACTTGGGAAACATCTTCCAAATTCCAATTTCAAACTTTCTTGAAATGAATAACTGCAAGAAAATCTGATGGGTCAAGAATAACAAAATGCGTACAATTAGTCTTAATCTTCCCCCATTAACCAACAAGGAATTTTATGATCTACTGCTGGCAAGGTAGAAAGCAGCATGGAAATGTTAAAACTTTACTTAGTTCCCAATGGTGGTCTAGTTTCAGAAATTGACAAGGGCTTGTGTCCTTTTTTTAAAGCAACCACGTATGTGATCAAAGTATTTTTAAACTCATTTACACAGTCTGCTCTATTCACTAACATGTCTCCTCTGGCCGTTTGCTCACATATTCTCTGAAACGCCTTCTATCCCCTGCTATACACCTTTAGCTCCATTTATTTTTCAAAATATTCATTTCTCAAAATCCAGCTCATGTCTCTCTCCTCAACGGATGGACCAGTAAGATGGTTTCAACTAGCTGTATTTATAAGGCTTCCCTAAACATGATACAATGGCATCTACTCAAGAGAGAAATTTTAGAATCTTTGAGCTAGAAGAATTGCTCAGGGATGATCTAACAGTCTACTCTCCTTGTCTTACCCCTTAGTGTAAGTTATCTCTAAGGTCTCTTTCGCCTCTAAAATTATGTTTTTACAGGTCTATTGACTAAATATTCCTTCAAAAAAAAAAGTGTGGAATGTGTGTAGAAACCATTAAGTTCTCAAACGGTAATAGAGTTCAGTTACAAGTTACCCTGAAAAGATCTGGGGCCAAGTGCTCAATTCAGGTCAGAAGAACAACAATCAGCCTGGTTTACTGTCCACGTCTGTGCACTGTACCGCAGGTGACGGATTCACTCTGGGCACACAGTAGGCCCCAATTCCGGAGAGAAGCCCGTTGTACAAGCCCTCTGTCCTAACACTAAGACAAGGCCCTAATTGGCTGCTTTAATCACCTAGAAACAAAGCTGGGTAAAATACCTCAATCCGGCACCACCCCCTGATGCCCGCAGCGACGGTGACGGGGCGGTGATGCAGGGCAGTGATGCAGGTGCGGTGTCCACCTTGTTTTCCTCCCGGAGCGGGTCGGAGCCCGCGGCACCGGCTCTCCAACAGCCCCAGGAGCCCCAGCCCAGCAGCCTCCCAGCTCCTCTGCCCCCTGCTGCCAGCCGCGACCCCACTCCCTGACTGTCTGCCCCTCCGTCCATTTCCCCTAGCCCCGGGGGACTTACCATCCCAACACCAGGCCAGTGGTCACGATGAAGCAGGTAAACACCACCGCGATGTAGAAAAGCGGCGAGTACTCATACAGCGTTACTAGAAACACCGCAGCCATCAGGGTTTCCTAAGCTGAACCAGGCTCCAGCCGCCCAGCTCAGCCCAGCCCAGCCCAGTCCGGCCCGTTTGGCCGGGGTAGAAGCCAATACGGTGCCCCAGAGCGGACAAACTTTGTAGATCCGCATTCGCCCGGAGTTCTTGTAGGCTACAAGTAGGGGTAGCCTCGCGGGCTATGGAAAGCGGCGTACCAATCAAGAGGTCGCCTGCAGGGCTCGCCCCGCCCTTCCCGCTGCGGTCCCGAGTTATTGGCTTCGGGTCCCGACTCGCCCCGCCCCCGGCTCCTGGGATTGGTATCCAGCGCGCGTCTTCTTTGGCAATCTGAACTAGCTGTCCACGCTTTTTTTTGAGGCAAATTCTAAACTGATATCGGGGCCAACCCCGTCCCAGACTCAGGTAAGGTCTTCTGATGCCAGAGAGAGGTGGCACAGTCCGAAACTCCCGTCACAGAGTCTACGTCCTCAAACTCTGCACGTTAGGTCTGAGACAGATGTGGGAGGACAAGGAGGGCCGGCATCTAGAGTTCTACAAAGTGAAGTAACCTCACCCCTGTTCTTGTTTTACCTACAGAGCTTATGGTACTGTACGAAACACCAGAAGGGGTCACACAAGCAGTTTATAGGAGCCTTGTCAGCCTTTTCAAATTGGATTTGAAAATTAACTTTGGGTATCAAGATTCTCAGAAATAAATCAACTGCCCTCCCGCATCCCTTTTTCCCTTCCCCCTATACCTCTCAGATCAGAATTAGATATTTGAACCTCTTATATTAATTTTCACTTTAATAATAATTTAAAATTTTATTATGTGTTTGTGTGTATATGTGCATATGTATACACATACGTATATACAGTTGACCCTTGAACAATGTAGGTTTGAACTGCACGGGTACCCTTACAGGAGGATATTTTCAATAGTAAATCCTATAGTACTACACGATCTATGGTTGGTTGAATCCATGGTTGCGAAGGCACCGCGGATATCAATTAAAGTTACACCTGGATTACCCCTGCTTTGTTCAGGGTTTCCCCCTACACCTACACCTCTCTCTCTCTCTCTCTCTCTCTCTCTCTCTCTCTCTCTCTCTCTCTCTCTCTCGCTATACACACACACACACACACACACATATGTATACATGTATATATATGTATATATATAATATATGGGTTTTTTTTTAACTGAGCAGAAACGTTTAATTACAAGAAGGGAGCAGAATGCTCACCCCCCCTCTTCATCCTCCTTGGGTCAGCTCCATCAGGGTAGCCTCCCTGGAAATCTCTCGCAGTACTTTCACTGACATCTTACTGGTTTGTGGTTAGTCCCAAGGCTGCACCTAACTACCACAGAGACAAAGAAATGCAGTCTTGTATTCTGAGCAGCAACATCCCTTGCTACAGATTAGTGTTTTGTAACCACGGAAGAAAAGGACAAAGGACCTAGGGACAGATAACTAGTAGTCCCTCCACTCTCTCAAATTACCAATAAAATTACTGCTGGAGGAAGATGAGCTAAATTTGTCCTACAGCTTCACCTATCCCTTGATGAGTGACCATGTATTGTGTATTCTCTGGAGTAGTGTTGGGTGAGAAACCTGGTTCCACAGCATAATTTTTAATGACTATGTATATGATTTATGAAAGTTCATAGTTTATTTAATCAGTTCTCAGTTGTGGGACTTTTATATTATTGTAAACAAGACTGCAATGACATTCTTAAAGCTAAATCTTTACCTTGAGGTAAATTTCTAGAGGTGGAGGAACTTTTGGCTCAAAAAGTATGTATGTCTTAAGCCTTTGGAGAAACACTATTCACCAGAAACGTTGTACCAAATTACACTCCCACCATTTTCATCCTCAGTTTTGTCATTATTTGATATTGTCACTTAACAAAAATCTTGGCTAATGTGAAAGGCAATTCCATTGCAATAAACAATAAGGAATTTTCATAATGAAAACAAAAATGTAAGGAGTTCCAAGCTAAAGTGGTATATTAAACATATGCCTATAATGTTGCTCTCTCCCAAAACTCCACTAAAACAACATCAAAGGGATTTTTAAATAAATCAGCAAAAACAAGAAGAATGGGCAATAAACTAACAGCAGCAACATATTGAAGGATGGAAAACAGATGAACAAGGATAATTCACTAACCAGGCTATTAAGCCAAATCCCAAACCAGCAGTGGAGAAAACAGACCGAATCTGATTTACATTGAAGAATTCTCAAAATGCACAAGAACTAACCCAAATTTAACTCAAGCCCTTATTTCCCACTTAGATAACTGCTATAACCATTGAAACTTGTCACTTTACTTCCAACATAGGTTCTTTCTAGTACATTCTACAGAGCACTGGCAAAAATGACTTTTTAACACACACATACATTTTAATTTTTAAACACATGTCTTATTTTACGCTACTGCTGATAATTCTTGATTGCCATGCTATATATGCTTGAGGATGAAGTCCCAAGTGCCTTGTTTGGCATACCCACCTCTACGTGACTCAACTCCCACTCACCTCTTACTTATTCATTCAGCAGATGTTTGTTAAGTGTCAGATATGTGCCAGAAACTGCAGAAAGCATGAGATACAATAATAAACAAAAAGTAACATATCTCTGTTCTTATGGAGTTTAACATCTAATGGAAAAGACAAACATTAACCAAAGAATCTTGAACAAAATATAAAGGCAAAATGATGGTAAGTTCTATTAAAAATAGGCACATGCAGCTATGAGAACATATAATGGGGGAATGGGGAAATGCAAGGAAGATCAGGGAAGGATTCCTTAAAGAACAGATGATTGATCTGAGAGCTGAGGGAGAGAGATTTAGCAGCCAAAGGGATAGGAGGGGAGAAGGAGCATTTAGGATGGAAGCTACAGCATGTGCAAAGGCCCCAAGGTGGGAAAATCAGCATATCTGAGACAATGAAAGGCCAGTATGACTAAAGCCTGGAGAATGAGGAGGAGCATTCTATGAGATGAAACTGGAGAGATAGGTACTGCCCAGACCATTCAGGAGTTTTAGCATTTTAACTACTCAACCTTACGCTAAGAGCACTGAGAAGCTACTGATATGATTGAAGAAGGGGAGTGTTATGGACTGAATTGTGTCACCCCAAAATTTGTAAGTTAAAGCTCTAACCCCCAATGTTACTGTATTTGGAGATAGGGCCTTTAAGAAAGTAAATTAAACTTAAGTGAAGTCATAAGGGTGAGACCCTAATCCAACAGGACTGGTGTCCTTATTTAAAAAAAAAAAGACAAAAAAAGAAGAGATACCAGTGATCACGCTCTGTGTGTGTGTGTGTGTGCACGCGCACACACACACACGCAGAGAAAAGGCCATGTGAGGACACTGCAAGAAAGCAGCTGTCTGCAAACCAATGAAGAGAGTTCTCTCTAGAAAGCCTGCTGGCACCTTGATCTTGGATTTCTAGCCTCCAGAACTGTGAGAAAATGAGTTTCTTGTGTTTTAGTCACCCAGTCTGTGGTATTCTATTATGACAGCCTAGGCAGACTAATACAGGGAGTGACATTCTATTTGCTTTTTGAATCAATCACTTTAGCTATTGTGTAGAAAACTCACTGGAAGAAGCCTGAGATGGATATGAGTGAATATGTGGATATCAGCTAATAGGTTCTTTCAAAAGTCCAGGCATGAAATATTGGTAACTCTGATTAGGAAATTGATGAGTGGATTATTAGTTAGATATGATTTCAACTGTGAGTGACTAAATAAATAAATAACAGTATCTTACTTGAGATAGACGTTTATTTCTCTTTCAGGTGAACATCCCGAGGTAGGTCATATAGGACTGATACAGTGCTCCACAGTGCAAGGGACCAAGCTTCTGTTTTGTTCCCCTATGCTGTAGCCCCTTGCTAAGGTCACCTCATGGTTCAAGATTCCTGCTGCAGTTCTAGCCATTGCATCTATATTCCTATTAGCAGGAGGGAGAAAAGAAAAAATGAGACTCCACTTCAATTTGAGGAAGCTGTAAGGATACACCACACATTCCATTGGCCAAAACTCAGCCTCATGCTCACATTTAACTGGAAGGGAGGCTGGAAAATACAATCTTTGTTCAGGGTGGCCATGCATCCAGCTAAAACTAGAAGGTTCTATCACTTATAGAAGGAGAAAACAAAGTTTGAAGGAGAGCCAGGAGTCTGTCACAAAGAAGTAGACAGGACCTAATTGATGGACTGAACATGGGGCTTGAGAGAGAAGCAGGAGTTGAAGTTTCTGGTTTCTTTCATCAGATGAGTGGATGGAGCTGTCATTCACTGAGATTAGATCCTAAATCTCCAGTCTCTCACCGTTTATCCCTATTTCCCTTCCCTCATCCCCTCCAGATACTAATCTTAGGCCTACTTAATTACCAATCTTCTAAAAAAACATTAGAGATGCACATATTTAAGGCTCAGCTGCAGCACATACCATTTGGAGGCCCATTCTGAGAGGGTGAACACAAAATTACAAATGCAGAATTAAGTATAAGGACTTAGAAGGGGCCCAGGAAAACAAGCGGCCCCTAAACTTAAACTTCGTTCAGTTTAGGGTATTTTAAGTCTCACCTTTATTTTGTGTATTGCCGAGAACAAAATTGTAAGATGCTGTGGATTGTTAGGTGCATCCTCATTTCAGAGAAGTTAAAATGTGGAGGGGAAATGAATCTTAAAATTAGTGAAACAAACTTTTTGCAGATCTCAGAACTGGCCGTTGTATTATTCAGAGAGGAAGGGAGACAGAGAGGGAGAGGAAGAGGGAGCGAGGCGGGGGTGGGGGGAGAGAGGGAGAGAGAGATTTATTATGAGGAATTGGCTCACATGATGTCGAAGCTGACAAGTCCCACAGTCAGCTGGAGAGCCAGGAAAACCAGTGGTTTAATTCAGTCCAAGTCTGAAGGCCTGAGAACCAGGGGAGTCAGTGGTATAAATCCCAGTCCAAAGGTAGAAGACCAATGTTCCAGCTCAACCAGGCAAACAGGTAGGAAAAAAAGGGTGTGTGTGTGGTGAGGGAGGGAAGAATGCCTCCTTGCTCTCCCTTTTGCTCTATTCAGGCTCTCAAGGGATTGGAGGATGCCCACCCACACTGGGGAGGGGCATCTACTTTGCCAAGTGCATTGACTCAATGCTAATCTCGTCCAGAAACACTCAACAGACACACCCAGAAATAACGTTTAATCTAAGCAACCCGCAGAGAAGTCAAGTTGCAGATAAAATTAATCACAGCTTTGGACATACACTCTTCTCTTTGCCTGAAACGCCCTTCTTGTTTCCTCCTCCTACTCCTGGTGAACTTTTGGTTGTTCTTAAGACTGAGCTCTGAAGTACCCTTCTCTAGGAAGCCTTCCTAGGCACTTCCCAACCCTTGGGGAGATGCGTCTCCTATCGTACACAGTGTGGACCTAGATGGGGTCCCCCTGACTCTGGCGAAAGCATCTGCTCACTAGTCCATCTGATCTCCTAGGTCCCCAGCTCCCCGAGTGCAGGAATGACACTTAATTGATGTGTGTCACCAGCACCAAGCATATGTCTTGTAGCTGCTCAGCACCTGTTTACAGGAGTGGAGGGAGAGAGGGAGGGAATTCTCCTCCAGGAGATAACTTGGCAGCACAAAGTATCTATATTAGGCTTAAAAATGTATGAGTCTCCGATGAAAAGAAAGAATGGCTCTTTATTGTCTATAACTGATGTAGTTTTGCTCTATAATCCCCACCCCACTGAATAGGGGAAGGGTAAGAGAGGATAATAAGGGCTTAAATTTATCAACTAAAGGTATCAATTACCTTTATCAATGTCTCTTCAAGTCTAACTGCCCCTTTTGGGTAGCTGGACTCTTTCAGGAAAATTCCTAATCTCTCCTCTTTCTCCTCCCTCTTCTCTTGCTTCTCCCTAAGATGGTATCGGATTGTATGGGGTATTCACCTGATCTAATGGTAGGGCTGGGAAAATGAGGCCTTGCTCTGCACACCTGTGAGTCCTCAATAAGGCGACGCAGGTTTCATTTGGCCTTTTGTGGCCGCGGGCAGGCAGCCACTCCTGAGATCCAGGGTTCTAGCCATTTCGCTCTGGTTGTAAAGCCCTCAAGCACTAGTTTAGCTGTTCAGAAGACTGTTCAGCATGTCCAGGTGTACTTCCTGGGGGAATGCATGAAAGTATAGTTCCCCCACTTGTCCCCTGTAGGCCAGTAAGAACCTCAAGAGATCAAACTAGGCCACCTCTGCCACTGAACACTGATGCTCCTGAGTTATGTGCAAGGAGATGCAGAGCCAAATGTAAGGCCTCCCCTCCTTTCTTTGAGAGAAAGTGGACGACCCAGCCCAATATCTTTAGGTTCTCCAATCCCATACCTACTCGGATGCTTTCCTACAAGCCCTCCTTGCCACCCATTCTGAGACTTCTGCCTGAAGGGGCAGCCAGTACAGGTTGGGCACGACTGCCTGCTACACTTACCCAAGCCCCTTCTCCCCATGCGCCACCAGATCGGAAGGGAGACTTTCTCTCCTTCCCACTCAGCAGGTACCTTCCTTATGTTAGAGCCTCAGTTTTCTCTACCAGATGGTGTATATTAAATGCCACTTTTAATTTTGCCAGGGTATGGATTTTGAAATGTTAATGGAGCTTTACAATTTTATACAACCTTTCTGTCTGCCTTTTCCAAGACTTCTGTATTTCTTTGGAGCCCAGAATCCCATTTTGGTAGTCAAAAGCTGCTTGCTTTCTTTTGTGTTCCTGAGATCACAGTTCTATTTATCCTTTGAGGCTGATAGATGCTTCTGGTTGATCAAGGAGATGGTCTCATGACAAATACAAAAAATATTAACATGTTTTTTAAAAAAAACTGTTTCCATTATATATTTTTCTTGGAGCTGCCAACCCTTTCATTCATTTTATATGAACTTTCTATCTCCCACATTATTTCTTGGAAGGTTAAATTTATCTGTATTTTGGAGATACCAAGAGGAATATAATAAGCATCATAACTCTGAGTTTCAAACTTTCTTGAGACAATCACTGCACAACAGAATTGAATGAATGTGCATTTTGGGTATGATCTTATAGATGACAGGAATTGTGAAAAATCTTAGAGTACTTTGGCAGAACCTAACCTTTTGTAGCCTGTTGAACTTCCAAGTCCTTCTAGTAAAAAAACCCTCATAGTCTTAGAGTTTGTGCTTCTGTCATCTGTATATACTAAGTGTCAGGGGGCTACTGGAAACCTGTTCCAACTGAGCTGACATTGAGGGTTAATGTGGTGCTTCATCTGTGGCCCAGAGCTTGGGACATTCATCTAGAACAGCTGCTCTCAACTAGGGGTGATTCCCACCTTTGTGCCCTGGAGACATTTGACAATGTCTGGACACATTTTGGTTGTCACACGGGGGAGGGGCTACCGGCCTCTCGTGGGTAGAGGCCAGGGATGTTGCTACGGTCTCTAATGTCCAGCACAGCCCACCCACAACAAGGAATGATCTGACTCCAAAGGTCAATAATGTTGAAGTTGAAAAACCCTGATACAGAAATTTCTATTGGTTTTGGGCACTTCTCACCAAATCACCCTGGTCCAGGCAAGCTATATGCCCTAGATTACTACCATATTCTCCTCAGTGGTTTCCTGGCTTGTCTATTTCCCACAGTTGATTTTTTTTAACTTAAAAAAATTTAATTCTTAATTTACATACAGTAAAATTCATCATGTCCGGTGTCCAGTGTCCAGTTCACGTCATCACAATTGAGATACAGAATGGTAGCTCAGTTTTCAAAGTCTTTACTGTGCTGTTTGGGTCTGTTCCTCACATGAGCCACTCAGTGGTTAATCTGAGTCTTGGATGTGGTTTGTATTGTAGTTAAGTTCTCAAAGTCTTTGCCGTGCTTCTAACGATGTGTTCTGCACATGTGGGGCTTGGGTATGTGCCCGGTGTCAGTTCCAGTCTTTCCTCCTCGGGATTTCCTCTACACCCTCTGACTCCCAGAGGCCCCTTTCACTGTTCTTCTGGCCTGAAAGATGAGACCCTTTTCCAAATTCCTCTATGCAGAAAGATGGATTTTCTCTCAGGGTTTTAGGTGCCTCAGCCCCTGCTCTGCTGTAACAACGCCAATTTGACTGGTGTTGCCTTCGGGGCAAGGCTCAGAGAGAAAAAAGGGAGATTCCTTCTACACTCTCCTGTTCCCAGGGGCCCCTTTTCCCAACCCCTTGGCTAGGAGGAAGAGTTTCTCTTGGAGGTTTTGCTTTCCCTGCTTTACTGACTCAGTCTGCTCTCAAGTCAGGCAGTAAAGGAGGAAAAAGAACTAGAAAACTCACCAGCACCATACTAGTCATTTGTCAAGTTCTAACTTCTTGCGGTGTAAGACCTAAAATTAAAGTGTCATATTATGTGCTGCCTTGACATCTGGTGAAATTGGGAATGACCTAACTATAAGTTTCTCTCCCCACTCTGCCCCTGTGGGTAAGGTCCTCTAGCCAAACAACCATCCTTATCACAAGGACCAGGCACAGTGCCTGCTAATCCCTGAGTAGCAGTTTTAAGTTCCCTGCCAGCCCTCGGACTTACTCAGATAAGCCAATACCAACCTTCTGCAGGAACCAAGGGGCACCTCACCCTCTTGCTGCTACAAAGTCTGCCTCCCACGGCCTCTAGTTCACTCTGTTGCCAAGTGCATGGCATTTGGTGTCCCCTTCCCCTAGGCTGTGAGTTGATATGACTGAAAAAACTTCTGTCAACTTCACCTGTCCAGTGCTGGATATTGTGTATTCAGCCGTTCCTATAACACTAGGGCGAGAACCTGTTTCTCACAAATGGGATGAAGAGGACGCAATCAAAAAACTTCCTTCCTCAACCCACTAGCTATTTTGCTATTATTTACTCTTTGGAGTCCTCAGGTAGTTGCTTTTTACCTACTGTCCAGACCTTTTAATTGTAATCAGTGGGAGAGAGCAACAACAGCTTGCTTGCTCCATCTTGGCAGGCTCTGGAAATCTATCCATGCAGTCTAGCACACAGAAGGATCCTTTCAGAAGGACACTGAAGTCAGAGTGACTCTGCTAAAATGCATAACAGATCATGTCACTCCCCTGCTCCATCCGTCCAATGAAACACCCTTGTGATCATTTCCAAGGCAAAGTCCTAGTGATTATTTATAAGGCTGTACAGAATCCACCCCTCGAATCCCTCTATGACCTCACCTACAACTCACCCCAGCTCATTCACTCCAGTCATTTGACTATTGCTTTGCCCCCTGTAACAGCATGCATGCTTCTGCCTCAGGGCCTTTGCAGTGCTGTTTCCTGAGTGTGGGATGTTCCTCCAGATATCAACATGGCTAATCCCCACAGCTTCAAATGTTTGTTCAGATGTGGCCTTTCTAGTGAGCACTATGACAATTTTCCTATTTAAAATCAAAATTCCCTCATTCCCTGTACTCCCAGTCTCCCACTTCCTACCTTTACCCCTAGCGCTAATCACCTTCTAACATTCAATATTTACTAATCTACTATGCTCTTATCTTTTACTTCCTCCTCCCTATTAGAGTGTTAGCTCCAGGATGGTAAGGATTTTAGTCTGTTTTGGATCTTGGCACTCAGGACAGAGCCAATACAGAATGGGTCCTCAGTAATTATTTGTTGAATGCATAAGAATATGTAAATACTACAAACACTTTAGCAAGGCTGCTAATTACAGAGAATGGAGGACTTAGGAAAATTCAGGCCAGAAAAGTTAATTCTAATTCTGATCTTTCCGTGATTTTAAATTAGAATACTCCTTTCCTTTTGACCCTGATCTTGTCTTGATGTCAGATGTATCCCTGAGGTAAAACACATTTCAGGGACTTCACCACAGCTTAGTATTTATAGGTTCTTGAGTGTTTTATACGGGCTAGCCAGGCAGAAAAGTGCTGGAAGACATTCTGGAACTTCCCCCTCAGAATAACCTAAGCCAGAATGGCATTCCCAAACCTCATTTAAAATAGATGTAATTTTTTTTAGTTGAAAGAATAATCTATAGACTGAGTTCAAGTAAAATTTCTGTAGTCTATATTCATTTTACACCTCCTACCTAATAAAATAAATCACATTTTCATTAGTGTCTTCTTGTCAGTACACTATTCTGCCCAAACTCTCTTGGGTCTAACATGAGACCAACCTATGTCATAGCCAGTAATGTTTGGGAAACATTAAAAGAACAAGATGAAAGGGGAAAACAACAAGTTTATTATTTATCAGGTGAAATGTCATGTAGCTAAATGTTAATTTTCTCACCTTTTCCTCTGATTCCTTCCATAGCTGGAGAGAGGAGATGGGAAAAGTTGGTCATGGGGAGAATTTATGTTAAAGTCTAATGTAATTGTTCATGGACCAGTAACAATCATTTTCTCTCCCATCATTTCTTACTTGGTACTACGTGTCAAACTTACCAGTTTCTTTGTCAGAGTAAAAAGTATCGTGGGGGCAGACCACTAAGACAATGCAGTTGAAATTTGGAATTTCTTATAGCTAATCCTTCTGTTTTTCTAATTATGAGAAAAATGTAGGTATTGAACAAATACGTTTATATATTTTGATTAATGTTATTTATTAACATGCTAACAATTCATTAAATTTAACATTCAATATAAATTTAAAATTCTAATAATTCAGTCTAATACTAATGAAGAAGGATGGCAGTGAGAGCATGTTCTGGAATTTTCTTTGCTACTTTCACTCAGCAAATATGAACTGAGCATCTATTATGAACCTGGCACCATGCTAGCAGTTGGGGATAAGCTGTAAACTGTGAGATCCTGCCCCAGGCAGCTTCTTTCATTGAAGGCACCTGTATGAAATCTGAGTTCAAATCTTACTTCTTCCAAACCACCTTCCCCGTCACATTCAAAAGTAAACTTGCTCCAGTAAATCAGCGTCTCCTATAGAAACTTCTTAATGCGCAATTAGGCAATGGCTCATTAGAACACTCATCTAGACATCAATCATCATTCAGTCGTACTTCAGCAAATACACACCATGGAGAAAAGAAATGTATTAACCAAGTCCTGAAAGGTGGTAGGAGTCAGGGGTAGGGTTCCGAAGAGGGTAAGAGGAAAGGCAGGTGTGCCTAGGTTTGAGGGAGAGGAAATTTAGAAGGTAGGCTGGCATCAACACACACATTTGCCATTGAAATGGTTGACTTAATCATGTCATCATGAAATTGCTCCCATAGCTTGAGGAAAGTTAAGAGGAAACAAGAATTTTTGTTTGAATTTTAAGAATGTATTTTGGGTTTGGCTTGAATTTTAAGAGTGTATTTTGGGTTTGGGTTTTTTTTTTAATTCTTATTTTTATTAAACAGTAGTTGACTTACAGTGTTAGTTTCAGATGTACAGCAAAGCGACTCAGTTATACATATACATACAGACATGTATTTTTTCAGATTCTTTTCCATTACTAGAGAATGAATGTACTGGCAGGATTGCCCGCTCCCAGACAGAACTTCCACCCCTAGAGAAGGCAGAACAGACGGGCGTTCGCGTTCCGGCTAATTTTGAGCCACGCCGCCCGCCTTCCACCGCCTGCCGTCACGTGCCGGCCCGCCGCTGCCGCGTTGCTCGGTGGGGGCGGCTCTGCCAGGCGCCGGGCAGGAAGGGAGGCGGCCGCTGTGCCATTCTTAAAGGGGCCTGAGGGAAGGCGAAAGGCTGCTGACGGCCGGAAGGAAAATGGTGAGTTGCCGCCGGGGAGGGCGGGGGCCGGAGGACTGGGTCAGCCCGCCGGGCTTTCCTGTTTGCCAGAGCGGGTCTCGGCGGGCAGCGCCCAGTGTAGGTCGGCGGCTGCTTCCGGCCCGGCTGCTGGTGGGTACCCACAGGCTGAGACTTGGCCTCCGCCCGCCGCCGCTGCCTCCTCGTCTAAGGACAGCATCCTCCTGCCGGGCCCGGGGTCAGTCCGCCTAGCGGGCCTGGGGACTAGGGTGCGACCCGTAGGAGTGGGTTCCTGCTCACTGCGTACTTCTGGAAGGAGGGTTCCAGCTTCTACGCTGAAGGGTGGTTGGAACCAGGGGTCTGGCCCAGCGGAGGGCTCCCCTAAACGCAGGCTTCTCTGCCAGGGCCCGGGCCAGGCCTGAAGGGCCGGCAGGGGCTGAGCACCTTCCGCCTGGCCGCCTTTGCAAGGAGGGGGCTCCAATTCTGATTCTATTTTCTCGGCCTCGCCTTCGCTTCTTTCTCCTCTTTCCCCCTGCCTGCTTCTAAGGATGCCTTCTTATCCTTGCTTTCTTTGAGTTATAGGAGCTGGAAACCTTTTGACCCAACGCTTTGGCTCTTGGCCTTAAAGTGACTGTCAAAAGCTTTAGGTTTGCATGGTCTGGGGGCTCTGACGTTCTCGTATGGGTTCGACTCCACGGTCAAAAAAAAAAGAAAAAAAAAAGGAGAATTAAATCAGTTGCTGAACGAGCATTTCCTGGATCTTAACCGCCGGGTTTTAAAATACGATCGTTTCTTTCATTAGAAACAGAATACAAAATCCCCACTGTTCTTTTCATTGACCTCCCACTCATTTCTCAGCCCACCTCCATCGAATAGATCCTGCCATGGTCACTATATCCAAAGGACTCTCCAGTTCTCATCTCTCCTGACTTTTCAGCTGCACTGGGTGTTGACCACGCTCTCCGCTTGGGAACATTCTCTTCCCTTGTGCTTTCCCCTTGGCTTCTGGAATACAGAACTGGTGTTTCTCCTACTTCTCCAGTTGATCTGTGTTCTATGCAGTTTTCCTTCCGTGTATGTACATCACGAATAAGTCTTCAGCTCCATCTTAAAAATGCTTCGTTTTCAATTCTGTATTCTTTATCCATCCTTTCTTGCCTACACTGATAGCTTCAATTACCCTCTACCTGTATGTAGATAACTTTTTAGTTTGTGTTGCACATCTTGCTTCTGAGATCCAGCCCAGATCTGTATATCTCATTATTTAGTTAACATTCCTGGGATGCTTTCCCCACTTGAGTGCCTCAGAGCCACCTCAGTTTGTCCAGAATAGAACTCATCTCTTTCCCCTCAAACGTGGCTTCCTCAGTGTTCCTTAACTTAGTGAGAGACAGCACCATTTAGTCTGTTACACAAGCAAGGAGCTTAGGAGTCAACTTTTTACTAATGCACTCCTCCCAGTATCCAGTCTGTCACCAGCTCTTCTGTAGTGGTAAAGAGCGTGGGCTAGAAGTCAGGCAGTCTGGGTTGAATCCTGGCTTCCCTAGTTGTGTAACTTTGGGGAAGATACTTAACCTCTCTAAGCCTTAGTTTCTTGCAAAATGAGGATAATATAATACCCATCTCATGGGATTGTTTTGAGCATGCAGGGAGGTCCATGTAAAGGACATAGCACAGTGTTTCTCTCATAGTGTTGAATACATGTTAACAATCATTAGCAGTATTCACACACTTTTCTTTATCCTCATCAACCTGTCTAAGCTACTTTTCATCTCTCACCTGGACTAGTTAACTTGTCTTGCTGTATTCATCCTGGCTCTCTGCCTGGCTTTTCTGCATGCAAATCTGATTATTTTCCCTGTTACCAGTCTGCTTTAAACACCTTAGTGGGTTCCTTTTGCTCACAGGATAGAGACTGAAAAACTTAATATGACCGTCTAGGCCCTATGTGGTCCAGTCCCTGCCATCCATCTTTTACACATGTTACAGCTCATTCTCTGTCACACTGGCCTTTCATTATCTTAGATGTGCTGTGCTCACTTTAATCCAAGGATCTTTGCATAGGCAGTTTTGGTCCTTTAGATGCCTTTTTTAGGCAAGCCTCCTGTGACCATGCTGTTGTTCACTAGTCTTGAGTTCTCATAGCATCATCTCTCCTTCCTAGCTCTTATTCTAGGTACAAATGTGTACATTTTTTTTTAACCTGATGCTTTTGATATAGGTCTCTTCTTTACTAGAGTTAATAAGCTACTTGCAGGCAGGCCTATATTTTTAATCTGTTTATTTTATATAATTGTATCCCTAGCACTTAGCATGGTGCTGACACTCATTAAATGTTCATCGTGTAGGTAAACCAATAAATGAACACTTGAACTCAACTCTCCATTTAACTTTCTGTATTAATATTTACCATATAGTGTTGTTTTCAGGGCGTTATACTCATTTTTAAATACCTCTGTTAACTGGAAGCAATTAGAATTGGCTGAGCTGTGATCCTTTTTCTTGTAGAAAGGAATTCGTGGCCTTAGTACGGTATTGGGAGGGGTGAAAATGAAAAAGAAAGCTATACAGATTAAATCACAGCATGTTTTTCACTTGGTTTATTATCTTTAGAGTGTCAGGATTGCACAAGCAGCTCTGGTTATCAGACCTGGAATATAAGACTCGTGACAAATTGCTGTTTGCCTGCAGAAATCTAAAGTATTTACTAGTTTCTACTAATGGGTTCTATCTTTGGTTAAAGAGAGAATGGAAATTCTAGTTTTCTGATTTCTATGTCTTTCTCGAAAGATAGGAAAAAATAGACTAGGGTTGAATACTGCCTCCAGAAGCTCCGTGTGACTTAGCATCTCTTTCTCTAAAGAGAACTAAAAGGTTGGATGTACGTGACTCCTTCAGGAGCCTAATTTATGGGATAATATATATTGGTAGGATGTACTTCCTAATTGTATAACTAGCATATCCTGTGGCATATCACACCTTACATATTACCAGGGTTGCAAATTTATAGGACAGTTTAAAATTGATAGCCACTTCCTGCTGTAACATATGCTCTTACTTACCCAACACAGGGTGAAAAAGCAGGCTTTTACTAATTTTAATTTTAACTTAAATTGGAAGCCTTAATTCTTTTGGGTTATAGTAGGACATGTGTATTTGGCATTGGTCTCAAAAATTTTAATTTTCTGAAGAAGAAAGGGGGAATCTATATATGAAGAGACCGAAGAACATGAACCTTGTTGGAAACCTGAGTCAATCAGACTCACTGTTTTAAAAAAAAAAAAAAGGAGGAAGATTTGAACTTTGAACTCTACTTGAATAATTGAGACTGGAATTATTGTTGGTTTTTTAGTTAAGATAATGTTATTGTCCTTATGTTTTTAGTGGAACACACTGTCACTTTAATAACATGTTAAAATATTTACAGTTAAAATGATCTCTGGCCTTTACTGTGTGACAGTCCATGAGGGCAGTATTGAGGGTGTTGGATGAAATAAGATTAGCTGTGTGTTGATAATGGCTGAAGCTGAGTATTAAGTGGGTTTCACTATACTATTTCCTACCTTCGTATGTGTTCAAAGTTACATATTAAAGAGAAAAAAAGATTTGTATCCCTGTGCTTGCAATCAGTAATACATTTTTACTGTTGAAAGAAGAGTGATATTGATCATTTCCTTGCCCAGTTTCTGGAGAAGAGCCTCTAATATTTTTTCATAATTTATAAAAGATTCTTTGAGTTTTTATGTTTGTGTCATCTGGTTTTGCTTTCATAATTCTTAATAGCTCCTCTTTTTTGATCCTGCAGTCATTTAATTAAGATATAAAATGTAATTGATCTTTATTCTTATGTTTTGTTTTTCATGCTTTTGCTTATTTTATTTTTTTACGTAAGTTTTGAGACCCAAAAACGAACCAAGGTCTTATTAACTCTAAGTGCAGTAACATGATTTTCCTATTCTTCCTGCATAGTGCAAAAATATTATACTTTCTAATAGCAATGTTCCTTGACTTTTCCCATATTCTTCCCTTCCCCCTCTGATGAAATTGCACATTATTACGTGTCTAGTTCTTTGAGATATTGAGTAGCCAAAGATAAAGTTAAATTATACCCTACATATAAGATGAACAAATATGTATAATTGAATAATGTAGATACAAATACTGGTAGATTTAAAAGCCCTTTAAGTGTTCATGTGTTTCACGTTAATACTTTTATATAATTATCTACATTTGTAGATGTCAGTATACCTTCTTCAAAGCTATTAGGTTTTATAACTTTAACATGTAGATATACTGAAGTCATGGCATTTGATAACATGATTTTTTTACTTTTCTAGAGTGAGTCTTTGGTGGTTTGTGATGTTGCTGAAGATCTAGTAGAAAAGCTGAGAAAGTTTCGTTTTCGCAAAGAAACAAACAATGCTGCCATTATAAGTAAGCTAACAGTGATTGTCTTCGTTACGTGGTCTTTGTTTTTATTCTATAGCTACATCAAATAACCTGAACCTTTAGAAAGTAATTTGCCTCCTCCTGTTTTAATCCCCTCCCCCCACTTTTAT
Organism: Vicugna pacos; assembly: GCF_048564905.1. Taxonomy (NCBI): domain Eukaryota; kingdom Metazoa; phylum Chordata; class Mammalia; order Artiodactyla; family Camelidae; genus Vicugna; species Vicugna pacos. Next base: position 55,929,555 of record NC_132992.1, on the reverse strand, counting down.
ATCACTTTAAAAAGTAGGTAAAGCTACTATCGTAGAACAGAGGTAGAGTGTCCCCCCTCAGCTGTCTGCATAGCTCTGAAGAAGATGATCATCTTGGTCACTTGGTCATTTGTAGTGATCCATCCAACTCCATCCTTTAACTTCTCAAGAGACTGAAAATAGCCTGGCTGTTCATCCTCAAACAGAAACCTTTGTCTACACCTAAAATGGTACAGTTTAGCATTGTGTTCAAAGTGATTTGGGTCTTAACTTCAATTCTAGGCTTGAACTCTAGTTTCATGGAGCGTACTTATGTCACTGACTTTTGACAGTGGAAAACGTGCTTTGCATATTGCCTCTTCTACTGTGAGCTGTATCTGATGTTATGCAGATTTCTTTCATATTCTTAGGTAATATTTAATATGTGGGTAGTGATTTAGAAAGATGAAGGATGAGGGGGTAAGAATGTAAAATTCTATAGACTCATAACAGAGATGCATCTGGCAGATGGAAATTAGTGTGGTGGTGACAACTTGTCATGAATTCTGGTTCTTTTACAAATACTACAACATAGGCATACAGTTCTTAAAAATGAAAATGTGTGTCAGTGCCATTTTGCCAGAAAGGATAAAGCTAAGCTATCTGAGATCATATTGTATTTCACAGGATTTACTATGAAATTAATGCAAAACCAAAAAAATGGCTAACTTTTCAGAGGAATGGAAGAGAATAGAGGCATAGGTTATCTAAACATACTTTGATTTGGCTTTGGATTATGTTACATATACTTGAATAGAGATACCACTGCTATTTGGTAATTTACTTTCTCAGAGTCATCATACTGCACCATGAAATCCCGACTCTGGAGAAGCTGGGAATCTGGCGGTTGTTCTATTCTGACCCTTGCTCTGCTTTTTTGATTGTAATTCTAACCATATTCAATAACCAGTCTCAATCACAGTGACCTTTTCAGACCTTTTCTTATCATCCAGAAAGTTGCATTTGAGTTACAAAATTCTTTATATACACAGTAATTGTAAAGAGGTGACATAAAATTCTAAATATGCCAATTAGGTGCTGGGAATTGTGGGTAAAAGCTTTTAAATGCTGACTCCTTGAAAAGCAAAGCTAGATAATACATCATAAACTAAAACTGCAAATGAGTTTTATGCTTGTGTTTCTTCATGTTTTAATTTTGGATGCCAAAAAAAGGGCTGGGACTCTGCATTGGGTAGATCAAGGTCACGTTAGAATCACAGTTCACTCATACTGTATTTTTATTTTAGTGAAAATTGATAAGGATAAACGCCTGGTGGTGCTGGATGAAGAGCTTGAGGTTGGTTTGATCAGCTAAATACAGCTTTATAGTTAAGCAATTACTATTGCCCAAAAGATGCTTGTACTAGTTCCATGTACTTCTAAAATGAGTTCTAAACCTTTAAATACATGCTCGTTATTCATGAAAAGCATGTGCTAATTGTTGTGCATTATCTTGCTAATTTAATCACCTTCCATAAAGCATTAATGAAATCCAGTGTAATAAGTGATAGAAACTTACTTTGTCTGGTTAAAAACTGAATCAGCTTTATAACTTGCTTCTAAATTGCTTGGCCAGTACTTAAAAACTAAAACCGTGTAACCTAGGTATTTAGTTTGTCAAGTTAAGTAACTAATTTAGAGGGAAAAGAAATTAACCTTTTTTCCCTAAATCAGATATTGTTGTTGCTCTGAGGGATTGACATATATCACTCAGTATTTCCTGACAGTTGGAACGTGCGCATAGATTACTCTGCCCCTCAGTTCCATGTTTAGTTAATAAATGGAACTAAACTGAGTGGACTGGAGTGGACTTTCACTGGACTGAGGGTTTAATAACCTCAGCTTATGTACAATTTAGTAAAATAGAATTTTATGTTGTGATATAAGGTTATGAATTTATACCTATTAGTAGAATCGGTGCTTGGTCTATCTCTTAAGAACTTACGGGTAAGAAATGTTTGTAAGTTGTTTTTCTTTATGGTGCCAGGGCATTTCACCAGATGAACTTAAAGATGAACTACCTGAACGCCAACCTCGATATCCTTTTCTTAGTGCTTTAAAAAGATCCGTTTTCTTTAGTGGTCACAGTTTTATTTATGAAGTACATTTGTTCAACTTTTAAGACATATATTTTATAATACTTTCTTCTACACCACGATCATGACCAAATTAAAATGTTTTCTCATATTGGAAAAAAATCAGAAAACTGATGTATATTTTTTTAGATTTCTTTTATGTGTCTACAGTAAAAATTGAGAAAGAGAAGAAATTCATACTTTTTAAATAAATTTATTTGTGATAGAGTATATGATTTTATAACTTGTCTTTGGGGCCCATTTATAATTTTGTGGAAATAAAATGAATAATGAAGGTGTGGCCTAAATGGATAGGACAGGAATTTACCACTCACTAGCTCCCTAGGTGTATATTTTCTTTCAGACCTTTGTTGGTAAGTGCTTGGCTCATACAGAACAGTAGTTTTATTAGTTTCTTTAACTTGAGAAAAACCTTCATTGTCTATAGTTATAAATATCAACATGATGATGGAAGAGTTTCATACCCCTTGTGCTTTATTTTCTCCAGTCCTGTTGGTAAGTGAATCTCTTTAAATAGTTCATATTTGGTTCTAATCAAATTAAGCCATTTTTATACTAGACAACTTTTATGCTTGTTTTAAGGATGAAAATATTTATGTTGAATAACCTAAATTGCAGTGTGTGTGCACATACATGCTCATGTGAATACATCACTAAAAATAAGTTACTATGAAGTATTACCTCCTAGAACTTTCTCTTCTTAGGATGAATTCCTAGAAATGGAATTGTTAGGTCAAATTATACACACATTTTAAGGAATTTGAAATGACATTTAAAATGTCAAAAGTTTTCAATACATTTTCTTCTGTATTTTAATTTCGTTTATAAGTATGTGAACTTTGTGTAAGATTATGATATATATTTGTATTTATCTTTAAATAATAGTTACCAATTATATGCTTATAATCTTGAGAACAGTCCCAGAGTAGCTTATATTGGATATTAAAATGGCCTATTGGTATTTGATCTATCCATATCACCAGAACTCCACTGCCACCACTGTTCTAGCCCACAATAAAGTTTCTACTCACTGAACTCCCTCCTAAACTTTATTATTTGTATCATTTACATAGCACTTAAAATATACCGCAGTCTGTTTTTTAATTATGTAAGCAGACTAACTTTTTCAGAGCAAGTCTCCCCATCCCACTGACACCCACCAACATCCCAAAACCTTTATACATTAGGCATCTGTAAAATTGATCTTGATACTTAACATCAAAATTACAATAGTGCTGAAAAGTTTCAAAGTATTTGCAAGGCTCTAGAAGTCAAGATACATAGAGATCTAGCCTCATGTATTTTTGCTGACCTAAAGCCTTGTTCATTGGTTATTTAGCTATGTCTCTTTTTCAGACAATATGCAGTATGAGTCTCAAAATACAGCTCTTACATTTAGACAAGTTTTTATAAACTCGTTAGCATAGGAAATCCTAAATGTGTCATTTTTTTAAAGTGAAAATGAAAACCCATCACTTTTTCAAAATCTAAGTCTCATTTCTATTTTAATCTCTTCTAGGATGTAAGCCTGAACAACAGATGATGTATGCTGGGAGTAAGAATAAGTTAGTCCAAACAGCTGAACTAACCAAGGTGGTATTTATATTTGACTTGCTTGTTGAGACAATATTTTCCCTTTGTAAGTAGAGCAATACCTAAATAATCTGAAGAGTTAAGTATTTCTTCGTGCTGGTGAGCATTATTTAGAACAGAGGAGTAAATTAGAGCTTTTTATTAGTTGGAAATAGAATGGTAGATGTCTTTAACCAAAAGTGTGTTTTTTGAATGGAAATTATAAATTGATTAGAAGAAATCACATTCAGAATGTAGGCAGCTTTAGAGAAGCCAGTGTAACTATTCAACCTATTGAGAATTTTTCATCTTCCATAATGTAATTTCTAATAGATAAAAGTCAGCATTGACTTCTCTGAGCCTTTTATCATAGACTAAATGAACCAAATTCTGGGCTGGGATTCCATATTATACAATTAACTGTATTGTTTCCAGATCTAAAATTAAATTTAAAAAATTTTTAAATTTATTTATTTTCAAAATTTTGTTGGGGGGAGGTAATTAGGTTTATTTGTTTTTTTAATGAAGGTACTGGTATAAAATTAAATTGTTAAGAGTACTTACTAATATTAGCTTTATTAAGTTAGAACATTGTGTTTCATGTGAGACACAAGCTTTAACATTTACCATGTCCCCATTGTATTACGGCATTTTTGAAGGTTAAAGGTAAGAGGGGTACTTGCTCTCAAACTTTATTTAGCTTCCATATATTAATTAGAGTCAAAAAAGTAGATACATTTAAAGTTTTGAAATAGAATATTATATCACTGAAGTAATATTTCCTTTCAGGTTTTATTTTAAGGACAGCATCAGTATTTTCCCCTTGGGTGCTTAATCGTCAACTGAGGGGATGTTTTTAAGTGCCCTCTGCTTTCTCCCTTTAGCCCATATGGTTGTTATTGATACCAACTTATAGATACCGCTTTTCCTCATTTGTACCATAGGAATACTCTGCAGTTGCTTTAAGTAGGTTGGATGGTTAGGAAGGAGCTCTGTTAACAGCCTTATGTCTGTTCTAATTCCAGGCATGCCCTAAAGTACTGAAATTAAGGCATTACAATTTACAAGTTACTTTTACAAATAATCTAATTGAATCCATACCACAACCCTGTGAGGTTGATGATGAAGTTCCTGTTCTGTAGCTGGGAAAACTGAGATTTGAGGATGAATGACTTACCTACGGTTGCTTATTAGGACATGTCAGAGCTACGATTCAAATTCACATCTGCCTGAAATCCCACTCTTTCTGCTGTATTGCATTGTCTCTTTGTAGCCATTATACTTTCTGGGCCTGTGTGTGTTCAGATTCTGGCTTGAGATTTGTGACCATGGACCTCTAATCCAGCCGTATCTGAACAGCTGGTATTTCCTCCACCCATGGAGGCTTGGCACATGTTCTTCCAATTCCTCACTAGTTCGACTGATTTTAGTTGTGTTTACTTGGGTGTCTCTTTTAGTGGGTGACATCTATAGAACTCCTCTTTGAGAATATTTGAAGATTTGTGCTTGTAAGAGAGTTTTGATTTTATGCCATCTTGATTGCTAAACTTTGATAACTGAGGCCTTAGCATTTAAAAAACAGTGAAGTTGTATCTAATTTACACGGGTTAAGTCATTACCAACGTGAAAGAAAGCAGAATTTGGTGTTTAATATTCAAATATACAACGTATTTGATTTTTTTTCTTAAGGTATTTGAAATAAGAAATACTGAAGACCTAACTGAAGAATGGTTACGTGAGAAACTTGGATTTTTCCACTAATGTGAACTTCTGTGTTTCTAAAGTATTTATGTATTAACCTGACCATACTGGAACCAGACATAAGTACTTATTTATGCCTAAAAATGCACTGTTACTTACAGTTTGTTTCCTGCAGTAAAGAAAAATTCTTCATTTGTTCAGTTTGAACAAAGGGGAAATCATCTTCATAGTAATGAAACTTTGTAAAGTGTTTCCTTATATTTGTAATTGTTAGGTGGACTACTTCTCTCCAGGGACTTTTTGCACTCTTGTGACTAATTTCTATAACTTACGGTTCAGAATTTGTTACTATTTACAGACACCATTGGAAAGTGGGTATTAGATTGTGATAGACAACAGTTGCCTCCTTTTGACAAATACTGGATATTAGCAGTTTATATATGAAAATAGCGTATTATCACTTGTCAAATCTTTGAAATCACTTTGAGATAAAAGACTTGAGTGACCCAATTTTGAGCTATGAATAATAATTTACCGTAGTATAACCTGCATTACAAGTACTTTTTCATCAATTCCATGCCGCCTTTAGTTTTCTATATCTTTTTAATCAAGTCCAGAAACTTTTCATCAATCACTCATTCTTAAGGTCTGGAAGTTAGATTTTATAATAAAGTTACGACTCTTAGGTTTTCTTCTTATGGAAATAGCATTTTAGTCTTAGAAACTGATGGATTGTAACTAACCAAGGGCTTCATTCCTAGTTGTGTCATTTCTAGATAGTATTGAATCTAGGTTAATAACCCTTTATTTATAAAGCACCTCTTAATGTTGTCCTGTGAATACTAGTTATTTTACATGTGTTAATACCGTGCCTTTGATTTGTTAGCTTTAAAGTTAGTTTAAGACTTTTACACTGCCAGTATTCCAGATTTGGTGAAGTTAATACTTTTGTAAAGGGTCCAAGTAAAACAATTTTCTAATAAGTGTATCTGAAATTTGTAATAAAATCAATTTCCTATTTTAAAAATTCCAACTATCTACTTGAATTGGTGAATGTATGGTAGTTGAGAGTTATAATTTGGGGTATATTTGTAATTAGTTTTGTGCCATAGGAAAAAATTACTTATCTTAAAACCTTGGGCATAGTTAATAACATTAACGCATCAATAGGAATCGCATCTTATATCCTAAATGTCAGAAGATATTCTAAACTGGACACATGTCTTGTTAGATAACGGCATCCTTGGCATTTTTAAAGCAAGGATTCTAATATGTAGTGTACTCTAAAAACATATAAATAACTGTTTAACATTATTTTGACATGAATTTGACAAAAGGTCTTGAGACTAGAACTAACCAGATTTGGTGAGTGGATTCTTATATTAAGAATATCTTAATCATTTCAAAACTAGCAAAGACTTTTTTTATATTGACGTATTTCCCATTCATAGATGGTTTGCAGTTTTTTTTTTGAGGTTTCTGTGCCAACTTTAATGAAGAGGTAAAGATAGTTGGAATTTTCACAATATTGAATCTTCTGTTTCTGACACTGTTTGGCTTCACTAATCAAAAAAGAGGAAGCAATAGGAAGTTAGTTAGAGATGAGGAAGTGCTTGAGTTGGTATTTGTTTTGATTAATGAACTGCAAGCGTTCTTTATTCCAGTTGCCAGAGAGAGCGCTTCACCCAGGAAGTTTAAGAATTCTTTAAACAGCTATTTCGATGTTGGAGAATAATGCTTATAATTCTGCAGAAATGCTAATGTAATTCAAGCAAATGGAGACTTTATAATGTTTTTGAATGAAGGAAATGAGATTTTTGTTTCACCTGGTTCACAGCAATATGAGAAAGTAACTAGTGCTGCAAGAATGTATTTTTTAGTGAGGTTCCTTATTTTTGTCTTGCATGTTTTAGGGTTTGTGTGTTTTTATATTGGAAAGTCCTCCATAATGTCGGGTAATGTTGACCTCTACACATGGAACTCTTAGTTCCCCCGTTCTCTAACTGAGGCAGAGAGCTGTGATAAACCATGCTTTTTTGAGCTTGTCTGACTCCTTATTAATACCATGTATTTTTGCAAGACAACAGATGAGGTTAGGGAATCAGTAGAGCATTTTTTCACTTCCTCTGTCCTGTAAGGAGTTATAGATCCTTTGCCCTAGAATATTCTCGACTTTTATATAAATCTCCCTTTCCTCTAACCAAATTTTGCATTGTTCTTTTAAAGTATATTTCCTATTTGGTCTGTTTTTCTACCTTCTCTCAAGTAGTCACTCCAGGTTTCATAATTCCAGTTTTCACATTCCGCTTCTGGTACAGCCATTCCCATTCAGCCTTAAACCTTAATCTTTCCTTTTTGGCAGCAGCTTTTTTCCTGGGAACCTCCTTCATGGGCTTGTAAGTCAGCATTAGTTTTGAAATTGTTGGCCTTGCATAAGTTCTGCATAGCATCTAATGTTGTCAGAATAGAACCAACTAGTAATCACAACATGTTTTTAGTATGGTTTTTGTGGCAACATAAATGACATATGAAGAAAACTGTTCTCAGGTTACTATGCTGAAATTCCAAACTGTCAGGAGTTTTCAATAGTATTCACTTTGTTCTGGTATTGAAGTAATTATGTTAGGAAAAAAGTTGTTTGACTGTTTTTGTTTAATTGACTTCTAAAATAAATGTTCAAATTGTCTATAACTAAAAAGTTTACTAAATGCCTAATGCAGTTAAACACACTCTTGTTTAAGAGGGTGTTGCTAAATTTTTTTTTGTCATTACTAAATGATCTTTGTAGCAGAATGTCTCTCAGCACTTTTCTCTCTCCTTTTGTCTCCTATTTTCAGGAGTCAAATGTAGCCATAAACTGTATCCTGGTCTGACACTTTAACCAAACATTGGCCAGTTAAAGGAGTTTATTGCCAAATTGAATTTGGCTTTCTTTGTTTCCCAGCCATATAGATAGTAAGGAAGGTGTACTTTAACATATGTTTGGATTGCGTTAAAACACTAGCAATGTCATTAATCCATAATGTGGACTAGTGATGAAAAGATATTTTCATAAGAGTTTAAATGCTGATATTTGGTGGAAGTAGAGAGTAACTCGTAATCTATCAATTCGAATATTCTTAGTATGGTTGCTTTCCCTGTTTGTTCAATAGACTGATAATACTGGAATCTACAGGATTTGAGCCTTTACAGCTAATGTGAAGAAGTATCTCAAGCATTTCTGGACAAATCTTATTTTGTATTTCTGGAAGAATGTAAATCTTTTAGGCCACTTAATACCAATGGTCCCAAGTTGAATATTCTTGAGAATTCTTGTTTCCTGTTATGCCACTTGACATTTCAAATCAGTGATCATGTTCCTGTAATAGTTAAAACAACTACTTTGAGGTTGTGATAGAAACTGTTTTCTTGCTTTTTGGAGTATAGTTCATATACATGTAATTACTTGAATATTGTTTGAGATCACTAACATGCCAGGGTAGTTCCCACTGCTTTAGATGGTCCAATGTAATCTCGTTCAGGAGGCTTGAAACATTAATGGTTTAGTTAGTCTTGTGAATTTTAACAGTTCCCTGTCATCGTTTAACAAAATCAACGGCTGGTGCAACTTCTGAAGCTGTGGTTTCAGTCTCTGCGAGTTCATATTGCATGTTTATTTTGGGCAGTCTTCTGTTAAGCATGGTGCTTGTACTGGTTTAAATAAAATGTTAACATGAAAGGACTTCTAGCTTTTCATTTTTTACTCACCTCCTTTCCCTTTTGGGGTTACTGTTTGCCTGACTCAGTTGTGGCATTTGTGGGAACCACACAGATTCAGTTGTTCTCTTTATCTGGAAAAACTGACAGGTAAGATAAGCAAATCACTTGGCAAAAGTAGGATGGAGGGAGGGAAAATAAAAGAAGATTATGAAAATTTCTAAAACTTGGGCTGATGCTAAAATGATTTGTTGCTAGGGACAGAAGGCATTATTTCAAGTAATGAACCCTGGCTTTCAAAGGGAAAACTGTAAGTTAGAGGGGCTTTGTACTTCCTTAGAGATCAGATTAAACTGAAAGAACTTTAATTGAATATAGTTTATCACTTTATTAAATGTCCATTGAAGACCCATCCTGCCATTATGAGAGACTATGTCTGTGGTTTGTGTGTCATGGTATCTGTTGAATGAATACAGATAACTGATACTTACGTAGTGTTTAGATTTTACCATATACTAATTGTGATTGATGATGTGGTAGAATCAATTTGTTTACAGTTGTGAAAGGAGCTGTTTATAGCTTCCTGTATCCAAGAATCTCACAAGGACAATTGGCCAGGCTAGAGAGAGGAAACGTGTTCCTTATTTCTCAAATTTGGCCATTTAGCTACCCAAACAGCCAGCTCCTAAATTTTTTAACCTACATTGTCTTTTTGTCCTTTTCACTTTTCAGCAACAAAAAAGCGTTTCTAACCACTTTACCCTCCCAGTGAGGGTCCACTCTCATTTGCATGAGGGTGCATCCTGAGTGGATACTGTATTCTTGTATAGTATATTTTTAGCTATGTTCTGAAGCCAGTTAGATTAAAAATCTTATTCCTGAGCGTCAGGGAGCTTTCACACAATTCTCTTACCCTTTACTTGAGATCTGCCTCTAGCCTACGTGAAAGCTCCCTGCTGAGGTAGCCCTCCTTTGCAATTATAGGAAAGAAAAAGCAGAATGTCTAGATTGCATCCAAAAGCCATTTGTAGCACCCAGACAAAGCAAGGAGAAGGGTGTGCGTGTGTGTGTGTGTGTGTGTGTGTGTGTGTGTGTGTGTGTCGCTTCTAGTGACTATTGCCTACACAATTAAGTATAGATTCTGTTGCCCTGGGATTTGGCCCATTCCTTACCTGTAATGAACAGCTGAGCCCACTATGCCACAGACCTTTGTTAGGTAGAAATGCCTCAACACACTGCTCCTTGCTGAAGGAGTAAGCCTTTAAGCAGCCATGATTTGTTCCACATGCCTGTACCTTTCCGTCCTCAGCACCCTCCCCATCCTCAGTACACACAGAGTGTCTCACCTTGGTTGATCCCAAGGGCCACCAGCCTCTAAGATTTTGCCTAACTGGTAGCAAACACTGAGCTGGGCCAATCGCTTTCCCAGTATCAGATAGTGAACTGTAAAGTACTTCATAAAGAGGTGCTTTATAGCCCAATTCCACATATTGGAAAGATGATCTCATTCTCTTGAATAAGGCAGTTAGCAGTGGGATCTGAACTTGGAAAAATGCTATTGGAGGGAGAAGAGGCCATGTGCAACCTACAGAGCAGAGGAAAAGAAGATTCCAGCTGAGGAAGTAGAGAAAGGAGCAGGTGTGCAGCAAGCAGCTGGATCACGTGAAAGATGGAGCCCCGAGTTGAAGGGCTGTGCTCCTGCCTCCTGGGTTCCTAGAGCTCCCTTTGATCCAGGACTGTTTCTTCAGTTCCCTCTTTCTGAGGCCTGGTTGGTTGGTCAGCTTTTTCTGGGTTTCTCTTCATGTCTTACTAGAAACCCTCCATTACTTAATATAGACATGTTTGTTCACTTGTGTATAAAAATACCCAACTCCAGTGCCATTTCTGGTTTCACCTGCCCCTATTCCCTACATTTACACTAATTCCAGCCCAACTTTGATAAAAACATGCACTGAGCTTCATCCCCCACCAACAGAAACACCTCTTCCCCATGCTACTGCTGCTGCCTGCCAAAGTCAATGATCATTGAAAATCATCTCAAATGTCATTTAAACCATGATATCTGTTGTTTGTTGAACTAAATATAATACCTCCGTTAAACACACAGAGCTTTTATGAAACAACTATTATCATTAGAGGGAAAAATTAGAAGATACTAATAAGCAAAAGGAAGAAAAGGTCTACCACCCCAAGAAACTCATGACATTTTTGGTTAACTCTTTCTCTGTCTCTGGAGGAATTTTCTGGCCCCATTACTTTTCTGGTCACTCTTAAGAATTATGGAATTACGCTCAATTTTCCAGGTAATAAAAATGCCAAACTAGTCTAATGTCAAAACTTCATCATCTTACGTTCTTTAAAGCTCCCTCCCTCCCCTCTTCCTTCTAACATTCCACCTCCTTCAAGCTTCTTTCAGGCTGGGAAACCCACCATGGGGCCTGGGGTGTGGCCTGTCCCTCAATATTGCCCTGCTTTGCTCCTCCATTCACTAGTTGTCCCTGGGTCCTCAGGGATTGGAGAAGAGGGGCAACGTATGGGAGCAGAAAAAGACAATATCCTGAAACAGATGTAATCTGGAGTTGGTGCCCTCAGGTGGCCAGTGTCAAATACCAACTCTTTTCCCCCATGGAATGCTTTTGGGGATTCCTTGCTAATGCCCCCACTGGGGACTTTGGCTGCAAGTCCCTTGACTCAGGTCAAGCCTCCTAGGGCTAATGACTTTACAACTGCCCCTCTCCGCTCTTGGCTTCAAGTAGTCAACTCTGTTATGGTCCCCTTGTTTCTCCCGTTTGGCATCTTGAGCAGGGTCCCCTGTTCAGTTCCCTTCCTCGGGGCCACTATCTGGTCTCCAAGAAACATATGTCACTGCCTTGATGGCCGTCAAGGAGGGTGCAGCTTGCTCACTCTGCCATCAGGGTCAGCTCTCAGATCTGGCCCTTCATACCCCTCTGATCTCATTTTGTCCCATTCTA